>NW_024871065.1:1565000-2165000 GCF_019054845.1 Dipodomys spectabilis
CTTCTCTCTATGTCTGGAATGGCAGGCATGAACGCCCAGGCCCAGCTTTTTTCCATTGAGATGAAGTCTCCTGAACTTTTTTTGGGGGGGAGGAGGGGGCAGGGGGTCAGTAGTGTGTCTTGAACTCAGGGCCTGGGGACTGTCCCTTAGCTCTTTTGCTAGAGGCCTAGTGCTGTACCACTTGAGCCCAGCTCCATTTCTGATTTTCTGGTGGTTCATTGGAAATAAAAGTCTCGTGGACTTTTATGCCTGTGCTGGTTTTGAACCTCAATCCTCAAATTTCAGAGAAACTGGGGTTCCAGGCATGAGCAATTGGCACCTGGATTCTCCTGAATTTTTTACCCTAGCTGATCTAGAACCTCCATCCTCCCAATCTCTGCCTCAGGAGTAGCTAGAATGATAGGAGAGAGCGACCACACCTGACTTCACATTCTTTCTGGAAAGTTCCTTTGAAAACAACAATGATTAAAAAACCCATCACTGAAGCAGCACTCCCGCCGGCCATGCCATTCTCAAGTGGGGAGAATCATGGTCAGACTCCACACAGAGTCCGAGTTCACAGACAGAATGCAGGCAGAGACAGGCACAGGAGAGTAGACGGTCTCCCAGATGCACAGGGGGGCGCTGGGGACCTATGTACTGCAGGAAAGGGGAAGGTGGAGAGGACAGAGGCCAGAACTCAACCTTGTGGGAAACGGGATCACCATGTGCGTGGCAATTTCCCGCCCTCTTGTCCTCCACTAAGTACATCAAGACCCGGAAATGGGCTATTTTGCAGGAATTCCAGTCATTCATTCGAACCAAATCAGACTTGTGTGATGTGCGAAGAGAGAAGGCTCTAGAAGGTCACTCTGGGGAACGTCCCAAAGCCAGTGCGGCTAAGAAGTTCCTTCACTTACAACGTGAACCATGACTTCCACCCCCAGAGGGCCACACACCAGGAGCTCAACTCTCAGGAGACCTACTCGGAAACCTGGGTGGTATCAGTGCCACCCAAGTTCTGCAGCCCCTGCCTCTGTGCCTCTGAGGGGCAGCGAGAATCACACAAGGCCAGTCTCCTGAGGCCTCCACGTGTGAACCTGACACAGAATGCCAAGGGCCAGCCACCAGCGTCCAAGGACATCTATCCCATCAGCACCGTAGCTGTCGGAAGTCACCACCAGCAGAGACTAGTCACAAGTCCCAACGGGAGACTATCCTAGTCAGATTCACACCAAAGGCCTGTAGAGCTTTCACCCCACCCTTTATTTTTTTATTTTTTCAAAAACACTAATGATCTCAAGCTCCCTATTTCTAGAAACCTACTTGTGTTTTCCCTTAACTGCTCTCATCTCACTTTCTGTAAATAAATGTAGATTCACCGGCAAAACAGACTCCAGGAGAAGATTCTTGAAAGAATCGGGTGTGTTTCAGATGTAACCTTCTTGGGTTTTTCTTCTTGAAACCAAAGCACCTTTGTAAATAGGCACAGAATAAATTTTAAAAGAAAACAGCTGGGCACCGATGGCTCACGCCTGTGATCCTAGCTACTCAGAAGGCTGAGGTCTGAGGATCATCGTTCAAAGCCAGCCTGAGCAAGAAAGTCCCTGTGAGACTCTTATCTCCAATGAACTACTGGAAAACCAGAAGTGGTGCTGTAGCTCAAGTGGTAGAGTGCTAACCTTGAGCACAAGGAGGCTCAGGGACAGTGCCCAGGCCCTGAGTTCAAGCCCATGACCAACTAAATAAATAAGAGGTCGGGAAGATTAAGGAAGTAAGATTGTGTTTGTTCCAGAAAATGGAAGGACAGAGAGAGGAACTGGGATGACTAAGGGGTGAAAAACCCTCATAAGACCTGACCCCACAACCACTTAGGAAAAATGGTAGGAACACAGATGAGAACAGGAGTTCGAGGACAGACATGCTCAGAGCTTATTTCCAGCTGAGGAGAACAATCGAGAATTGCAGCGGACAGCCCCTTTGGGATGCAACTGGAGGAGAGAAGAGCTTTGTAATGGAGTTGGAGAAATTTGGGGAAACAGCATCCCCACAGAAGGATGAAGCTAGATGAAGACCAAATGACCAACACAGGTGCAATGGGTTCAGCCCTCCTCCTACATCACTACAGCTAGACCGGCAAGGCCTTCCCTCCCTTCAAGTCTAGTCTCCGTCTCATTCCAGTAGATTCTACATGCCCCTCCCTATGATAGGGCACCTGTGGTCCAGAACCCTGGGTAGGCCAAAGTGGAATTGTTCTCAAGTCATTTCCAGCAGAGATGGGTGCAAATCAAAGCAAATAGTGACCCTTGAGTTTCATCCACAATTCCTGGAGTTTCTAACAAGAACACACACACACACACACACACACACAACCAAGGCTCCCATTCTGACACTCCAGAGGCACACCTGGCCTGCCTGGTAGGAACTCCCAGCCCTGGTCACTCAGTCCGTCTGTGATCACTGCCCCCGCCTAGGTGGAGCACACCAGCCGAGGTCTGAAAACACAGATCCATGGGGCATGACTTGATTTCCCTGAATATTGTAGAGCCTACCACACACCCCCAAAAACCCAGATTACACTCACTACCACTCCTCCCCAACCCACCTCCACCAACAGGCATCCAGAAGAAAAATAACAGAAAAGAAATAGGTAAATAAATGAACGCACCAGGCTTTGATCAGGAACACAGATCCATAAATCTTGATCTTGATTGGCTTTTTTTTCTATTTCCTACCTCTATACATCTGGGTTCCCATTTATTTTAAAACAGAGAAAGGAGGAAGCCAAAAAAGGTGGTTGTGCAAAAATGACAAAGCCAGCCAGGCTAACCATCCGTGATTAAAGCCACAGTCAGGTGAGCAAAGGTGTCTCTTAATGCTTCCTCCTCCTCCTCCTTGCTCTTCCTCCTCCTCATTCCTCCTTCTCTTTTTCTTTTTCTCCTCCTCTTCCTTTCCTTTTCCTCCTTATTCTTCCTCCTCACTCTTCCTCCTTCCCCTCTTACTCTTCCACCAACTTCTATTTTGACATCTGCATGACCCGATGGGGCCCCAGAAGATGGGAGGAGGGAAGTGCTTTTATCTCCAATGAGCCAGGAGAGAGGTGGGAAGTAGAGCTGTGGCTCTAGTTCAAGGCCAAGGAAGCTCTCACCTACAACTCTTCCCCACCCCCCTACAACACCTGGAAGTCCAGTGAAGGATTCTGCCCACCATGTCCGCCTCCCACCCCCAGCCAGACCTGACATCTATAGATCCACCTTGGTCTCTCCTCAGTTCCCCTCCTGCTCTGGCCTCCAAGGCAGAGTCTTGTGCCTCTGCCTCCAGGCGCTGTCCTTCAGAGGCCCCTGGAAATTCATACCCAACAGTTCCAGCCCCAGAGTACTGCATCTGGCCTTAAGGCTGAAGGCCAGGTATGAGAGCTTGCACCTGTATTCCCAGCTATGCCAAAGGTATACATGGGAAGATCACCGTCTGAGGCCCCCTACCTGAATAAAAGCAGCTAAAGCGAAAAGGGCTGGGTGCCCAGCTAGAGGGGGGAAGTGCCCACCCAGTGAGTGAGTGAGAGAGAGAGCTAGAGAGAGGGGGGAGAGCAAGTGAGCACATCTTCAGCTGAGCCTCGGTTCGTTTTTGTGAATTGTCTTTCTGAATGCAAACCACAGCGTGGAGATTCGAAGGTGAAAAATCAATTTTGGGGCAGCATCTGTCCAAACCACAACCCCAGGGGCTGGGTGATGCAGTGCGTGGGGTCTCCCCTCGCCCCTTCCCCTGTCCACAGTGAGGGAGGAAGTGCTACAGGATCAGGCCATGCCCAGGGGCTTCCTGGGCGCCCTCCTTCTGCCCAATCCCCCCCACACCCCTCACCCGGCCTGCTCTGCACCCCCAGTGAAAGCGGCCACTTTGTGCACGGCACTGCCTTTGCCACTCCAGAAACACAGGGGCCCGGGCCAGCCCCTGGCTGTGAGCAGCCGGGCCTGGGCCCCCATCCAGCTCTGTCGTTGGCCGAGAGTCGACCAGCAGTTTCCCTTTCTTCCTCCTGGCCAGCAAGAAAGCCAGTGGCCAGGGAGGAAGCTCGCTTCGTGCGTCCTTCACTAGCCCCTCGGCTGGACAGCTCGGGTGCGGATAGATCAGGGAGCCAGCCCCCTTCCCACTGGCCAGAGAACGCATGTGTGTGCCCCTCATTACATATCTCCCTGAGTGGGGGTACAGAACACAGAGGGCTGGGCCCCCCACCAGCTCCTTCTCCCTGTCCTTCCTCCTCCTCCTGAAACCACTCTCTCCTCCTTTCCTGCAATTCATCCTTCAGGGGGAAACTGAAATATGGGCGAGGGGCCTGTGGCTCCGGCCTGTCACCCGAGCTGCTCAGAAGGCTGAGACAGGAGGATCGTGGGTCAAAGCCAGCCTAGATAGAAAAACTCTGTGAGACTCTTCTCTCCAAGGCACCAGCAAAAAGCCAGAAGTGAGGATGTGGCTCAAATGATAGAGCACTAGCCTTGAGCAAAAAGACAGTTTCCAGGTCCTGAGTTCAAGCCCCAGGATCTGCACTAGAAAACCAACAACAACAACAAAGGAAGGGGAGGCACAGAAATGAGGGCACAGAGGGTGAACAAAGGCAGCCGTGGTCCTCACTGGACACCACGTGGAGAATGAACTCTACCACTCGTGGGTGGGGACGGGAGGGAGAAACGGGGAGAGAGCGAGGGAAGGGGAGACATGGTACACAGAGAAATGAGCTCACAACCCAACTGAGGTCACTGTCACCCTTCTGCATGTCATCTTTATCATCACAATAAAAAAATTAATTGTAATATGTATATGGAGCTGGACACCAGTGGCTCACACCTGCAATCCCAGCCACTCAGGAGGCTGAGATCTAAGGGTCAATATTCAAAGCCAGCCTAGGCCAGGAAGGTCTGTGAGACCAAAAAGCCAGGGGTGGAGGTGTGACTCAAGAGGCAGAGCCGCCAGCTTTGAGCAAAACCAAAATTAATTAATTAATTAAAAATTTTAAAAAGTCAGGGGCAGCGCTCAAGCCCCACAACTGGCACCAAAAAAAAAATCTAAATAAATAAAAGAAGACAATGCGAAAGAGAAGAGACACCAAGATATCAGATAAGATCAATTACAAAGGGGGGGGGGACCCAAAGAAAAAATAAGAAAGCAAATCACCCGTTAAGAGAAAGAACCAGAGAACACAGAAGATAGAAACAGAAGCAGAAGGCCAATGAATGAACACAGCATGGAGATGAGAGAACTTCAATCTACAGGCCGACAGCTGATGTGTGCAAGCACAAGGCTGAGGCTCTGGAGATCCCAATATTCGAGTCTATGCCAGACTGCTGTGCCCAGGGGCGTGGATATGGCGGTGGTTTGGCCCTGTGATTCCAGTACAGCAACTCTGGCATGACCTGGGCACTTCTCAGAGCAGCAGAACGCCAGGCCACACCCCAGACCAGAGCGTGCGCTGTGCCTGGGCTGCCCAGAGCCTCTGCACAAGGGGCCACCTGAAATCCACCCACAGCTCCTCCCCGTTTCCTTCAGGTCAGTGGTGCAGGGCACCGGTGCCGGGCACCGGACATGGGTACTGAGGAGTCACCAGCCCTGAGGCAAATCAACCTGGAGACCCTGGGCCTCAGTTTCCCCCATCTCTTAAATGAGAAGCTGGCAGTGGACATCTTTCTAGCAGGTCAGAGCTGTATGTTCCCGGTTTCCTCTAATCCACCAGACCACACAACCTCTGCCCCATCTTCATTAACTCATTCATTCATTCACTCAGTCCACAAGTGTGTATTTCATTAGGTGCTACTAGTCACTCAACAACGTTAAGTACAAGTACTGAATTGAAATCTCTCTCCCCACCCTGGAGAAGTTCACACATTTCCCCTTCTCCAGCCGGCTGCATGAAGAGAATTTCGGGGCACCAAGTACACCCGAAATCCTGACCAGGTGCCGGTGGCTTCAAGAAGGCCCGGAGAAAGGCCACAAGGCCACTAACCTGGGAGGAGCATGGACATCCAACCACGAGCGTGCCCTTCCAGCTCACACCACCACTCTCCCATCCCTGCCCCCCGGGGCTGAGGCACCCAATGGGTTTTGTGCCACGGCCAGGGCCTGGGCGGGCCCTGAAGCCCACCCCTCTCTGGACTGCCTGCTACTGGCCCAGCCCCGGCCTTCTGGAAGAGGCCATCAATCCCACCACTAATCTCCTGTCTCTGGAGAATCCCCTGCGGTTGAAAGAGATCCACTCTAATAAAATGTGAACAATTCATTAGACCCATAACTCGCCTTTTGATCTCTATTTACAGAGAGGATGGGGGATGGGGGTGGAGGGACTCCAGGAGGATGGGGTTGTGCACACCCAGTGGCAGAGAAGGGGAAATGGGAGTCAACTGTGAGGAAGAACTTTCTAGAATTGTCAGGGAAGCTTGGAGGATGAGGCTGAAAAACAAAACTTGAGTCGGTTGGTCGGCAGCCAGAGCACTCTGGGAGGAATGCAGCCAGCGTGGCAGTGCCCCGGGACCACACAGGTGGCCGGGCCGGGGCTGGATTTGGGGTTCACACCCCCCGAGATGGGTTGTGCACACGAACACACAGCACACGCAGGCGCGTGTGCCCTCCCCGCGGGCCTGCGCCCCGGCCTCTGCCCCACCAGATGGCCAGCACCCTGGCGGGGGGCGGCGGCCCACGTCGAGCGCCGGGCACCGGGTCGAACTGGGGGATACCCGAGGCCAAGCCCCTAGTCGGCGGCGCCTCCTGCCGGCCGCTGAGGCGAAGGAGGGGGCCCAGACCGGGGGCGGGGCCTCAGGAGGGTGGGGCCCAGGCCGGGGGTGGGGCCTCAGGAGGGCGGGGCCGCGCTCGGGCGCCTCTGATTGGCTAAACTCCTCCATGGGGGCCTCTGATAGGTCGAGAGGCATGATTGACAGGCGATAATTTGCATACGGCGGTCGTGGACTGGCACCCAGGCCCGCGCTAGGCTCGGTTCCCGCCTTCGAGGAGCCTCAGTGCGGCCTGGGGCCGCCGCCATCGCCCCCGGAGCCCGTATTGGAACCCAGGCTGCGGCATCTGCGGGGTTCTCCAGAGTTCCAGCTAACCAGCACAAAGCCCGGAGTGGAGCTGTGGTTCAAGTGGTGCAGCGCCAGCCTCGAGGGGAAAGGAAAGAAAATCAGGGAAAGCTCAGCCTGTGGGCCCATAATTCGAGGCCCGGAGTTCGAGCCCGGGGAAGGTGCGGACTGAGGTAAGTGCGAGCGGGATGGGGGGTCCTGACACTCGAGCTGGGGTCACACCTGTCACGCCTGTTCACACCGTTCACACCCACTCGTTCGCATGCAGACCGTCTGTCACGGGCGGGTGCTCTGTCGCCGAGCCAGGCCCCGGCCCGCTTTGCACCAGCTTCCTGTGCATAGCGGAGCTGGACTGCGGCCCACCGATTCTAGACTTCTTAAAATCAGAATGGCGAACCGGCTTCATCCGCGGGGGGCCATGTCCAGCCAGTTTTGCTGCCCCTTGCCCGGCCTCCAGACTCCGGCCTCCAGATCTCAGCCAGGACTCCAGACATGATCCTCCAGATCTCAGCCTCCTGTGTAGCTAGGATGACAGGTGTGAGCCACTGACACCCAGCTACTTTTACACATTTTTACAAACAACTTGGCCTCTGTGAACCACAGACCTTTCATTAAAACTATGTCAGGAGCCAGGCAGCTTTTTCAAATCTGAAACACCATTCCTTGATGTGGCAAATAATGATGTCCTGGCACACCTCTTCACCGCCCCAAAGTAAAGTGCATTCTAACAAGACAAGGGGTCTGACTGTATTCCCCAGCAATGCTTATTGAGAAAAACAAATTCTCACCGAGGACTGAGAGAGAGGCAATGCCAGATAGATAGACAGATACATAGGTATATAGATACATACATACATACATACATACACACATACATGCAATACATGCAATACAGAGTGCCTCTTTCTGTATGTCTATAATATATATGCATACATGTTAGCTTGTATTAGTATTACAGGTGTTTCATTGTACATTTCCACACAGATTATCAATATATTGCAGTCCCACCCCTTCTAGCACTCTTTCTCCCCTTCCCAGAACAATTTCAACAGGTTTCTTCCTTCCACTTTCACAAGTTGCCAGCAATCTACTTTAACCCATTTATCCCACAGCTTCTCATCCAGAAAGAGCAAGGAGATGAACAGGGCAATTGTGACTTCTTGTACCAGAAAGTCTTTCTCTCCCTGGGGCAAGCTACTGTTGGGAGCCCTACAGGGAGTCTATCTGCATGATAGGCTTGACTATCTCACTGAAACATCAGGAGGCTGTTCACAGAATCCGGTCTTTTCATCCTGCCCCATACAAATACCGGTAGCTGCTAATGACCACCTTTTCACCCCCCATACAAACACCCCCACCTTTTCACTGCCCTAAGCAAACATCCTACAGCTGCTACGGCCAATGAAAAAGCTTCCTTATTCTAAGCATATAAATACCCCTGTGTGAAAAATAAAATTTGGCAGCTTGATCAGAATCCTTGTCTTGCTGTCCTTCTTCGTGTCTCTTGTCCCTTCATTCCTTCTCGCTTAGGTTCATTGCCCTCGTTGAAGTCCTGCGGGTCCGGACAAGCTACCAACAACCTAACTCTCTAAGGAGCTGATTCGAGCTTCATAAATAACATCTCACTAAACCCAAGTTTCCAGTTCAACTTGCACTTGCATTCAGCTTCATCTTCAAAGTGCTCAGCATCACTTTCAAAATACCCAGCCAAAGGGGCTGGGGGTAGGGCAGGGGTGGAGAAGGGAACAGGAAAAGCTAGGGTAAGATCACCAGGAATCATGATTAAAATATCCTTGGGCCAGGCACTTGTGTCATGCCTGTCATCCCAACTACTCAGGAGGCTGAGATCTGAGGATTGGCTGTTCAAAGCCAGCCCGGGCAGGAAAGTCCATGAGATTCTGATCTCCAATGAACCACCAGAAACCAGAAGTGGAGCTGTGGTTCGAGTGGTAGAGCACCAGCCTTGGGTGAAAAAGCTCAAAGACAGCACCCAGGCCCTGAGTTCAAGCCTCAGGACCAGCATATACCCCAAATATACATAAATGTATAAGCAAAATCAATAATGACCATTATTGACCATGATTCGTTATATAAATCATTATTCCCTGGGGATGCCCCACATAGTGAACAATGGAAACAAAAGGTTTTCCATGCAAGTCATAAATGCTGAAGGAATGACAGGAGAAAATTGCTAATTTCCAACCTCATGTGTAATTTTTTTTTTTTTGTCCGGTTATGGGGCTTGAACTCTGGGCCTGGGCGCTGTCCCTCAGCTCTTCAGCTCAAGGTGAGCGCTCTACCACTTGAGCTACAGCGCCACTTCCGGTTTTCTGGTGGTTTATTGGAGATAGGCGTCTCACGGTCTCTCCTGCCCGGGCTGGCTTTGAACCGTGATCCTCAGATCTCAGCCTCCTGAGTAGCTAGGATTACAGGCGTGAGCCACCAGCGCCCGGCTCACATGTAATAATTATCAGTGAATGCTAGTAAATGCTTTTCCGATGATAGCCGTAGGCAAGGGACAGTTACTGAGTCTGAGTCGCTTTCTTTTGTTCCTTCTGGATTAGCATAAATTAATTGCACATAGGGACTTCATTGTCATATTTACATGTATGTGTCTAGTGTACTAGCATCAAATTGCCTGAGCTTTTTTCATTCAAGGTTGCCACTCTACCACTTGAACCACAGCTCCACTTTTGGTTTTGTTGGTAGTTCCTTGGAGATAAGAGTTTCCCGGACTTTTCCTGCCCAGGCTGGCTTTCAACTGTGATCCTCAGATCTCAGCTTCCTGAGTCGCTGGGATGACAGGTATGTAATTTTTTTTTAATTCAATCATAATAAAAGGCTAAAAGGACCTGAGTTCAAGTCCCAGTACAAGCACAAAAAAATTAAAAATTTTAATTTTCCCAGTGTATAAGAATGTGGGGCTTTCTGAAAGTGGATATTTCTGTGTGTCTTTAGTGATTTTTTCATTGTGGTTTTCACTTCACTTTCTGGAACGTTTTTGGTTTCTGAGGATGCTGCTACACTCCTGGGAAGAGATTTTCCTTGGCTCCTTGTCCTGTGCCCCCTTTATCTGGGTTTCAATCTGAACTAACACTGTCAAGCTGAACGTAGCCCATCCTTCCTCCTGAACGGGTTTATTTAGCATGGTGTTATCTTTTCTGAAGGCCTGGTAAAATTTACTATTGACACCAGCTGGCACTGGGGTGGCACTGTAGGAAGATTTTTAATTACTAATTCAACCTTTATATATTTCAGACCTATTTAGATTTCTATTTCTTCTTGGGAATTTTTTTTTGAGAATTTGTATCCTTCTGGAATATTAACTATTTTGCCTAACTTGCCTAATTTGTTGCATTAAATAAAAATAGCTCTGAATAGAGCCAGGTGCTGTCACACCTGTCATCCTAGCTACTCAGGAGGCTGAGATCTGAGGATCATGGTTGGAAGCCAGCTCAGGCAGGAAAGTCCGTGAAACTCTGATCTCCAATGAACCACCAAGAAAAGTTGGAAGTGGAGGTGTGGCTCAAGTGGTAGAGCACCAGTCTTGAACCAAAGAACTTCAAGGACAGCACCCAGGCCCTGAGTTCAAGCCCCAGGACTGGCATCAAAGAGAAAGGGGTGAGAGGGGAAGAGAGAGAGAAAAGTAAGGAAGAGAAAAAAAAGACAGACATGGGAAACCCACTTGGGTCTTTTGTGAGACTGATAGACCAAGTTTTGACCTAACTAAGCATTGTTTAATTGTGCCAAGATGTGGATCACAATTTAGTGGCCCTTCTGTGGTCATTCAAGGCCCGTGGCTTTTGTGCTTCAAGTACTAGGATGTTCCCTGATGCGGTGCAGTTCAAACAGCCACAAACCAGCCAATAAGCCCCATTGCAAGGCAAGACAAGGCCTCTTAGAATCCTTCCCTGGGCTGATGGAACCCACTAGTAAAGGGTTGCTTGTCCTTCACAGGGCTGGGGGGGGGGTCTGTCTGTCCCCTGCCCTCTTGTCCCTGAGGGTGAGGCCAGCTCACATCAATCCTTAAAAGGCCCAGTTAAGTCCTGCTCTCTGAGACTGGCCAGGCGCTGAGCCGCCTTTGTGGAGGCCTGCTGCTGGAATGCGTGTTTGCAGAGAATGGAAGGCAGCAGGGCGCACCCAAGCTATTGTGTCAGGAAAAGTCACCAGCCAAGAAAGCAGGACACACACCCTCGCCCTCACCAAACACGTCCAAGCCAGAGCTGGGAACAGCTGGGGACAGCTGGCAGCCACAGTGCACCAGCACGGAGAACATGAAGAAAACCCGTGGGGGACACGATGGACAGCAAGGCAGCCCTGGTCGGCCCCAGGGACGGATTTGCTAACCTGTGCTCTTCTTCAGTCCAGGCTGGCCCAGCGAGAACAAGAACTGCCCTGTAGTCTGTATCTTCATTCCAGCCACTCAAGAGGCTGAGATCGGAGGATCATGGTGAGAAGCTCAGCAGGAAAGTCCTTATCTCTAATGAACCATCAAAAGGCCAGAAGTGGAGCTGTGGCTCAAGTGGTAGAGCACCAGCCTAGAGTGCAAAAGTTGAGGAATAGTGCCCAGACCCTGAGTTCAAGACAGAGGACTGGCACTCACACACACACACACACATACACACACACACACAACCCAAAATGTTAAAATATCAAATTTGAGAAACCCAGTTAAACAGCACCCAGGACTAGATACTTCCTTTGGCCTGAGGAAGTTCACTGTGAATCTCTGAGGACACACGGGCAGCTTTTGTGATGCTTCTGACCCCTGACCCCAGGAAACCATCAGGATCTCATGAAATGGTAATGTTCTTTCCAGACTCAGAGTGAGGCCCAGTGTATGATCTTTTTTCTTTTTTTTCTTTGTCAGTTGTGGGGCTTGAACTCAGGGCCTGGGCACTTCCCAGAGCTCTTCTGCTCAAGGCTGGCGCTCTACCACTTGAGCCACAACTCTCTACCTGCCCTTATTTATTTATTTATTTATTTTGGTGGTTCCTTGCAGATAAGAGTCTCATGAACTTCCCTGGCTCAGGCTGGCCTCAAACCTTGATCCTCAGATCTAAGCCTCCAGAGTAACTAGGATGACAGGCGGGGGCCACCAGCAATAGGCTGTGATGATTTCTTAAAGCAACAGTAGAAAATGGATAACCAAAACTGCAGGTATCTTCCCTCTGCCCCTGCCCATCTGCCCTTTTGACACTTGTGTCAACATAGAACCATCTGGAATCAACCCTGAGAGTAGCTGAGCTATATATTCTGTCCACAGCTCCTGTCCACGGTTCCTATCCATGGCCTGTCTACCTTTTGAAGCCTTGTATGAATCTGAGACAGAATAATGTTAAATAACGTGTTGGGTGGCCCAGAAAGAGACCCGTGCCATTAGTTAATGAGAAGAAGAGATAGTAACGAATGAAAACAGCTAATTGAGGTTTTGGATCCCTGTGGAGTGGGAGGAATCCAGGAGAGCTGACACAGATTCACCAGAGACTTAATATGAATCAAAATGGCAATTCATCATGTTAAATGTAGGGCATATCTTCCCAGTGATTAAAGTGTCTGTGTCCATAAGCAAGGAAGCCTTCCTGTGATCAGATCAACTGGTAGATTTAATTAAATAGGCCTACAGCGACTGATTGGGCGAGGATGGGAGCAAAGATGGGCTATCACTGTGGGCGTCATTGGCTATGCTGATCAGACCCTACCAGCTGCCCAACTCTTCACTGCCCTTGCAAGAATTCTACAAGCCAGGCACCGGTACTCATGCCTGTCATCCCAGCTACTCAGGAGGCTGAAATCTGAGGATCACAGTTCAAAGCCAGCCAGGGAAGGAAAGTCCGTAAGACTCTTGACTCCAATAAACTACCAGAAGACCAGAAGTTGCACTGTGGCTTAAGTTGGTAGAGGGCCTGCTTTGAGCAAAAGAGCTCAGAGATAGTGCCCAGGCCCTGAGTTCAAGACCCATGACCACGAAAAAACAGAGAGAACAGCTGTCTTACAGTACTGACGTGCTTGTGGGACCAAGTGACAAAACGTGTTCCGACCCCACAGTCCTGTGTGAACTTAGAGCTCTAGAGACTTGAGCCATGGCGTGGGTCCTTCCATTCCACTCTGTGAGTGTGTGTGTGTGTGTGTGTGTGTGTGTGTGTGTGTGTGTGTGTGTGCCAGTCATAGATCTTGAACTCAGGGCCTAGGCACTGTCCCTGAGCCCTTCAGCTCAAGGCTGGCACTCTACCACTTGAGCCACAGTGCCATTTCTGGTTTTCTGGTGGCTCATTGGCAATAAAGTCTCACGGACTTTCCTGCTCAGGCAGGCTTTGAACCCTGATCCTCAGATCTCAGCATCAGACCCTCAGATCTCCCCGGATCCACACCAGGAGCCCAAGCCAGCACTGTACAATAACCCAGTGCTGTCCGCATCGACCTTGCTCAACCTTGAGGAAGACTGGTCACCCCTGGAGCTGAGGAAGATGCTGGAATCAGGGGCCTTGGGCAGGGTGGTGGCCACCATGTGCTTTCACCCATGTCTTGACTCCCATCACCTTCCACTGGCCGAGACACCGATCACAAGCACTCAGGCAAACAGAGTCCTCCTCCCTCTCCAACAAGGTACTGATTCTCAGTCCTGGGAAGCCAAGCCCCACCGCCTTCGGTGGGATTGCTGTTCTTAGTAGACGGCTGTGGGAAAGGGAAGTGGGGAGGATGGGGGGGGGACTCAGCTGACCCACAATGGCTCCTGACGGAGAGCAGAGCTGAGTGGGGCCTCCCAGGCCATCTCCTCCTCATCTGGTGACTGAACAGAAGCCAGCACAGAAATCTTTCTGTGGGAAAACTTTAAATAAAGAAGAGCTCCATCTCCTAGGAAACCACTTGCCTCCTCGTTGTGACTCTGCTTGGAAAAGATGTCCAGCATTCTCTCTTCTCCTCCCCCTCTCGTTCTACCCCCCCCCCCATGCCATGCCTTCTCCAAAAAAAAAAAAAAAACCACAAAAATCACCCAGTCACACAAGGCACTGCAAGCACTCAGTGCCAACCCCAACTGTGGCCAACCCAGACCCCAACGCACCAGCGAGGCACAGCACCCACTCCGAAAAGATGATGGGGGATTTCAGACATGCTGTACCCAGAAGCATTGAGATCCACGGGGAACAGATGGCACAGGAAGGAGACTGCAGCTCCACCCTCCCACCCCACCATGATCTTCAGAATTCAGCCAAGGCTTCATCATTATTCTCAGAGCAGGCGAGTCTGGGACTCGTGTCTCCCAGATTTGGGGAGGGAGGTTGTACCCACTCCCATGTTTTGGTGGAATGGAAGGCAGGGGATGAAAGGCCTACAAGGAATGGCCAGCACCCTGGGTTTAAGCGAGGAAACTACAGAAGAGGGGACTGTGGTGTTGGAGGGGAGGAGTCTCAAGAAAAGATAGAGGTGGCCGGTGCTTGGTAGCTCATGCCTGTCATCCCAGCTACTCAGGAAGCTGAGATCTGAGGATCACAGTCCAAAGCCAGACCTGGCAAGGAAAGTCTGTGAGATTCTCATCTCCAGTTAGCTGCCCAAAAGACAGAAATAGGGCTGTGACTTAATGTGCTAGGGTGCTAGCCTTGAGGGGAAAAAAAAAAGCTCAGAGACAGTGTCCAGGCCCTGAGTTCAAGCCCCACGATGAGCAAATAATAATAATAATAATAATAGTGATAATAACCTTGTTTTCTTCACTTGGTTTAACACAAGGGCTAGTCCAGGTAACATGGCTACAAGGTAAAATACATTTCCTTTCATCTAAATGCTCTTTGGGTGCTTTGCTTGCGAATTCAGTACAGTCTCCAAGTGTACAAAAAAGAAAAAGGAAAAAAAAATGTGAAATTAAAAGACCAAAGAGGAGAGTAATTGGATGGCTCCATTTGGGAGGGACAAGAAAGTGCGAGCAAAAGAAAATGAGCTTAAAAGCCAAAGCAAGCCAGCGTCTTTTATTTCGCCCATGGCACAAGCAATTGGACGAGCCACCTCCTCTGTGCAAAGAGAAAATGATTTTCAAACAGTGGAAATGTGCCAGGTTCTGCACAGCACAATCAAATCGCAGCCACCTTGGAAGAAATAAAACTCAGGGCCTGGGACACTGTCCCTTGGCTTTTTGTTTTATGCTCAAGGCTGGCGCTCTACCACTTGAGCCACACTCCTGCATCCAGCATTTTGGCATTCCAGTGGAGCTAAGAGTCTCATGGACTTCCCAACCTGGGCCAGCCTCAAACTGTGATCCTCAGATCTCAGCCTCTTGAGTAGCTGGGAAGACAGGCATGAGCTACTGATGCTCATATGATATATATTTCCTGTTGCTTCACTCTGTTCTGGTTAGCTATTGCCAGAGAATGCCAGCCACCGGTGGCTGGGCCTTAGCATTCTGTGTGCATGGTGCCTCACGAAACCTCAAGTGGAGACCCAGGACTGAGACCCCAGAGGACCTGCTTCTTCCGTTGTCATGTTACCACACTTCACAGCCCAAGGCCAGGATGGAGATCTCACCCAGCCACGGGCAGGCAGAGTCAGAACCACAGGGCTCTCCCTGGATCACACATGACACAGACAAGACCCAAGGAGCGGTCACGGGAGCATGCCTGGTGTGGTTCAGTAGGCTTCTCTGCTGCTTCTTTGCTCCTGTCTCAACTGTCTGCTCCCTACTCCTTCCTCCCCACTGCCTCCCCTCCCTCCCACATCATCTGGGCAGCCTGGCTTCCATGCTCCAAGCTTCCAGGTGGCCCATGCAGATCCCAGACCACAGAGACCTGCGTGGACTGGAGTGGGCAGCCATGGACTGGCTGGCTTATTCAGTGTTTGCCTGCCTGCTTGGTTGGTTGATGGTAGGCTAGTTGGCTGGTTAATTCATTGGTTGGTTGGCAGTTGGTTCATTCATTCATGCATTCATTGGTGATTGGTTGGTCGGTGATTGGATGTTTGGTGAGTTGGTTAGCTGGTTAGTAATTGGTTTATTCACTCATTTGTTGGCAGTGGGTAAGTAGCTTGATGGTTAGATGTTTTTGGTTAGTTTTAGCTAGCTGGCTGGTTGGTTAGTAGTTCATGGCTCATTCATTTGTTGTTGGTTGGTTGGTTGGTAGTTGGATGTTTATTCTTTCATTGGTTATTGGTTAGTTGGTTGGATGTTTGTTGGGTTAGTTTTGGCTGGTCAGTTGGTTGGTTAGTAGTTGATGCTCATTTATTTGTTGGTGGTTGGTTGGTTGGTTGGTTAGTTGGATGTTTATTCTTTCATTGGTTATTGGTTAGCTGGTTGGATGTTTGTCTGGCCAGTTGGTTGGTTAGTTGATGGTTCATTCATTAGTGATTGATTGGTGGTTGGTTGGCTGGTTAGTAGTTGATAGTTCATTCATTCACTCACTGATGATTGTTTAGTTGGTTAGTTAGTACTTGATGACTCATTCATTCATTCATTGGTGATTGGTTAGTTGGTTAGTAGTTGCTGGTCATTCATTCATTCATTGGCGATTGGCAGGTTCATTCATTCAACTGTTCTCTTCCTCTTCCTTGAGGGAAAAAGCTTCTAAACTCAGCAAAATGAAGGTTCTGCTCAGCCTAATCTTCATGTTTCTTTCCTGCATGGGAACTGTCCACCGAGTTCTCCTGGGCAGTGATCCTCAGATCTCAGCCTCTTGAGTAGCTGGGAAGACAGGCATGAGCCACTGATGCTCATATGACATATGAGCAAGGCAGTGGCACCAGCTCCGTACCGCTGGGCTAAGCTTCCTGGCTGCGAACCGAGTGAATTAAAACCATGGTAGGGGGGTTGCAAGGACAAAAAAAGTACAAAAAATGAGAATCAGCCCTATTTCTGGTACTAGCTTTCTGATGACAATCGTACTTGAGGAAACCGTAGCTCGACAGTGCTCTGTGGTAATTATGATTTTTGTATATCCTAAGATTTAGTAAGGGTTCTCTTTCTTTTGAACACACAAATATTCACTCAGAATTATTTGATTTAAGCTACATTTTGAAGTAACAGTTGAACTTTACTTTTCTTTTACAGCATTCCAGTGCCATTTGTTAAGCAGATCCTTATCCTTACCCCAATACTAAGTTTCTTCTTACCATGGAAGGGGTTCCTTATGGGCAGATGTCTTTCTCTAGGTGCTGTATTTGTTGCCAAACCTTTCTGACATTTTACATTATGTGTATATTATATGTCATTTTCTGGTGTTCTGCAGTATTTTTCGGTACATTTTAGGTTTTTCTGTTTTATTCAGAAACACTATAACATTTTGTCTCCTATACAACCAGCCTTCAGTGTCTATGGGATTGGTTCCAGGACCCATGACGAAACTGGTGTCTGATCATGTGTCTTCTATGTAATAGTCCTATATTTACATATAACCTGTGACACTCTCCTGAATACTTTCAGTCATCTCTGGACCATGGCATCCTCTGTTATGATACAGGTTCTTTGGTATGAGAGTTGGAGATAATCTGACTGCCTCACTTCCAGGAGAAACATAAAAATATAGCCACCAATGAATCTCAGTTTCAGCAAGGTCTTGGCTGCTATGCCTCAGGGCCCTATTTGTAAAATGAAATTCTGGAGCATTAGCTACTGCACAGAGACTCCACAGGAGATGAAACATCATAGATGTTGAGGAGAGTAACAGAGGGAGGGAGTTTGACCAAAGCAAATTCTATACATATATGGAAAGACCACAATGAAACCTCTTTGTACACTAAGGTGCAAAGAGAAGAAAGTTGTCTGTGAAGTATTGGAAAACTGTGTGGCTCTTCCTTTTCCTGACAATCCCATAACAAAAGACAGGTTAACCAGAGGAGAACATGAATTTATTCAGTAAAAGTATGCCTGACACCAGAGCCATCAGAAGACACAGAGTATATGCTGAGATATGATGAGGAATGGAAGAAATGTGTCTGGAAGAGAAGGGCCTGACTTAATGATAGCAGATGGACAGAGAAGCTCAGCAATGTCTACCTAGGTGCTCCAGCCCCAATCCTAGGAGTTTCTTTTCTTTTCCTATGATTCCTAATCTTTTTTTCAATCTATGTCAACAAATATGGTTTTATTTAATAATTTAAAAATTATCTTTAAATAGTTTACATAGGGGGTTTCAATTCAACATACCAATTTATATAAACAGTGCATCTTGACAGTGTCAACCCTTTTGGTCAATCAGTCTTGAATCTTTTACCACCAAAATATATCCTGAATGTTAGTTATTTTTCTATCTATCTTCAAGACTACTCCCTGATCCAAATAATAACCATCAGTTGCCTGCACTACAGTATTTCACTGCTTTTTCTACTTCCATCCCTGGCACACACTGCCAAGGATATCTCTCACAAATAGTAATGTGTTACTTCTGGGCTCCAAAAATCTCTAGCAGGCTGAGCACTGATGGTTCACACCTATAATCCTAGCTACTCAGGAGGCTGAGATCTGAGGATCTTGGTTCAAAGCCAGCCCAGGCAGGAAAGTCTGTGAGACACTTATCTCCAATTAAACACCAGAAAACCAGAAGTGGTGCCATGGCTCAAGTGGTAAAGTACTCACCTTGAGCTGAAGAGCTCAGAAACAGCACCCAGGCCCAGAGTTCCAGCCCCAAGAGTGACCTCTTATACCATGTCCTCTTTCACTCAGTTATACAAGCTTTCTTTCAGCTCTTCAGGCTAGTTCTCCAACCTAGAGCTCTGCATCATTCCTTCTACCTTTGGTGCTGCCTCTGTCATCTCATCTACTCATTCATTTGCTGGTTTATGTACTATCTCCTTGGCTAGTTTTCCTTGATAAGCTCAAACTACATTAAATCACCAGCCACATGACAGTATTACTATCTGATTTTTCATCTTCCATTTTACTTTACCTGGTATTTCATTTATTTTATTTTATTTTTTGTGCTGGTACTTGGTTTTGAACTCAGGGTTACACACTCTCACTTGGCTTTTATGCTCAAGGCTGGTACTCTACTCAAGCCATATCTCCACTTTCAGTGTTTTGATTGTTGACTGGAGATAAGAATCTCACAGACTTTCCTGCATAGCCTGGTTTTGCACATCAATAGTCAAATCTTACCTCCTGAGCAGCTAGCATAAGCCACTGATGCCCTGCTAAATTTTAAAATATTAAGTTTTAAAAATGCTCTCTCTTGGGCCAGGCACCAGGCAGGAAAGCCTTCCCAGGCAGGAAAGGCCACGAGTGTCCAATTAATCACAGAAAACCTCCAACAACAACAAACTAATGGAAGTGGAGCTGTGGTACAAGTAGTAGAACACTAGCTTTGAGCAAAAAAGCTCAGGAGCAGTGTCCACGTCCTAAGCTCTAGCTCTAGGACCAGCATCCCCTTCCCCCCCCCCAAAAAAGTTCTCTTTTAGTCTGCAAGAGAATATAAGCTCAATTAGAATAGGGACTTGGGGGCTGGGAATGTGGCTTAGTGGTAGAGTGCTTGCCTAACAGGCATGAAGCCCTGGGTTCGATTCCTCAGTACCACATAAACAGAAAAAACTGGAAGTGGCAATGTGGCTCTATTGCTAGAGTGCTAGCCTTGAGCAAAAAAAGCTCAGGGACAGTGCTCAGCCCTGAGTTCAAACCCCAGAAATGACAAAAAAAAACAAAAAACAGGGACTTGGTCTGTCTTGTCCACTACTGAATATATAACACTTTGAACAGTGCCTGGCACAGTAGATATTAAAAAAAAATTATTGAGTGAAGATTAGAACCACCTTGAGAAGCACTTAAATTAACATCAATATTGTAAATTAATATCATATTTTAGCTCACATTTTCCAGGAGCCAAATAATAATGTGCCTAGAAGAAATATTAAAATATTATTCTTCCTAGTAAAACACAGCGAATACACATGTTCATGGTACTTACTAAAAGATATGATCCTTTTTTTCCTTAGGATAAAAGAATAAATGTACATTTGTCTTCCAGATTGAAATGATAATTATTAATTAGAAAAGATCATTTTTTTCTTTAAAATGACCTCAGCTTATTTTCTTTGCAGATTTGTCCTTTGTACTTACTTGGTAGAATCTTTCTGGCAGGTCAGAAGCTCCAACAGGAAAAGTACAAATGGTTGATGAAAGCAGTGAGGCTGTCCTAGGGATTCTGTACAGTACTGAATTACCCTCAGGGCTTCCAGGACACTCTTGGCTTGGGCTTTCTTTAAGGAAAGAACCTTTACAACACTGGAGACAGAACTCAAGTCAGAATATGCAGGAAACTGAGTTAGGGTAGGAAAATAAATAAATAAATAAAACACCTATTCTCCACCCAAGTTCTGAAGCTTTATGAATAAAAAGAAAGTATTGCTGTTGGTATTAAATATGCAAAGGAGAGTATTATACTATCTACTACTTTTACTTAGCAGCATTAAGAATCAATTGCACACAAATTGTGTGAAGGCACAACTCATTTTGAAAAACTAATTCTGAAAAACTTTGATACATTTACTTGTCTATCAAGAAATAAAGCTTTAATTCATAAGATTAGGAAATTCCTCACTAACTTTCAGGGAGGTAGGTAGGCCCATGGACTGTCAGAAAAGATCAAAACCTCCCAAGGTATGATGATTTCCATGCAAAGCCCAAGCATTACACTTTTTTACCTGTAAAAGTTTCAGCCTAGCTCTCTACAAAAATACATTTTCAAAGATATTTAAAAAAATTAATACAATTCTTTCATAATTCTTTGAACCACATAATTAAGCTGTCCTGATAGAGCAGCAGGGCAGCACAGAAAACTACTGCAGAAACACCCAGTGTTGAAATTATAGAAGACTTCGTAACTATTGCCCAGCTGCTTAGGACGTGGGCTAAACTTGTTTTCTTCATCCTTTGAAGCTGTCCACAAAACTACTTTTGAAGACCTATCTACAAAACTACCTCCTCTACCTCATGTGGAAGGAATTTATATATATGACTTTATTATTTCACAAAATTTAAAATACTGGTGCTGAAGGAGATTTTCTCTAAAGCCTACCAGTAAAGACAAAACAGCTGAGGTCTAGAGAAATGGAGGCCTTACTACAGCCATATATCTAGTTTGCTTCAAAAATTGTTCTAATTTTTTTGTGTGTATGTGGAATTCTGGGGCTTGAAATTAAGGTCTGGATGCTGTCCCTTAGCTTTTTTTTGGGGGGGGGGTCCCGTTGTGGGGTCTGAACTCTGGGCCTGGGCGCTGTCCCTCAGCTCTTTAGCTCAAGGCTAGCGCTCTACCACTTGAGCCACAGTGCCACTTCCGGCTTTTTTCTTTTTGCTTATGTGGTGCTGAGGAATCAAACCCAGGGCTCAGGCATGCAAGGCAAGCACTCTACCACTGAGCCACCTTCCCAGCTCTCTCTTAGCTTTTTTATTCAAGGCTAGTGCTCTATCATTTGAGCCATAGCTCCACTTCTGGATGTTTAGTGGTTAATGGAAGATAAGAGTCTAATCAACTTTTTTTTTTTTTTTGCCTGGACTGGTTTCAAATCATGATCCTCAGATCTGAGCTTTCTGAGTACAGGATTACAGGTATGAGCCACTGGCACCCAGTTTGTTCTTAAATTTTGAACTCTGTTCTACCCTGATGAGGGGACAACTCTAGGTGATGCTGAGACTTCAGGCAGAGAAGGGTACTATGAGAACAGATTGAGGCAATGATCACAGCATGGGCCACAATGCTGACAGCCAGGCAGAAGGCACAAGAGAGGCCAAGGTCTCAAACAGAAAGCCAGTATCTTGTGTGTTGGCAGTCTATTCTAGGCTCACCAGAGCATTATCTATAGCATGCCTTGTAAATAGCCGCCAAAAAGTTTTCACCTAAACTATGTGGCTAAGTTTCTTAGAAACTCTTTTCTTTCAAATCTTACCACTTGTCTTCTCTGTTAGCATACTTTTTTAAAAAAATTTATTTTTTTATTGTGAAAATACTGTACAGAGGGGTTACAATTACATGGGCAAGATAATGAGTACATTTCTTATTAAGCATTGTAGTGTTAGCATACTTTTTTAATTCTTGTTCTACCACTTTTTATGGTGAGTACTCTACGTCTGAATTAACTCATCCAGCTGATTCTCCTTCTACTACCTGATGATGATGCCTTGTAATTTCTCCTAAGAGATTTTGTTTACTTTAGTTTCTAACTATCCAGTATAATTGGGACACTAACTATGGTCTAGTCAGACAAAGCCTGTGTGTTTGTAAACTCATACTTTAAAAAAAATAAATATTAAAAATAATTTAAAGTTACCCTCCGTCTTCACATGTCTCTGACACATCAGTCACTTAGATTATCCACCAAGTTCTCGAGCTAGATGTCTGAGATAACAGGTCGAAAGCTTAATTTCTTTCCTAATCCATAAATCAAAGATTGCTTTTCCTATCCTGATCATTGCTTCTCCTTCCTACTAAGTAATCCATCAATGATTGAACTACCCTAAATTCCTCCTTCTTATTCACAACTCAAATCCTTCACAGAGCCCTATGATTATTTCATCTCAGTTGCAAAAGCTATTCTTTTTTAGTTACTATAATTAAGTCTTTTGCTTTCAATTTCTTTTTTTTTTCTTTTCTGTCAGTACTGAGCCTCTCAAAATGTTTTGCTCAAGGCTGGCACTTTACCATTTGAGCCACACCTCTACTTCTGGCCTTTTGCTGATTAAATGGAGATAAAGGTCTCCCCAATGTGTCTGTCTAGAACTGGCTTTGAATCCCAATCCTTGGATCTCAACCTCCTGAATAGTTAGGATTACAGACATGAACCACTGGTGCCCACCTGGCTTTTGCTTTCAATTGTGTTATCCATTCTCTACCCATTTGCTTATATTTTTTTTCTCAACCACTATCCAGGGTTAAAGATGCATACAAATATATACCATGTGAGTTCAAGTCCCATACTGGCAAAAAAAAGAGATATAAATAATATAAAGACTTTCACTACTTTCATACCTAAGAATCAAAAACAATTCTCCTGATTTCAGTGTTCAGCATTTCTATGTATTTGTATAATTATATCACACATTTATATATAACATGAAAATCTAGCTTGTTTTAAAACATATAAGAATTATCATACTTAAGCATATATATACTTTCCTTTTTTTTCTTTTATCAAATCTATTGAAAATGACCTTGCTGATACATGTGGCTTTATTTCTTTCACATTTGTTGTAATAATATTACTCATAGCATATAATAATATACAATTCCTTCTCTTTTTTTTTTTTTTTTGTTGGCCATGGGGCTTGAACTCTAGGCCTGAGCGCTGTCCCTCAGCTCTTCAGCTCAAGGCGAGGGCTCTACCGCTTGAGCTACAGGCCACTTCTGGTTTTCTGGTGGTTTATTGGAGATAAAAGTTTCACAGACTTTCCTGCCCGGACTGGCTTTGAACCGAGATCCTCAGATCTCAGCCTCGTGAGTAGCTAGGATTATAGGCATGAGCCACTGGTACCCAGCTACAATTCCTTTTCTTTTCCCCACCAATAGACATTTAGTTCTTCTGGGTTGGACTGTCACAACCAATGCTACAGTTATTTTTCAAATATGTCACAGATCTTTTACCTTACTGAAACTATCAACGGCTGCCAGTATCTAAGGCAATTCTTTTCTTCCAGGTATGAGGAATTGCCCATGTGGTATTATTTTTGGGTTTATTGAAAGATATGAAAGGGGTTTATTTAAACCCCTTTAATGTTTACTCTGAACATTTTTAACACTCACTAAGTTATGATTTCAAGGGTTCTAAATTACTTTAAGCCTATTCATTACACTGAAATTTACTTGTTTTTTGTTTTTTTTTTTTTAATTCGTAAGTGCTGGGAATGTGGCTTAGTGGTAGAGTGCTTGCCTAGCATGCACAAAGCCCTAGGTTCGTTTCCTCAGTACCACATAAACAGAAAAAGCTGGAAATGGTGCTGTGGCTAAATTGGTAGAGTGCTACCCTTGAGCAAAAGAAGTTCAGGGACAATGCCCAGGCCCTGAGTTCAAGCCTGAGGAATGGAAAAAAAATCATAAAATAATACTCGGGAAAAAGTTTCTTACCTTAATTCTAACATCAGAGTGGGAAAACCTAAATTATATGAAAATCACATGAGAAGGAAAATCTTACAATCCATATTCGAATCCCATCTGCCAGGGAATACACCTGTGCAAACTCTTCACTCAGGGCTATCTTGCCCCCGCTATTTACTAGGGAAAGGAGAGAAGAAGAAATTACATTCAGTTAATACAATTCACTAATGCAGCATTGCACACAAAATATTCTTTGAATCTCCTGAAACACAGAAAAAGTTTTCCTGACACACAGATAAGGATGGTAAAAGCCTTGGGGGAAAATCACTAATTAAGTCCCAAATACGTGCTTGGGTTCCCTATGTTACTTCAGACTAACCTGGTTTAAATAATTATTTCTAAAATGGAATTACTATTTAAAGTGGATAAAATCTCAACTTTAAATATAAAAATACTAAAAGTAATTTTAATACTAAAATTGAATTTTAAAATAGAAAATAATTCATAGTATGTTAAATAAAAAATAAGTTTTGAAACAGTATAAACAAAATGATCTCAGCCAGGCACCTGTGGCTCATGTCTGTAATCCTAGCAACTCAGTAGGTTGAGATCTGAGTATCACAGTTAGAAGCCAGCCTGAGTAGGAAAGTCCATTAGACTCTCACCTCCAATAAAATACTCAGAAAAGGCTAGAAGTGGAGCTGTAACTTAAGTGTCAGAGTTCTAGCCTTGAGCAGAAGAAGCTCAGGGACAGCACCCAGGTCCTGAGTTCAAGTACCAGGATGGGAAAAAAAAAAAACAAAAACAAAAAAACCTCACTCTAAAAGAGTAAAACAGTAGGGCACCAGTGGCTCACACATGTAATCCTAGCTACTTCAGGCAGCTGAAATCTGAGGATTGTGGTTCAAAGCCAGACTGGGCAGGAAAGTCCTGTCAGACTTTCTTTTTTTTGGTCAGTCATAGGGCTTCAACTCTGGTCCTGAATGCTGTCCCTGAGCTCTTCAGCTTAAGGCTAAGCACTCTACCACTTGAGCCACAGCACCACTTTGGTTTTCTGGTGTTTTATTGGAGATAAAGAGTCTCAGGGACTTTCTTGCCTGGGCTGGCTATGAACTGCAATCCTCAGATCTCAGCCTCCTGAGTAACTAGGATTACAGGTATGAGCCACTGGCGCCGGACCCTGTGAGACTCTTATCTTCAATTAACCACCAGAAAACTGGAAGTGGCACTGTGGCTCAAAGTGGTAGAAAACTAGCCTTGAATTCACTCAGAGACAGTGCCCAGGCCCTAAGTTCAATCCCCATGACTGACAAAAGTAAAACAGTAAAATAATTTATAATATATGTAATAAGTAACATGATAGATTATATATATGAATACATCTAGATGAAAGACTAATTGAGTATTTAGAAAAATATTGAGAGGTGCTCTTCACATGGGGACAATAAAGTTGATAATTATTTTAAGCTTTTCTTTGTTTCTACTTGAATGAGTGTATTTTTATAACTAGTTATCTCCCCAAAATATATTTATGGCAGCACTGGGGTTTAAACTGTGAGCCCAATGCTTGCTAGGCACCTGAGCTACTGTGCTAGCCCTTTTTGCATGGGTCATTTTTGTGATAGGTTTTACTTCATATCTGGGCCATCCTGGACTAATCCTCCCTTTTGTGCTTCTCCATTTTGCTGGAATGACAGGCACCCAGCCACTGGTTGAGTCTTGAGAACATTTTTTGCCTGGATCAGCCAAGTAGCTAGGATTAGAGGCTTGAGCTATCATTCTCAGCCCAAAATGAGTCTTCAGAAGGGCTGGGAGTATGACAGTGGTAGAGTGCTTGCTTAGCATGCCTGAAGCCCTGTGTTCAATTCCTCAGTACCACATACACAGAAAAAGCCAGAAGTGGTGCTGTGGCCCAAGTGGTAAAGCACTAACCTTGAGCAAAAGAAGCTCAGGGACAGGGTCCAGGCCCTGAGTTCAAGCCCCAGGACTGGAAAAAAAGACTTATGAAGTCTTTTTTAAATGAAGCTTTTTCTCTTCACTCAAAAACCAAAATATAATAATTTATAACAGGATGAATTTCTCTGTTGCATCGATTTATAAAGCATTAAATATTGTCTGAGTGTCTAAATGTGTCAGGCTCTACATCATGCACTGGAAGTAAAAAAGGCATCATCCCTGCTTATGCAGTTTACACTGTAGTTGAAAAACATCTCATGCCAGACTCTATACCAATGGGAATAAAACACTGAGAAAAAGACACCATCCCTGCCCTCATGCAGCTTACTCTCTAGTTGAAAAACACCTCTCTTGCTGCCTAGCCACCAAGAAGCAAGTAGGTTTTCTGTAAATTATGTTCTTCCTCTATGATGCTTCTGCCTTGCACAGATCTAAAAGCAATAGATCAGCTGACCATACACTGAAACCTCTGAAACCTGAGAGCTGAACAGATGCTTACATCATCGCCATAGACCTTCTAGCCTCTGACTGTATGAGACAAAATAAACTATTATTCTTTATTAATCACCCAGTCTGTTATATATTTTGTCATAACAACAGAAAGTTGACTAACACAGAATACTAACTGTATGTCTAGAAAGCTACATAAAAAGTTTGTATCGACACTAATATGCAACTTAGGAAATCTGAGTTGGGCATCCTTTAGTGAATTAATAAAAAATTGACTGTTTAAATCACAAAGCTATTTATTGTTCACTTAACATTGGCATTTTGAATTTTTTTATACCATGGTGGCCTCTAAGAACTTTCTTTTTTTGTTGTTGTTGGTTGTGGGGCCTGAACTCTGGGCCTGGACGCTGTCCCTGAGCTCTTTAGCTCAAGGCTAGTGCTCTAACACTTTAGCCACAGCACTACTTCCAGCTTGTTCTGCTTATGTGGTGCTGAGGAATCGAACCCAGGGCCTCATGCATACAAGGCAAGCACTCTACCACTAAGCAACCTTCCCAGCCTCATCTAAAAGCTTTCTTTTGAAAAAATCATTTTAAACTAAACTGACATACAAACAATTGCAAAGTCAACTAGTTATATTGAAATAGTCACCTGTATACTAAAACATAAATTTATGATGATAGACATGTGCTTTCTATTAACTCATTAAATAATAAGAGTTAGTAGCAGGACTAACAGTGAGTAGAAATATGGGTAATCACAAAGACTCAGAAGTAAGAGAGATGTGATAGAAAACTGGATTGTTTTAGAAACTACTAAAATCATTATAAGCAGACTATTGGTGTATACTAACACTTATGGTTAACCATTCAAAGGCAAATAATGAACATATTTTTAGAAACTGGAAGAAAGAGAATTCTTTCCATATAATACAAGAAAGATAAGCTGAGGCTAGGAATGTGGCTTAGTGGTAGAGTGCTTGCCTAGCATACATGAAGCACTGGGTTTGATTCCTCAGTACCATACAAACAGAAAAAGCCAGGAGTGGTGCTGTAGCTCAAGTGGTAGAGCACTTGCCTTGAGCTGAAGAGCAGAGGGACAGCACCTAAAACCAGAATTCAAGCCCCACTACTGATTTTTAAAAAAAGAACTTGTGAGTAGATCTTTGATGCAGTATCTGTATTGTAAAGGCATTCACGGAAAGAACAGAAATAAAATATATGCCTTTCAAACAACAAAGGGGTTGATGATGTAGCTCAGTGGCAGAGTGCTTGCCTAGCTTGCAAAGTCCTGGTTTCAATCCTCAACACTGAAGTTAAAAAAATGACAAGTATTTACGTAGGATATTTCTAGTTCCTATTTCTTTTTGTGTCAGTACTGTGGCTTGAAGTCTGGCCCTAACTCTCTAGCTTGTCTCTTTGCTCACAGATGTCATTCTACCACTTGAACCACAACTCTAGATCTGATTTTTTTAGAGGGGAGTAGGCAGTGGGGTTGGCTTACGGCAGATGAGTCTCCAAGTTTTTTCTGTCTAGGCTGGCTTCAAACTGCAATCCTCAGATCTTAGCCTCCTAAATAGCTAGGATTATAAGCATCAGCTAGTGGTGTTCTTTTCTTTTTGTACCAGTCCTGGGGTTTGAACTTAAGGTTCTGAGCACTGTCCTTCAGCTTATATCCTTAAGGCCTACCACTTGAACTAATTCTGTTGTTGTTTTTTTTTTTTTTGATAATTAATTGGAGATAAGCGTTCCCATGGACTTTCCTGTCAGGGCTGACATCAAACTGAGATCTTCAGATCTCAGCCTCCTGAGTACTAGGATTATAGGTGTGAGCTTCTGGTGCCAGGCTAGTTTCCATTTCTTTTTCTTTTCTTTTTTGGTGGGTTGTGGGACTAGAACTTTGGGCCTGGGTGCTGTCCCTCAGCTCTTCAGTTCAAGGCTAATACTCTTACCACTTGAGCCACAGCACCACTTCTGGTTTTCTGATTGGTTTATTGGCAGTAAGAGTCTCATGGACTTTCCTGCCTGAGCTGGCTTTGAACTGTGATCCTCATATCTCAGTTTCCTGAGTATCTAGGAGTATAGGCCTGAGCCACCAGGGCCCAGCTTACTTTCCATTTCTGATCATGTGCTTCTCTATTGCAAACACATATGTGTTTGAATTTTCCCGCACAAGGAAAGTCAACTGTTTTCAACTTTTAATCTACAAGTTTTTCATCTTTCTGATGAAAAAGATAATCCAGCTTTCTTACTATAACTTAATTACTATATACATTTATACACACAAACATTTTTATTTTCCCTCAAAAAACCATGTGGAGGAAGTGGTGCTGTGGCTCAAGTGGTAGAGTGCTAGCCTTGAGCTGAAGAGCTGAGGGACAGCGCCCAGGCCCAGAGTTCAGGCCCCGTGACCGACAAAAAAAAAAAGGAAAAAAAAGAGCTGAATCTTAGAGAACACTCCACCAATTCCAGTCAGTCTCATGATTTAAAAAAAAAAATGTGGAAGCCAGGTAATAGTGGCTCATGCCTAAAATCTTAGCTATTCAGGAGGCTGAGAACTGAGGATCACTGTTTGAAGGCAACCCAGATGCAAAAGTCTGTATCTAATAAATTACTCAGAAAAAAGCCTGAAGGGGTGTTGTGGCTCAAGTGATAGAGAACTAGCCTTTAGCAAAGGAAGCTCAAGGATGGTGCCCAGGTCCTGAATTTAAGCCCTGGGACTGGCATAAACAAAACAAACAACAACAACAACAAAACAACTTGTGAATTACTTCACCTACCCCACACTGCTTAAGGGAGATATACCCCACAGTGTTCAGGGGAAATACAATTTTCCACATGACATTTGTTTCTACTCATGTCTCAATGTAGTTTTGTGTGGCTTTTTTTCTTTTCATTTCTTTTTTCTTTTTCTTTTTGGTACTGGGGATCAAATACAGGATGTCTACTTGCCAGATAAACACTTTGCCACTGAGCTATACTCCAGCCCATGAGTGGATTTTTTAAAGGAGATAAGAATTAATAAGTAGTCACCAAGATGTTTTACAACTAGGAAATATAACCTGCAATGTGAGATTAAAGGAGTGGTACAGATTATAGAACCATAAAGCAATTTTAACAGGAACAAGAGCAACAACCACCTACTCTGAAAAGGCATTTATTCTTGCTTATTTCTTCTGCACTGGAAAGAACATGTCCTGCAAAAGTGCTCTGAAAATCCATACCTTATTTTTAGATAGGGCTTGAAATGCTTTTTCCTTGAATGTACATGAGTATACAGGAAGATATTTTCTTTTTTTTTTTTTTTTTTGGGTCCGGTCATGGGGCCTGAACTCTGGGCCTGAGCGCTGTCCCTCAGCTCTTCAGCTCAAGGCTAGCGCTCTACCACTTGAGCCACAGTGCCACTTCCGGCTTTTTTTCTTTTTGCTTATGTGGTGCTGAAGAATCATACCCACGGCCTCAGGCATGCAATGTAAGCACTCTACCACTGAGCCAACTTCCCAGCCCGATATTTTCTTTTCTTGTAGGTTCTACTAGGCTGCAGGTTACACACACACACACACGCACGCACGCACACACACACGTGTGTGTGCATGTGTGTATGTGTTTATGTATTCATTTCACAAAGATGCTACCCTGGGGGACACAAGGAAAGAAAGTAGTGAGAACCAGGCTAACCCAAAAGAAGCCTAGTGGGATATGCCATAAAGAAACTGCAAGTCCAAAGGTAAGAGTTAATACCTACATCTTCTTCCTTCTACATGTTATTAGCATATTTAATAACATTGTAGTTTCTAATCAGAATTTCTTAGATTTTTCGGGGTAATCAATACTAACCTAATTTTACAGAGGACAACATCAAAGTGCAGAAAAGATTTTTGGTTAACCTACAGCTGAGCAACCTGGAGTTTCTGAGGTTGCATTACAACCCACATTAATTTTTCTTTCAATTCAACTACTTACCAGTTCCCATGAGAATTCTGGATAAGGATAAAGCATCTGCTAATTCTTAAAGTCAAGGCTATTTGCTGTACACTACAATCTGCTAACCATCAATTGTCCCTCAATCTCTTACCACCAAGCAAAACTAACAAGAAGAAGGTATAGGAATCTGTTCATTTTAAAAAAATCTTCATTTGTTAGGCCTTCTTAAACCTTAGCAATTAGTCCTCAGATCAAACACATTCCCTGTAATATAAGTTACCATATTTTTTCAGCTTCTCATATAAATCTGGAGTGTGGTACACCAGAGTAGCAAAGGTAGTGTTCACAGATTAATCAATAGTGGAACCAGCAACTATATCTGCCTTTGGGGCCTGTTTTCTACATGCCTGTATGAATCCTTTGAACAGGTCTGAATTTGGCCCACAGAAGTTCTGAGCAGGCTCTGACTGGGCAAAATCAAGCAGAAAACGCTGGCAGGGATTGTCAGGGATTTTCTTAACCTGGGAACAGGAAAAAAAATCACGTTTAACATAGTCATTAAAAAAAATCTGCTGAGTACATACTAAGTCAAAATGGAAGCATAAAATATAGTGCTTGTTCTATTTTAGAGAGAACAGACAGACATATGGGTTTTAAAAAAGGTATATAAATAAAACAAGAATATTAAAACTAGCAGTACCATAAAACAAAATATTGGCTGGTGCCAAATATCTAGAGAGAATACCCAGTGCTAAGTATTCAAAGGAGAAAATTCCAGGCAGGTTAAAGTAATCAAAAAAAGCCTCCTGGAGGACAGGGCTAAGGGCTATATCCTAGAGGATGAGCAGTTGTGACGCTAAGAAACACAACTACTAGCAGAGTTAAGAGTCAGCAGGGAGACTGACCTGGCCTGATGTCTCAGTTGGGGAGTTATGTGAACCAGAATCAGATAGGTAAGGTGAAAGGAGACTGCAGAGAGCATTGACTGTCACATTGAGGAGATTAGACTTCACCCTATGGGCAATGGGGAGCCATTACTTGAGCTTGGCAGTGTAATGACAAGATAAAGTAGTGATTTAAAACAAAACAAAACAAAATAAAAAAAACCCAAAAGACTTGGGAGTACCAATGTAATAATGCAAGCACAAGATGAAAGTCTAGATAAAAATGGAAGAAAGCAGAAATGAAGAGTAAAGTTGAGGAGGAAGGGACAAAGAAGGGCTTGCAGTTGACTAGAAAGGAAGGGCACAAAAAGAACAGGGAGGAAGGATAGATAGAGAGCAGTGATTGAAGGACAGGTCTGGGCAAACAATGACCACGACCAAAATGAACTGAGAAGATATTATGATTTTACCCATTGGAATTAATGGGAATCAGAATGATTGAAATGGAAACACTTAATGGGACGATAGATACCAGGCTCTGGGAGAGCCAGAGCTGGTAACTAATATTTTGGAATTATTCCCACAAATGGGACAGAAAAGAGAGAAGAGAGGACAAAGTCTTGGATTGTGAGAAAGGGAAAGATGCCTGAATAAAGCCTATGCTTTAGAGAAGGAGGAATAAGTTAGTAAAGAAGGAAGACAGAATAGTGAGATGTAAAAAAAGCATGTGGACTGTCATAGGACCAAAAGAAGAAAGTCTAGAGGAATTAGATTCACCACAGAGGTAACAGAGACTAGTAGAGGAAGAATTATTGGATTTATCAATTAACCATAGAATACTTGGGAGGAGAGAAGAAAAAGAAGAGAAAGGAAGAAAAAAGAGGATTGCCTCTTCTATTTCCTTGAAGAATGAGGGTGGAATTTTGATAGGTATCACATTGAATTTGTAGATGCCCTTGGGAAGTATTGCCATTTTTCATGATGTTGATCTTTCCAATCCAGGAGCATGGGCGTTTTTGCTACTTGAAGTTCTGTTTTGATTTCGTTTTTCAAGTTTTTAAAGTTTTCATCATAGAGGTCCTTCACTTCTTTGGTTAAGTTAATTCCTAGGTATTTTATTTTTTGTGGGGCTATTACGAATGGAGTTGCTTTCCTAATTTCAGCCACACTTTTCTCATTGTTGGCATACAGAAAAGCCATTGATTTTGAGGGTTAATTTTGTACCCTGCTATAAAAGTTTTGCCAAAGTTTTGAATCAGCTTGAGTAATTTGGGAGTGGAGTCTATGGGATTCTTTAAATACAAGATCATGTCATCTGCAAAGAGGGAGAGTTTTACTTCTTCTTTCCCTATTTGGACCCCCTTTATGTTTGCATCTTGTCTTATTGCTGTAGCTAGGCATTCTAATACTAGATCCCGAATAGCAAAAACGATTCCCAACAGAAAGAACACTGCTGGAGGAATATCAATACCAAATTTCGAACTCTACTGCAAAGCCATAGTAATCAAAACAGCTTGGTATTGGCATAAGAACAGACCTCAGGACTAAGGGAATAGAATTGAAAACCCAGAAATGAACGTACAGACCTATAGTCATCTAATCTTCGATAAGGGAGCTAAAAAAAATAGAATGGAAGAAAGACAGCCTCTTCAGTAAATGGTGCTAGCAAAATTGGTTAACTACGTGTAGAAAACTAAAACTAGATCCTTATTTATCACCATGCACCAGAATCAACTCCAAATGGATCAAAGACCTCGAAGTCAATGCAGACACTCTGAAAACATTACAGGATGGAATAGGAGAAACCCTAGGTCTCCTTGGCGCAGGCCGAAATTTTCTTAATAGCGACCCAGAAACACAACAAATCAAAGAAAGGTTGAACAAATGGGATTGCATGAAATTGCAGAGCTTCTGCATGGCAAAGGACATAGTTAGCAAGATCAATAGAAAGCCCACGGATTGGGAGAAGATCTTCACTAGCCATGCAATGGACAAGGGTCTCATATCTAAAATATACCTTGAACTCAAAAAATTAAAACCCCCAACAACAAATCCTCAAAGAAACAGCTACCCAATAAATAAGTGGACTAAAGACTTAAAGAGAAACTTCTCTGAAGAGGAAAGAAGGATGGCCAATAGACACATGAAGAAATGCTCAACCTCCCTAGCCATAAAAGAAATGCAAATCAAAACAACATTGAGATACCACCTCACTCCAGTTAGAATGGCAAAAATCAAGATCTCTAATAACAACAGATGCTGGAGGGGATGTGGACAGAAGGGAACCTTACTTCATTGTTGGTGGGAATGTAAACTTGTTCAACCACTTTGGAAAGCAGTATGGAGGTTCCTCAAAAGACTTCACATAGAGCTCCCCTATGACCCAGCAATCCCACTTCTGGGCATTTACCCAAATGTTTACAAACAAGACCACACTAAAGCTACCAGCACAACTATGTTTATTGTAGCATTATTTACTATAGGTAAGATATGGAACAAACCCAGATGCCCCTCAGTAGATGAATGGATTAAGAAAATGTGGTATATATACACAATGGAATTCTATGCCTCCATCAGAAAGAATGACATTGCCCCATTTGTTAGGAAATGGAAAGGCTTGGAAAAAATTATATTAAGTGAAGTAAGCCAGTCCCAAAGAAACACAGGTCCCATGGTTTCCCTTATATGCAATATCTAGTATATGTCTGAGTCAAGCAGAAAAGGTCAGATAAGGTGATGTTAGGGAAATGAACCCTAAGATATGTATTCAAATGTCTTTTTTTCTTTCATGTGATTGTTTCTAACACATTTATAAGACTATTTCTTTATTGCTTTGTATGTCCCTCCCCTACAGTATAACCCCTGCTTTCATTGTATTTGATGTCGGTATAATTTGTGGAGAGGAAGGGCAAAAACAAATCGTTTAAATAGGGATACAGGTAAACCCATTGCAACAATGAGATGTACAAGTCGTTATGTCAAAAAATGAACTTTACAACTTTGGTGCGGGGGTGAGATGAGTGGCTGGGGAGGATAGGGTGGGGGGGAGACGATGGGGGGGATGGGAAGGGATGGGAAGGGGAAACAATGGAGGAGGCTACAATGCTCGATAAGAAATGTACTCATTATCTTGCCCATGTAATTGTAACCCCTCTGTACAGTTTTTTCACAATAAAAAAATTAAAAATGAAATAAATAAAAAAAAGAGGAATCAAATAGCAGAGTAAGAAAAAAGAGGGATAAGAAGTAGAAACAAAGAGCTACCTTATTTGGTTTCTAAAATATTACACACCTACTAAAGCTGAATGGAGACCAAAAGAGATGACACAAATTATTAAAGTGTGGCTCAGTAGGCATTTGCATACTTGATGACACAATTAAGAGATTTTTACTGCAAAAAAAATTATATTTCAGGGAAGAGCCATTCATTACATACTTTTGAACACCTATGGAACACTAGCCCCTTTAGTTAACACAATAGTTAGCAGCTTAATGGAGGTGACAACATTAACATTTACAACTTAAATAATAAGTATTTATAAACAACTTTCACCCAGACAGTTGACAGACAAATAAATACCTCCTCCTCATTTTGATGTAGGTGAGTGGGCCAGATTGCTTCTAATTCCTACCCTGAACAAATCTGATTCCTGAAGACAGGTTTCTACAATGGGGAGTTCAGTACTGAAGCCATTTTTGACTGTGGTACTGCCAGGTTACTGCCTAACTCTGAAGAGAAAGTGGCTTATGAGAGTTCTATTTTTAGCTCATTACCTTCAAATTCTTTGAAAGAAACTGATTGCTTAAGACTTGGAGAAAATTTATTCACATTTTTCATAATGGAATTGTGACATCTCATAAATATACATTAATGATTAACCTTAACCTGAAATGCTACTGTCTTGTCCGACTTCAGCTACAATTTCTGGTTTATTAAACTGAAACTGAATGTTTCAATTCTGAGGCCTACCCAAAAGCTAGGAATTTTGGAAAGATATCACAATTTTTAAACTTCATTTTATATAAATAATTACTCTGAATAATATTCTGAAAATAAAGTACAGGTGGAAATCAATAAAATGTCAATAGTTATCTTTGACTATTAAGATTAAAGATGATTTTACTTTTCTTTTGGGTTTTCTCTGCTTTTATCTTAATTCGTTACTATTTTTTATGATATTGGGGTTTGACCTCAGGACCTCTAACTCCTGTTTGGCTTTCTCACTCACAACTGATGCTCTATCTCTTGAGCCATGCTGGTATGTACTGGGGCTTAAACACAGGGCCTACACTCTACCACTTGGGCCACATCCTACTTCTAGCTTTTAATTGGTCAATGGGAGATAAGAGTCTTATGGTCTTTTCTTCCTGAGCTGTCTTCAAAGATTGATCCTCAAGTGCCAGCCACTAGTATGCACACTGTTTTTGCTTTTTGGTTTTTTTGTTTTTGGTCAATCATGGGGCCTGACCTCTGGGCCTGGGCCTGTCCCTCAGCTCTTCAGCTCAAGTCTAGCACTCTACCACTTGAGCCACTACTCTACAAATGCCTTTTTTCAGCGCTTCATTAGAGATAAGTCTCATAGACTTTTATGCCCAGGCTAGCTTTAAACCTCAATCCTTAGATCTCAGCCTCTTGAGTAGCTAGGATTAAGGTATGAGCCAACTGGGACCAACCTAAGTCATTTTTTTTCTTTTTTGATGGTCACGGGGCTTGAACTCTCTGGGCCTGAGCACTGTCCCTCAGCTCTTCAGCTCAAGGTTAGTGCTCTACCACTTGAGCCACAGTGCCACTTTGGTTTTCTGGTGGTTTATTGGAGATAAGAGTTTCATGGCTAAAAATAAATAAATAAATAAATAAATAAATAAATAAAAGAGTTTCATGGCTTTTCTTGCTTTGAACTGCAATCTTCAGATCTCAGCCTCCTGAGTAGCTAGGATTATAGGTTTGAGCCAACAGCCCAGCTAAAGTCACTTTTTAATAGAGATGTTTTTAGTTACCAAGAGCATGATTACTACTGAGATGCCTCATAACCCTTTAACAACATAACTTTTGTTTGTCTCTAGAAAGTGACCATTTAGGATAAATGATATTTGTTTTCACAACCAGAAAAAATGTTAAAAAATTATATAGATATAAAATACTCCAAAAAATTTATTCTATGAATCTATGCCTTGGAACAAATGATAAGAAGTTGATTAATGTATTTTAGGATAATATATATATATATATATATATATATATATATATATATATATATATATTCACATACCTATTTATGTTTACATAAATTTCACTTAAACAACAATTAAATGACTATATTTCTACCTTCTTGTTGGAGTATACTTAAATCTCTAAAAATGACTATGCTGCTGCTAAAAAACAGCAATTTCCCAATTGTCCTCCATAGATAGAGGGCATCCACAACATACTTTGTGATAGGGCCAAAGCCTGAGTCTAGAAACTTCCCAGGGCTGGGAAGGTGGCTCAGTAGTAGAGCCCTTGCCTTGCATGCATGAGGCCCTGGGTTCAATTCGTCAGCACCACATAAACAAAAAGAAAAAAGCCAGAAGTGGCACTGTGGCTCAAGTGATAGAGTGCTAGTCTTGAGCTGAAGAGCTGAGGGACAGCGCCCAGGCCCAGAGTTCAGGCCCCATGACCGAACCCCCCCCCAAAAAAAAACTTCCCAATGGTGCCCAGTGGGCAAACTGTTTTGATTTGGTTCAAAGAAAACTAAAAAGAAACATTATTAGTAACTTGTTCTATAGTGATGTGGAGACCACCTATGAGAGAGAGTTCCTACCTTGCTCTTCAACACAGTTGTAATAAGAAAGAAAGGGACAAGACTGTGAACTTATGATGCACAGAATTGAGTGCCATGCACTGGGAGGCAAGGCGGCCCATTAGTCGAGAGACAAGGAGTTGCAAGTCTAACCCCCAAGACATGGCAACATCAGGCAGGCCATAGGCATTGACAGTGAATTTGTAGCTCCACTCATTATTACTGCTGTCAGAATGAAAGAGGAACTGAAGCCAAGGACCATCCTTAAAGGTCACTTTCTAGAGACAAACAAAAGTCATGTGGTCAACAAGATGGAAGGAGGCAACAACTCAGCAGTAAGCATGTTCTTTGTGAGTCAAAAAATCTTAAAAGAGGTCTCCGTTTCTACAAGCTCAAAATTGTTAAGAGAGAAATGTAGAGAGATGATACCAAAACACAAAACTCACAACTACATTTAGAAAGCAGAATTAGTAGAAAACTGCTGCCCACCTTTCTAAAACTCAAGTAACTATCTGTTCAGCCAGTAATCACTGGCTCAGTTCTTTGTTCTCAACCAAGACCCTTTATAGGAGAGAGAAGTAAACAGTATGAAGCAGGCTCCAGCCCAGAGATTAAGCAGATCTGTCAGCCGGGCTCCTAGCTTTTACCATGGTTTAAGTCTTCCTCTTGGATCCACTGGCCCTTCTGAACTCAGATTAACAGCTCTTTTACTCTGGACAACACTGGGTATTAGCAAATTTCCTATGAAGAGCCAGATAGTTAAAATTTTTAGCTTTTGTGGGCTACATAATCTCTACTGCAACTGTTCCCCTCTATAAGTAGAGTATCAAAGCAACTCTTAGAAATATAGATGTGGTTACATTCTAGAAATGTGCCAGTATTAAGGGTTGTACTTATAGCTTTGAGTCTTTTTCAGTTATTTTGCTAATGGCTGTCACTCTACCATTCAAGCCATGCCTCCACTCCTGGCTTTTTGCTGGTTGAGATAGGGCTCTCTTCGATTTGTCTGCCTAGGCTAGCTTCAAACCTTATTCTTGAGATATCAACTGACAGAACCATTTTTAAAAATAACTACTGGTATGAATTCCACTGGAGAAAAACATTGAATTAAAAGTTTAAAGAGCTCACATTTTTACTTAGGACCTTGGCATGTCTAAGGCCACTCTTTTTTCCTCTTAAAAAAATGGAAGTGGGCACCAATAGCTCATGATTCTAATCCTAGTTACCCAGGAGGCTGAGATCTGAGGATTGCAGTTTGAAGTCAGCTTTGTCAGGAAAATCTTATCTCTAATTGAAAGCCAGAAATGACTCAAGTGGTAGAATGCTAGTCATGAGCAAAAGGAGCTGAGGGATAGTGCCCAGGCCTAGAGTTCAAGCCCCCATATTGGCAAAAAAGATTAGGATTGGATGCTTTGGCTCAAGTAGTAGAGCACTGGCTTTGAGCTGAAGAGCTCAGGGACAGTGCCCAGGCTCAGTTTAAGCCCCACAACCTAAAAAAAATCAGGGTTGGAGGCATGGTTTAGTTGGTTGGTAGAGCACTACCCAATGAGCCAAAGCAACAGGTACTAAGTTTGAGTTCCAGTCTTACACCAAAAAACAAAATAAAAAAATAAAAAAGATCTGCTAAATGTATATGCCCTTTCTACTACCATCAGGGAGTTATGAAACTCAAAAAGACTATGAACAAATGTTATCTAATAAAAATTAAGTATGGGAGATAATTCTTTTAAATACTAAACCTTCTCATTTGACTTTCCATGTACATTTTCTCTTTTAGACTTCATTTTTTTTGTGTGTGTGCCTGTCATGGGGATTGAACTCAGGGTCTTGGTGCTGTCCCTGGGCTTTTTCATTCAAGACTAGTACTCCACCAATTGAGCCACAGCTTGAGCCTACTCCTCCTCATCTGCTCCCTTCCCCCCAACTGGTTATTTGGAGATGAGAGTCTCACAGACTTTCCTGCCTGCACTGGCTTCAAATTGAGATCCTCAGATCTCAACTCCTGAGTAGTTAGTATTACAGGTATGAGCTACAAGCACCTGGCTAGACAAATCTTTCAGACTTTATTTACATAGATTTTATGTAACTTAATATACCCTAAAATGATTAGATAAGTTATACAGCTTTTCTGCCTCCTTTCTAATGCTAATGACAAATCAAGGTGATATTTACTCTCCTTGTTGGCAAAAATACCAATAAAGCTTCTAGAGGCAATTTATTTGCATATATCTGTAGTCCAGTATGTTTTATTTTGTAGAGTCCTATCTCTCTGAAGAGAGGAAGCAATACAGGTTCAGGGCCAACTCAAGTTACCTTGCTCAGTCCTCCTTCAGGGTCATTGCAGAGCTTCTTCAACAGCTTCTTCAACTTTCTCAAGAGAGCACAGTGTGGAATGTCCAAAGAACAGAAGTCTAGGAGAAAGATGACCTAAAGGAAGATGAAGTACTCAGTATTCACTGCACCAGTCCCTTCCCTGCTTATTGCAAATAGCCACTTCTCCTTACCAGTTGATGAACTACCATGGAAAACACTGAATTACACAGTTTTTCTACTACAGTTTTCCACTATACTGTGACAAAAGTGATTCCAAAATCACTCTCATGCTTGCCAGAAACTATCCCACATCTATCAAAAGATAAAGTAGTTAATATTTTATATGGTAAGAACATCATTTACTACATTATTGCCAAGGGCAAAGCTAGGGAGGGCTATAGAAGCTGACTACCAAAGCAGGGAGATGGGAATAGCAGATCACAAGACCATTAGGCATCATCCAAATGAACAATGTCAATCTAATTTCCTCTGAAAGGGAAAAGCAGTGAAAATTTCAGTAGTTGATATGAGTGATAGTTAAGTTTAAGGTGAGTTTTTGTCTTTGTTGCTTTTCAATGAAGTGGAGATATCACTCTAAGTTATGTCTGTGATCCCAGCACTCAGAAGGCTGAGGAAGAACTGAGAATTTCAAGGGCAGCCTGGTAGACAGCAAGTTCAAGGCCAGCATGGGCTACACAGTAAAAACTTATCTAAAAAGAAGTGGTGATGCCTGTAGTCCTAGCTACTTGGGAGGACTACAGTTTAAGGTCAGCCTAGACAAGAAGTTTGAGAGAACTCATCTTGAGAGACCTCATTTCAACCGATAAAAATCTGAACATATGACTATATAGTTGTAGTTCCAGATATTTGGGGAATACAACTAGGAAAATTGCAGTCCAAGCTGGCCCAGACATAAATGTAATACTCTATTTGAAAAATAAGTTAAGTAAAAAAAGGGGGTGTGGCTGAGTTATACCTGCTTAGCAAGCAAAGCCCTGAATTCAAATACCAGTACTTTGAAGGAGTGAAAGAGAAAGGGAGAGGGGAAGGAAAAAGGGAAAGGGAAAAATAAAAGGGAGCGGGGGAAGGAAAAGGGAAAAATAAGAAAAATTGCAAAATGAGTCAGCTCTTAACCTTCCCTTTCTTTAGTTTACAATGGGATCATGAATTAAGGGTTCTTATCTGCCAAGGCCTAAGTGGCTTGATCCAGAACTCTAAGCATTTTGTCATAATTGCTGAGACCAAATTTGGCAGAAGTGAATAGTCAATTTCTCACCATCTGTTGGATTTCATACAATTTTCTGTTGATTTACAGGAAACAAGTATCAATATTTTCAGTGACTTATAAAAGTTATAGATTTTAAAAGCTCCAGACTTTCTTTTGAGGGTGATGATTAACAGAGATGGCAGACTCCCCTGACATGCAATAATATCACTTACGAGTGCTGTATGATTGCAAAGAGAATGGCTAGGCAGTAGAATGACCAAATTCTAAATAAAAACACTAGTGCTAATGGCTCATAACTGTAATCCTAGCTACTCAGCAGGCTGAGATCTGAGGATCAAAGTTTGAAGCCAGCCTAGGCAGGAAAGTCCATGAAAACTCTATCTGTAGCTAAGAAGCAAAAAGCCAGAAGTAGAACTGTGGCTCAAGTGGCAGAGTGCTCATCTTGAGCAAAAAAGCTAAGGGAAAGTTCTTAGGCCCTAAGTTCAAGTACTAGCACCTTCCCCCCACCACCCCAAGAAAAGAAAAAAAGGCTAGGCATGGTGGCTCATGCATGTAATCCTAGCTACTCGGGAGGCTGAGTTTTATGCCAACTTGACTCTCATCTCCAATTAACCAGCAAAAGGGCTGGAAGGGGTGCTGTGGCTCAAGTAGAGCACTAGCCTTAGGCAATAAAGCTCAGCCATAGCACTCAGGCCCTAGGTTCTAGACCCAGAAATGGCACAAAAAAGATAAAAATAAGCTGAACAAGGTGGTGACACAGGCTTGTAATTTCAGCACTTGAGAGGCTGAGGCAAGAGAGTCACGAGTTCAGGGCACGCCTCAGCTACATAGTGAGATATTGTCTCAACAAAACAAAAACTTCCAAATAACAAAAACAAAAGCAGAAATAACTATAGATCTGAACTGAAATAAGCTATATACATACTTGATGCATGAGTTATAACTATCTGTTTTCATGGATTGTGTACTGATACTCACATTTTTTCTATAAGGTACACAGCAAGATCTTTGGCTCCAGAGTCTGTGCTCTTCAGTTGCAGATAGCACCGGGAGAGCAGGTTACCTTGCACAGACCAAAACAGAGAAAAGACCACAGAGCCAACTTCCCCTGGTGCTTCACTGAGCATCAACAGCTCACACTACAAAGAAACAGACAAACAGGAAATGTCCAAATAACGTGTTCCCAGAACTTGGGCAGGAACTATCTCTATAGAAGCAGCTGTCACTGGCAAAGCAAAAACAAAAACCTGTGTGTATGGGGCAAAGTTATGAAAGAGCTTTCAATCCAGAAGTGAACCAAGAAAAATGGTGTTAGGAAAACTTCCCTATTGCTCTGCATTTTTGTGGAACCTACAATTTTTTTTGCTCCACAAGACAACTTCTGCACCCCAAGAAGCCCACCCCATTGTTCATCTCTTTCTTGTAATGAATCTTCTGTCTCTTGGCCCTTCTCCTGAGTTTTCAATCAAATCTCCCACTAGCAGGGTTGAGGGAGAATTGAAAAGAAGGAGTGAGTCTGATCAAGGTACATTGCATGAGTTTTGTTCTGTTTTTGTCAGTAGTGGGGCCTGTATTCTGGGCCTGGGCACTGTCCCTCAGCTCTTCAGCTCAAGGCTAGCGCTCTACTGCTTGAGCCACAGCGCCACTTCTGGCTTTTTCTGCTTATGTGGTGCTGAGGAATCAAACCCAGGGTCTCATACATGCAAGGCAAGCACTCTACCACTGAACCACCTTCCTAGACCCTACATTGTATGAGTATATGCACATGTCAAAATAAATCTATTCTGTACAACAAATTGATAATAATATATGGAAAAAATAAAGATAATCCATCATTGAAAGACAACAATAGGAAAATCACATTTTCTAACAATTCATTTGAAAATGAAAATATAAATTCAAACATCAAAAATTGTTATGCTACAAGTGCTAGCGTTGAGCTGAAGAGCTGAGGGACAGTGCCAAGGCCCAGAGTTAGGCCCCACGACCGGACCAAAAAACAACAACAACAAAAAATTGTTATGCTACAGTCATGTGACCTCTTTACTAGGCTTAAACAACAATAACAACAACAAAAACAAAATTGCTAGTGGTATCACTGATATTGTATGACTGAGGGCAGTGATCTCACTAAATGTTAGCTCTTCATTTTTGGAAAAGTATGTCTAGTTTCAGGCTAAAGACCAGTGTCAAGGTATTTGAAGAACTAGGAGCTACATATTGTTTTAAATGGTAAAAATATATCACTAAAAAGAACAGAAGCCTTTATTTGTTCTTTTTGTGCCAGTTCTGGAGCGTGAGCTAAAGACCTGAGTGCTGTCCCTCAGCTTTTTTGCTTGAGGCTACTACTGCTCTACTACTTGAACCACAGCTCTACTTCTGGCTTTTCTGGGAGGTGGGGGGAGAAGAAGTGGTTAACTGGAGATAAAAAATCGTATATTCTTTCCTGCTCAGACTGGCTTGGATCTCAGCTATCTGATTAGATGTAAGCTAGCACCTGGTGAAACCTTTTTTTTTTTTTTTTTAATTTTTATTTTTGCCAGTCCTGGGGCTTGACAGAGCCTGGGCACTGTCCCAGATCTTCTTTTGCTCATAGCTAGCACTCTACCACTTGAGCCACAGCGCTATTTCTGGCTTTTTCTATATATGTGGTAATGGGGAATCAAATCCCAGGCTTCATGGATGCTAGGCAAGCACTCTACCACAAAGCCACATTCCCAGTCCAACCTTTAATTTTTAAAAGTGTAATTTACAAAGGATTGAAATTAGACCACTGTGTGGAAGCTCTATATAAGGAAGATGTTTTTAAAGGAGAATTGACTAAATCACTATAGAATTTAGAATTTGTAAATGGAAGAAGTAGCCTTGTAGCTTGTAATCTTCCTACCACTGAAAATGCTTAGAGATTTCTGTTGAAGATGAACATGTATACTAATGAGCCCAAACTTTAGAAATGTCCATTCAATTTGTGTCTGATTTTTTTGTGTGCCTGAAAAAAACTTGTGCCTGTATATTGGAAGGGAAGATGGGATTTTCCCACTTTCGTATTTTATTTTAAAAACCTGCTTGAAAATAATCCATGATCCTTCTGTGACTCTTTGTCATCTTTGTTCTTTGGACTTTCTCTGAATGGGCATCTAGCCTCCAGAGGGAAATTCTGGCACATAAGAATTATGAAGTTGGAGCTGGGAAGGTGGCTCGTGGTAGAGTACTTGCCTTGCATGCATGAGGCCCTGGGTTCAATTCCTCAGCACCACATAAGCAGAAAAGCCAGAAGTTGGCTGAGGCTCAAGTGGTAGAGCACTAGTCTACAGCTGAAGAGCTGAGAGACATAACCCAGGCCCAGAGTTCAGCCCCTATGAACGGCATAAAAAAAAAAGAATTATGAAGTAGCCTGGCTTCAGTGGCTCAGGCTTATAATCCTAGATACTCAGGAGGCTGAGATCTGAGGATCACAGTTCAAAGCCAGCCTGGGCAGAAAAGTCTATGATTCTTATCTCCAATAAATCACCAGAAAACTGGAAATGGCACTGTGGCTCAAGTAGCAGTGCTTGCCTTGAGCTGAAGAGCACAGGGACACTGCCCAAGCCCAGAGTTCAAGCCCCACGACGAACATAAAAAAAAAAGAAGAAGAAGAAGAACTATGAAATGCCAGGTGCTGGTGGCTCACACCTATAAAACTACCTACTCAGGAGGCTGAGATCTGAGGATCACAGTTCAAAGTCAGCCTGGGCAGAAAAGTCCATGAGACTCTTATCTCCAATAAAGCACCAGAAAACTGGAAATGGCACTGTGGCTCACATGGTAGAGTGCTAGCCTTGAGTTGAAATGCTGAGGGACAGTGCCCAGGCCTAGAGTTCAAGCCCCACAACCAACAAAACAAAACAAAACAAAAAACTATGAAATATGCTAATATTAGCACTGTCTGTAATTAATTCTTTTAAACTAGAATCAACCCATATACCTCTCCAAGTAAAACAGATAATTATGGTATGTCATAAAGAGACTGTTGTGGTACACCAGTGAATAAAATGACAACACATGAATGAACCTCAAAAATATTGTTAAGCAAAACAAATATTTCACAGAAGATTGTATGCTATAAAGGTAAAAAACAGGCAAAACCAACATATTGTACAGGGATGACTAGAAAGAAAAACAAGGAACCTGTGAACACACACTTAAGAATGATACTACAGAGAGTTGTTTTCACTTATTGTCCATCCATATTTATTCTTTTGTACGAGAACCACATTTTATAATGGTCCCTTCATGCTGTGGTTTTGCTTTTCCTTCAATCCCATTCTACTTGCTCTATTGGATCACTCCCCAGTTACCACCTGCAGAGCAAAGCCTCTCCACTGAAACTCAGGCTCTGCAAACTCTGGCCCTCTTTAAGTTCTTTCTCTTTTCTCTGCCAGAATTTCTTCCTGATACTCCTTCCTACTGTCCTGGCTACCTTCCTTGTAGATTTCCTCAAGATGCCCATGAGTGATGTGAGGCAGTCTCCAATCATGACTTCCTGTTCATTACTGGTTACAAATCTTTAGCCACAATGTCTATCTTGAGAGTGCAACTAGGTCTTACCACCTGAAGGACACTAAAACCATGAATACCACATGTTCAGAATCTACCCATTATCATCCCCTTTTTAGTCACCTGTTCCTTCCCATTTCATCACAGGCCCACTGTAGGTGTACCTCCCTCCATTTGAAATGTCTTTAACTTCCTCTTTTCTTGTTTAAGCCTATTCAAAGTCCTGCCCTGAGCTCAGCACTTCTTTTCTAAAATGCCTTTCCCTACTTGCCTTCCCTCTCCCTAGACCTGTGTTCATCTTTGACAGCCTGATGTATGGTCAAAACTATCTAATCACACATTTGTTTGGGCTTCTCTACCATTGTATCCTCTGTACCTAATGTGAGGCCTCACACTCAACAGGCATTGGGTAGACATTGTTGAACTAACAGACATGAGAAAAATCTCAGGCTAGGTGTACTTTAGACCATTTTTACTTTTTTTTCTCCTAATTTAACTCTGTCTATCTCCCTCCCTATAACCATAAATGCTTGCTTTTACAAGAAGCTAATTCAGTGGCTGCAATAATCTCTGGCCTAGAAGGTTTAATGGTATATACAATTTCCTCTGTATCACAGATGAGAGAAAGGGAAGAAAGGACAAGTACTTGATGTCCCAGTGGTAAGGGATTGTGGGAAATTCTTTTGGACAGTCAGTGGGATCAGAGTTGGATGACCCAGTTGAAGAGCCAGATTTCAGTTTTGTTCCAGCAACTTGAGCTCCTGCTTCAATCAACTTGTGAGAACCCTGAAGTTTTCTCCCAGTGGCTTTGACTGAGAATGGTAAGAGCTTGAAGAGGTTTTAGAGGTTGAAGAATATGCAGAATTGAGATGTGCTACAAGAGAAAGAGAAAGTATAGAAAATGGCAGAAATAACAATGGAGATTAGAATGATATGTGGTGAACTGGAAAGACAGCACATATCAATGATCTTGTAGTGAGAATTTTAAGGAAGTCACAGAGATGGGCAGAATAGTCTAGACATGAGAGAAAACAATACTAATAAACGTTAAGACTGTAGCCAGGTAGGGTAGCTCATGTTATAATCACATCTGTAGTTCAAGGAACACCCAGAAAAAAATTCACTACATCTTACCTCAAATGATATCTGGGGTCGTGTACCTGCTTGCCACTATAGTTACTTGGGAGACCAGACCAGGAGGATCTCAGTCTAGACCATGCAAAAACTGAGACACTATCCTCAAAATGACAGGAGCAAAATGGGCTTGGAGTCACAGCTCAGGTGGTAGAGCACTTGCTTAGCAGGAATGAGGCAGTGAATTCAAACCCAGTACCACCAACCCCACCCACCCTCCAAAAAAACCCCACAGTAGCTGTCTTATCACACTCTTAAAGAAGCATGAGGTAAAGAATGGAGAGGAAAACAGGAGGTACCTCTTGAGCAGCCACAGAAAGGAGGGTAATCATGACAGCTAGGACTTCACCAATGTTCATGCCAACAAGGTCACTTTTCTCAGGTAAAAGTAGAAGGCCACCTGGGTCTTTTTCGCTGAAAAGACACAAACTCATTACACCTGTTTGTAGCAAGGGGCTTTTCCTGGTCAGGTTCCAATAAAGAACCCAGAGAAATGTCAGCATCAGTTCTATGAAATAGAGGGGTTTGGGTCAGGAAGACAAATGGTAGTTACAACTAGGACTATGCCACTGTCTGTCCATATGTCCTTCCAAAAGCACAAGCACATAAATTACCTTGATAACAGTGTTAAATATATCTGATATCATGGCTGGTAACTTGACAATCCAGGCTAACAATCCTTGTATCTTCAAATGTTTTTCATGCAACACCTCCAGGACCTATCATCATCTTCATTAACTGATTCTGAAAGCATTTTATACAAATAGCCCTAAATCTGGCATCCAGACCAGATAGTCCGACGTGTAAGCAGATGCTCAGTTCCCTCCCTCCTTTAAGAGTCTGTGCCTCCATTAAGGAACTCTACAGTCCCATCGGCTTCTCTGATGGGACTGTAAGTCTCCATATACTCTCTTCCCGGAATGTTTCTTTCTACACATTACTACTCTGTGCTTTTTCAGTTGTTGTAATGTAGGACTGAGGACCCCAAACTACTTTGGTTTTAGTTTTTGTCTTTGATATTTAATTAGAGACTGAAGTTCTCAAGAAGTCCTCACTGGGTTCAATACTACCTTGTCTTATAAGGGACTTGGATTAAGGTCTTGACAAGATTATCAGTCTATCACTATTTTAGTCATTCTCATGCCTAGTAGGAACTGGAGAAACTAACTTCTGGGTAGGAGAAGCACTACTCCAAAAGCACAAAAGGAAGGGCTAGTTAAAGAAAAATAACTACAGAGGTTAGAATTATTCAATAATCTAGGAGATTCAAACTTACCTAAAATATGTGCATAGTGAATGGAATGTAAGCTGCAGGGACTGCTTATGTTCTTGCTCAGTGATATTCTTCTAGAAAGCCAGAAAAAGGACATTCAGAAAATCTACTTCATGACACTCCACAGACATATGGTACCATGAAATAGCATCACGTACTTGTCCCAAGGATGAGGAGAGCAGATTCAGCAGACCACCTTGTGGCAGTGAACTAAACCCCCATCCAGTATCAGGAGAGGGAAGAACCTACTACTTAACCTAAAGCTGGCAGGTAAATTTGGTTTATGCCCAAAGGTAGTATCTGCAAGTTTTCCTTCTGGAAGGTTTGACCCAATAGTTGAAGAAGCTGACTTCTAAAAGATATACACTATCAGAGGAAGAGACAAAGGCAGGGATAGTGTATGTTTTTATTTTTGTGAGCTTTCTGTTGCTTAAACAATGTTAAAGCTTTCCCTTTATCTTGTAGATTCACAGCCTATGCTTACAATCATAGGAATCAGGCCTCCAGATAGGGCTATGGAGTTATTTTTGGAGAAACTTACTGTTTTAAAATAAATGTACTGAATTAATGCTGTGCAAGGCATTTGACAGAGGGTTCAAGAAGACCCAACATGACGGCTGGGAAATTGGCTCAGTGGTAGTAGAGTGCTTGCTCTGTGCGCATGAGGCCCTGGGTTCGATTCCTCAGCACCACATACACAGAAAAAGCCGGAAATGGGTGTTGTGGCTCAAGTGGTAGAGCACTAGCCTTGAGCTGAAGAGCTGAGGGACAGTGCCCAGGCCCAGAGTTCAGGACCCACGACCAACAAAAGAAAAAAAAAAAGACCCAACATGACAGAGACATTGAGGGAGACAGGGTCGGGGGTCACATGAACATAAGGATGCTGGACAAAGAACGGCTTAGTCAGGTAAAATATTAGTGAAGTTCAATTCATTAGCATAAGAAGGAAAACAAAAACCCTCACCCCTGCTTTCTGAAGAGAGATAAAAACAAAGGACACAGGGTTGATCTACTAATAGTCACTAGTGTTATTCAAGAAGCCATGTGCCCTCTACTTTTTTGTGTAGGATGAAATAAAAATTATTCAATCAGCTATCTGGTAAATGCAAAGAATTGGGACAATATTCCATTTGCTAACAGAGTGCTTGTAAATACTTAAAGCACCCTTGTACTCCAGTACTTATTCTGAGTAACATGACAGTATTTAAAAACTGAGCAATAAAAAAAACTGGAGAAACCTAAACTTTTAATATTGTTTTACAGGTATATTTTGAAATATTGATGAATAAAATGGTCAAATACTTACTCCAAAATAATACTGGATAGGAGGGAGAAGAGTAGGTGAGGTATATTATAACTGAAACAAGATAAGCTTATTATTATTGAAGGTAAGTAATGAGTACACTTGGAGGTGAGACAACTATCTTTTTTTTTTTTGTCAGTCCTGGGGCCTGAACTCTGGGCCTGAGCGTTGTCCTTCAGCTCTTCAACTCAAGGCTAGCGCTCTACCACTTGAGCCACGGTGCCACTTCTGGCTTTTTCTGCTTATGTGGTGCTGAGGAATTGAAACCAGGGCCTCATGCATGCAAGGAAAGCACTCTACTACTGAGCCACTTTCCCAGCCCTCCCCCTCTTTCTTTTTTGTCTGTCATGGGGCTTCAACTCTGGGCCTGGGCACTGTCCCTCCGCTCTTCAGGTCAAGGCTAGTGCTCTACCACTTGAGCCATAGTACCACTTCCAGTTTTCTGGTGGTTTATTGGAGATAAAAGTCTCATGGCCTTTCCTGCCTGGGCTGGCTTTGAACTGCGATCCTCAGATCTCAATCTCCTGAGTAGCTAGGATTACAGGAGTGAGCCGCCAGCACCTGGACAACTTTACTTATGCATTTGTTTAAAATTTTCTCATAATTTGGTTGTAAGCAAGTCAGAAGGCTGGAGACTAAACTGTGACTTGTGAGACAAAAGCTTATAATATACAGATTAGAAATGGGACAGGGTTGCCGGGCACTGGTGGCTCACGCCTGTAATCCTAGCTACTCAGGAGGCTGAGATCTGAGGATCGTGGTTCAAAGCCAGCCCGGGCAGGAGAGACTGTGAGACTCCTATCTCCAATAAACCACCAGGAAACAGGAAGTGGCACTCAAGTGGTAGAGCGCTCGCCTTGAGCTGAAGAGCTGAGGGACAGCGCCCAGGCCCAGAGTTCAAGCCCCACGACCAACCAAAAAAAAAAAAAAAAAAAGAAAGAAATGGGACAGGGTCATGTCCTTTGATATCTATATTGCATAAAGGCTTTAGAACTTCCTGACTTTACCTCTTAAATTTTAAATTATAAGCCTACCCAATCACAATTGGTTGACTGTTATTTGAAATGAGTTCACTTTCATCCTCAAATGAAGTAGAATATGTAGTGAAAGACTTAATGAAATACCCCCACAACCCTATTACACAAATCCCATATTTTTGCATCCAAGAGCATTTCTTAAAAGTGTACATTTTGGGGGCTGGGAAGGTGGCTCAGTGGTAGAGCGCTTGCCTTATATGAGGCTCTGAGTTTGATTCCTCAGTACCACATAAGCAGGAAAAAAGCCGGAAGTGGTGCTATGGCTCAAGTGGTAGAGCGCTAACCTTGAGCTGAAGAGCTGAGGGACAGAGCCCAGGCCCAGAGTTCAGGCCCACCACTGGACCCAAAAAAAAACCAACAAAAAAACAATAAAGTATTGTGATTATAGATGGCTTACACCTATAATCCCACTCAGTAGGCTGAGATCTGAGGATCTTGGTTCAAAGCCAGCCCAGGCAGAAAACTCTGTGAGACATCCTATCTCCGATAAACCATCAGAAAATCAGAAGTGGTATTGTGGCTCAAGTGGTAGAGCAATAGCTTTGAGCTTAGGAGCATCGGGAAGTACAAGTACTCAGGTCCAAAGTTCAAGCCACACAACTGACACATGTGTGCACTTTGTACATATATACACACTATAACTATTAATTTCGATACATCACAATCAAATAACCAATTTTAGGGATTGAACTCATTGCCTCAGGGTTGTTCCTGAGCTTCTTTTTCCAAGGCTACTGCTCTACTAGTTGAGCCACATCTCTAATTCTACTTCCCACATTTGTGGTAAACATTTGGAGATAAGAGTCTTATGGAATTTTATTCCGAGGCTAGTTTCAAAGCAGAATCCATAGACATCAGGTTTATAGTCAAGAGCCTCCTGTGATCAGCAGCTTTAGATACTTTTATTTACATGTGTTAGGTTATTTCTGGTACTTAGGATGGGTGTGCATTGCTCTTCACATGGACTACGAGGTTTCCCATGGTGTTCATTGCACTGCACACAGCTGACATGCTGCTCATCATCTGATTTTAAAAATGAGAAAGAGTATTTTACTGATGCTCCAATCTCAAGAAGCTATTTAAGTTTAGCTCTTTGTAAATCATGTCCACATAGCAGAACCCATGTATACATTGTTTTTTTTGTATTCATTCAATAAGCATTCTCAGTCTCCTAGCAAGTGAGATGGCTATTTTTCTTAATTTCTGTTTCTTTGCTTCTTTTGTGTGTGTATGTCTGTGTTGTATGCTAGGAATGGGAATTAAATGTATGGCTTGGTCAATGTCCGTCCCTCAGCTTTTCCCATTCAAGGCTGTCACTCTACCAGGTGACCCACAACTCCACTTCCAACTTTTTCACTGGGTAATTAGAGATAACTCTCTCAGTCATTCTTGCTTGGACTGGCTTTGAACTGTGATCCTCAGATCTCATCAACAGGTGTGAGTCATCTACTTATTGTTTGCGTTATTTCTTTTGTAAAACAACTTATTGATTGTACAGTAAATTGCAGTCAGGGACTGCCCCCAGACATGGAGGTATGCTTACACCATTTAGTTGTAAAAACAAGATCTTGTTCCAGTTCTATCTAGGCTCAATTTATTCCAGATTCCTGATGGATTATGCATAGGACATCTGTACCGCAAAAGTGCCATGAAACTCCTGGGGTTCTAGAGCTATGATTGAATTGAAAAGCTCAGACATCCTGTCTCTTCCACCCACACTGAACATGCTCTCCAGAGAGTCAGGATAGAGCCTTCATCTCAAATGGCCTAGCCTGCCAGTGTGGCTCAAAAGGTCCTGCAAGGAGGACATGGAGATGTTGGTTCCATAGAAACTGAGCTGGAAGCACTGGCTCATGGAGAGCAGGATGGCTCACTGGCATCTTTATAACCCAACCCCACACAGAGCATTGCATATGAATCAATCAGAGAGTAGCTTCTGATGGGATTTCTGAGCCACAGCAATTACAAGTTGGTTGGATGTTGTACTCCAGATTAATTCAAACATTTAACCAAAAAGTGATAGGATTAAAGGGGTGACCCACACAGCCCAGCTTCTTTTTGAAATGTAAAAAAAGGCTGCACCAAAGACTTCCCACGCACACCTTAATCCCTCCAGACCTGTCCACAGATGCTCCACTGCCCTGAGCCTCAAAAAGATTCAAAAAGATCACCCAAAGACTACATTTAGAGCTTCACTACACCCCAGCAATCCCACTTTGGGGCATTTTCTCAAATGATCACAAACAAGGCTACACTAAAGCTACCAGCACAACTATATTTATTGCGGAATTATTCACCATAGCTAAGATATGGAACCAACCCAGATGCCCCTCAGTAGATGAATGGATCAAGAAAATGTGGTATAAGTCAGAGAAACAGCTGTTTACCAGAGAACCAAATAAACATAGTAAGAAATGAGAAGGCACGGGCCATACAAAGGTGGGTAACATGGCAGGAATTGCCAAAACTTTTCACTCCTGTCAATACTCATGGAGTTAAATCCCAATTAAATCAAATAAACTGACTAGTTGAATCAAAAAACAAGACCCATCTATTTTCTGTCTTCAAGAGGCACACCTTGCCCACAGAAACATCTGAATGGGTAGAATAAATTCTATCAAGGAAGTAGTCCCCCTAAGAAGGCCAGAATAGCAATACTAATATCAGATAGAATATACTTCAAATTATAATTAGTGAGAAGAGACTAAGAAGGCCATGACATACTAATAATAATAAATGGATCTTTCCTATGGGAGGATATAACAATCCTAAATACCTATACCCCAAATGAACACCCACCTTCAAACAGATACTACTTACCCCATAATATACACAGATCCAAACACATTGATTTTTGGTGACTTTAACATACCAAGATCACCTATAGATAGATCAACCCAGCAAAAATTAATCAGAGAAACCTTAGTATTAAAGAACTGCACTGACCAACTAGACTTTACAGACATCTACAGAATAACTCACCGTGCAGCATAAGAATATACATTCTTCTCAGGAACAGATGACATGATCTTGCATTGAAAGAAACTATGTCATAGATTCCTCTCCCAACTTACTTGAGCTGATTGGAAACTGGCAAAGCAGCAGGCTATAAGATTAACACAAAAACATTCAGTAACTTTCCGGTGTGCCAACAATGAGAAGAGTGAGGCTGAAATCAGTAAAGCAACCCCATTTGTAATTGCCTCATAAAAACAAAAGCTAGGAATTAACTTAATCAGATGTGAAGGATCTCTATGATGAAAACTTTTAAAACCTGAAGGGGAATTAAAGCACACTGAAAGAAATGGAAAAATTTATACCCTGGATTGGGAGGATCATCATCTTGAAAATGTCAATACTGCACAAAGCTATTTACAAATTCAACATAATACCCTTCAAAATCTCAACAATATTTTTTAAGTACATAGAAGAAGTGATCCCACATGCATATGGAATTACTGGAGGTGTTGAATAGCAAAAGCAGTCCTTAGTGGGAAGAACAGTGCTGGAAGAATATCAATACCAAGTTTCAAACTCTCTAACAAAGCCGTACTACTACTACTAGTAGTAATAGAACCCATAGACCTGTGGGTAGCCTCCAAACATTTGATAAGGGACACAAAAACTCAAGATACAAGACAATGTCTGCAAACAATGATGCTGGCACAATTGGCTATACATGCAGAGAACAAATTAGATCCTTCTATATCACCCTGCACCAGAATTAATAAGAATTAGATCAAATGGATGACCAGATACCCTGAATATATTACAGGAAGGGATAGGGAAAACACTAAGGCTCTGTGGCACAGGTCAAAACTTCCTAAAGATCCAGAATTTAAACAAATCAAGGGAAAACCAGAAAAATGGGATTGCATAAAACTTAAGCTTTTCTGCATACTAAAGAACACTGCTACCTGTAGACAGGTGACTTCTGGCTAAATGTTTTTTTTGGGGGGGTGAGGGTTAGGTGAGGGTAAGGGTTAGGGTGAGCGTGAGGGTTAGTGTTAAGTTTAGGGTTAGGGTGAGAGCTAGTGTGAGGATTATGGTTAGGGTTAGGTGAGGGTGAGGGTTAGGGTTAGTGTTAGCATGAGGGTGAGGGTGAGGGTTAGGGTTAGGGTTAGGGTGAGTCTTAGGGTTAGGGTGAGGGATAGAGTTAGGGTTATGGTCAGGATGAGGGTGAGGTTCAGGTTGAGGATAAGGGTGAAGGTGAGGGTGAGGCTTAGGGTTAGGGTTAGGGCGAGGGTTAGGGTTAGGCTGAGGGTGAGGGTGAGGGTGAGGTTTAGGGTAAGGGTTAGGGTTAGGGTGAGGCTTAGGATTAGTGTGAGTGTTAGGGTTAGGGTTAGGGTGAGGGTGAGGGTGAGGGTAAGGGTTAAGCTGAGGGTTAGGGGGAGGGGGAGGGTTATGGTTAGGGCGAGGGTGAGGGTTAGGGTGAGGGTTAAAGTTAGGGTGAAGGTTAGGGTGAGGGTTAGGTTTAGGGTTAGGGTGAGGTTTAGGGTGAGGGTTAGGGTGAGGGTTAGGGTGAGGGTTAGGGTTAGGGTTAGGATGAGGGTTAGTGTTAGTGTTAGGCTTAAGGTGAGCATTAGGGTGAGTTTGAGTGTTAGGCTTAGAGTGAGGGTTAGGTTTAGGGTGAGGTCTAGGGTGAGCGTGAGGGTTACTGTGAGGGTTAGTGTTAGGGTTAGGATGAGGGTTAGGGTTAGGGTGAGGGTTAAGGTGAGGGTTAGGTATAGTGTTATGGTTAGGGTGAGGATCAGGGTGAGGGTTAGGGTTAGGGTTAGGGTGAGGCTTAGGGTTAGGGTGAGGGTTAGGGTTAGGATTAGGGTGAGGGTTACGGTGAGGTTGAGGGTTAGGCTTAGAGTGAGTGTCATAGTTAGGGTGAGGGCTAGAGTGAGGGTGAGGTTTAGGGTGACGGTGAGGCTGAGGGTTAGGGTTAGGGTGAGGGTAAGGGTTAGGGTAAGGGTGAGGGTTAGGGTTATGGTTAGGGCTAGGGTGAGGTTTAGGGTGAGGATTATGGTTAGCCTTAAGGTTAGGGTGAGGGTCAGGGTGAGGGTTACGGTTAAGGTGAGGGTTAGGGTGAGGTTGAGGGTTCGGCTAGGAGTGTGGGTTGGGGTGATGGTTAGAGTGAGGGTTTGGTTTAGTGTGAGGGTGAGAGTGAGGGTTAGAGTTAGGGTACGGGTTAGGGTTAGGGTTAGGGTGAGGGTGAGTGTTAGGGTGAGGGTTAGGGTTAGGGTGAGGGTTAGGGTGAGGGTGAGGGTTAGGGTTAGGCTTATGTTTAGGGTTAGGGTGATGTTTAGGGTGAGGGTGAGGGTTAGGGTGAGGGGGAGGGGGAAGGTTTGGGATAGGTAAGGGTTAGGGTGAGGATTAGGGTGAGGGTTACTGTGAGGGTTAGGGTTAGGGTGAGGGTTAGGGTTAGGGTGATGTTTACGGTGAGGGTGAGGGTTAGGGTGAGGGTTGGGGTGAGGGTGAGGGTGAGGGTTAGGGTGTGGGTGAGGGTTTGCGTGAGGGTAAGTGTTAGGCTGAGGGTTAGGTTTAGGCTGAGGGTTAGGGTTAGGGTGATGTTTAGGGTGAGGGTGAGGGTTAGGGTAAGGGTTAGGGTGAGGATTAGGGTGAGGGTTTGGGTTAGGATTAGGGTTAGGGTTAGGGTGAGGGTGAGGGTGAGGTTGATGGTGTGGGTTCGTGTTAGTGTTAGTGTTAGGCTGAGTGTGAGAGTGAGGGTGAGGGTGAGGTTTAGGGTTAAGATTAGGATACGGTTAGGTTTCGGCTGAGGTGAGTGGGAAGGAGAGGGTTAGGGATAGGGTTAGGGTGAGGGTTAGGTTGAGGGTGAGGGTTAGGGTGAGGGTAAGGGTGAGGGTTTGGATTAGGTAAGGGTTAGAATTAGGGTTAGGGTGAGGATTAGGGTGATGGTGAGGGTTAGGGTGAGGGTTAGGGTTAGGGTGAGGGTTAGGGTTAGATTTAGGGGTAGGGTGAGGGGTAGGATGACGGGTAGGGTTAGGGTTAGGGGGAAGGTTAGGGTTAGTTTGAGGGTTAGGGTTAGGGTGAGAGTAAGGGTTAGGGTGAGGGTTAGATTGAGGGTGAGGGTTACGGTTAGTGTTTGGGTTAGAGTGAGGGTTAGGGTGAGGGTTAGGTTTAGGGTTAGGGTTGGGTTAGGGTGAGGGTTAGGGGGAAGGTTAGGGTTAGTTTGAGGGTTAGGGTTAGGGTGAGGGTAAGGGTTAGGGTGAGGGTTAGATTAGGGTGAGGGTTACGGTTAGTGTTTGGGTTAGAGTGAGGATTAGGGTGAGGGTTAGGTTTAGGGTTAGGGTTGGGTTAGGATGAGGGTTAGGGTTAGGGTTAGGGTGAAGGTTAGGGTTAGAGTTTGGGTTAGAGAGAGGGTTAGGGTTAGGGTTAGGGTGTGGGTTAGGGTTAGGTTGAGGATTAGGATTAGCGTGAGGGTTACGGTGAGGGTTAGGGTGAGGGTTAGGGTTAGGGTTAGAGTTAGGGTGAGGGCTAGCTTGAGGATGAGGGTTAGGGTGACAGTGAGGGTGAGGGTTAGGGTGAGGGTTAGGGTTAGGGTTAGTGTTAGGATGAGGATGAGGGTGAGGGTTTCGGTGAGTCTTAGGGTTAGGGTGAGGATAGGGTTAGGGTTATGGTTAGGGTGAGGGTGAGGTTCAGGTTGAGGGTTAGGGTAAGGGTGAGGGTGAGGGTTAGGTGAGAGTGAGGTTTAGGGTTAGGATTAGGGTTAGGGTTAGGGTTAGGCTGAGGGTGAGGGTGAGCGTGAGGGTGAGGGTTAGGGTGAGGTTTAGGGTATGGTTTAAGGTTAGGGTGAGGAGTAGGGTTAGTGTGAGCGTTAGGGTTAGGGTTAGGTTTAGGGTGAGGGTAAGGGTTAAGGTGAGGGTTAGGGTGAGGGTGAGGGTTAGGGTTAGGGTGAGGGTGAGGGTTAGGGGTAGGGTGAAGGTTAGGGTGAAAGTGAGTGTGAGGGTTAGGGTGAGTTTTCTGGAAAGGGTTAGGGTGAGGTTTAGGGTTAGTGTGAGGGTTAGGGTTAGGGTTAGGTTTACGGTTTGGGTGAGGGTTAGGGTTAGTGTTAGGATGAGGGTGAGGGTAAGGGTTAGGGTTAGGGTGAGTCTTAGGGTTAGGGTGAGGGATAGGGTTATGTTTATTGTTCGGGTGAGGGTGAGGTTCAGGTTGAGGGTTAGGCTGAGGGTGAGGGTGAGGGTTAGGGTTAGAGTTAGGGTGAGGTGAGAGTGAGGTTTAGGGTTAGGATTAGGGTTAGGGTTAGGGTTAGGCTGAGGGTGAGGGTGAGGGTGAGGGTGAGGTTTAGGGTGAGGTTTATTGTAAGGCTTAGGGTTGGGTGAGGTTTAGGGTTAGTGTGAGGGTTAGGGTTAGGGTTAGGGTTAGGGTGAGGGTGAAGGTAAGGGTTAAGGTGAGGGTTAGGGTGAGAGCGAGGATTAGGGTTAGGGTGAGGGTGAGGATTAGGGTTAGGGTTAAGGTTAGGGTGAAGGTTAGGGTGAGGGTTAGGTTTAGGGTTAGGGTGAGGGTTAGGGTATGGGTTAGGTTGAGGGTTAGGGTTAGGGTTTCGGTGAGGGTTAGGGTGAGTGTTAGGGTTAGGGTTAGGATTAGGTTGAGGATATGGGCTAGGGTGAGGGTGAGGGTTAGGGTTAGGGTTAGGGTAAGGGTTAGTGTTAGTGTTATGGTGAGGGTTAGGGTTAGGGTTAGTTTGAGGGTGAAGGTGAGGTTTAGGATTAGGGTTATGGTTAGGGTGAGGATGAGGGTAAGGGTTAGGTTTAGGGTTAGGGTGAGGGTTAGGGTGAGGGTGAGGGTTAGGGCTAGGGATAGGGTGAGGTTTAGGGTGAGTGTTGGGGTTAGGGTGACGGTGAGGGTGAGGGTTGGGGTGAGGGTTAGGGTTAGTGTTAGGATGAGGGTGAGGGTTAGGGTTAGAGTTAGGGTGAGGCTTAGGGTTAGGGTGAGGGATAGGGTTAGGGTTAGGGTTAGGGGGAGGGGGAGGTTCAGGTTGAGGGTTAGGGTGAGGGTAAGGGTGAGCGTTAGGGTTAGTGTTAGGGTTAGGGTGAGGTGAGAGTGAGGTTTAGGGTTAGGATTAGGGTTAGGTTAAGGTTAGTCTGAGGGTGAGGGTGAGGGTGAAAGTGAGGGTTAGGGTGAGGTTTAGGGTAAGTGTTAGGGTTAGGGTGAGGTTTAGGGTAGTGTGAGCGTTAGGGTTAGTGTTAGGGTGAGGCTGAGGGTAAGGGTTAAGGTGAGGGTTAGGATGAGGGTGAAGGTTAGGGTTAGGGTTAAGGTTAGGTTGAAGGTTAGGGTGAGGGTTAGGTTTTGGGTTAGGGTGAGGGTTAGGGTGAGGGATAGGTTTAGGGTGAGCATTAGGGTGAGTTTGAGTGTTAGGCTTAGACTGAGGGTTAGAGTTAGGGTGAGGGCTAGGGTGAGGGTTAAGGTGAGGGTGAGGGTTACCATGAGGGTTAGTGTTAGGGTTAGGATGAGGATTAGGGTTAGGGTTAAGGTGAGGGTGAGGTGAGAGTGAGGTTTAGGGTTAGGATTAGGGTTAGGGTTATGGTTAGGCTGAGGGTGAGGTTGAGGGTGAGGGTGAGGTTTAGGGTGAGGTTTAGGGTAAGGCTTAGGGTTAGGGTGAGGTTTAGGGTTAGTGTGAGGGTTAGGGTTAGGGTTAGGGTGAGGGTAAGGGTTAAGGTGAGGGTTAGGGTGAGGAAGAGGTTTCGGGTTAGGGTGAGGGTGAGGGTTAGGGTTAGGGTTAAGTTTAGGGTGAAGGTGAGGTTGCGGGATAGGTTTAGGGTTAGGGTGAGGGTGAGGGTTAGGGTTAGGGTTAGGGTTAGGTTTAGGGTTTCGGTGAGGGTTAGTGTGAGGGTTAGTGTTAGGGTTAGGGTTAGGTTGAGGATAAGGCTTAGGCTGAGGGTTAAGTTGAGGGTAAGGGTTAGGTTTAGGGTTAGGGTGAGGGTTAGAATGAGGGTTAGCGTTAGTTTTAGGGTTAGGATGAGGGTGAGGGTTAGGGTTAGGGTCAGGGTGAGTCTTTGGTTGAGGGTGAGGTTTAGGGTGAGGGTGAGGGTGAAGGTTAGGGTTAGGGTTAGGGTGAGGGTTAGGGTTAGGTTTAGGGTTAGGATGAAGGTGAGGGTTAGGGTGAGGTTTAGGTTGAGGTTTAGGGTGAGGGTGAGTTATAGGGTGAGCGTTAGGGTGAGGGTTAGGGTTAGGGTTAGGGTGAGGATTAGGGTGAGGGTGAGGCTTTGAGTGAGGGTTAGGGTTAGGGTTAGAGTGAGTGTTAGGGTTAGGGTTAGGGTGAGCATGAGGGTTAGGTTGAGGGTTAGGGTTAGGGTTAGGGTTAGGGTTAGGATGAGGTCAGGGTTAGGGTTAGGGTTAGGTTTAGGGTGAGTGTGAGGTTGAGAGTGAGGGTGAATGTGAGGGTTAGGGTTAGGGTTAAGTTTAGGGTTAGGGTGAGGGTTAGAGTGAGGTTTAGGGTTAGTATTAGGGTTAGGTTTTGGGTCAGGCTGAGGGTAAGTGTGAGGGTGAGTGTTAGGGTTAGGTTAAGGGTTAGGATTAGGGTGAGGTTTAGGGTTGGTGTGAGGTTTAGGGTTAGTGTTAGTATGAGGGTTAGGGTGAGGTTGAGGGTTAGGCTTAGAGTGAGGGTTAGAGTTAGGCTGAGGGCTAGGGTGAGGGTGAGATTTAGGGTGACATTGAAGGTGAGGGTTAGGGTTATGGTGAGGGTAAGGGTTATGGTGAGGGTGAGGGTTAGGGTAAGGGTTAGGTTAGTGTGAGGGTTAGGGTGAGGATTATGGTTAGGGTTAAAGTTAGGGTGAGGGTTAGGGTGAGGGTTAGGTGAGGGTTACGGTTAGGGTGAGGGTTAGGGTGAGGTTGAGGTTTCGGCTTAGAGTGTGGGTTGGGGTGATGGTTAGAGTGAGGGTTTGGTTTAGTGTGAGGGTGAGAGTGAGGGTTAGAGTTAGGGTACGGGTTAGGGTTTGGGTTAGGGTGAGGAGTAGGCTGAAGGTGAGTGTTAGGGTGAGGGTTAGGTTTAGGGTGAGGGTTAGAGTGAGGGTGAGGGTTAGGGTTGGGGTGATGGTTAGGGTTAAGGTGATGTTAGGGTGAGGGTGAGGGTTAGGGATGAGGGGGAGGGGGAGGGTTTGGGTTAGGTAAGGTTAGGGTGAGGATTAGGGTGAGAGTTACTGTGAGGGTTAGGGTTAGGGTGAGGGTTAGGGTTATGGTGATGTTTAGGGTGAGGGTGTGGGTTAGGGTGAGAGTTAGGGTGAGGGTTAAGGTGTGGGTGAGGTTTCATGTGAGGATTAGTGTAAGGCGGAGGGTTAGGTTTACGCTGAGGGTTAGGGTAAGGGTGATGTTTAGGGTGAAGGTAAGGGTTAGGGTAAGGGTTAGGGTGAGGATTAGGATGAGGGTTTGGGTTACGATTAGGGTTAGGTTTAGGGTTAGGGTGAGGGTGAGGGTGAGGTGGTTGGTGAGGGTTAGTGTTAGTGTTAGCGTTAGGTTGAGGGTGAGAGTGAGGGTCTGGGTGAGGTTTAGAGTTAGGATTAGGATACGGTTAGATTTAGGCTGAGGTGAGTGGGAAGGAGAGGATTAGGGAGAGTGTTAGGGTTAGGGCTAGGGTGAGGGTGAGGGTTAGGGTGAGGGTGAGGTGAGGATTTGGATTAGGTAAGGGCTGGGATTAGGGTTAGGGTGAGGATTAGGGTGATGGTGAGGGTTAAGGTGAGGGTTAGGGATAGGGGGAGGGTTAGGGTTAGGGTGAGGGTTAGGGTTAGAGTTAGGGTTAGGGTGAGGGGTAGGATGACGGGTAGGATTAGGGTTAGGGTGAAGGTTAGGGTTTGTTTGAGGGTTAGGGTTAGGTTTAGGGTGAGGGTAAGGTTTAGGGTGAGGGTTGGATTGAGGGTGAGGGTTACGGTTAGCGTTTGGGTTAGGGTGAGGGTTAGGGTTGGGTTAGGGTGAGAGTTCGGGTTAGGGTTATGGTGAGGGTTAGGGTTAGGGTTAGGATTTGGGTTAGAGTGAGGGTTAGAGTTAGGATTAACATGAGGTTGAGGGTTAGGGTTAGGGTAAGGGTTAGGGTTAGGTTGAGGATTAGGGTTAGGGTTAGGGTTACGGAGAGAGTTAGGGTTAGGGTGAGGGCTAGGGTGAGGATGCGGGTTATGGTGACATTGAGGGTGAGGGTTAGGGTGAGGGTTAGGGTTAGGATTAGTGTTAGGATGAGGGTGAGGGTTAGGGTTAGGGTTAGGGTGAGTCTAAGGATGAGGGTGAGGGAGAGGGTTAGAGTTATGGTTAGGGTGAGGGTGAGGTTCAGGTTGAAGGTTAGGGTGAGGGTGAGGTTGAGGGTTAGGATTAGGGTTGGGGTTAGGGTGAGGTGGGAGTGAGGTTTAGGTTTAGGATTAGGGTTAGGGTTAGGGTTAGGCTGAGGGTGAGGTTGAGGGTTAGGGTGAGGTTTAGGGTAAGGGTTAGGCTTAGGGTGAGGTTTAGGGTTAGTGTGAGGGTTAGGGTTAGTGTTAGGGTGAGGGTTAGGGTGAGGTTGAGGGTTAGGTTTAGAGTGAGGTTTATAGTTAGGTGAGGGCTAGGGTGAGGGTGAGGTTTAGGTTGTCGGTGAGGGTGGGGGTTAGGGTTAGGGTGAGGGTAAGGGTTAGGGTAAGGGTGAGGGTTACCTTTAGGGTTAGGGTTAGGGTGAGGGTTAGGGTGAGGATTATGGTTAGGGTTAAGGTTAGGGTGAGGGTTAGAGTGAGGGTTAGGGTGAAGGTTAGGGTTAGGGTGAAGGTTAGGGTGAGGTTGAGGGTTCGGCTTAGAGTGTCGGTTAGGGTGATGGTTACCGTGAGGGTTTGGTTTAGTGTGAGGGTGAGAGTGAGGGTTAGAGTTAGGGTACGGGTTAGGGTTAGGGTACAGGTTAGGGTTAGGGTTAGGGTGAGGATTAGGGTGAGGGTTAGGGTTAGGGTGAGGGTTAGGTTGAGGGTGAGCATTAGGGTTAGGCTGATCGTTAGGGTTAGGGTTATGTTTAGGGTGAAGGTGAGGGTTACGTTGAGGGGGAGCGGGAGGGTTTGGGTTATGTAAGGGTTAGGGTGAGTATTAAGGTGAGGGTTACTCTGAGGGTTAGGTTTAGGGTTAGGGTGATGTTTAGGGTGAGGGTGAGGGTTAGGGTGAGGGTTCGAGTGAGGGTGAGGGTTAGGGTGTGGGTGAGGGTTCGCGTGAGGGTTAGTGTTAGGCTGAGGGTTAGGTTTAGGCTGAGGCTTAGGGTTAGGATGATGTTTAGGGTGAAGGTGAGGGTTAGGGTAAGGTTTAGCGTGAGGATTAGGGTGAGGTTTGGGTTAGGATTAAGGTTAGGGTTAGGGTTAGGGTGAGGGTGAGGGTGAGGTTGATGGTGAGGGATAGTGTTAGTTTTAGTGTTAGGTTGAGGGTGAGAGTGAGGGTCTGGGTGAGGTTTAGAGTTAGGATTAGGATACGGTTAGGTTTCAGCTGAGGTGAGTGGGAAGGAGAGGGTTAGGGATAGGGTTAGGGTGAGGGCTAGGGTGAGGTTGAGGGTTAGGGTGAGGGTGAGGGTGAGGGTTTGGATTAGGTAAGGGCTAGGATTAGGGTTAGGGTGAGGATTAGGGTGATGGTGAGTGTTAGGGTGAGGGTTAGGGTTAGGGTTAGGGTGAGAGTTACGGTTAGAGTTAGGGTTAGGGTGAGGGGTAGGATGATGGGTAAGGTTAGGGTGAAGGTTAGGGTTAGTTTGAGCATTAGGGTTAGGGTTAGGGTGAGGATAAGGGTTAGGGTGAGGGTTAGATTGAGGGTGAGTGTTACGGTTAGCGTTTGGGTTAGGGTGAGGGTTAGGGTGAGGGTTAGGCTTAGGGTTAGGTTGGGTTAGGGTGAGGGTTAGGGTTAGGCTTAGCGTGAGGGTGAGGGTTAGGTTTAGGGTTAGGGTTAGGGTTTGGTTGAGGGTTAGGTTGAGGATTAGGGTTGGGTGAGGGTTATGGTGAGGGTTAGGGTGAGGGTTAGGGTTAGGATTAGGGTGAGAGTGAGGGCTAGGGTGAGGATGAGGGTTAGGGTGACGGTGAGGGTGAGGGTTAGGGTTAGTGTTAGGATGAGGGTGAGGGTTAGGGTTAGGTTAGGGTGAGTCTAAGGGTTAGGGTGAGGGATAGGGTTAGGGTTATGGTTAGGGTGAGGGTGAGGTTCAGGTTGAGGGCTAGGGTGAGGGTGAGGGTGAGGGTTAGGGTTAGGGTTAGGGTTAGGGTGAGGTGAGAGTGAGGTTTAGGGTAAGGATTACGGTTAGGGTTAGGGTTAGGCTGAGGGTGAGGGTGAGGGTGAGGGTTAGGGTGAGGGTGAGGGTTAAGTTTATTGTTAAGGTCAGGGTTAAGGTTAGTGTGAGGGTGAGGGTTAGGGTTAGGGTGAGGGTTAGGGTGTGGTTTAGTGTGAGGGTTAGGGTGAGGGTTAGGGTTAGGGTTACGGTCAGGGTTAGGGTGAGTTTGAGTGTTATGCTTAGAGTGAGTGTTAGGGTGAGGGTGAGGGCTAGAGTGAGGGTGAGGTTCAGGGTGAGGGTGAGGGTTAGGGTTAGGGTAAGGGTTAGGATTAAGGTTAGTGTGAAGGTTAGGGTGAGGGTGAGGGTTACCTTGAGAGTTAGTGTCAGGGTTAGGATGCGGATTAGGGTTAAGTTTAGGGTGAGGGTTAAGGTGAGGGTTAGGTTTAGGGTTATGGTTAGGGTGAGGATCATGGTGAGGGTTAGGGTTAGGGTTAGGGTGAAGCTTAGGGTTAGGGTGCGGTTGAGGGTTAGTTTAGGGTTAGGGTGAGGTTTTGGTTTCTTTTTTTTTTAATTTAATTATATTTTATTTGTGAACATACTGTACAGAGGGGTTACAATTACATGGGCAGGATAATGCGTACATTTCTTTTTTTTTTTTTTTTTTTAAATTTTATTTTATTTTATTTGAGAACATACTGTACAGAGGGGTTACAATTACATGGGCAGGATAATGCATACATTTCTTACCAAGCATTGCAGCCTCCTCCTTTGTTTACCCTTCACCTCCCTTCCCAGCCTCCCCCCTCCCTCCCACCCAATCATACCCCCCCCCACCGACATTGTAAAGCTGGTTTTGACATGACATTTTGTACTTCTCATTGTTGCAACAGGTCCACCTGAATCCTTAAACGACTTGTTTGTCCCCATCTCCTCCACATGTTATACTGACATCAAATATAGTGAAAGCGGGGGTTACACTGTGGGGGAGGGACATACAAAGCAACAAAGAAATAATCTTATAAATGCGTTAGAAATACATGCATGAAAGAAACAAAAACATTAAAATACATATTTGAGGTTTCGTTTTCCTAACATCACATTATCTGATTTTTTCCGCTTGACTCATACCTATACTAGATATTGCAAATAAGGGAAACCATGGGACCTATGTTTCTTTGGGCCTGGCTTACTTCACTTAATATAATTTTTTCCAAGCCTTTCCATTTCCTAACAAATGGGGAAATGTCATTCTTTCTGATGGAGGCATAGAATTCCATTGTGTATATATACCACATCTTCTTGATCCATTCATCTACTGAGGGGCATCTGGGTTGGTTCCATGTCTTAGCTATGGTAAATAATGCTGCAATAAACATAGTTGTGCTGGTAGCTTTAGTGTGGCCTTGTTTGTGATCATTTGGGTAAATGCCCAAAAGTGGGATTGCTGGGTCATTGGGGAGCTCTATGTGGAGTCTTTTGAGGAACCTCCATACTGCTTTCCAAAGTGGTTGAACAAGTTTACATTCCCACCAACAATGAAGTAAGGTTCCTTTCTGTCCACATCCCCTCCAGCATCTGTTGTTGTTAGAGTTCTTGATTTTTGCTGTTCTAACTGGAGTGAGGTGATATCTCAATGTTGTTTTGATTTGCATTTCTTTTATGGCTAGGGATGTTGAACATTTCTTCATGTGTCTATTGGCCATCCTTCTTTCTTCTTCAGAGAAGCTTCTCTTTAAGTCTTTCGCCCACTTACTTATTGGGCAGTTGTTTCTTTGAGGATTTGTTGTTGGGGGGTTTAATTTTTTGAGTTCCAAGTATATTTTAGATATGAGACCCTTGTCCGTTGTATGGCTAGTAAAGATCTTCTCCCAATCCGTGGGCTTTCTATTGATCTTGCTAGCTATGTCATTTGCCCTGTAGAAGCTCTGCAACCTTATACAATCCCATTTGTCCAGCCTTTCTTTGATTTGTTGTGTTTCCGGGTCTCTATTCAGAAAATTTCGGCCTGAGCCAAGGAGACCCAGGGTTTCTCCTATTCCATCCTGTAATGTTTTCAGAGTGTCTGCTTTGACTTCAAGGTCTTTGATCCATTTGGAGTTGATTCTGGTGCAGGGTGATATATAAGGATCTAGCTTTAGTTTTCTACATGTAGTTAACCAGTTTTGCCAGCACCATTTACTGAAGAGGCTGTCTGTCTTCCATTCTATTGTTTTAGCTCCCTTATCGAAGATTAGATGGCTATAGGTCTGTAGGTTCATTTCTGGGTTTTCAATTCTATTCCATTGGTCCTGAGGTCTGTTCTTATGCCAATACCAAGCTGTTTTGATTACTATGGCTTTATAGTAGAGTTTGAAATTTGGTATTGATATTCCTCCAGCCGTGTTCTTTCCATTGAGGAGCGTTTTTGCTATTCGGGGTCTTTTATTGTTCCATATGAATTTTTGGATTGCTTCTTCTATTTCCTTGAAGAATGAGGGTGGAATTTTGATAGGTATTGCGTTGAATTTGTAGATAGCCTTGGGAAGTATTGCCATTTTCACGATGTTAATCTTTCCAATCCAGGAGCATGGGAGGTTTTGCCATTTTTTAAGTTCTGTGTTGATTTCCTTTTTCAAGATTTTAAAGTTTTCATCATAGAGGTCCTTCACTTCTTTAGTTAAGTTAATTCCTAGGTATTTTATTTTTTGTGGGGCTATTACAAATGGAGTTGCTTTCCTAACTTCAGCCACACTTTTCTCATTGTTGGCATACAGAAAAGCCATTGATTTTTGGGGGTTAATTTTATAACCTGCTACTTTGCCAAAGTTTTGAATCAGCTTGAGTAATTTGGGAGTTGAGTCTATGGGATTCTTTAAATACAAGATCATGTCATCTGCAAAGAGGGAGAGTTTTATTTCTTCTTTCCCTATTTGGATCCCCTTTATCTCTGCATCTTGTCTTATTGCTGTAGCTAGGCATTCTAATACTAGATTGAAGAGAAGTGGAGAGAGTGGGCATCCTTGTCTTGTCCCTGAGTTAAGAGGAAATGGCTTTAGTTTTTCACCATTGAGTATAATGCTGGCTGTAGGTTTGTCATATACAGCCTTTATTGTATTGAGGAATGTTCCATGGATTCCTAATTTTTCCAAAACCTTCATCATAAAGGGGTGTTGGATCTTGTCGAATGCTTTTTCTGCGTCTATTGAGATAACCTTGTGGTTCTTATTCTTGCTCCTGTTGATGTGATGAATAGTATTAATTGATTTGCGTATATTGAACCAGCTTTGCATCCCTGAAATGAATCCTGTTTGATCGTGGTGTATGATTTTTTGGATGAATTGTTGAAGTCGGTTGGCCAAAATTTTGTTGAGAAGTTTTGCATCAATGTTCATCAAAGAAATGGGTCTATAGTTCTCTTTCTTTGATGAGTCCCTGCCTGGTTTTGGGATGAGCGTTATGATGGCTTCATAGAATGTGTTCGGTAGTGAGCTTTCTCTTTCAATTTCATTGAAGAGTTGGAGGAGAATTGCTGTGAGCTCTGCTTTGAAGGCCTTGTAAAATTCCGCTGTGAAACCATCTGGTCCTGGACTTTTCTTAGCTGGGAGGTCTCTTATTGCTGTTTCTATTTCAATGCTTGATATGGGCCTGTTAATATAGTTTGCCTCATCTTGGTTTAGTTTTGGCATGTCAATATTTGCTAGGAAGAGGTCCATTTCTGTCAAGTTCTCAAACTTATTAGCATAAAGTTTTGAGAAGTATTCCCTTATAATGTTCTGAATCTTGGTTGTTTCCGTGGTGATGTTTCCATTCTCATCACTGAGTTAATTGATTTGGGTGTGCTCTCTTCTTTTTCTGATAAGATTTGCTAAGGGTCTGTCAATTTTGTTAAGTTTCTCGAAGAACCAACTCTTTGTTTTGTTGATTCTTGCTATAGTTTTTTTGGATTCTAATTCATTTAATTCTGATTTAATTTTGATTATTTCTTTCCGTCTACTGGATTGGGGTTTATCTTGCTGCTCTTTTTCAAGGAGGTTTAGATGTGTCATTAAATTGTTGGTTTCAGATCTCTCCAATTTGTTGATGTAGGAGCTCAGAGCTATAAACTTGCCTCTGAGTACTGCCTTTGCTGTGTCCCAGAGGAGCTGGTATTTTGTGTGTTCATTTTTGTTGAATAGCATGAACATTTGAATTTCCTTTCTAATCTCTTCCATGACCCACTCATGATTCAGCAGTGTGTTGTTCAGCCTCCATGTGATACCGGACTTTCTTTGGTGGCTTTTGGTGTTGAGTTCTAACTTTATTCCCTTGTGGTCAGAGAGAATGCAAGGTATAACTTCAATGTTTCTGAATTTAGACAAGTTTGCTTTGTGGCCTAAAATGTGGTCTATTTTAGAAAACGTTCCATGTGCTGCTGAGAAAAACGTGTATTCTGATGCTGCTGGGTGAAATGTTCGGTAAATGTCTGTTAAGTCTAGTTGATCTATGCAGCTGTTTAGATCTGCGGTTTCTCTGTTGAGTTTTTGCCGAGTTGATCTATCTAGTGGGGAGAGTGGTGTGTTAGAATCCCCAACAATTAATGTCTTTGGATCTATATGGGATTTGAGGGAAAGTAGTGTTTCTTTGATAAATTTGGGTGCTCCATTGTTTGGCAAATAGATATTTAGAATTGTAATATCCTCCTGAAGGAGAGATCCTTTAATTAGTATGTAGCGACCTTCTTTATCTCTTTTCACGAATTTTAATTTGAAGTCTATTTTATCTGATATTAGGATTGCAACTCCCGCCTGTTTATGCGGTCCGTTTGCTTGGTAGATTTTGTTCCAGCCTTTAACATTGAAAATGTGTTTGTTTTTACGGGCAAGATGTGACTCCTGTAGGCAGCAGATAGAAGGGTCTTGTTTTTTAATCCAACTAGACAGTCTATGTCGCTTAATTGGAGAGTTCAGTCCGTTAACATTAAGAGATAGGACTGAGAGGTATTTGGGAGTTCCTGCCATGTTATCTACCTTCTTGGGGGCTGCGAAAACTGGGTTCTTCCTATGGTTCTTGGATTCTCAGTTTGGGTGCAGTTTCTTGGCCTTTATTGCAGTCTTGTTGGTTTTCTATGTGTAGGACATCTTTAAGAATCTTTTGTAGGGCTGGTTTGGTGGAGATGTATTGTTTCAATTTTTCTTTGCTATGGAAGGTTTTTATTTGGCCTTCAGTTATGAAGGAGAGTTTAGCTGGGTACAGTATTCTTGGTTGATAGTTGTTTGTTTTTAGGGCATGGCATACATCATTCCAGGCTCTTCTTGCTTTGATTGTCTCTGCTGAGAAATCTGAGGTGATTCTAATTGGCTTCCCTTTATAAGTGATTACCCTTTTCTCTCTGACAGCTTTAAGGATCTTTTCCTTGTTCCTTGATCCTGTGTGGATTATAATGTGACGGTGGGATGTCCTATTCTGGTCTGGTCTATTTGGGGTTCTAAAGGCTTCTTGTATCTGGACAGGCCTATCTTTTTGCATGTTTGGGAAGTTCTCTGCTAGGATCCTGTTAAACAGATTTCCTAGACCATTAACTTCTGTTTCTAGGTGCTCCTCTACACCCATTATCCTTAGATTAGGCCTTCTGATGGTGTCTTCCAGGTGTTGGATAGATCTATCATATTTCTTGGACTTGTCTTGGATGGTTGTATGTTCTTTCTCTATAATATCTAGGCTGTCTTCAATCCCTGAGATTCGATCTTCTGCATGGTCTAACCTGCTGTCAAGACTCTCTACTTTGTTTTTTATCTCTTTTCCTTCTAGTTGGTCAGCTTTGATGGCTTCAAGTTCTTTGTTGAAGCTCTGTTTTAGGTCTTGTATGAATTTCTTTACTTCCTTAATTTGGTGTTCAGTGTTTGTCCTCAAATCACTTAGTTGATTGGTTATGGTTTCTTTGGGCTTCCATTCCTTCTGTTGGGTTCCATTCAGCATTCCCTTTGTAGTCTCCCTAACTTCCTTCAGCTCTTTGTTAATGGATTCCATGAATGCCTTTAGTGATCTTTGTGAGTTTTCTACCTGGTCTCTCAATTCCTGTATTACTCTTTGATTAGCTTCCTCCCATTCGTGGGATTCATGCAGATCTCTTTGAGTGTTCTCAGCCTACTCACGCCATTCCTCTCTTTCTCTTTGAGTATTCTCAAGTTGTTCACGCAAATCCTGTATCAGTTTTTGAGTAGCTTCCTCACGCTTATGATATTCCTGTAAAAACTTCTGGGATGCCTCCTCTCTCTCCCTATCACGCTCATACAGAGTCCTTTGTACGTTGTCAAACTTTTCATTTATCTTGTTTGCCAGCAGTGTTTGTAGAGCTGTTTGGGAACTCTCCTCTGGATTATTCATTATCTGTTCTAACCCCTGATTATCAGGATTGGGAATTGAGATACCCGAATTTGCCATTTTTCTTGTGTTTTTCCGGCTTACTCTGCCCATTTGAGATGAAGATAGCACCAGTTTTGTGCTAGAACACTATCTTAAGGCAACCATCAACCAAAGTTTGCATTTGTACAGTCAATAGTCTACAGATACAATCTAGTTCAACAGATACATCTATTCGACATCAAACAACTATATGTTAAAGGACTTCGAACCGCAGAGAAGAATTTGGAAAACCAGAAATTATTAGGGTTAGGGAGAGATGTGGGTAAAAAATAGGAATAGATTGGTGTGGGGAGGCACAGGGAGAGTTAACTATGTCCTAATCACAATGCAGGAAATAGGTTGGGTAGGATGTAAGTAGAGAGAGAGAGAAAAAGAAGAAAGGGAAAGGGGAATGAAAAGAGACCAGAAAATAAAATAGAAACGTAAAAATTAATGTTATTTTAGAGATTAAAAGACCATCTATTTATAGTGGAATATGAATATGTTGAGAGAAAGGGAGGGACATAGAGGAGATGGGAAAAACTTTAAAAAAATGCTTAAAATATTATATAGGTATAAAGAGGTAGTACTGCTATTAATGAATTTAAGTCTCAGAGGTTTTGAATTGAGTAATAAGTTTGTGGATTAAGTGTGTACACAATGGGGGATAGGGTCTACTGTTTAACTACGGGTTTATCTGAGGATGTGCAGGACAAGAGTTAAGTCACATACAGATGAACAAAGAGGAAAAGATGGAAAGGATAGGAAAATGAGAAGAAAAGATCAGAAGTTCAGTAGAGCTAGAAAAGAAAACAAAAAGATAATTAAGAATGAAAGAAAAAGAGAAGGAAGACAAGAAAAGAAAAGAAAACACACATTCACGTATTTCTAAAATAAAAATTATAAGAGGAGAAAAAAAAAAAAGTTAATGGAAAACAATTATTTTTTCAGAAGAGGCAAAAATTAAAGATTAATAAAAGTTTTAGAAAAGCAAAAAAAAATTTTATATATATATAAGGTAACAAAAAATGAAAAAAAAAACAAAACAAAGAAAAGAAAAAAGAAGAAAAGAAGAAGAAGAAAAAAAAAGTTCTTTTATTTTTTTTTTTTTTTTTTTTTTTGGGAGGAGTGGGCAGAGTCCTGTATCTCCCTTTTGTCTGTAACCAGAGTCTGGTTGGAGTCAGCTTGAGGTCCTGTGGCTTGATTGGTTTCTTAAGTCAGTTTGTTGGAACAAGCAGAAAAATGCTCTGCTTTACCCAAGTTTTTGAGATCCCCCTCCCAGGTTAGTTTACTGGGAGGGTGATCTGCTTTGAGAATCACAAAAGAGGGGGATGCAGTGATGAGGCTAGGTTCTGGGTAGAGTTGAGGCCTTTCAAAGAACAGTAGCTTTTCCCTGGGGCTATTTTGTGAAAAAAAAACTCACAGCACCCAGCCTGGAGCCATTCTCAGGGTTTCTGTTTTTCAATTGATTGTGGTGGCTGCTAGAGGGCGGGGCAGCCTCTGGCTCTGGTTACCAGGTGAGGAGAGCCACTCCAATGGCTGGCGCCTGAGCTGGGTGACTTTTCCCTGGATGGAACTGAGTCTGTGAGGTCACTTCGCCGTTAAGTTCTTGTGACCTGCTAAATGACTCGTTTTATTCCAAGGTCTGAGCTGGACCTAGCCGCTCCTCCGAGCTTTGTCGGTATCCAAGATGGAGATCACCGGTGCTGTGGGGGGAGGGGTGGCCTTCCCTCCTCTGCTCCCAGAGGAGTGAGGAAGTGGGGCTTCTACTCACGCGGAGTCTTGGATCCCGGGTCGTCTCTGGTCTGCAAAGTGCAGGATGAAGTTGACCGCTCCTTGTCGGTTCTTGCTGGTGTTGAGTAGAATCCGCTCGTCCGCTGCGTCTGGCTCCTTTGTCCCGGACTGCGTCTCAGGTATGCCTCCGCGGCGGTGGTCGCCGCTGCGCCCCTGCCGCCGCAGCGGCAGCTGCTCAGATGTGTCTGCTTGGCTTCCCCTCTCTTGACTAACTCTCTGTCCTGTGATGGCACACTTGGTGTGATTCTCTGGCTTGGGACTGTTCACTGGAACTCTGAAACTGTTTTCTATGCAAGAGCTTGTTCAGATTCCAGCTTCTCCTCCGCCATCTTCCCGGAACTCAATGCGTACATTTCTTACCAAGCATTGCAGCCTCCTCCTTTGTTTACCCTTCACCTCCCTTCCCAGCCTCCCCCCTCCCCACCACCCAATCATACTCCTCTTCCCCCCCCACCACACTGACATTGTAAAGCTGGTTTTGACATGACATTTTGTACTTCTCATTGTTGCAACAGGTCCACCTGAATCCTTAAACGACTTGTTTGTCCCCATCTCCTCCACAAGTTATACTGACATCAAATATAGTGAAAGCGGGGGTTACACTGTGGGGGAGGGACATACAAAGCAACAAAGAAATAATATTATAAATGCGTTAGAAACACAGGCATGAAAGAAACAAAAACATTAAAATACATATTTGAGGGTTCGTTTTCCTAACATCACATTATCTGACTTTTTCCGATTGACTCATACATATACTAGATATTGCAAATAAGGGAAACTATGGGACCTATGTTTCTTTGGGCCTGGCTTACTTCACTTAATATAATTTTTTCCAAGCCTTTCCATTTCCTAACAAATGGGGAAATGTCATTCTTTCTGATGGAGGCATAGAATTCCATTGTGTATATATACCACATTTTCTTGATCCATTCATCTACTGAGGGGCATCTGGGTTGGTTCCATATCTTAGCTATGGTAAATAATGCTGTAATAAACATAGTTGTGCTGGTAGCTTTAGTGTGGTCTTGTTTGTAAATATTAGGGTAAATGCCCAAAAGTGGGATTGCTGAGTCATAGGGGAGTTCTATGTGAAGTCTTTTGAGGAACCTCCATACTGCTTTCCAAAGTGGTTGAACAAGTTTACATCCCCACCAACAATGAAGTAAGGTTCCTTTCTGTCCACATCCTCTCCAGCATCTGTTGTTGTTAGAGTTCTTGATTTTTGCTGTTCTAACTGGAGTGAGGTGATATCTCAATGTTGTTTTGATTTGCATTTCTTTTATGGCTAGGGATGTTGAACATTTCTTCATGTGTCTATTGGCCATCCTTCTTTCTTCTTCAGAGAAGCTTCTCTTTAAGTCTTTCGCCCACTTACTTATTGGGCAGTTGTTTCTTTGAGGATTTGTTGTTGGGGGGTTTAATTTTTTGAGTTCCAAGTATATTTTAGATATGAGACCCTTATCCGTTGTATGGCTAGTAAAGATCTTCTCCCAATCCGTGGGCTTTCTATTGATCTTGCTAGCTATGTCATTTGCCCTGCAGAAGCTCTGCAACCTTATGCAATCCCATTTGTCCAACCTTTCTTTGATTTGTTGTGTTTCCGGGTCTCTATTCAGAAAATTTCAGCCGGAGCCAAGGAGACCCAGGGTTTCTCCTATTCCATCCTGTAATGTTTTCAGAGTGTCTGCTTTGACTTCAAGGTCTTTGATCCATTTGGAGTTGATTCCGGTGCAGGGTGATATATAAGGATCTAGCTATAGTTTTCTACATGTAGTTAACCAGTTTTGCCAGCACCATTTACTGAAGAGGCTGTCTGTCTTCCATTCTATTGTTTTAGCTCCCTTATCGAAGATTAGATGGCTATATGTCTGTTGGTTCATTTCTGGGTTTTCAATTCTATTCCATTGGTCCTGAGGTCTGTTCTTATGCCAATACCAAGCTGTTTTGATTACTATGGCTTTATAGTAGAGTTTGAAATTTGGTATTGATATTCCTCCAGCAGTGTTCTTTCCGTTGAGGAGCGTTTTTGCTATTCGGGGTCTTTTATTGTTCCATATGAATTTTTGGATTGCCTCTTCTATTTCCTTGAAGAATGAGGGTGGAATTTTGATAGGCATTGCGTTGAATTTGTAGATAGCCTTGGGAAGTATTGCCATTTTCACGATGTTAATCTTTCCAATCCAGGAGCATGGGAGGTTTTGCCATTTTTTAAGTTCTCTGTTGATTTCCTTTTTCAAGATTTTATAGTTTTCATCATAGAGGTCCTTCACTTCTTTAGTTAAGTTAATTCCTAGGTATTTTATTTTTTGTGGGCTATTACACATGGAGTTGCTTTCCTAATTTCAGCCACACTTTTCTCATTGTTGGCATACAGAAAAGCCATTGATTTTGGGGGGTTAATTTTATAACCTGCTACTTTGCCAAAGTTTTGAATCAGCTTGAGTAATTTGGGAGTGGAGTCTATGTGATTCTTTAAACACAAGATCGTGTCATCTGCAAAGAGGGAGAGTTTTATTTCTTCTTTCCCTATTTGGATCCCCTTTATCTCTGCATCTTGTCTTATTGCTGTAGCTAGGCATTCTAATACTAGATTGAAGAGAAGTGGAGAGAGTGGGCATCCTTGTCTTGTTCCTGAGTTAAGAGGAAATGGCTTTAGTTTTTCACCATTGAGTATAATGCTGGCTGTAGGTTTGTCATATACAGCCTTTATTGTATTGAGGAATGTTCCATGGATTCCTAATTTTTCCAAAACCTTCATCATAAAGGGGTGTTGGATCTTGTCGAATGCTTTTTCTGCGTCTATTGAGATAACCATGTGGTTCTTATTCTTGCTCCTGTTGTTGTGATGAATAATATTAATTGATTTACGTATATTGAACCAGCTTTGCATCCCTGAAATGAATCCTGTTTGATCGTGGTGTATGATTTTTTGGATGAATTGTTGAAGTCGGTTGGCCAAAATTTTGTTGAGAAGTTTTGCATCAATGTTCATCAAAGAAATGGGTCTATAGTTCTCTTTCTTTGATGAGTCCCTGCCTGGTTTTGGGATGAGCGTTATGATGGCTTCATAGAATGTGTTCGGTAGTGAGCTTTCTCTTTCAATTTCATTGAAGAGTTGGAGGAGAATTGGTATGAGCTCTGCTTTGAATGCCTTGTAGAATTCCGCTGTAAAACCATCGGGTCCTGGACTTTTCTTAGCTGGGAGGTCTCTTATTGCTGTTTCTATTTCAATGCTTGATATGGGCCTGTTAAGATAGTTTGCCTCATCTTGGTTTAGTTTTGGCATGTCAATATTTGCTAGGAAGAGGTCCATTTCTGTCAAGTTCTCAAACTTATTAGCATAAAGTTTTGAGAAGTATTCCCTTATAATGTTCTGAATCTTGGTTGTTTCCGTGGTGATGTTTCCATTCTCATCTCTGAGTTTATTAATTTGGGTGTGTTCTCTTCTTTTTCTGATAAGATTTGCTTAGGGTCTGTCAATTTTGTTAAGTTTTTCGAAGAACCAACTCTTTGTTTTGTTGATTCTTTCTATAGTTTTTTTGGATTCTAATTTATTTAATTCTGATTTAATTTTGATTATTTCTTTCTTTCTACTGGATTGGGGTTTATCTTGCTGCTCTTTTTCAAAGAGGTTTAGATGTGTCATTAAATTGTTAGTTTCAGATCTCTCCAATTTGTTGATGTAGGAGCTCAGAGCTATAAACTTGCCTCTGAGTACTGCCTTTGCTGTGTCCCAGAGGAGCTGGAATTTTGTGTGTTCATTTTTGTTGAATAGCATGAACATTTGAATTTCCTTTCTAATCTCTTCGATGACCCACTCATGATTCAGCAGTGTGTTGTTCAGCCTCCATGTGATACCGGACTTTCTTTGGTGGTTTTTGGTGTTGAGTTCTAATTTTATTCCCTTGTGGTCAGAGAGAATGCAAGGTATAACTTCAATGTTTCTGAATTTAGGCAAGTTTTCTTTGTGGCCTAAAATGTGGTCTATTTTAGAAAATGTTCCATGTGCTGCTGAGAAAAACGTGTATTCTGATGCTGCTGGGTGAAAATGTTCGGTAAATGTCTGTTAAGTCTATTTGATCTATGCAGCTGTTTAGATCTGCGGTTTCTGTTGAGTTTTTGCCGAGTTGATCTATCTAGTGGAGAGAGTGGTGTGGTGAAATCCCCAACAATTAATGTCTTTGGATCTATATGGGATTTGAGGGAAAGTAGTGTTTCTTTGATAAATTTGGGTGCTCCATTGTTTGGCAAATAGATATTTAGAATTGTGATATCCTCCTGAAGGAGAGATCCTTTAATTAGTATGTAGCGACCTTCTTTATCTCTTCTCACGAATTTTAATTTGAAGTCTATTTTATCTGATATTAGGATTGCAACTCCCGCCTGTTTATGGGGTCCGTTTGCTTGGTAGATTTTGTTCCAGCCTTTAACATTGAAAATGTGTTTGTTTTTATGGGCAAGATGTAACTCCTGCAGGCAGCAGATAGAAGGGTCTTGTTTTTTAATCCAACTAGACAGTCTATGTCGCTTAATTGGAGAGTTCAGTCCGTTAACATTAAGAGATAGGACTGAGAGGTATTTGGGAGTTCCTGCCATGTTATCTACCTTCTTGGGGGCTGCGAAAACTGGGTTCTTCCTATGGTTCTTGGATTCTCAGTTTGGGTGCAGTTTCTTGGCCTTTATTGCAGTCTTGTTGGTTTTCTATGTGTAGGACATCTTTAAGAATCTTTTGTAGGGCTGGTTTGGTGGAGATGTATTGTTTCAATTTTTCTTTGCTATGGAAGGTTTTTATTTGGCCTTCAGTTATGAAGGAGAGTTTAGCTGGGTACAGTATTCTTGGTTGATAGTTGTTTGTTTTTAGGGCATGGCATACATCATTCCAGGCTCTTCTTGCTTTGATTGTCTCTGCTGAGAAATCTGAGGTGATTCTAATTGGTTTCCCTTTATAGGTGATTACCCTTTTCTCCTTGACAGCTTTAAGGATCTTTTCCTTGTTCTGAGTTGATCCTGTGTGGATTATAATGTGACGGTGGGATGTCCTATTCTGGTCTGGTCTATTTGGGGTTCTAAAGGCTTCTTGTATCTGGACAGGCCTATCTTTTTGCATGTTTGGGAAGTTCTCTGCTAGGATCCTGTTAAACAAATTTCCTAGACCATTAACTTCTGTTTCTAGGTGCTCCTCTACACCCATTTTCCTTAGATTAGGCCTTCTAATGGTGTCTTCCAGGTGTTGGATAGATCTATCATATTTCTTGGACTTGTCTTGGATGGTTGTATGTTCTTTCTCTATAATATCTAGGCTGTCTTCAATCCCTGAGATTCGATCTTCTGCATGGTCTAACCTGCTGTCAAGACTCTCTACTTTGTTTTTTATCTCTTTTCCTTCTAGTTGGTCAGCTTTGATGGCTTCAAGTTCTTTGTTGAAGCTCTGTTTTAGGTCTTGTATGAATTTCTTTACTTCCTTAATTTGGTGTTCAGTGTTTGTCCTCAAATCACTTAGTTGATTGGTTATGGTTTCTTTGGGCTCCCATTCCTTCTGTTGGGTTCCATTCAGCATTCCCTTTGTGGTCTCCCTGACTTCCTTCAGCTCTTTGTTAATGGATTCCATGAATGCCTTTAGTGATCTTTGTGTGTTCTCTACCAGGTCTCTCAATTCCTGTATTACTCTTTGATTAGCTTCCTCCCGTTCCTGGGATTCCTGCAGATCTCTTTGAGTGTTCTCAGCCTGCTCACGCCATTCCTCCCTTTCTCTTTGAGTATTCTCAAGTTGTTCACGCAAATCCTGTATCAGTTTTTGAGTAGCTTTCTCACGCTTATGATATTCCTGTATAAACTTCTGGGATGCCTCCTCTCTCTCCCTATCACGCTCATACAGAGTCCTTTGTACGTTGTCAAACTTCTCATTTATCATGTTTGCCAGCAGTGTTTGTAGAGCTATTTGGGAACTCTCCTCTGGATTATTCATTATCTGTTCTAACCCCTGATTATCAAGATTGGGAATTGAGATACCCGAATTTGCCATTTTTCTTGTGTTTTTCTGGCTTACTCTGCCCATTTGAGATGAAGATAGCACCAGTTTTGTGTTAGAACACTATCTTAAGGCAGCCATCAACCAAAGTTTGCATTTGTACAGTCAATAGTCTACAGATACAATCTAGTTCAACAGATACAACTATTCGACATCAAACAACTATATGTTAAAGGACTTCAAACCGCAGAGAAGAATTTGAAAAACCAGAAATTATTAGGGTTAGGGAGAGATGTGGGTAAAAAATAGGAATATATTGGTGTGGGGAGGCACAGGGAGAGTTAACTATGTCCTAATTACAATGCAGGAAATAGGTTGGGTAGGATGCAAGTAGAGAGAGAGAGAAAAAGAAGAAAGGGAAAGGGGAATGAAAAGAGACCAGAAAAAAATAGAAATGTAAAAATTAATGTTATTATAGATATTAAAAGACCATCTATTTAGAGAGGAATGTGAATATGTTGAGAGAAAGGGAGGGACATAGAGGAGATGTGAAAAACTTTTAAAAAAATGCTTAAAATATTATATAGGTATAAAGAGGTAGTACTGCTATTAATGAATTTAAGTCTCAGAGGTTTTGAATTGAGTAATAAGTTTGTGGATTAAGTGTGTACACAATGGGGGATAGGGTCTACTAGTTAACTACGGGTTTATCTGAGGATGTGCAGGACAAGAGTTAAGTCACATAAAGAAGAACAAAAGAGGAAAAGGTGGAAAGGATAGGAAAGTGAGAAGAAAAAATCAGAAGTTCAGTAGAGCTAGACAAAAAACAAAAGGATAATTAAGAATGAAAGAAAAAGAGAAAGAAGACAAGAAAAGAAAGGAAAACACACATTCACGTATTCCTAAAATAAAAATTATAAGAGGAGAAAAAAAAAAGTTACTGGAAAACAATTATTTTTTCAGAAGAGGCAAAAATTAAAGATTAATAAAAGTTTTAGAAAAGGAAAAAAATTTATATAAATAAGGTAACAAAAAATGAAAAAAAAAAGCAAAACAAAAAAAAGAAAAGAAGAAGAAGAAGAAAAAAAAAGTTCTTTGATATTTTTTTTTTTTTGGGAGGGGTGGGAAGAGTTCTGTATCTCCCTTTTGTCTGTAACCAGAGACTGGTTGGAGTCTCTGGTCGGCTTGAGGTCCTGTGGCTTGATTGGTTTCTTAAGTCAGTTTGTTGGAACAGGCAGAACAATGCTCTGCTTTACCCAAGATTTTGAGATCCCTCTCCCAGGTTAGTTTACTGGGAGGGTGATCTGCTTTGAGAATCACAAAAGAGGGGGATGCAGTGATGAGGCTAGGTTCTGGGTAGAGTTGAGGCCTTTCAACAAACAGTAGCTTTTCCCTGGGGCTATTTGTGAAAAAAACTCACAGCACCCAGCCTGGAGCCATTCTCAGGGTTTCTGTTTTTCAATTGATTGTGGTGGCTGCTCAAGGGAGGGGCAGCCTCTGGCTCTGGTTACCCGGTGAGGAGAGCCACTCCAATGGCTGGCGCCTGAGCTGGGTGACTTTTCCCTGGATGGAACTGAGTCTGTGAGGTCACTTCGCCGTTAAGTTCTTGTGACCTGCTAAATGACTCGTTTTATTCCAAGGCCTGAGCTGGAGCTAGTGGCTCCTCTGAGCTTTGTCGGTATCCAAGATGGAGATCACCGGTGCTGTGGGGGGAGGGGTGGCCTTCCCTCCTCTGCTCCCTGAGAAGGAGTGAGGACGTCGGGCTTCTACTCACGCCGAGTCTTGGATCCTGGGTCGTCTCTGGTCTGCAAAGTGCAGGATGAAGATGTCTGCTCCTTGTCGGTTCTTGCTGGTGTTGAGTAGAATCCACTCGTCTGCTGCATCTGGCTCCTTCGTCCCGGACTGTGTCTCAGGTGTGCCCCCGCGGCGGTGGTCGCCACCCCGACCCTGCCGCCGCAGCAGCAGCTGCTGGCAGGCGCTCAGATGTGTCTGCTTGGCTTCCCCTCTCTTGACTAACTCTCTGTCCTGTGATGGCACACTTGGTGTGATTCTCTGGCTTGGGACTGTTCACTGGAACTCTGAAACTGTTTTCTATGCAAGAGCTTGTTCAGATTCCAGCTTCTCCTCCGCCATCTTCCCGGAACTCCCTCCAATCAAATTTTTTATGCTATAATTGGTACAGTTTTTGGTTTAGAATTTTCCATCTGTATTTTATATTTTTCCTTGAATGCTGCCCACTAGCATATATTGAATGTAAAACGAAATCTCAACTTCTTCAGCATTAAATTTAAATTGTTGATTTGGTATCAGACCACATTGTCTCTGTTATTTTCTTACCTCCCTTATTTAACTTGTATGATAAAGACAAAATCATATTGGTAGAATATGGCTAGACCACAAGTTAGACAACTCAGGATTCATTGGCAAATATTTTTAAGCAGATGATTTTTATTATTCTCAGATTTCACTACATGTTTATGTAGAACTCTGATTCTTCAACCGAGTAAAATCTCTATTATTGGCCACTTGTTTAAAGTAAAGATTTCCCAGCACAACAGTAAAGAATATTTTGAATGACAAATGAATTAGGGAACACACTGATCTCTTAAGAACAATAACCAAAATTGTTCTCCATAGGCTATAATCTTAGATATTTCAACGATCAACAGGAAGTTTCCTTGCAGAGGAAGATGAAATTTGTGTTAACAAAACTGGCTTTGAACTTATATAACTCATATTTTTCATACTTGATACTTAAATTTATGAAATTTTTTGGTGCTTAATAATCCTCTTTAAGGTTTCTAACAGTCAAGTGGAAATATATATTTCATGCACATCTAAGGTTTTAGAATACATGCCAAGAAACACAAGTCAGAGAGAGTGAAATGGAAAGAATGCAGGCACATTTTATTTTTCCCCAACCAAGTGTCAAGGCATTTCTTGCTGTGAATATCTAACACATTACTTTGACAACTAGACACATATTTATATTTTCTGCTGTTCTAGTCAGGGCATAGTTCAACATTGCCTCAGTTGATTTAGTACCAACTCAAGTCAGTTTTTAGACATTTGTCCTGGTAACTGGACCAGGAACACCTGGTGAAGACGTCACAAATTACAGTGATGCTCTTTATTCTTTGAATGGTTTTGGTTGGCAGGGGTAATATGGAATGAGAAGTAGATAAACAACACACAGGTCCACTGAATTGTAACACTGGGAATATTAAATAAACTGTGTTGTTTGATACACTTCACTAGAGTAAAACCACTGAGAAGTCATTGTTCTGCAGAATTTCAACCAAAGGATAAAAAAGATTCATAAGAGCACAGAATGGTTCATAGACACAAAGCTTCAAATCTATATGGATTTCAGTAAATAAAGTATAAGGACATTTCAACACCAAATCAAATTGAAAGAAATAGCTTTGATTTTGATTTATTTGCCAGGCAGTTACTTGCTGTAGCACTAAAATTAACATCATATAACAAACGCTATAACCAGCATAAAGTTTGTAAGATAAATGAAGAATGGTTTTCTATTACATATTTTAGCCCTACCAAAAGGACTATTCATTAAAGATAGTTCTCATTTCTCTTTCTCATTCTCTTATTCTTATATTTATACCACAACTCTCTAGCTTTCTTTGTGGTTTTAACATATGTAGCTAATGAATGATTTTAGAGAATATACAACTCCTTCTAGAAGTTACTGATGGTGTTATAGTTATGGTTTTACTGTAAATCACACACCATTTATTTGAGTGTCTGGCTAAGCTATTCAGTGTTTATATGCTTTAAGTTTGAGGATATACTTTTGCTATAGAAACACTTAAAAAACATACACATATATACACTATATACACACAGGTATGTATGCATGTATATGCAATGTTGAAACATACATTGGTATAGTTGAAACAGCAAAAGACACTGAAGACATCCTCACAAAGGTGATCATCAAAGCTGTGTGCCTCCCATCTCCCTCACTGTCCATCAGGCTTAGACTCTGGAAAGGCACAGGAAGGATTCTCTACAACAAAGTTTACTAAATCAAAACATCTACTCACAATTGGTGGACCATGAAAGGCTAAACCCATTGTTTTCCACACTGTCATTTACAAACAAATACTTTTCTTTATTGACACCTGCCACCTTTGACATACTCTGCAGGGATTTCCACCCACCTCTGTATATTCTGCATGAGGTTGTAACCACTTTTTCTTCTTGTTACTTTGTCTCCTGCAGCCTATTTTGAATCATCCCCCTCTCACACAGTGCAAAACTTGATTCACTACCAAGTTGTGTGGTTCCTTCTTGCTCTACATAGTTACAAAAAGATGGTTTTTGTCAGTTACTGGGCTTGAACTCAGGGGCTGGGCACTATCCTTGAGGTTTTTTTCTTGCTCAACACTAGCACTCTCCCACTTTGAATCAAGGCTCCACTTCCAATTTTCTAGTGGTTAGTGGCAGTTGGCTTCCAACTGTGATCCTCAGAGCTCATTCTCCTGAGTAGCTAGGATTACAGGCATGAGCCACCAGTGTACAGCTACAGGGATTTTTCTGTATATTTGGGAAGTATCAAGGGATTAAGAAAATACATTAATGTGTCTGATGAACATAAAAGATTATTTTAGTAAAAAGAATTTCATATTATTTAATGTACATATATGAATGGAATCAAGAAACTTGGGTGGGATGAAGATATGGGTAAAGGAGGGAAATGGTGGTATTCTCACAATGCATTGTACCCAGAGATGAAACATTGATTTGACTCCTACTACTTAATGATAATAAAGCTTTACATATGTACAGAATACCTCAAGGCATTCTTTTCTGAATTATGAGAAGATGTGTAATTTAGCCACTATTTACTCTCTGCTCTAATTCCATGCTAACAAATAATTATGAGGGTATTAACAAGATGGGATATCATGTGGAGTTTCCTTTAGACAGCACAATCCACTTGCATTATATTCTGTGGAAATGAACACTGATATTCTATTTTATGCAATTTATTTAATTTTTATTATCTCTAAATAGTTATACAAAAGAGTTTCAATTAAGAATGCCAACTTATGAGTACAATGCATCTTGAATAGATAGAAATATTTGGTTATGCTCCCTAGCAATAAACAACTGATACTGACACTGAATAAATATTCCATAAGACACACTTTGAGCTTAAACAGTGAAAGCATGCACACTATGTTTGAAGTGTTTTATTTCCAAGTTTTAGCTTGAAAATTTTGTATCATGAGAAAAGTCAGTCTTGATAATCTAAGGTTTATTATTGTCAGTGAGTAATTGGACTCAAAACTCATTGAAGTGGTATATATACACAATGGAATTCTATGCCTCCATCAGAAAGAATGGCATTTCCCCATGTGTTAGGAAATGGAAAGACTTGGAAAAAATTATATTAAGTGAAGTAAGCCAGGCCCAAAGAAACATAGCTTCCATGGTTTTTCTTATTTTCAATAACTAGTATATGGCTGAGACAAGCAGAAAAGGTCAGATAACTTGATGAAATGAACCCTAAGATAAGTATTCAAAAGTTTTTTTCTTTCTTGTGATTGTTTCTAACATATTTATAAGATGATTTCTTTGTTGTTTTGTATATCCATCCCCCACGGTATAACCCCTGCTTTCATTGTATTTGATGTTGGTATAATTTGTGGAGGGGAAGGAAATAAACAAATTATTTAAACAGGGATACAGCTGGACCCATTGCAACAATGAGATGTAGAAGTCCTAATGTCAAAAAACGAACTTTACAACTTTGTGGGGGGAGAGATGGGAAGGGATGGTAAGGGGAAACAAAGGAGGAGGCAACAATGCTTGATAAGAAATGTACTCATTACCTTGCTCATGTAATATAACCCCTCTGTACGGTATTTTCACAATAAAAAATAAATTAAAAAAAACTCTTTGAAGTGATGAGGCATTCTTAGCTAAGTAAGCATGGGGATACAGGAAGTATCCATTTGTCATTTATGGTACAAATGTTTAATTGGTGCATCTTTTACATAGAAAATAGTAAATGGTAGTGTGAAATGTAAAATAATGTATAGAGAAAACAAAAATATTAATATTTTAATAGGCTGAACAATCTAAGTGGATTAAATAGACTAGGCATTACACCATTTGATTTACTTTGTTTGTAGTGAAAACCAAATGATCTGGTTTTAAAATAACACTTAGGAGTTTTATTTGTTCTAATCATCTTCATTAGAACTTTGATTCTCTAAAATTAATTACAGAAATAGAGTTATTAATATTGTAAAACAAAATAGTTTTAAATTAAGTTCATCTAATAATTTAACTGACAGTATTGTAGTATATGAAGTCAGCTAATTGGTTGATGTTAAAAAAAAACCATTATTTATAGGTTTTATTCATAATCGACACCGTTCATTCTTATTTATTCCTACCTCTAAGGTAAAAAAATCTATGAAGTATTGTATTATATTTTTAAAGATCAATAAAACCATAAGACATAAAGTTATTGAGAATATTTCAGAGAATATTTGAATGACTCAAAGCCAGCAATATAAATCATGGTAGTTAGTCAGAACTTCTTCTATTCTAGGCCAAAAAATAGAATGAATTTTAGTTTTGCCTTTTCTTTCTACTATATAAAACTACATCTGTAAGTAGGAAGTTTTCACTCCATCAACATTATATTTTTAATGTAAATTTTCTTGTGAGATCTATACAAGAGAATTGAGGAACATAGTAGATATTACCATTTACTTCACTGGTATTTAATCATTAGAATTAAGAAGCCCATCTAGTAATTTTTACATAAATTTTTGCATAGTTGTTCACTGTTGTTTAAGTATGTAGCCAATGTGATTACTCAATATTTTAGAAGTATTTCTTTACACATTCTAAATAAATAAGAGAAATAGAAAAACACCAATTGGCAATACCACATTAATAGTTGCAACAGTCAGGAGCTATTGATAATTCTTCATATTCCTGGGGTAAAGTATGAGGAGAAATAGGATGCTCACAGTCTCATAGCATCTCTCAGGAGATACTTACTATTCCAAAGAAAAACAACACAGCAGGAAACCCAACCAACATCACAGTAATATAAGGAATAAAGATAAGCATCATGAGGTGAGACATGCAAAAATCTGTGGACCTATTGATATGCTATCAGTAGATTGTAAGATTTCTCTTACTGCTCCTGACTCTATTCATTAGAAAGTTTCAGACATGCTCAAATGAGGGACCTTATACAAAACATGTTAGCATTCAGATGTGTGGAAGGAAGAATAAATGGGGAAGAGAGAGGAGGAGGGAAGGGGAAAGGAGGGGAAAGGGGAAGAGAGGAATGAAGGGCAGCGGTTCGGAAAAGACTAGTAGCAAAGTGGGGAACTTTGAATAAAATCTGTAAATCTTTTATTACATTGATTGTGTGAATTTGATGATTTTAACATTCTTATTACAGGAGAATGGAAGATAGGTACCAAGAGTCTGTATATATCACATTAGTGAATTTTGAAATAAAAAGAAAAATTATCATCTTAAGAGTCCTTAAGACTTTGCTAAAATTTTGCTGACTATGACTGAATTCTGCTTTTATAAAATAATCTGGGTCAAGAAATTTATTAAGAGTAAATATTGTCAACTAAACAACTTACCAAAATAGATAGATATAGTCTACTTTGGGCAACTTGATACAGACAGCTGCCAAGTGTAGCCTACTGAATCAGAGTAATTATAGTACATTACAATAAGATTAATGAATGAGAAGCTAGACTACTATTTACAATGATATCTAGAAATTGTATGTAGACAACTAATAATATTTAGTTCAAAATTTGAAAGACAGATAAAAGGCCCACAAAGTACAGTGAGTTCCTAAAAATAAATGCTTGTGTGGATTATAATAGACAAAGCAGTAAACCACAAACTGTAAGTAATTACATTTAAAAACCTTTTTAATCTGATTCAATGTACTATCCCCTTGGAAAAAGTTACTAATTGATTGGTAATGCTAGTACAAATAGAGAGAAGACAGCTGGATTTGAGAAAGATTAATAATATTTTTTATAACATTTGGAGGAAAGAAGGAAAACACTCACAGAACATATGGACAATTTTATTTTGATAAGTTTAATTACTAATTAAATTGTCATGGTCAATAAGTATCACCCTGGATAAAAAGTGTAAAGAGGCAAGCTGGGAAGGTGGCTCAGTGGAAAATACTTGCCTTGCATGCATGAGGCTCTGGGTTCGATTCCTCAGTACCACATAAGCAGAAAAGGCCAGAAGTGGTGCTGCGGCTCAAGTGGTAGAGCCTTAGCCTTGAGCTGAAAAGCTGAGGGACAGAGCCTAGGCCCAGAGTTCAGGCCCCTGACTGACAAAAAAAAATGTGTAAAGAGGTCTGGGAAGGTATCTCAGTGGTAGAGCGCTTCCCTTGCATGCATAAGGCCCTAGGTTGGATTCCTCAGCACCACATAAACAGAAAAAGCTGGAAGTGGTGCTGTAGCTCAAGTGGTAGAGTGCTAGCCTTGAGCTGAAGAGCTGATGGACAGCGCCTAGGCCCAGAATTTAGGCCCCACGACTGACAAAAAAAGAAGAAAAAGAAGAAAAGAAAAAGTGTAAAGAGCATCTTCCTCAGCCGAATTAAATGTACAGGGTATTTGTCAGTGATACAGCCATTGGACAGAAACTCACTGGTGCAGAGAGCTGCTCCAAAATCAGGCCTCTTCTCTTGGCCACAGAATCCCGACTACCATGTAACATAACAGCTTACTGAGAAAAAGGATATGTGATACTAAGATTGTGGTCAGATGCTGCCAGAAACAGGAGGAACCAATAAGGCTCCTTCTCTTTGGGTAGACTTCTCTAGCATCTCCTTTGACAGCTTCCCTAGCCTTAGAAATGGCTGACATAGACTGTCATAGAGTTACTACAGCTGATTTAAGGCACTTTTGACATTTCACATGTATGTATTTGTTCATGTGTGCAATAAGATATTTACTGTCTCTTTAAAAATGTGTAGTTGTACAAATTTTGATTTTGTTATTTCTTGGTTAATTTAGCTAGCATCAACTTACAAATCACAGCCCAAAAAGTCCAAGAACAAACTCACCAATGCTCGGGTAACCAGGTGTGGAAGGGTCTGCTCGAGGCTTCAGGGTCACCTTGAAAGTGCCATGGTTAAGATTTTCAGTCTTTGGTAAATCACAAGGCTCAATATATAGAAGAACACCTCCAAATACAGCCTTTTCCAACAAGGAAATCTAAAAGGGAAATAAACTATTAAAACTATTTTCATATGCATTGCAAGTTCAGGAATTATCATTCACAAATGTGGTTTAAATAGGATGATTCTTGTTGATTATTGTTATTAAGAAGACAATTATCCCATGCAAAGATTTTTTATTACTTATCTCTGCCCTTCCCTCCTGTAGGTTCTATGATATGTGTAATATTTAGTCAGCATTCTCGCATTGTTTATGCGAAATATCACTCACTAGCTCATGGAATTTCTCATCATTTCTTTTGTAATTGTCCAAGTAGATTTAGACTTCTACTTCCATTAAATTAAGAGAGCATCAAAAATATGCAAGGCTCTACAGTAAAAACAGTGGTTCTGATCATCTCCCTGCCTTTCCCTAAAGCAGGAATCACAGCAGCATTGTGATACATTTCCTCCAGGGCTAAGCCTGTCAAGCTAGTTACTAAAATGAAGAAACCATTTCCCATTGTCAATGTTCTGAACCTTCCAGATGTCCTAGCATATCAGTCATCATATTCTCTACCATGGATGCTCTACCAGACCTGACAGCCAGGTTAGTAAGGGATTGTCTCATAACCCCAGGAGGAACCTAGGGATCAGCTTCTATCTATCCTGTCCTTAAAGGTTTAGAAATAGTGCTGGGAAGGTGGCTCAGTGGTAGAGTGCTTGCCTCTCATGAATGAGGCCCTGGGTTTGATTCCTCAACACCACATGCACAGAGAAAGCCAGAAGTGGGAGCTGTGGCTCAAGTGGTACAGCTCTAGCCTTGAACTGAAGAGCTCAGAGACAGTGCCCAGGCCCAGAGTTCAAGCCCCACGACTGACAAAAAAAAAGAAATTAGAAAAAGCCCAGCTTACCTGAGAAGGCATTTTTAATATAAAGAGACCACTTCACTCTGTTTTTTATCTTTTTTGTTTTTTTTTGTCGGTCGTGGGGATTGAACTCTGGGCTTGGGCACTGTCCCCACTCTGTTTTTAATAAGTGTGCAATATGTAACAGGACAGATGAACTTAACCTGTTTGTGTATTCCCTGTTCTAGCCGGGTAAACTCTTATTTTTATTTTTGGAAAGCATCTTAGCATGACTCACCTGATATGAGGAACAATAATCACTATTTGCTGATTCTATTTGCTTCCCATGAGAGAATAAAATAAATTAGATGATATTAAATAAGAGTAAGATGAAAGGCTGAATAAAGACAGCTACTGCTGATAGTTTGGCTTAACTTACCACCTATATCTCACTTCCTAATTATTGCTTATATTGTTTAGTGAGTTTTGCAATACGTAAGAAACAGGGGTCCTTGTGGCCTTGGATGGACCATTAAAGAAGGTAAGGGTCGCTGGGCGCCCATGACTCACGCCTGTAATCCTAGCTACTCCCAAGGCTGAGATCTGAGGATCGCGGTTCAAAGCCTCAAAGCCAGCCCGGGCAGGAAAGTCCATGAAACTCTTATCTCCAATAAACCACTAGGAAACCAGTGGCTCAAGTGGTAGAGCACTCTCCTTGAGCTGAAGAGCTGAGGGGCAGTGACCAAGCCCAGAGTTCAAGCCCCACGACCGACCAAAAAAAAAAAAAGGTAGAGGTCATGCTAATTTTCTCTATCATTGCACATTCTGCATTGACTAAACAGGCTTGGAGTAGGCATTGAAGGGTAATGGTAGCCAGGTGCCAGGGGCTCATGCCTGTAATCCTGGTTACTCAGGAATCTGAGTTCTGAGGATCAGGTTCAAATCAAGCCAAACTAAGAAAGTCTGTGGAAACCCTTATCACCAATTAATTATTAAAATAATGCGGAAGTAGAGCTATGGCTCAAATGGCAAAGCCTTGAATGAAAATAAAAAGAAAGAAAAACTAATGGACAGTGTTCAGGCTCTAGTTCAAGCCCCAATACTGGCACACATAACACATAAAAAAAGAGTACTGTAAAGAAGAAAGTACATGAAACAGGTGTTAACACCACAGCTATTCTTAAAGAAAATGGAGCTTGAGGAAAATTCTTAGTATCCATTTCTACTGGAAACAAATAGACAAACATATCAATTTACATACATCACGACTCTAACTGCATAAAGGAAACAACTGAATATGAAAACCACCTAAAAACAGAATACACACATACTACACTAACAGCATTTTCCTCTCCTTTAAAGGTGTTTTGTACTTTACAATTTGGGATGTACGGTAAAACTTATACTTTATAACAAAAATTTTAATAGGTAAGATTGAGAACCTAAATAAGGTGTAGCTGACTAATGACTCCAATTTGAATTCTTTAACAAAAAAACTTAGATTGAATAATTCTCTCTGTTTTCTAATGGAGAACAAGAAAGAATTTAAGGGGAAAATAGGGATGATGAAAGGGAAAATGAGCAAAAGGAATATGAAAAAGAGGGCCAGATTTAAGACTTACTCTTCCAAAGTCCACCATAAGTCCAAGGAAGGGTATCAAATGGTCCATATGCTGTAGTAGCGTGCCGTGTGTGTGTGTGTGTGTGTGTGTGTGTGTGTGTGTGTGTGTGTGTGTGTATGAGGATTCAAAGCTTCTCATTTCACTTGACCTTTTCACTTATAGCTGGCTCCCTATCACTTGAGCTGCACTTCTCCTTCCATTACTTTTATTGGTGGTGGTGGTGGTAGTAAATTGGAGATAAGTAAAGAATGTTGTAGAATTTTCAGCTTGACTTGGGTTTAAACCACAAACCTCCGATTTCAGCCTCTGGAGTAGTTAGCACTATAGTTATGAGCTATTATTATCCAAACTAAAATAGTTATTATTTAAAAGAAAAGTTTTATTTTGTAAGTTCTACTTACTACAGGAGAATATATAAAGAAAAATATAAAAGTGTCTAACAAAAATTGTGTTAAATATAAACATGTCCAGCAAAAATTGTTTTGAATATTAAAAATTGGTTTCTTGGTATTGAAGTGATTCATGTGCTCAGACAAAAAATGATACAGACAAAAAAGAAATTTCGTAGATGGGTGCCGATGGCTCACGCCTGTAATCCTAGCTACTCAGGAGGCTGAGATCTGAGGATGGCAGTTCAAAGCCAGCCAGGGCAGGAAAGTCTGTCAAACTCTTATCTCCAATAAACCACCAGAAAATCGGAAGTAGTGCTGTAGTTCATGTGGCAGAGCGCTAGCCTTGAGTTGCAGAGCTGAGGGACAGTGCTCAGGCCCAGAGTTCAATTTCGTGGAACAATCTCCAAAGAGTAGTAGTTACATACAAGTACACGAAACATTCTACTAACAATACGTACACACTTGCCTATATTAATAAAGACATTTTATTTTTAATACATGTGTAAATTATAAATAAATAATTTTACATCATATATGTAGTATATCACATATATTATATCATAATATCATATATATGTGATATAAATAATATTATACTACAAGGCCAGAAATCATTTAATTCTGCTAGTTGTACAGATAATTTTTATTTGTTTTATATTATACTACAATAAAATCCTTGTAACTAAATCTTGGCATAAATGCCTGTTTTTAAGAAACATTATCATAGGTGCAATGGATAGGTCAAAATATTCTTTTATATATGATATTGCAACATATATATATTAGTACAGTAGTTCTCTTATTTATGCTTTTAATTTTTATAGTGCCAGTCTCCCTTTTAATTATTGTTCACAAATATGACATGGTAATTTCTAGAAATAAAAAATCAATATGCTTGAAGCACTCTGTGTACAACACATTCATAACCTATATGTGATTATTCATTAGTCACAATCTTCTTCCTGGTTATTAGACCAAGTTTCACAGTATTGAGGTGCTTGTGTCATGTCCCTGTGTCACAGTGCCTCCATCATTCAGTTCATCTCCTCCCATGAGCATTGGTCATCTCAGTTCATGAAGAGAAGAGTGAATGTAGTGCAATAGGTATGTTGAAAGAAACCATATTCATATACATTTTGTTCTACAGAAATTCCACCTTTTGTTGATAGATCACATATAGTTTAGTGTAAGCATTGTAAAATTCAATAGATGAATGAATAAATGAAAAATCAAGGCTTATGACATGGCTCAAGTGGTAGAATACCTGCTTAGCAATTTGTAGTCACTCGCACAGCTTTTGTCTTAGAAAAAAATTATGTTAAGTGAAGTAAACCAGATCCACAGAAACATAGGTTGCTTGGTTTCCCTCATTTATTGTAACTAGAGCCTATAAATCTGCAAGTAAACACACTGGATGATTAAACACCACAGTGAGACCAAAGGAGGAGATTTTTAGGAGAGGATCACAAAGCCTCAATAGATATGTGCATATGATCATATAAAATGCTACACATAAAAATAAATGAGATTTTTCATTACTTTTTACATTTTAATTGTATTTCTCCTTTGTTGCTGTTTTTGTTTTCTGTACTTTTTGTCTTATATGTAAATTTTATCTATTTGGGGGAGAGTAAGGGTGGAGCAGAGGAATGGTGGAACAATGGGTGAACAAATGTGCTAGTGATACTCACTAGACACTGTGTTGAGGAAGTATACAACATGTGCAGGGGCAAGACATGAGGGAAAAACCGAGAGAGAATTAGGAAAGGGGTAACACTGTTCAAAAAGAAATGCTCTCATTGCCTGATTTATAGAACTGTACTCCCTCTGTATATCATATTTAAAATAAAACTAAGACTAAAAAATAAGTAAAACAAAAGAAATTAACTATTTCTTAAAAACTGTTTTTAAGACTTCAGGGTCAATTCTCTGTTCCCTGTATAACGGAAACCATTTTTATACAAGGAAAACACTGACATACATTGATAACAAAATTACCTAAGGCAAGGCCTTTGCTCTCAAAAGTTCTTTCTACCAGTGGGATGTCTAAAATTTTATCTTGTATAATAACCTCAATTTACTGAGCAAAAGTGGTTCTATCAGCAATATATTTACAGGGCACAAACAAGGAATTAGAAATCACCTTTCTTCCTTCCTTCTTTCCTTTCTTCCTTCTTTCCTTCCTTTCCTTTCTTCCCTCCCTCCATCTCTCATTTTCTTCCTTCTTTCCTACTAAAAGTATCTTTAAAACAGTTTCCTGACATTGGTTATCAGGAGAAATAATAAAATATTTTAATTTTTCATTAAGCTTCTGTGAGATGTAAAATATAAGGAACACGGAAGTTTTATTAGTTTATTGTTATTATAAATGTGATATTCAGAGGGATTACATTTATATAAGTCAGGTAATGAGTACATTTCTGTTTGGACAATATCACCTTTTCTCTCCCTTCTCTCTGTTTCTAGCCCTACCTTTACTCACCCAAAAGATTTTTTTTTTAATTTTAATGTCATGGTGATGTACAGAGGGGTTACAGTTCCATTAGTAAGGTAATAAGTACATTTCTTACAGAACTTGTGATCCCCTCCCTCATTTTTCTCCCTCTTTCCCTGCCCCTCAAGCTCTACAGATCACTTCCAACATAGTGTCTTGTGAATATTGCTGTTGTATTGGTTCCCTCTTTGTCCTTTGTCTCACCATTTATTTTTTGTTCCCCTTCCTGTATAGTTCATTTTCAACACAGTATCTAGTGAGCAGTACCAATGCAGCATTTGTTCACCTTTTGGTCTTCCATTTTATGCCCCCTTTTATCCTCCCCAACACACATAAATAAGCAAGAAAAGAAAGCAAAAACACAGCCCTTCACTGGACTTTTGCTGTTAGGTTTCTTTGGAAATGAGGTGACCATAAATGAAAATTTTATTAAAGGTGAAATTGACTCTTATATGCATACTTTGAACATTGCAAATAGTATTCATATTTTAATTCATTTTACCTATTTCATAAGGATTTTAGAATATTACAAAAATGCTATTATTGCCTAGTGGCAATGGCTCATGACTGCAATTCTAGCTAATCACAAGGCTGAAATCTGAGGATTGCAGTTTAAAACCAGACAGGACAAAAAACAATCCAAGACACTCCTCTTCCAATTAACTAGTAAAAAGTGAATGCTAGACCGGAAGCGTGTGTGAAATGGTAGAGTACTAGCTGTGAGTGAAAAAGCCGAAAGAGGATAGTTCATGCCATGATACAATCACACAAACACACACACACACACACACACACACACACACACGTAAAGACACATTGACACACAGACAATGACAACAAATGCTAGAAACACTTTTGCTCAGATTCCATGTTATTGGCAAAATGAATTACATGGAATACTAAGATATGAAAAATATTGCTTTCAATATATTTTCCACCAAAAAATGTGCAATTGTGTAAGAAACAAAAAATTGTCCTGCTTTCTCATGAGCATGGTGTTTATGTCAGAATAAAAAATCTAAGGAAAAATTAGACCCCCTAAACAGCTTCAGATTTCCACGTTTCCCTTCAGATCTGCATATGTTTAATGAATGTGTCCATACATGGTGTTTACTGTGTCTGTCTTGCAAATTCTATTATCATAATTCCATCAAGTATATAACTAGTATGATGATCCATGTGAAATCAAAACATTAAATTCCTCATAAACAGTGGTATATAGGACAAGATTTTATTACTCCCTCTATGTCTCTTTATTGTAACTCATCAGGCTAGAAAACACTTGTAGGCTACTGCTTTTCCCCATATTTCATTAATATGATCAATTTCATTTGGTCTAGGAAAATATGACCTTCAAGACAAAAAGCTATCATTGGTATCTGTATTCCATATTGATATCCTTCTCATTTTTCTGACATGTTATCCGGATCAAATGTCCAACTAATAAAATATGATAGTCTCAACATGCATCTTTAGTACATGATATGGCTTTTGACTTGGGTGTAGACAAGTTAACAGTATTATGTGAGCAGTACTATGACTCACATGTCAGTAGTAACAACTGAAAACAAGCTCTAGAGTTTTAAGTTAATCATTACGATACATTCTGGGTTTAGGAGACTTCAGATAATAAGAAACTCTAAATATGATAAAGTGGAAAATTGGATAATTGGGTTGCTTGTATGGTTAGGAAGTTTTGTCATTTTGAAAAATAAGTGAATTATGTGGAACCTTGGGAAATGACCTTTGTTGAAACCTTTATTGCCCTTGTAAGTTCATGTATTCTCTTCTCCTCTCATTATGTATTAACTTGAAATGTCTCTGGCCTATTATAAAACCTTTTAAACATCCAGATGTTTCAGTTATTTTAAAATTCTACAGACTACTTCATTTATACAATACCTTCTTGAGTCTTATGAAGTGGAAGATACTAGTAGAAATTAAAAGTGGGAATTTGTTTTACTTGGTATAATAGAATACATATAATCTTAAATTTATTTACATTACTTAAATGGAAGGTTACTTCCGTATTTGTCACCTTTAATCACCCTCTAAGATGCAAAGGGATACAGGGACATAGAAGTTAAAGTTAATTTACTGGGCACTGATCCTAAATGAAGAACAAAAATTAATGAAGAAGGAACATTATCTAAATTACACTATATCCACTGAGCAGTGCAAAATGACTTCTGCAGAAAGAAAAAGAGGCCAGGGATCCAATAGAAAGAAAATCATATAAAAGGCAGACATAAAGGAATCTTGGTTGTGATGCATGTTATTATTATTTCAGTTTCTCAAAAAGAATTTGAAACATGCCAGGGTTGTCAGTAAATAGAAAAAAATGAAGGTTTACCTAACATTTAAAAACAACTATTTTTGGTAATTGCATAGGCTAAGTAAAGTACTTGACTTCCAAAGAGTAAAAGTAATAATTACTATGATATCAAGTTGATTAACAATGGAACTTTTCTACCTTTAAATATTTATTGGGTATTTGGAGTAATGATCAGGGTAAGAACATTTGATTGTAGAAAATTTGGATCATAAAAGAATTACAAGGATTTGCTGAGTAGTATTAAAATTCCTTTCTATGTAAATATATGCTTATATTTTACATAAGATTGAACTATTTTGAATGTTTTATATCACTGCTCAGATTAGACAATCTTGTAAATTTGATTTATATTATTTGTAAAATTTTAAGCTTATAGCATAAACATTCCCATGAAGACAATTTACAGTTGCTGAAATATTTCTAACACTTGTGATAAAAATGTTTAAAAATGCATGCTTGTTTTTTAAGCATCTTAATTGTTAGTAAAAAAAATCCTAAAATGGAATTATTTAGGATCCAAAGCATATCCATAGATTTGTATTTTAGCTTTTTAAAATATATCCAGATCTTTGAAATCTAAATATGTAAAAAACCACTTGTGTCTAAATGCACATGCAAAGAATTATAACTAAAATACACATAATACATTCTTTCTGTGACACTGCTGCCTGACCTAACATTATTAAAACTAAGGAACTATCATTTATAGACTCTAAAGATGAGAAGACCATTATTATTTCACCAACTTTTTTGTTTGTTTGTTTGTTTTGTTTGTTTTATTGTGAAAATACCATAGAGAAGGGTTACAATTACATGGGCAAGGTAATGAGTACATTTCTTATCAAGCATTGTTGCCTCATCCTTTGTTTCCCCTTCCCATCTCTGCCCTCCATCCCCATCTCCCCACCACCCCTGTGCCAAAGTTATAAAGTTCATTTTTGACATAACGTCTTGTACATCTCATTGTTTCAATGGGTCCACCTGTACCTCTATTTAAACAATTTGTTTTTTCCCTTCCCTTCCACAAATTATATCAACATCGAATACAACTTTTCTCACTAATATTCTTTTTCTGTTCCTTGATCTAATTTGAGAAAACCACCTAACATGTACCTTCATGTCTCTTGCAATGTTCATTATATAGTTAGCTGATATTCATTTTTTTCCCAACACCTGGACACTTTCAAATTATATTGAGTAGTACTTTCAGAGAATTCTAATCGTTATGATGCAGCAAGGCCGCTTAAGAAAAATAGCATTTTGCTTTTTCCCTTCCTTTCCCAAATTAGAAAAATGTGTAACAAAATTCTGAAATAAGGATACAAGTTGACCCATTGTAACAATAAGATATACAAGACACTATGTTGAAAATGAACTTTACATATTGCGGGGTAGTGGGGAGGGAAGGGATGGTAGGGGAAAAACAAAGGAGGAGGTGACAATGCTCAATAGGAAATGTACTCATTACCTTACTCGTGTAACTGTAACCCCTCTGTACAGTATTTCTACAATAAAATCTCTTCCTTTATCCTAACATTTTATTAGACGTTCTGGATAGCAATATGGCATTCTAATGAGTGACAACAGCTCTAACTTGTAGTTACATTTCTTTATCCTAGGATTCTTCTCTCCAGAACTACTACTTTTCCCTTTTCACTTCATTAACACAAGAAACTAAATCCAGCCTCCATTAAGGAGGGTGAGCTTTCTTGGTGAGACAAGTATCAAACTTTATTTATATACATTAAAACTACTGAAACATGAGACAACTAACTCTTTTGGAAAATGGATTTTGAGACTATGAGAACACTTTCACCACAAAATTTCTTCTATTCATTCACTTATTCCAAACATCCTAATGATAGCAATTTTTAGTTTCCTTTTAGTTTTCCTTCTTAGAATTCCTCTGTGAAAATAAACCGAATTTTACAAAAAATTTCAAAGTCTCCCTCTCTATATACACAGGTATACTTTATTTTGAGATCAAAATATAATTCAGCATTATTTTTATTTATTTTTAATTTATGGAATAAGAGTGGTTGAAATCTCAATCTCACACTTGCAAGGGATACACTTTACCACTAAGCTGTTCTTCCAGCCCTTTTATTTTTATTTTTCACTATTTATTTTTGAGATAAGGTCTTTCAAAGTATCCATAGGGAATGTGATTCCCCTATTTAAGGCCCTCATTTTACCTGATATGACTGGCATGTGTCATCACAATTAGCTGTTATTTATTTTTTTGCATTATTCCAGTTTGTGCTATTGGGAGTTCACTTTGCTTTTCATTAGTTTTAGAATAGTTTTCCCTATTTTTTAATCTTTTTAGTTTTTTATCTTTTTTATCTGCTATTTGTGCTGTTTTAAAAATCGAAGCAATAATAATCTCTAAACTATACTTTTCATGTGTCTTGTTACAATGCTAAAATAAGTCAGTTCTTCAGAATATCCAAGTTCATTTATTGAGAATACTATTTGCTAACTAAGATCCTGTATATTCTTGGCTACTGGGATATGAGTGCACTAAGACCTCAGTTTTAGTTTAAAGAGCAAAGGGCCTATGTGTTCACCTATGCATGCTTCTATACTATGTTTATTTCAAATTCTGTCTGTTGTGTGTTAATTTAGGTATGTTATGCTTATGCTTATTTCTCTGACTGTAATTCACTACCAAAGGTATCAGTCTATTCCTTTCCCTCCTGCTTATTAGTTTGTAACTTCCTTCTCTGGCAGTGAACAACTTGTCTCCTTCATGTACAACTTATTTCCTTATTTGTTCAACCCTGTATGCATATAGAGAAGTTTCACTAAGAGCAAACTATGCTCCAATGAGGAACAAATCTACTAATGTGGATTCTTATGTTCTTCCTTTTACTTCTGCTTAAAATCACAAAGTTAGATTCTGTTTTCAATGCCTCTTGGGTCAACTAGTTTTTCCCTCCCTTTGGGGCAGCTGTGATCAACTGTTGATTTAACTCATTCCATTTTGGGATTCCCAGATACTAGCCTGACATTTAAAATTGAATGGATTATATTTACTAGTTACTGTATTTCTAGGTCTATTGGGTTTGTAATGCCTACATTTTCATGCACCATTGTTATGTTAAAAGGTAACATATTTATTGTGTAGACTGTTTTGTTTTAATTATTTCTTCACTAAATCCCAAACAACCATGAGTTTATTTCTTTTTTCTTTCATGCATTTTAATTGCTAGGGTAAAGGTAATGTACAGAGAAATTACAGTTATATAAGTCAGACAAAGATTAAATTTATTTTTGAACAACATGCCTTCCCTCGCTTTCTCCCAGTTTTTCCTTCTGTACCTACCAATAAACTGTATAGTTCATTTTCAGCATAATATCTAGTGAGTACCACTGCTGCATTTATTCACCCTTTGTCCCACCATTTCTGTTCACACCCTTTCCTCCCAAAAACAGATAAAAATAAACAAAAGAAAATCAAAAGAAAACAAAATAAGTAACAAAGATAAAACCTCTTATTTCCCTTTGTTGGAGTTCATTTTGATTAACATTATTTTATATAATCAAATGCACATTGTGCCTACGTGATACTCTCTTTAAAATATCCTCCTTTGAGCTGGGCACTGGTGGCTCACGCCTGTAGAAGGCTACTCAGAAGGCTGAGATCTGAGAATCATGGTTCACAGCCAGCCGGGGCAGTAAAGTCTGTGAGACTCTTATCTCCAATACACCACAAGAAAACCGGAAGTGGTGCTGTGGCACAAGTGGTAGAGTGCTAGCTTTGGGCTGAAATGCTGAGGGACAGCACCCAGGCCCAGAGTTCAAGCCCCACTACAGACAAAAAAAATCCTCCTTTGGTTTCCTTGTGTGTGAATGCCTAGAAATCTCTATAATTTATCATGTTCAAGTGTGTATTTTTGCTTTGCCATACAGTGTGTTTACTTGTAAATTTATAGGAACATTCTACTTACCACAAATGGGGGAATCAATGCAAATGATGTTTCTTTGAGTTTAGCTTACTTCACTTAGTATAATTTTTTCAACTCTTTCCATTTCCTTATAATAGAACAATATCATACTTCCTGATGGATCAGTAGAAATTCATTCTGTTTATATACTGAATTTTCTTGATCCATTCTTCCTATGAGGGCATCTGGGTTGAATCCATACCTTGGCTATGGTAAAGAATGCTGCAATGAACATGGTTGTGCTGGTAGCCTGTTTCCTAGACTTAAAGCTTTACATATTACAGAATTTTACATAAATAGAATCATACTGTATGTAAACGTTTGGGTTTTGTTCTTTTTCACTTTCATGAAGTTTTAAGACTCATGCATGTCCTATATGAATCTATAGTTATTTTAATCTGTACAGAGAATATAGCATGGTTACTAGTTTATCACCATGGACTGTTAATTTCTGAGAACAATGTGTAGAAATTCCAATTACAGTGCAGATTTACCTTCTTATCCTTCCAAATCTGCTTTAAATTCACATATTTTATGTGTGTGTGTGTGTGTGTGTGTGTGTGTGTGTGTGTGTGTGTGTGTGTGTTTGAATGTCATGCTCGTCTTGAACTCACTATGTTGCCCAGCTGGATTTTCCTTTGCAATCCTCTGTCCTCTGCCTCCAGATTTCTGAGGATAGTGGCTTATACTATCATTGATGTTTTTTTAATAACTTGGAAAGTATACCCATCCACTTTTATATTTAGTTATATTGCTTTCAAATAATTGTTTGAAATAATCTGAATACATCTGTCCATCATTTAATAACTTGTTGTGTAGAAAATAAGAGATTGATAGCACAATAGTTCCAAGTAATTCACCCATGTCCTATTATTTCCATTATTTTTCTCTTTCAATTCATTGCAACAACTTTTGCTAAAAAAAATCCATTTTTAGTACAGTTATAGAAAAGAAAAAAGCTTATGCTGTATTTTCACTGCTTCCATCTCTGAAGTGGAACTTCTTGTAGAGAAATGTTGGGACAAAAATCTCACTCTCCCTTAGTGATAATAGGAATGGGAAAACTTACAGCTTGTTCTGTGTTTCCTTACTGATGATAGAGTAATCTAAATTCCTCAGAAGAAAAGTAATAGATAAAAGTATTTGGGATAAAGGGTGAATTAATTCAGCAGTGACACCCACTAGACGCTATGTTGAAATGAACTATACAACTTGTCAGGGAACTGGATCAGGAGGGGAAAAACCCGGGAGAGAACAAGGGAAGAGGTGACACCGTTCAAAAAGAAATGTACTTAATACAAGACATATGTAAATATTACCCCTCTGTGCATCACATTTACAAGGAAAAATGTTTTTAAAAGGTAACAGAGCAATGTAGTAAGTTTAGAAATACAAACAAAATTAGTAAAGCTAAAGTACATTTTAATATGATTGCCTTTGCCCACTACTCAAGCTAGTTTTGATTTCACTCTATAAATCACTCTTAATCTGTCACCTACAACAATTACAGGTCTCAGAAGCACAGCTTGTCTCACATTTAGGGCACCTTCAAGGGGCTGCTGTGCAGTTCTCTCTGCAGTCACTAGCTGACTGAGCATTAAAACTCTACCTGCTGTGGACTGCATGCTCAGAGTCTGACTGCCAGAGTGAAAAACAAGAGAGGTGAAATTACACCAAGAGGGGAGTTTGCTCTACCAACAACCTAATTGCCTCCAAGAACCCTTGAGGAGGTCTAAGTCTGAACATTCTTCAGGAAGATAAATTTTAAAAAGTCATGTTTAATTTCACTCTGTCATTTTGAGGTTATGGAGATACTCATATTTTTATAAATTAAATTAGATAAGCATATTATTATCCATCTCCTTTGGCTTATCAATACATCTTGTCCGACTGTAAAACTTACCTGTAGGTTTGCCTGTATCCAACAAGGTAACCTGAACCTAGAACTGGGCAGAAGGGACACAAGATGGTAACAGCTGGTAAGTTGTGTTTGGGTTTATCTGTTCTTGTCTAGAGTTTAGTCTGGGCACAACACTCATGTTTGAGGACCTGAAAAGACAAGACATAGAAACAAGACCAAATTCTGACACAAAGTGCTAGGGGGAAAAATACATGTAACATAATGATCTTTGGTGTAATAAGTGAAAATACTATTAAGAGATAATTGGTGTTTCATCAGGCTCAAGTTGTTTAAAATCAACTTTGTCAATACCAAAAAAGAAAACCATGATATTTTCTAACAAGATCTTTTGGACAACACTAATCTTATGACTTCCCAAAAGTTCCATTTTTTGATAGAAAACAGTTGGATGAGCAAGCAAAGTTGGAAAATGAAATACTAAGAATAAAGCTGAAAAAAGTAACACATTCACATGTCACTAATGTAACACATTAACATGGGATCTGTCTAACTAGTTATCTTTTGGTCTGTCTTTTAAGTTTTCTAATAACATACTCCACAGCATTTCACTATAATATTGTATCTCTCTTTTCGATAAGCTTTGTGATCATCTCTCCTCCAAAGCTTTCAATTTTACAAAGGTCTGTAGTTTTCTGATCTTATCTGTTTTAAGATAACCTTTTAAAACTGTGCTTTATTGAACCAGACACTCAGGTTGTTTCTCAAATAGTATTGCTTTGGAAAATAAATTTCTTTACAAATTGTATTTCCAATTCATGATATTCCAAATTCTTGGATTTTCTTCTTCTTCTTTCTCATCTCTTAATGTCCCAGTCATACAAAGTAAAGTTCTTTGTACATAATATCACTATCAATGGTCTTTACCAATGCCCTTTATTAAAAGAACTAAAGTTCTTAAAGAAGCATTAATCAGATCACACAGACAAGTTGTGGCAGTGTTTACTAACTTACTGGAAATATTCTACACTGGAGAAATGTCTACACCGTAAATAACAAAGGAGAAGAAAGACATATGATTTTCTAAAATATTACCCAATCGAGGAAACTTCAGATACTTAGATGTGAAATACATTTTTTTTGTGGATTGTGGGGCTTGAACTCTGGGCACTGTCCCTCAGCTCTTCAGCTCAAGGTGAATACTCTACCACTTGAGCCACAGCACCACTTCCAGTTTTCTAGTGGTTTCTATCAGAGATAAGAGTCTCACGGACTTTCCTGCCCAGGCTGGCTTTGAACCATTATTCTCAGATCTGAGCCTCCTGAGTAGCTAGGATTACAGGTGTGAGCCACCATGCCCGGCTTGAAATACATTTCTTATTTTCAAAAAGAAACTATATCGTTGAAGAAATAAGCAAAAATGTGGAGTCACCAAAAACGTAATACTAAAGAATTGTGTATTTCTTAAATTTTTATGAGAACATTTTTATACTGCTCTTGGCAATTCAGAAAGGAAAAAGTTTTCAGATGAAATTTATGAGTTGTTTTATTTATTTAATTGAAGACTAACTTTCATACACTAGAAACCTGGTATCTTGATTTCACTGACTGGGTTTTCCTTTTCTTTTTTAATGGCTATCTACTTTTATCATTTATAGTTAATATATTATTCTTATCAGTATATGATTTTTCACAAATAGTGGTTTAAAGTAACACAGATTTGTTATGTTACTCTAGTCAGAAGCAACATTGGGACACATTTGGATCACATTTGCATCAGAAATGTGAACCCCCAAAATTGAGCAGTGTGAATTCATTTCAGGAAGCTCTCGGTAAGAATCTCTTTTCCTGTCTTTCCAACTTCTGAAGCAACACTGCATTTCTCTGGCCATTCTTCAATAGTCCTCATGTCCCTTTCATTCTACTTTCTTCCTGCAATCATAGGTGAGATTGTATTATGACAAGTCCAGGTAACTTAGGACCATGGTTCAAAGCCAGCCTGGGTAGAAAAGTACATGAGACTCTTATCTCCAATAAACCATTAGAAAACCAGAAGTGTCACTGTGGCTGAAGTGGTAGAGTGCTCGCCTTGAGCTTAAGAGCGCAAGGACAGTGCCCGAGCCTAGAGTTCAAGCCCCATGACCGACAAAAAACAATTCTATTTCTTCTTGGTTATAATTTGTTTCATTTTCTTTTTTTATTGTGAAAATACTGTACAGAGGGGTTACAATTTCATGGGCAAGATAATGAGTACATTTCTTATCAAGCATTTTAACCTCCTCCTTTGTTTCCCCTTCCCATCCCTTCCTATCCTCCTCTACCCCCCCATCCAATCCTCCCTGCTCCACCCCCACAAAGTTGTAAAGTTCATTTTCGACATAACAACTTGTACTTATCAGACCAACTTATTTTTAAAATAAAATCCTCTTTACTTTTCCCCCATAAATGATGTTGTCTCAACAAAATTTTATGGTTCATGCCTAAGTATGATTATCAGTAATGGATGAAATGTTGCTTTGTATAGCCAATAGCATATGCATTTCTCTATCTCCACTCAGAGTGAGGATTTTTCCTCTGAGTTATTTCAGGTTATCTGTTGCTTTCTACATTCAGCTTCAGTCTTCCTATTTTCACTGAAGGTGATACTGGGACTATGTTGGTTGGATAGCTTTCACTTGAAGCAACACAATACCCAGAAATCAACATTGCAGGAGGAAAGCTCTATTTTCTGCCTGGTATCAGAGATTGTACTACACAATCACATGTCCTTATTGCATCATGGTAAGAAGCAAATGATAGAACAGTGCCATTCTCCTCCTGAGGACTGGCAGCCAAGGGATAGCCTGCCACTTGAGTCCCAATATCTCCTCTAGGGACATGTCCAGTGACCTAATTCTTCCCAATGCGCCCTGTTCTTCTAGGTTCTACCTCTTCTCAATAGTACCAAGAGAAGGAGGTCAAGCTTTTCATACATGTGACTTTGGAGTACACCACACATCCATATTAGAATGGCATAAGCTGGAGATGGAGGAAAGGGTCAAACCATACATCTGCATGGCTGTACAACTGGATAAGCATTGCATACAGTACTTCAACTCATATTCCAGTAGTAAAATCTTAGTTGTGAATCAGGAAAACTGAGTAGCTAGCTGTACTTGTCTTAAGGATGTAAAACACAGGACTCACATGACCTAAGAAACATGTCCAGTTGCCACTTGTCTGCATATTATGTTAAGTAGTCAAAATTTGATCAAGAATCTTTCCAGGTACATCCAGCATATGACTCTGTCATGAGAGAGTTCCAGGGACAGGTGATCTTGATTCACCCTTTCCATCTACTTCTCTTCTTTAAAAGATCATCTGTGGGCTGTAGGCACTGGCACCTAGGATGACTACATTGACAGATGCAGAGTTTCCTGTTTGTTTCTCTCCTTATCAGTGTTCTCAGATCTGAAACTCCGGCCCCAGCTGCATCTGTCCACTCAAAGTCTACTTTTCTCAGGCTTTTTCCTCAACACATTTTTCCTTTTCCCAGGAAAATCCCCTGCACACATCCTGTAACTGGATGAAATATACATATGTTTTTCTGTTTCTCAAAGAACACAATGAGTCAACAGCAGTCCAGAGTTCTAATATTATGACCCTGAAAGGGAGCTGCTAATGAAGAGCCATTAGCTATTTCTTCTAGAAGCCATGAAGCTTCAGTGCATTTGAACAAACCACAAAAATCACTGAAAGAATTTTTGGATTGCATCTTCTCAATTTGTCTAGAACTATCACCTTCAAAATACACTCAATTAAGGGACCATCTCTCTGGCACAGAGGTAACACTAATGAAATTAATATATGAGATTTAATGAATTTCTAGTTTTAAAACACTCCCACAAACTCTAAGCAGATTGTCTAAAAGAATATTTCAGTGAGCTGATGAAACAGCTCAGTTTCAAGCACAGAAAAATATCTGGCAGAGTAGTAATTTATCCTTTGGATGTAAGCTAAGTATGTCTAACATATGGTAATAGATCCTCCACAGACAGCATTCCTGGACCCTGTAATGAATCTCAGTAGTAACCATTTCCAAAACTTAGACTTCCTGCTCTAGTATATCTCTTATGAAGGACAGTATTAATACACAACAAAACCCCAAAATATTACTTTAAAAGTAGTAACTAAATGTTTAATTAAATCCGTTTTATATGTAAGATTAAATTGCCAGGTATTTTTAAATAAATAAAAATAAAACATATTGACTTTTGTTTTTTATTTAGTTAAAATGTATTCATCACTGCTTCCACCTTAAATCAGTGTGGAACCTATTTTATTATCAGTTCAAGTACAAGACATAAGCTTTCATGATGATTTCCCTAAGAAATAAAATTCTAATTTATTTTATTATATTAAATAGCTCATGAAACTTTTCTTATCTGCAGTACAGCTTTGCAGAGTGGAGGAGAAAAATAATCAGATTTTGGAAGCTTAGAAGAACAGGGTGTGGCTGAGCCTTGCTTAGAAAATCTGAGGTATATAACAGATGCACCAATGAAGCCCAAATAATTCTAAATGAGCGAAAACTTGTAAAACCAAAAGTTTTAAGGATTGCTATCTTTATAAGCCTGACATACAACTTGTTTTATGCATCAGATAATTGTGGTTTTCACTGAAATATGAACAATCAAATCAGTAGTTCATGTATTTTATGCTGTATGTGGGCTCACAAATGGATGGCTTACATGATTTTATAACTATATCATAAACTTCAGTGCATTTATTTCAGGATAGAAATAATTTCACTGAACTTATCTATACAATTGAAGCAATCCCAGGTCAACATAAAATTTGAAGAGACAAAGTATATATAATTTGTTTTCACATAGAGCTAGATGACAAGGCTGCCTAGCTTTGGTGATATATTTCATCCCATGTATACATCTGTTTGCCGTAACAGTCAAGGCTTGCAAACATATATGATGATCATTTATATTATCTCTACTTTGTGTCCTACTTTTCATGCTAATATTGCTCTGTTTGGGATATTTTATATTTTATCCTGCTTTTATTTTCCTCATAACTTTTCTAGAATCACATAAGTCCATTTTAGATATGTTCTAAATCATACTTTTAAAATGTACTTACTTTTAGCATAAACACTTATTACTTACAAATAATTAAATGAATGTCTGACCTCACCTCAAGAGCTTTAGTTAAACTGTAGATATAATGAAGTATCAGTAATAGAGAAGGGTATTAAGCATGCTAACAAAATCTGCACAATGAAGAAATACAAGACAAGATTTCATCATAATGAATAAGATAAAGGGAAGACATCAGCATAGATTTATAGTTTATACTAAAAAAAAGTCTTAAACATGAAAGAATTGATTAAATGTGACGTTAAAACAAATGAATAGGATGATAGGCTTACTATATGTGATATACCATAGTTGAATTATAACTAATTCTATTTTCTATGTATTTTATTAATGCATCATATTTACTATTGCAATGTTAAGAGTTTGATGCCAGAAATAATGTTATTTTTTGAAAATAATCATTCTTTTTACTGTAAATTTTTAGAATTTGTTAGTTTCATAGTAGTTGGTAATAAAAACATATTATAAATTGCCATGGAATTATGTACATGGACTTTGATAAGTAGGCATATTCTTGCATTAAGTGTCGTTAAGATTTATGAGTACCTATTTCAAAAGATTCATTGATAAAATTAAAATGAATATTCACATTTAATTTTCATCATTATTCATACATATTGAATGATTACAGATTGACTGTTTTCTGGAAAGTTTGAAATTGAATTATTTAATAAAACAACACAATTTTAAGGAAGAAATTAATGAAGTCTTGTGTTGAGAAAGCTTATTTATTTATTTATTTATTTTTATCTAAAAGTTTGTATGGAGTACTAAAGTATTAACATTGTATAGGCCAGCCCATGCATGTTTCCATTTTGATACCTGTTTTTTTAATAACATTCCTTCCTTAGGTTGACCTTTTGTTCCCTAATTTATTATGCACATAAGACACATATGTCAAATAATTTTTTTTATAATTGAATTCACACTTGTGACATAAATCTGTATAGAGCCACTCTTTCCTTCTGTCTTTGCGTATTTATGAGTGCATATAGTCAGGCTGTAATTTGGTGCTAACGTCTTTGCTCATTTTCTAATCAATGCTGAAAAAAATGCTAAACCCTTACTTCGGACTTGATTCCGGAGGTCATGAAGTACAATGAGAGCTGAGAGTTGAGTGTACATGGAGAGTGGGCCGGCATCAGTGTCTGCTTGGCAGAAATACCTCATTATCTCAAAACCAAAGATTGTAAAGGTTATTTCTCAAGTCATGGAAAAAGAGAAAAAAATCATACTCAATCATGCTGTCCAAAACGTGTGTAGCTGTAAAGAGACTTGTTATTAGACAATATATTTTCCTTCAATATCTGAAAAAAACCCTGAGGACTCAAATCACATGATTAAATTTTTGTCTTTGAAATTTGATAAAGTCAAATTATTTGAGCATTTGAAATAAGACACATAACTTTTTATAGGATATATATTTCTTGAATGAATTGTGTAATTATTTAAAAATAAATTATGTGCTGCAATTGTGAACACACCATATTACAAATAATTATAGCAGAAAGGAGACTTAATGCCTCATTTTGTATTATTTTAATTTCTAGTATTAGAAATGGTTATTTTCTGTAGCATATCTCTACCACAGTTACTGTCATAATTACACATATTTTAAAATTTGTTTTCTAACTTTTTGTACATAATAAAAATAAAAGATAAAGATTTTTCCAATGTAATGTGTGTACATGTGTAAAGACAAAGACAATATAAACCTATCAGTAGTCCCTTAATCAAATATGAATTTCAAATAAGGATTTATATGTAATAATTCAAATAGATTTATTTTTTCTATTTTAAAGACTTTCATAGCTTCAAATAGTTAAAAGAAAAATTTGCAAGAGATAACTTTGATAAATTTGTGTAGTGAAAATCAATAATTAGGAAGGAAGGGAAGGAACTTAATATTCCTTTTAATCATATTTCTGGGAAAATAGATTTCTTAGATATTGTACTAAAAAAAGAAAAAGAAATCTTCTCTATCATTTGCATTACTTGAGATGTTGTTTAAAAATTATATTATATAACATGAAAAATTGATAAAAGTTTGAAATCAAGAGCAATTTATCATTTTATACATTTCAACTATATATGAAATATAATTCTTGACATTACAGAAAATTGTTCCAAATAGTTGATGAAAGAATTTATGGTGTAAATACTGTGTTTCTGAAACATTTGTATTTTAACTTTCATACCTAAACTACAAAGTTTAAAAGTTGTATCAAATTCCTGCTTCACAAAAGGTTATACTACAATTCTTCAATTGCTGTATTTTTTTCTGGTATTATTTTCCAGAAATACAAAATGTATTTATAGCCCTTTAAATAAAGTTGAGCAAAGGAAGTTCTTATATTTGTTGTACATTATTTAAAAATTGAACTGTATAACTTGATGGTAGAGATGAGAATAATGAAAGAGAACTATGGAAGGATTGATCATGATCAAGATATATTGTACTCTGAATATGACTGATTGTAACCTCTTTGTACAACTACTTAAAAATAAAATTAAAAAATAAATAATTTTAAACCTACACTTTAAAAATGACAGGAATATAAAACATGTAGTGTCTGTGGTATAGGTACAGGGAGGGAAATTGGAGAAGGTGAATATTATTAAAATTATTTTTGTATGCTTGTGGGCATTGAACAGTGAATCTAATCATTGTCATATACATATGTATACATATATATGTAAATATGTGTAATGAATAGTTGGGTAGTAGAGCATATTTAAATGATGTAAAATGATATCTGTGATAGATAAATAGATAGACAGATAGATAGATAGATGAGTTTTAGATGATAAAGATACACAGACTATCATTTCTGTCTTTCTAAGAAAGCCGGATTAAAATATGCACATTATAATCATCTGGCTGTAAATCATAAGTAGGCAGGTAGGTAATAGGATCATGCTATCAATGACTGACTGTTTTACTTCTACTTAAGAAATCACATCAAAACACAATGTATTAATACAACAAGTTTTGCTTGCAAAGTACACTGTGGATTAGAAACTTGAGCTGAGCTCAGAGGAGTTGCTCTTCTGAGTGGCTTCATCTAGCTACTGGGTGCTCTATTGACACTGTGGCTTTGCAGTTGTTTTATGTGGCTCTTCATCTCCAGTGATTTCACTTCATTCCATTGTGGTCTCATGCCTGCAGTTTAGAAGGCAAAGAAAGTCTCAGGGCTTCTGGAGTCATCTACTGAAATCTCTAAATGTCATCTTGTGCACCATTCAGTTGATCAATTGAGGTCATACATTCAATCCAGTTTCAGAGAACTAGGATACAGAATCTGTATCTTTATAAACAACAAAGATATTGCCAAGAAGCCTGTACACAAGACTAGGGGAATTTATTATAGATATTTTCCCCTCCTTCCCCAAAACACATCAACCCAAATAACTAACACAAAAATTGCATGTAGTAAATCAACTACAAAGAAAGCAAAATTTAATTTCCTGATTGGGCATATTCTATTACTGATGACAACATAACCTACTGTACATATCAAAATAGAAATGTTCTAAGTGATTTTTGTGTGTGTGCTTATTTTCCAATCTTAACTTCAACTGAGTCAAATATTTTTTTCTCAAACAGGATACCATGTTACTGAATGCACAAAACACTTTGATCCACATTATTTACTTTGTGAAAATAAGAGGGTAAAAGAGTGCCATTGACATATGTATCATGCATTTCCACAAAATAAAACATTCAGATGTGACTGTATGTGAAAGGCATATTTCAGTATTAAAGATAAAATATAAGATACATTATTTCAATAAAATTGCCACAAAATACTATTGCCTACAAAAGAATACACCAGTAAACTGTCATTCCCTGCACATATTTTTCTTTCTTACCTTATGTGTGCTGATAGCATTGAACTAGGCATGCTTAATATACTTTTCCATTTGAGCATGACCATATCAGGTTTTGAATATGAGCATGAAAACATTATATGTAAAGCACCTTAAGCATAATTTAAAAAGTATAAATTTATATGAATTTAGTTTATGGTAGTATTTCTTTTTCTTAATTTTCACATTTAGGTTGAGTACAAATAAGATTTAATCTAGCTGGCATATGTCAAATAGATTCATATGCAATGTCTCATCTCTTTACTATTTAATACAAAATTGCAAACAGAATGAAAATTATTGAAATATAGTTTGCCTATTTCAAAGATTACACCTTGAAATTGAATTTTTTGTGAAGACTAGGGCTGACGAAAGAATCTTTACCTCACACTGGCTTGTCTGCCTTTCTTGTTTTCAGCTGGGGCTGGAATATGGAAGTGATGATTGCAGCCTGGCAATTTGATGATTCATTGAAGATGGAATCTGGAAGACTTTTCTGCACAAGATGTTTTTGATTCCCAATTCTACCCCTGTCAGCCTCTGGAGTAACTTGGAGCTTGAACATGAACTACAGCTGACATAGATTTTTAATATGTTTAATATTTATATAGGTCAATAGGAACTTTGTTCTTTATATTCAAATTGTGTCTTATCAAAGCTCCATATAAATGTATAAGCTTCAACAAAATTAAGACTTTTTCTTCATTCTAATCCACACTATATAGTATTATCCTATTTTCATTATGCACAATTTAAAAAAATAACAACCAAATCTTTAGGACCCAAAGCTGTTGGTAGTCTGGTATTAAAACAAAACTGTCTTCTTGTTTATAGTAAAATAAAATAAAAGGTAATTACAAAGCTTTTTCAGATTGGGTGGAACTTGGTATAATAAGTATCATTATGTTGGTTCTCTTCTTTCCGAGTATTTTTGGACACTCCCTATCCAATTTAAGAAAAGAAATATTCTAATTATATAGTTATAATATCGCTTATATAGAAAGAATAAGCATGAGCTCATCTATGAACTTTCTACCAGATACCTTAGGCAGAATGAAAACTTCTCTAAAGAGATTTTTACAGGCAAAGCACTTGACACTTTATTTAATCATTTTCTGTCATGAGTTAGATGAATCTGGGAAGGGGTTGTATGGAATCCTACCTAGTAAAATTAGGCAAAGACAATCTTCTATTGTGACTGTTAAGTAAGTTTCTTCATACTTTATCAGATGTGTATTCCATTTTTATATAGTAGCTTATTTTACCTTTAGACTTCATATGTCATTAGGAGTTCTTTCACTGAATTGTTAAAAATCTACTTAGAGTCTGTCACTGTGCGGAGCCCAATACAAATGTTATTTTCCTTAAACATTACTACATTTATGTTCAGCCTCTTCTGGGTCAATTGGATATTGTCATCCAAAGATGGGATCAATTCAGATTGTCCCATTTTTGGGAAAACTTGTCCATGACTCTGCCACTCATCTTGGTTGTTGAGATTATTCTCTTGTGGAAGACTGGAGACATATGAGAGCTGGCAATAGCTGAATCTTACAAATTTACTGAAGGGATACCCAAGGAGAAAAAAGCAATAATAAAGTATGTTTTTCTTGAGAAAGTTGGAAAATGTAGTGGATTATCTCTGTGATAATAGATTAAATAAAATAATATGATACAGTAGTTCATAATCTTAATAATTTTCAATTATAAAATATTAAAATAAGGATAATGTCATCGATTCCAAAGTATGATATCATGTGTTCCATTTAGACTTAATTGAACATACTATTTCTATGGTAAATATGAAAATCAATCTATAAAGGTATAATAGTTTTTACGTCCTAATTGGAATTAATTTTCTAAAAGTAAGTTGAAGAATCTGAATGGAGTGTGTGGGTTCAGCTTTATTTGAAGAGTTTTTAGAAGTTTGTATCTCTGGAACAATTCCAATTTACATCTGTATTAGGCCAAGTAAACACTCTATTCTTAAGAAATGTGGGATCCAAGCAGAATAAATTATGCATGTTCAGATTTCATCTTGTTATTAACAGAAAGAGTACCAAAACAGCATGGTTTTGTAAACATATAATGTCATCACTCAGGAAGTAGAAGTAGGAGGATCTCAATATCCTATGTATCTTATCTCAAAATAACAAAGTTGGAATGAAAAAATAATATACCACAAATAAATCTTTTCATTGCAGCATTTAGGTATGTATAGCCCTTAATTAGCTATGCTTTAAATTATTAACTTTGAAGGATAAGAGTAGATGTGAGAAGTAGAGAAGAGATATGGAAAAAAGGAAAATAGAAGAAGATAGAAAAATGAGAGAGTGGAGGAATAAAAGCCTAGGTTGTTTATCTTATATTAAACCTAAGTGTATTTTATCTTATAAATATATTAAACTGTTACAATAATGATTTTTGGAAACATACACTTAGGTCTGATTAGGCAAGATAGTAACATGTTTTTATGTTTATTGATATCTATACTTATAAAAGAAAAATCAAAGAAATGAAGTGGCATATATGAAATTAAACATGGGATTTTGTCACATTTTATTCTACAATGCTGAATAATAAAAAAATAATATTCCATTTTGGTTAAAACCCACTAAAATATACATTAATCTTACTGTTGCCAATTAAAATTTACTGTTTATGTCTAGAAATTTAATTTCTCATTAAAGTTAATCACTATTAATCATCATCACTGTCAAAAACTTAGTTAGCATTAGATAAACACACTGGCAGGAAAAATCAAGTATGTTATACAGCTGGGTGCCTAATGGCAGGCTGTGCAAATTCAAAAATTCACTTTCTCATTACTGGTGTGCATATGGTTACAGATTGATTTCCATATAAATCTATAAAACATTGTGTGGCATAGGATCATTTGCTCATCTGGAAGATTACATATAAAATTCATTTTCTATGAGGTAATGAATCTACAAAACTACAGAAAGAACTATTGTAGCTTCGAAGTCCAATATTGCTAGGTCTACCATCATTTGTATGTTCCTGAACATATTTTACTTTGTAAATGACTAATGTATATTTCAAACATAATTAACTTGATATAATAACCCTTGTTTGTCTTGCATTGTATCATAAATCAAGCAAATATATGTTGCAGTATTTTTAAACACTTAATTTTCACTTGTCCACAAATTCCACCTATCATAAAACCTTTTGATTCAGAAGACCTGAGTATCTTGGAAAAAAAACGGATGATGTACTTTCTGGGAAGGTGTTGCTGGCGTGGCATAAGATGAATCATAGACTATATCATTGAAATATACCAAAGCAAATGATATTTTTGAAATTATTAGAATTTTATTGCTTTTTCAGATCATTTTGGAAACTATTCTGTAGTAAAAGATTATTACCATTCATGCATGTGCATTAGCACATATCCAGATGCCAATATTGAACCAGAAATTATCCACTGCCAATGAGTCAGAAGTCAAAAATGCAAAATTTCTGAAATATTTGAATTTTGAAGGAAGAAATATTCCATTCTCACACAATAGTCAATGATTGAATCCAATCATATGTCTTTGAATGAAAAAGATTAATGTGGTCTCAGATTTTGCAATGTTCTCCAAAACTTTGTGGTTATAAACTAATTATTTTGATAAAAAGAATGAGTGACATACCAGGTGCTGGTGACTCAGGATTGTCATCCTAGATATTCAGGAAGCTGAGATCTGAGGATTGAGGTTCAAAGCTAGCCCAGGCAGGAATGTCTGTAAGATTCTTATCTCCAATCAACCACCAGAAAACCAGAAGTAGGCTGTGGCTCAAATGGTAGAGCGCTAGTTTTGAGCTGAATAGCTGAGAGACAGCGGCCAGGCCCAAAGTTCAAGCCCCATGACCAAAAAAAAAAGAATGGGTAACTTAATTTAAACTGCTAGTATGCAGTTACTACCTAAGTATATATTCTTTGCAAACTGTTTACCTATAAGACCACCTTTCAACAACAACAAAAAATGTTGAATTGAAATGCACTTAGATTTAGATATAAGGACAACTTGGTGGAAATAGTGAATGTATCCTAATTTTAATAGTTTAAGCAACATAGAAAAGCACAACATAAAAAAACAAGTTACATGAGTGTATTTGACACTAAGTTCTTCCTTTTGTAGATTCTTTTATCAAGAAATTTAAAAATTATCTATAATACTTCATATATACAAATTCTATTGATTTTCATATTAGACAAATATAATAGTAAAATGGAAGTATAACTTCACTCAAAATAATGACGGATTTTTTTCTATGTGGTTTCAAAGTGACATGAAAATGAATGGTTCTGAAAATCATCACGTTAAGCAAAGTCACAGGTTCTCTTTCATATGTGGATTCTACACCCAAAAGATCAACATATACATGGCAAACATAAACATGTACGTATATGTGTATAAATTTGTACATACATATACATATATGTATATATGCAAACATATGGTATGTATATATCACATCCACACACATGCACATATGAGATTGTTTGAGTGGATTAGATGGAGAAAAGAGAGGAAAAGGGAGATTTAACAATAGTAAAATACATTACATGGGTTATTAAAGAGCTGTGAAGCTGTGGAATGATAGGTGTTCATGGACAGAAGGAAGGTGTGAGTAAGTGCGTGGGTCACTCTAATTACAGTACCCAAAAAGAAAATAATGACAAGAAAATAAAGCAGGTCCTGTTGGAAGCTTTGAATACTAATGAGAAAGTGTAGAACAGTCTGGTGAAGAATACTTTATTTTAACACTGTATGTATATTAGATTTGACTTTCAATTTCATTACCTAGAATCTGAAACAAAAGATCTGTATCGAGTATGCAAATACATAAATAATTATGATTACCTTAAATGTTTAACCAAAATTTCTAGCCAATTACTGTTATTTTACACATAGAAATATTTACAAATAGAACTCTGCATTGTCTTTAGCTTGTCTTGAAGTTGTGTGATTGTACAGTTATTATGAATTAATTCATCATGTATATTATTTTGACAGTTTGGAAGGTATATTTTGGACTGTGTTTAGCTCCATGATGAGATTTTCAACATTTTTTTTTTATTTTATTTTATTTTATTTGAGAACATACTGTACAGAGGGGTTACAATTACATGGGCAGGATAATGCATACATTTCTTACCAAGCATTGCAGCCTCCTCCTTTGTTTACCCTTCAACTCCCTTCCCAGCCTCCCCCCACCCCCCCACCCAATCATACCCCCCCTCCCCCCCCACACCGACATTGTAAAGCTGGTTTTGACATGACATTTTGTACTTCTCATTGTTGCAACAGGTCCACCTGAATCCTTAAACGACTTTTATATAGTTTATGTTTCATGAAAACCAGCAACTCTTGCATGCTATGTATAAGTGATTGAAACCTAACAGAGCTTTGATTTGACTATGACTCCTTTTTCATTTGAAAATATTATAATAAGTAAAATGCAGCATAGTGAATGTTTTTTTCCTGTTACATGATCAATGATATAAACTACTTCCACCTTAAAGACACTTGCATAATCCTCTAGCTTATAAAATCATGAATATTTACCTAATTGAGAAAGGTGTTACATAATTGTTCATATAAAGACAGAAAAATACTGAAAACAAATAGCAATTACCACCACAGAATGACAGCTTGTTTATGTAGGAATGGTTTATTAGTAATATACACTATAATAGGATTTCCAGGTGTTATTCAGTGCTTAAAATTATAATTCTCTGTTTGAAATCAGAAGCAAAAATTAAACAAGATTTTAACAAACATTTCCTTGTTGTCCAATTAATTAAGAATATCTGTTCCCTAATAAAACACTTGTAGTCATTTATCTTTAATATAATTGATTAACACCTTAGATTGGACATTTTTCTCTCTTTAATAACCTTTCTGACTCCTTTAAATAAAATGATGAGAATACACATAGATACTCCTATATTTCCACATATTGCTCTACAAATTGAATGGGCATATTGAACAAAAAATTACAAGATTTGAATATTATTCACTTCACGTAGATAAGGAATTTAATTGCATTAAGTAATTTCATGTAATCATGTTTTTCCATGAAAGAGTACCTACTAGAAATTATATAAGGATCCAAAATTAAGGCATACTCAATTATAATATTCAGCAAATAGGAAACTCCATAAATAAAAGTGTGCAGAATTTTATTTCTGAAACAGTATATTGTTTATATTAGGTTTGTACTTGATGAGCTTAGTGAACCGAATATCTACCAGTTACATTTTTTTGGTTGTAAATATGCTCAGAGTAATCTAGCGGTTTCATACGTACAAGTCTTCACAGTTAGTTTTTATATTAAGGAAGTGGTTCAATCCATTTCCTCCATTTTCTCCCTCCTGCCATTTGCTACCTTTATTCACTCCAAATTCTTGATTTCCATGGTGTCAATCCACAGGAAGGGGGCTGGGAAGGTGGCTCAGTAGTAGAGCACTTGCCTTGCATGCATGAGGCCCTGGGTTTGATTCCTCAGCACCACATAAGCAAAAAGAAAAAAGCCGGAAGTGGCACTGTGGCTCAAGTGGTAGAGCGCTAGCCTTGAGCTGAAGAGCTGAGGGACAGCGCCCAGGCCCAGAGTTCAGGCCCCACCACTGGACCAAAAAAAAAAAAAACCCACAGGAAAATGTACAGTCCATTTTCCTGTACTTTGTTAGATTTCAAGGTAGCATTTGTTTCTTGCCCTTAGTACTATTTCTCCCTTCTATGGAAGCATTTTGTCTTTTACTTTTGCCTTCTTTTAATTTTTCATATATTATCCTTTTCTCTTTTTAAAACCATTCTTTTATCCTGTGGAAATTCTCTGTTTTTCTGTCCTTAACAGACATCTAACTTTGGAACTACTTGACACTGAAACTAGAGGTGCTTAAGCTCATAGTTTTCAATCCATAGCATATTGCAGTCTTGTATGTAAATATTAAAGGCTTGCCAGTTATGAAATGCAATATAAAACTATGATATATATATATATATTAAAACAGATAACCTTATATTTTCACTTTTATTCCCTATTATTCCAACCTATTTCCTATTGGTATCCAACCCTAGGCCAAAAGAATGCCACATAAATACTGTACTACTATGCTATACTTCTAACCCTTCTTTTTGAAATAGACACAGGGTTTCACTATGTAGCACAAAGGCTGGCCTTAAATTCTATATCATCTGCCATCCACCCAGCTAGTCGTTGAAATATAGATGTGTATATTTGAACTTGGTTTGAAGAGTAAATTATAGCAACTATAGTAAAAGTACAGCAACTTTATTTTACCCACTAACTCCAGTTACATTTCTGTTTTCTTTTGACATTTCTTTGATGTCTAACAAGGCTCATTACAAGTCTTCCCAAACCCCATTTTTTTGGTTTCTTGTCACTCCCATATGCTTGATTTGGGGCAACAGGCCCTTTACCTTATAAACCCTAACTTAGTAAATGGCTATTTAAGCATAAAGACTAAATAGTACATCCAACTTCATTTTGAGAAAATAATTTGCTAATTTTTGAGAAAATAATTTCTATTATTCATGCACGCAAGGAAAAATGCATTCACAGACATGCACACACAGGTCTACACAATCTTCACATGGTCAGCAATGAAATCTATATTATAAATTTGCAATGAATACTATAAATTACCTAACATTTATTTTGCTATCATTACATATTTGAGAAGAAATGAGTTGAGAAATTGAGTAACAAAAGCTTTGTAAGACCGACACTTGGCTTTTGTTGGCTTTCATCCTTTCTTCTTCTTCTTCTTCTTCCTCCCCTCCTCCTCTCCCTCCCCCTCCTCCTCCTCCTCCTCCTCCTCCTCCTCCTCCTCCTCCTCCTCCTCCTCCTCCTCCTCCTCCTCCTCCTCCTCCTCCTCCTCCTCCTCCTCCTCCTCCTCCTCCTCCTCCTCCTCCTCCTCCTCCTCCTCCTCCTCCTCCGTAATAATCAAATTTGAATGCAACCTGTCAGCTAGAGTGCTCCACATTGTCTTTCATGGAAACAAATTAAAGACTTGTATTGCACTATATGCTTTAGAATATAATGCATCATTATTTATTTTGTAATAGTTTTTCATCTCATCATATTAACATATTTCAATTATAGAACATAATGGATTTCATTTCAATATTTTCCTACATAATTACCTACATACAGTGTATGTTGATTATATTCTCAACTCGATTTTTCTATCCCCAATGCCTCTAACGTTATTATTTTTCTCTATAATTTAACTGATAGGATTCATTATGACATTTTCACATGTTCATATGTTGTACCTTGATTCTAGGCACCCACCACTCTCCCTTTCCCCAGCTTCTCTTCTTGCCTTTATCATTAAATGTGCTTTTTATACTTTTTTTCTGAGTCTCTGAAGTTTCTTTTTTAAACATATATTTTATTGTTATTGTAAAAGTTTATGTACAGAAGAATTAAAGTTACTTAAGTCAGAAAATGAGCACATTTCTTTTGGAACAGTGTCACCTCTTCCCATGTTTTCTCCCAGTTTTTCCCTCCACTTCCCCATAAGTTGTATGTTTCAACATAGTGTCTAGTGAATATCACTGCTGCATTTGTACATACTTTGTATGCTTACTCTTACCCTCCCCCAAACAGAAAAAAACTTACATACAAGACAGAAGTAACAGAAAACAAAAACAGCGACAAAGGAGAAAACAAACAAAAAAAAACAAAATAACACCAAAAAATAACTCATTTCCATTCTTGGAGATTATTTTGATAAACATCAAAGGCACATAGCATAAGAATATCCTCCTTTGGTTTCACTGAAGGAATGTTTAGAGTGCTGTATACTTTATCATGACCAAGTGTAATTTCTTTTGTCTTTTATTATCTAGTATGTTTACTTGTAGATTTATAGGCATACTCTAGTTACCATAAATGAGGGAAAACATGCAACCTATGTTGCATGACAAGAATATGCTTGTGGACCAATGGAATTGAAAAGAAGACCCAGAAATAAATCCATAGACCTATAAACACTTCATATTTGATAAGAGAGCCAAAAGTACAGGACAGAAGAAAAGCAAGCTTTTCAACAAATGGTGCTTTGCAGAAGTGGCTACCTACATGCAGAAAACTGAAGCTAGCTATTCTTATCTCCAATTTAACACCAGAAAGCCAGAAGTGGTGCTGTGGCTCAAGTGGTAGAGTGCTCACCTTGAGCTGACCTGCTGAGGGATGGCACCCAAGGCCAGAGTTAAAGCCCTACAACAGACAAAAACAAAAATTACCAATGACATAGAGAAATTGCCATAAGTAATTTCATGTAAATATTATCAGTGAATTATCACACAGATGAAATTTATGATTTAACGGTTTATTATGGTTTTATTTTCATTTAAATGATATAAAAGTAACATTGTTCTACAGAATTATAAACTTTGTGTCATGCTATTGGACTGGGGTTATATAATCTTTAAAATCCTGCTAAAATGTTATCTTAAAATTCTGATATTTTGTAGTCGCTATGTGTGTTGTAGAGTTCAAAATACCTTTTTATAGGTATATATGTTTGCAGTTTTTATGGAAATATACGATGACATTGGTACAGCTGGGCTTGTTTAACTTCATCCTTCTGCCTAATATTTCACAAAGATACAACAAGGCTTTTGTTTTTGTGTTTTTTTTAACTCTTTGCATAAGCGGGTGAATCAGCTCAGCAAGGATTTTGCTTAGGTCTTTTCTTCTTCTAACGATGTGTTCCATATCTTTCTTGGAAAGAAAGCCTGTATTTCAGTCATGATATTGGTATTCTTTTTGATAAAGCTAAACAATTATGTGGCTGTAAGGGAAAGAATATCTCAGCCTTTTCATTTTCTTTTTATTCATCTTTCTTTTGTGTGTTTTGTTTTAACAATTCACTTTAAGGAAAGATTAATAGTCTGCTTTACTTTTACCATGTAAGGTCTCTGAATCAACTGCGAGATTGGAATACATACAATGAAATTAGTTATATTATATTATAAATGAATAAAATGAGGTTAGAAAGATTCACACTAGACTTCACATTAGACTTCACACTAGACTTCATGCAATTGAGCATGGAGGCACTGTATATCTGAATGATATTGTGAAATTTATCTCAATGGTAAATCCTCCAAAAGGCATTAGGAGTAAAGATTAAAAGTAATGCTCCAATTTTTAAAGAATGTCCTTTGGAAAACTATGATTATATTAGTTATCTTGCTATGTTTGTAATTATTTACATAACCCAAGCCTCAACAATCAATAACCTCAATAAAATCATCAAGCTTGTTATATGTTAATTTCTCTGTTATCTTCTAATGCCCTTTCCTTCTCCCAGTTTTAGTTTATGGTCAAAGACACACTATCAATTCTCCTGCGCTCTCTTGCTTTCTTTAACTCAAACAGTAAAATCATGCCCTGTCAAATCCAGATATCCAGCTGCTCCTTATCTGCAACCATAAAACTTGTCGAGAGGGAAGAGAAGACAACATGTTGGAAATGAAATTTACAAATTGGGGGAGGGGTATTGGAGGGATTGAAAGAGAAACGAGGGAGAGGGTAACAATGTTTGACTAGAAGTGAACTCACTACCTTATGTATGTAACTGTAACCCCTCTGTATGTCACCTTGACAATAAAATTAAATTTAAAAACAACAAGAAGAAAACAACACAAGTTCATTGGCTGAACAATAAATGTAAAACATGGACTTAAAGAGGAAACTGTATTCATGTTAACGGTGATTTCATATCTTAGCACTTTCAGCTAGTTAATATCCACCCATTTTTCTCTGAACTCCATACTTCATTTTCCTAACCTGCACCCTGGAACTTTTGTCTCCTACCAATGAAGACTATTTGAAGAAATTTCAGATTTCTACCTCCAAATACAGTCAAATATATTGATTGTATAATCTCTCTTATCTAATCATTGATAAATCCTAGAATACTAATGGCGTGCCAGTAGCCCTCAAATGTCCTGTCGGTTGAAATTAAATTCTATAATTATGGTTGGGGTAAAATCTTTTTTTTTTTTTTCTGAAAATCCAGTTTTATTTTCCATGTTGTGGACAGATCCAGTTTAAGTGTGATCAGTTCTTCTGTATGTGTAATAATTTATCAAAATAAAATTTCCCACAATATTCTTTTCCATCAATTCTGAAAATCCTAACCTAACAACATATCCAAATAAAACTCTTGAAACTCACCTCTTAAAATCTGGAAGTTTGGCGAGTCTCTCCTGTAACATTTATTGAACTATAAATGGCTAAAGAGCAATTTATATTTTAAAAGGTGACTAATAAAACAGCTAAGTTCAGGAAATTAATGTCTTAAAGTGTACTTTGCTCCCATTTTAGCCAACATGCTATATTTTTCCTTTTTTTGTTTTTTTTTTCTTTTTTCTTTTGTTTTCGTCTTGTTTCAGAGAAAAGTGGAGTGAAAAGGCGCACGACGCACAATGTGGACTTGAAAATTTCCGTACGAAAAAATAACGGCTCTGCAAACAAACCTGTAAGCTGCCGTTTTCCTTAAGACCTGGACATTTTAAGACAGAAGCTTTGCAAAACATTACACAATTTTTTATTATTAAATGAGAAAAATCTCATTTGTTACATAGTCACATTGCTAGTCAGAGAAATGCTGCAATGATGAAGAAAGTCAATGTTGGATCAACCAAAGTCCTCATTTCTACAACATTCATTTACAAAGAAATAATGTTCAACATAGCCCAACACAACATTCTTGGTTTTCTTCATAATGAAGTCCCCCCAAAAAAATCATCTTCTAATGGGGTATTTCACTACATAAATTATAGTTCTTCATTTTTACAATTCACCCCAAACTGCATGAGAGATGTACCATGCTAAAATTTCTAAAGCTGTTAGGAAGTCCTTCACACATCGTCATCATCTGATGTGTCACTGCTACTTGTCTCTGTGTCATCATTCTCAATTGTGGGTTTGAAAGTGCTGTTTTTCCAAGGTCCAAACTTGAAGTCACAGATCAGGCCATTTTTCAAAATACCATTTTTTCTCAGACCATTTTTCTGTAACTGCTCACTAATAACTTGGAATTCTCTCATTTCATCCTCAGTTAAAGGAGCACAAGTTTCATCATTTTCACTGTCTTCCTGCCAGCCCATCTCTTTTAACAATCTGTGTTCTGCCTCAAGTGAACTGGAAAGAACGTCAGTTTGTGGGTAGGTTGAAGACCGAATTATTTGTTGGGAAATAACTGAGGCATTGCCATTCTCTTGAGGAATTTCATTTTCATCGAAGTTTCTGTTTATATCTCTTTCTTGGTGAGTACTATTGCTGTTATGCAAATTAAATGAGTCCTCATCCTTCTCTGAGCCAGCCCGGCTTTCATCTTCATGTTCCTCTTCCACTCGGTCTCTTTTCAATGCTTTCAAAAATTCACTCTTCTTATCAGTGCGCATTCTTGTCAGTTTGGTTAGCCGAGGCTGCTGATTAAGTTTGTCAACAGGTGAAGAGGAATTTGAGCGATTACACTCTTTCATTGAATTTGTTGATGGACTAAAATTCTTCCCAGTTGATTTAAAAGCATTGAAGTTACCAACACTATATGTTGATTCATGAGGAAAAGAAGTCCCAACTTTATTTTCTTTAGTTTGGCTTTTGCATTGTGTAGGTTTTGTAGGTGGAGCAGCAGGTTTAGGGACTAAGCCTTTATAAACACTTGGACCAGTTCCATTCTTAACTGGCTGTGACTGAAGATTTCCTGCTACTGGGAATCCAGATAGCTGTAAGTCTTTTGTATTACCTTTCTTAATAACCAGCATCCTTGGAGCTCTAGATTTAGGATTCGGAGGGTACTCCCATACACCTGCAGCTAAAGATTTATTCTGATTTGGTTCTCTCTCATATTCAGGATTTAAAGATGGAAAATCCTCAGCCTCAAACTGTTTGCGTTCTCTTTTGTCTTCTTTCCTCCCAGTTTCATTGTCAGATATGTTGTTTTCATGTAGTCCTTGGCTTTTTCCAGAATGGAAAATACTGTTTCGAGAACGAGAGTTTCCACCATGGTATCCCCCTCGATGATTTATGTTTTCAGTACCATTTCTGCCATGTGAACGCCATCCATTTTTTTCTTTCCTTCCAAAATTACCTCCATTAGGACGTCCAATACCAGAATCAAAGGCATCAGAAGAGTTGTGTCTTCGACGATTCACATCGTAACGATTTTCTGTCCATGAAAAATTTTCAGAATGTTTCTCAAAATTCAACGATGAAAATTCCAACAGGACTGCACAGGAAGGTGTTGTTTTCTCTATTATCTTTATGTTTTCCAGTTTGTTTTTTGATTTTGTATCCTCTGAAATATCCAAGTTCTTTGAAGATACTTAACCTATGACTATTTGACATAGAGTTTTTCAAGTCAGCTACCCATACTTCTGTTTTAAAGTTTTCATATGGCTATCTCCAGAATTAGCCAAGTTCCTTGGGTTTAAGAACAAAGTCTTCTTTATTATTCCATGTACTTGTCACTGTTGTACTTATCCACTCCAGATGAAAATATCCAACTTATAAGCCAAGAAGTACAAATAAAAAAGAAAATTTCACATCTGAGGAATATTTCTCAACACCAGCATATACAAATAGCTATCTCAACACTACCATGCTGGTGCAAAAGTGTAACATCTTAAATTTCCACGCAAATAAAAGATAGAAAGAAAAAAACTCTGTATTCTTTCAATGTCTTCATTTAGAAAAGTTGTCCCATTGTGACATGAACAGGGCTAAGGTCAAAAATTCCTAAAACTTTCAATAAAGGTAAAAATAAACTGCCATGAAACTTCAGCAATAAACAGTAATTTGAAAATGCTGAATCTACTCAGTATACACATCAAACATCTTACAGTCTGGGCTGAAGAACAGTTAACGGGGGGGGGGGGAAGGGGGATGGGGGGGAGACAAAAAAATACCACCAGCTGAAAAACTTTAACCGGTTATATAATCCATGTGAACCAAAATAATGAAGAAATGACTGGGTCTCTTTAGCTTGTTGAATTTGTTCACTACTATCAATTCACTTCAGAGATGGTTCTTGCCAATTTTTATTAAACTTCTGGGGCAAAATTATCCAAAAACATTGTAATTCCAAAATGGCCACTTGAAATATCCGGGGCCTTTTACACAAAACCTAGAAGATGATCTTCTTATCTGAATAATTCAATCACCAGAGAGACGCTCCGTCCGAATTCGGACTCTCTAACAGGCCGGAGAGGTGGGGAGAGGCGCGGAGCGGAGCCAGGACGCTTCGGAGCTTCACCGGAGGGCCAGACCTCCCCGCCCCCGGGGGCAGCGAGGGGACGGACCGGGAGCAGGTTCCCATTTCCTCCAATTAAGAAAACAGGTTTCTCCAAAACTGAGGGTGTGGGAGGAACCGGGCCCGACTCGTAAACCACACGGGAAGAATGGCTGTCTCCCCGAAAGGAAGAAACAAGTCTCCTCAGACCGCCGCCCCCCCACCCCCGGCCAGGAGGGACGAGGCGGTCCTCGCCGCGACCCGCGGCGGCACGGGCGGGGAGAGCGGGAGCGCCGGCCGCCGAGGAAGCAACCGAAGGCCCCAAGTCGGCCTCGACTCCCCTCAGCCCGGGCTGGGGGGGGGGGGGGGGGGAAGGCACGGGCGGCGGGCGCGTGCGAGAGGCCTGCGAGAGGAAGCCCGAGCCTGGGAGGGCGCCCGGCTCGCTCCCGGCCTCCGCCAGACACCCCCCCCCCCCACGGCCGCCGGGGCGCAGCCGCCCGCGCCCTCCCCGCAACCGCCACCTCCGCCCCGCCGGGCCGAGTCCACACCGAGGGCGGCCTCCCCGCGCCGCCCGCCCCTCCGCTCCGAGCGCCCCGCACCCCCCCCCCCCCACCCCCCCGCCGCCGGCGGACAGCCTCGCACCTCGCTGGGGTAAAATCTTCTATATTTCTGTTTTATAAAATCTGATTGATAATTTACATTTTTTAAAAGTATGATTATGGCAAGAACACAAAGATATTTTCATTAACATTAAATCTCTGTGATATGCTGAATAAAATACACTGTAAGTCAGCATAAATATACTGAAATTCCTCACATTTGAAAACATAAGACTTTTTCTTGCCTTGATCCTATTTTTGTTATCAACAAACATTCTGCACTTTAGTTTCCGTAGGCAGCAAATATCTGGAAGTATTAGTTAAAACAGCTTTGAAATTCCATGGGCTGTCCTTAAACCATGCTGATCATGTATTTATCCTCACTCTAGCAAAGAATGCCATTTTTGTTGTCAATAGTTCTGCCTTTCTAAACCTGTCTGACTCATCACACATTTTACATTACCTTTCATTTTGCATTAGCTTTCAGAATCATATACTTAAGAATTTTCCTCCTTGGAAGTGGCACTGTGGCTCAAGTGGTAGAGCGCTGGCCTTGAGCGGAAGAGCACAGGGACAGCACCCAAGCCCAGAGTTCAAGCCCCACAACTGACAAAAAAAATATTTTCGCCTTAATATACTTTCTCTAAGGTCTACTTTTCAGCTTTGCTTTCCTGACCTTCTTTATTTCTTTCTTTCACCTCTATTGTGATAATGTTGATTTAAGACAAAAATCTCATGCACAATCTTCTTCATTATAGTGATGTGTATTTATGCAAAAATATCTCAGGGATTTATGAGTAAGAAACACAATCCCTAGTACAGTTATGTCTCCTAAAACTCAAGACTTAGAACTTCAACTGTATATTCAACTTTCCTAGTGAAGTATCTAATAATTATTTCATATTATACATGCCTGAGGTGAAACTCTCACACCTACTCCACACACCATCCTCTCAAACTCATTGATAACATTTTATTTTTCTACATCTTAAGGCATAAATAGTATGTGAGGTCAAAAGTGATTTTTTTCCTTTGCATCACACATTTGGAAATGAGACTGGGTCTGCCTTTAAAAATGTCTGATCTTCTCACCTGTCCTCATTCTGGCCTGAGCCACCATTTTGCTTACACAAATCACTGTGATGAAGCCTCACAATTGCTGTACTCCACCTTCGCCTCTCTCTACTCTTCTGGAAGCTACAGTGATTACTCAAATCTTTGTGTGAAATTCATTGCTTCTTTGCTCAAAACCCAGTGCAAAGTTCCCATCTAGCTAAGAGTAAAATCAGTATCTGTAAATTGAACATGCATCCATTTGTGTTTTAGTATTTGTTTCTCTGAAAGTTGAAGTTCGTTCTGTACTTCCCATGGCTACCTCCAGTAGAATCAAACTGTGATAGGGCTGGAGGGGCATTTCTCATGTCTTCCTGGATCGTGCCTGTCACCTTTTACCATTTGGTCACTTGTGACTCTGGTCGTTCTGCCTAGCTACTCTTTCTCTATATATGGTTATGGCAGATGGTTTTACCACTAAGCATTAGCCCAGATGGGCCCTTTGTAGAGAAGTCCTAGCCTTTATAAGTGATTGCACATTTTTATCCCCATATTTTATTAATGTTTCTTCTTGAAGTCTGAAAATAGTGTCTGAAGAATGTGTCACTATTTTAAAGGGTTACTTGTCTTTGGGTTGTGGATGTTTACAATGTGTTTCCTTAAGATATTTTCTTGTTCTAAAAGAAAGCTTACTATCTATGCGCCTTATATGAGACCCATTGCCTTTTTCATAGGATATTTTTTGTATGAGTGTCACTATGGTTCTTACCTGGTGCATGTTCAGTTATATTACCTACCAAATGTACACCTAACTGATGCCTAACTGGGAATAAAGTAAAGGTCAGGAGTGATGATCAAGTGAAAGACAGAAGAGGAGGTCTAACAACAAAACACAAAAAGATAATCTGTGTGTGTGTGTGTGTGTGTGTGTGTGTGTGTGTGTGTGTATACATATGTGTGTGTGTTATGTCAATAAATTTATTATCTTTCTGAAAAATTCTTCTTAGGATATTGTATGATTTAGGTCTTAGCAGTCTGCTTCTGAGCTCTGAGGAAGTTGACCTTCTCTTGAGCTTCTCAGTCTTCTAAGCAATGGACAACTGGGGATGATTCTACCTCTCTTATCTGACCTCTTTCTTGGGCTTTTTCTCATAGATTGGATTCCCTCGCAAGTGGTATGATTTCTCTTTACTCTTCTCCATCATGTCTTCAATTATGTTGTTCTTTTATGTATGGATAGAAGTGCTTCTTATAAGAATCTTCATCCTGTTACCTACTATGCGCTTCCTATACACTGCATGGTAATGCTTGCTTTGTCTATTCTATGAAGAATAGACAGACCTCCCTTTGCAGCTCCTCAGAACCCTAACACTTTATTGCCAGTTGTAGTTCTGGCCATGCATCGAAATGGCCAGTGAAGGCATCGGGTTTAACATCCATGATTTCCACATTGTATTCATCTCCAGTCACATCCATTTGGTCTTCTAAGAGCTTGTTCATGCCAAGTCAATCAAGGAGCCTGTGCACCATCACCAGACCAGTACAACAGGATGCAGCTTAATTGTTAAGGCAAATTTTTACACCATTCTTGGGTAGTTTGTGTGTGTATGCCATGCAGATGATCATATCTACTTGTATACACAGTTAAGCAATCAGAGAAATAATTTCTCTGTTAGTTATATGAACTATTCCCCGATATTTGGGCATGTTGTACTTGTGTTTGTCATGGATCCCCAAGCGTTTCCTAGCTTTTTGTAAATTTTTATTGAAATTTTCAACATTATTATCTGCAAAAAAATTGCTTTCATTTGGCCGAAGTTAAAGTTATATAAGAATAGATAACACTGACAGAAATGCTTTTTCATTTGCTCATTCCTTTTTGCATTTTTAGAAATTGACTTTTATTTTATTTTACTTGATTGATCATGGGGCTTGAATTCTGGGCCTGGGCACTGGCCCTCAGCTTTCAGCTCAAGGCCATCACTCTACCATTTAAGCCACAGCACTATGGTTTTTGGAGAAAGAGTCTCATGGACTTTGCAGCCTAGGCTGGCTTTGAACCGCAATCCTCAGATCTGAGCCTCCTGAGTTGCTAGGATTACAGGCATGAGCCACCACCTCCCAGCAAGTTAACTTATTTTATAGGAAGATAAAATTGGGTTCAATGTGATACAAAATAGCAGTATGCTTTTGAGGATTACTGAATTCTTTACCCATGTGCTCTTCCAAACAAGTCCTTTCTAATTGTTTCAGTTACCAATGGTGTAGGTATTTTCCTTTTTGGAAGGAAATTCTTCTCCTGACTTATCTAATGTTATAACTTTTCTGCTTACAAAAAGTTTAGATAATGATTTTGGCAAAAAGTAGCATTGATTTAAATGCTACATCAAGCAAACACTACTACCATGTGAAATTTCCTTTTGTGTCAAATTAGAAATAAAAAGACTGTATTTTAATAGATTTTTGGACTTATCCTGCACATTTAAGGTTGACAAAATTTAAGGTTTACAAATTCTTGCACATGCTAAAAATCTATTTTTCCCATTATCTCCTATATTTGTAACTTTATATGTACTTAATAATGGCTTTCATTATATGTACAATGTGTCTAAGCTGACAATAGAACTGTTAGAACCCAATAGTACACCTAGCAGACTCATTGCTTTCTGAAATTCTATATGTGGAATGTTTGTTAAAGACATTGGTGATCAGCTGAGCTATTCCATTGATGTGGAAAACTTTTTTTCTGTTTTGAAAAATTATTCAAGGTTTTGATTTATATTAATTTTTTTCTCCAAAGGAAAAATATACATTCATTGGAGATCAATCTATTTCTTATTTTTCCTAGCTTTTCCATTTTTTCACAATCTTTTACTCATTTGTAAGAGCTTAGAATTTCAATTATTCCATGTGACCTTGAAAGGTTTTTCTTTCTGCTGTTTTTCTTGTATTATCGTGACTGATTTAAACAAAAAAGTGTTCTGTGAAAGAGATAATTTTTTGTTTTTGTTGTTTTTGTTTTTCTGACATATTCGGTTCCTTTTGGAAAGAGTTTGATAGCATCCTTTGGAATTTGTTGAGAGTACATCAGAGACTTCACATCTGATGAGGAATTATCTCACTGCCAAGATCAGAGTACACACATAGCTTCAATTGATGCATTTCATCTTTCACTTAAAGGGAGCTAAATATCAAAAACATTTACACATGCACTTGGAGGTACTTTTGAACTACTAAGCTTTATCACATATGCACCATATCTGGCTCTTTACAGGATTTCTTCCTAACCTGCCCCTGTGTTGTCCAGCAGAAAGGAATAGTCACAAATATATTGGCAACAGCTTTAGAGTTGCAGAAAGCAGGGAATTAGCATCTGCAAGGAGAAGATTCCTCATGCATCATACTGAGATTTTTCACATATTTCTGTTACTACTTCAAAAATAATTCCTTTGTGAAAAACATTATGGAGCTAAGAAATCCATAGGCAGCAGGCAACCTTGAAAAGCAGTTATAGATAAGACACTTGATTACCTTTTTGTAAGCCCTTGGCTATGATTCTTCTGTAATTTAAGTTAGCATTTTGCATGCATATCATCCCCAAATGACCTCATCTTTTGTTATTAATCCCAAAATATCTGAATTCAAAAAATAATATCATATTTTGTCAGGTTAGAAAATGCATGTACTAAGCAAAGTAGTTATTTAATTAGAGAAGATGTAGCATTGGTGTTTGAACTTTCCCTTTTGCAGAGAAGGGCTTCATGAATCTTGTAATTATGTTTTTTAATTTAATTTTACTTTATTTGTGAACATACTGTACAGAGGGGTTACAATTACATGGGCAGGATAATGCACACATTTCTTACCAAGCATTGCAGCCTCCTCCTTTGTTTACCCTTCACCTCCCTTCCCAGCCTCCCCCCTCACCCCCACCCAACCCTTTCCCCCCTCCCCCGCCACACCGACATTGTAAAGCTCGTTTTTGACATGACATTTTGTACTTCTCATTGTTGCAACAAGTCCACCTGAATCCTTAAACGACTTGTTTGTCTCGATCTCCTCGACAAGTTATACTGACATCAAATATAGTGAAAGCAGGGGTTACATTGTGGGGGAGGGACATACAAAGCAACAAAGAGATAATCTTATAAATGCGTTAGAAACACATGCATGAAAAAAAAACATTAAAATACATATCTAAGGGTTCATTTTCCTGACATCACATTATCTGACCTTTTCCGCTTGACTCATACATATACTAGATATTGCAAATAAGGGACACCATGGGACCTATGTTTCTTTGGGCCTGGCTTACTTCACTTAATATAATTTTTTCCAAGCCTTTCCATTTCCTAACAAATGGGGCAATGTCATTCTTTCTGATGGAGGCATAGAATTCCATTGTGTATATATACCACATTTTCTTGATCCATTCATCTACTGAGGGGCATCTGGGTTGGTTCCAGATCTTAGCTATGGTAAATAATGCTGCAATAAACATTGTTGTGTTGGTAGCTTTAGTGTGGTCTTGTTTGTAAACATTTGGATAAATGCCCAAAAGTGGGATTGCTGGGTCATAGGGGAGTTCTATGTGAAGTCTTTTGAGGAACCTCCATACTGCTTTCCAAAGTGGTTGAACAAGTTTATATTCCCACCAACAATGAAGTAAGGTTCCTTTCTGTCCACATCCCCTCCAGCATCTGTTGTTGTTAGAGTTCTTGATTTTTGCCGTTCTAACTGGAGTGAGGTGATATCTCAATGTTGTTTTGATTTGCATTTCTTTTATGGCTAGGGATGTTGAACATTTCTTCATGTGTCTATTGGCCATCCTTCTTTCTTCTTCAGAGAAGTTTCTCTTTAAGTCTTTTGCCCACTTGTTTATTGGGCAGTTGTTTCTTTGAGGATTTGTTGTTGGGGGGTTTAATTTTTTGAGTTCCAAGTGTATTTTAGATATGAGACCCTTGTCCGTTGTATGGCTAGTAAAGATCTTCTCCCAATCCGTGGGCATTCTCTTGATCTTGCTAGCTATGTCATTTGCCCTGCAGAAGCTCTGCAACTTTATGCAATCCCATTTGTCCAAACTTTCTTTGATTTGTTGTGTTTCCGGGTCTCTATTCAGAAAATTTCGGCCTGAGCCAAGGAGACCTAGGGTTTCTCCTCTTCCATCCTGTAATGTTTTCAGAGTGTCTGCTTTGACTTCAAGGTCTTTGATCCATTTGGAGTTGATTCTGGTGCAGGGTGATATATAAGGATCTAGCTATAGTTTTCGACATGTAGTTAACCAATTTTGCCAGCACCATTTACTGAAGAGGCTGTCTGTCTTCCATTTTATTGTTTTAGCTCCCTTATCAAAGATTAGATGGCTATAGGTCTGTAGGTTCATTTCTGGGTTTTCAATTCTATTCCATTGGTCCTGAGGTCTGTTCTTATGCCAATACCAAGCTGTTTTGATTACTATGGCTTTATAGTAGAGTTTGAAATTTGGTATTGATATTCCTCCAGCAGTGTTCTTTCCGTTGAGGAGCGTTTTTGCTATTCGGGGTCTTTTATAGTTCCATATGAATTTTTGGATTGCCTCTTCTATTTCCTTGAAGAATTAGGTTGAAATTTTGATAGGTATTGCATTGAATTTGTAGATAGCCTTGGGAAGTATTGCCATTTTCACGATGTTAATCTTTCCAATCCAGGAGCATGGGAGGCTTTGCTATTTTTTTAGTTCTGTGTTGATTTCCTTTTTCAAGATTTTAAAGTTTTCATCATAGAGGTCCTTCACTTCTTTAGTTAAGTTAATTCCTAGGTATTTTATTTTTTGTGGGGCTATTACAAATGGAGTTGCTTTCCTAATTTCAGCCACACTTTTCTCATTGTTGGCATACAGAAAAGCCATTGATTTTGGGGGGTTAATTTTATAACCTGCTACTTTGCCAAAGTTTTGAAACAGCTTGAGTAATTTGGGAGTGGAGTCTATGCGATTCTTTAAGTACAAGATCATGTCATCTGCAAAGAAGGAGAGTTTTATTTCTTCTTTCCCTATTTGGATCCCCTTTATGTCTGCATCTTGTCTTATTGCTGTACCTAGGCATTCTAATACTAGATTGAAGAGAAGTGTCTTGTTCCTGAGTTAAGAGGAAATGGCTTTAATTTTTCAACATTGAGTATAATGCTGGCTGTAGGTTTGTCATATACAGCCTTTATTGTATTGAGGAATGTTCCATGGATTCCTAATTTTTCCAAAACCTTCATAATAAAGGGGTGTTGGATCTTGTCGAATGCTTTTTCTGCATCTATTGAGATAACCATGTTGTTCTTATTCTTGCTCCTGTTGATGTGATGAATAATATTAATTGATTTGAGTATATTGAACCAGCTTTGCATCCCTGAAATGAATCCTGCTTGATCGTGGTGTATGATTTTTTGGATGAATTGTTGAAGTCGGTTGGCCAAAATTTTGTTGAGAAGTTTTGCATCAATATTCATCAAAGAAATGGGTCTATAGTTCTCTTTCTTTGATGAGTCCCTGCCTGGTTTTGGGATGAGGGTTATGATGGCTTCATAGAATGTATTCGGTAGTGAGCTTTCTCTTTCAATTTCATTGAAGAGTTGGAGGAGAATTGCTGTGAGCTCTGCTTTGAAGGCCTTGTAAAAATCCGCTGTAAAACCATCTGGTCCTGGACTTTTCTTAGCTGGGAGGTCTCTTATTGCTGTTTCTATTTCAATGCTTGATATGGGCCTGTTAAGATAGTTTAACTCATCTTGGTTTAGTTTTGGCATGTCAATATTTGCTAGGAAGAGGTCCATTTCTATCAGGTTCTCAAACTTATTAGCATAATGTTTTGAGAAGTATTCCCTTATAATGTTCTGAATCTTGGTTGTTTCCGTGGTGGTGTTTCCATTCTCATCTCTGAGTTTATTAATTTGGGTGTGTTCTCTTCTTTTTCTGATAAGATTTGCTAAGGGTCTGTCAATTTTGTTAAGTTTTTCGAAGAACCAACTCTTTGTTTTGTTGATTCTTTCTATAGTTTTTTTGGATTCTAATTCATTTAATTCTGATTTAATTTTTATTATTTCTTTCTGTCTACTGGATTGGGGTTTATCTTGCTGCTCTTTTTCAAGGAAGTTTAGATGTGTCCTTAAATTGTTAGTTTCAGATCTCTCCAATTTGTTGATGTAGGAGCTCAGAGCTATAAACTTGCCTCTGAGTACTGCCTTTGCTCTGTCCCAGAGGAGCTGGTAATTTGTGTGTTCATTTTTGTTGAATAGCATGAACATTTGAATTTCCTTTCTAATCTTCCCCATGACCCACTCATGATTAAGTAGTGTGTTCTTCAGTCTCCATGTGATACCAGACTTTCTTTGGTGGCTTTTGGTGTTGAGTTCTAATTTTATTCCCTGTGGTCAGAGAGAATGCAAGGTATAACTTCAATGTTTCTGAATTTAGACAAGTTTGCTTTGTGGCCTAAAATGTGGTCTATTTTAGAAAATGTTCCATGTGCTGCTGAGAAAAACGTGTATTCTGATGCTGCTGGGTGAAATGTTCGGTAGATGTCTGTTAAGTCTAGTTGATCTATGCAGCTGTTTAGATCTGCGGTTTCTCTGTTGAGTTTTTGCCGAGTTGATCTATCTAGTGGGGAGATTGGTGTGTTAAAATCCCCAACAATTAATGTCTTTGGATCTATATGGGATTTGAGGGAAAGTAGTGTTTCTTTGATAAATTTGGGTGCTCCATTGTTTGGCCGAATAGATATTTAGAATTGTAATATCCTCCTGAAGGAGAGATCCTTTAATTAGTATGTAGCAACCTTCTTTATCTCTTCTCACAAATTTTAATGAAGTCTATTTTATCTGATATTAGGATTGCACCTCCCGCCTGTTTATGGGGGCCGTTTGCTTGGTAGATTTTGTTCTAGCCTTTAACATTGAAAATGTGTTTGTTTTTACGGGCAAGATGTGACTCCTGCAGGCAGCAGATAGAAGGGTCTTGTTTTTTAATCCAACTAGACAGTCTATGTCGCTTAATTGGAGAGTTCAGTCCGTTAACGTTAAGAGACAGGACTGAGAGGTATTTGGGAGTTCCTGCCATGTTATCCACCTTCTTGGGGGCTGCAAAAACTGGGTTCTTCCTATGGTTCTTGGATTCTCAGTTTGGGTGCAGTTTCTTGGCCTTTATTGCGGTCTTGTTGGTTTTCTATGTGTAGGACATCTTTAAGAATCTTTTGTAGGGCTGGTTTGGTGGAGATGTATTGTTTCAATTTTTCTTTGCTATGGAAGGTTTTTATTTGGCCTTCAGTTATGAAGGAGAGTTTAGCTGGGTACAGTTTTCTTGGTTGATAGTTGTTTGTTTTTAGGGCATGGCATACATCATTCCAGGCTCTTCTTGCTTTGATTGTCTCTGCTGAGAAATCTGAGGTGATTCTAATTGGTTTCCCTTTATAGGTGATTAACCTTTTCTCTCTGACAGCTTTAAGGATCTTTTCCTTGGTCTGAGTTGATCCTGTGTGGATTATAATGTGATGGTGGGATGTCCTATTCTGGTCTGGTCTATTTGGGGTTCTAAAGGCTTCTTGTATCTGAATAGGCCTATCTTTTTGCATGTTTGGGAAGTTCTCTGCTGGGATCCTGTTAAACAACTTTCCTAGACCATTAACTTCTGTTTCTAGGTGCTCTTCTACACCCATTATCCTTAGATTAGGCCTTCTGATGGTGTCTTCCAGGTGTTGAATAGATCTATCATATTTCTTGGACTTGTCTTGGATGGTTGTATGTTCTTTCTCTATAATATCTAGGCTGTCTTCAATCCCTGAGATTCGATGTTCTGCATGGTCTAACCTGCTGTCAAGACTCTCTACTTTGTTTTTTATGTCTTTGATGGCTTCAAGTTCTTTGTTGAAGCTCTGTTTTAGGTCTTGTATGAATTTCTTTACTTCCTTAATTTGGTGTTCAGTGTTTGTTCTCAAATCACTTAGTTGATTGGTTATGGTTTCTTTGGACTCCCATTCCTTCTGTTGGGTTCCATTCAGCATTCCCTTTGTGGTCTCCCTGACTTCCTTCAGCTCTTTGTTAATGGATTCCATGAATGCCTTTAGTGATCTTTGTGTATTCTCTACCTGGTCTCTCAATTCCTGTATTACTCTTTGATTAGCTTCCTCCCATTTGTGGGATTCCTGTAGTTCTCTTTCCTCCCGTTCCTGGGATTCCTGCAGTTCTCTTTGAGTGTTCTCAGCCTGCTCACGCCATTCCTCCCTTTCTCTTTGAGTATTCTCAAGTTGTTCACGCAAATCCTGTATCAGTTTTTGAGTAGCTTCCTCACGCTTATGATATTCCTGTATAAACTTCTGGGGTGCCTCCTCTCTCTCCCTATCACGCTCATGCAGAGTCCTTTGTAAGTTGTCAAACTTCTCTATTTATCATGTTTGCTAGCAGTGTTTGTAGAGCTATTTGGGAACTCTCCTCTGGATTATTCATTATCTGTTCTGACCCCTGATTATCAAGATTGGGAATTGAGATACCCGAATTTACCATTTTTCTAGTGTTTTTCTGGCTTACTCTGCCCATTTGAGATGAAGATAGCACCAGTTTTGTGCTAGAACACTATCTTAAGGCAACCATCAACCAAAGTTTGCATTTGTACAGTCAATAGTCTACAGATACAATCTAGTTCAACAGATATATCTATTCAACATCAAACAACTATATGTTAATGGACTTCGAACTGCAGAGAATAATTTGGAAAACCAGAAATTATTAGGGTTAGGGAGAGATGTGGGTAAAAAATAGGAATAGATTGGTGTGGGGAGGCACAGGGAGAGTTAACTATGTCCTAATCCCAATGCAGGAAATAGGTTGGGTAGGATGCAAGTAGAGAGAGAGAGAGAAAAAGAAGAAAGGGAAAGGGGAATGAAAAGATACCAGAAAAAAAATAAAAACGTAAAAATTAATGTTATTATAGAGAATAAAAGGCCATCTATTTAGAGAGGAATGTGAATAAATTGAGAGAAGGGGAGGGACATAGAGGAGATGTGAAAAACTCAAAAAAATGCTTAAAATGTTATATAGGTATAAAGAGGTAGTACTGCTATTAAAGAATTTAAGTCTCAGAGGTTTTGAATTGAGTAATAAATTTGTGGATTAAGTGTGTACACAATGGGGGATAGGGTCTACTAGTTAACTACGGGTTTATCTGAGGATGTGCAGGACAAGAGTTAAGTCACATAAAGAAGAACAAAAGAGAGGAAAAGGTGGAAAGGATAGGAAAGGGAGAAGAAAAGATCAGAAGTTCAGTAGAGCTAGACAAAAAACAAAAAGATAATTAAGAAAGAAAAAGAGAAAGAAGACAAGAAAAGAAAGGAAAACACACATTCACGTATTCCTAAAATAAAAATTATAAGAGGAAAAAAAAGTTACTGGAAAACAATTATTTTTTCAAAAGAGGCAAAAATTAAAGATTAATAAAAGTTTTAGAAAAGGAAAAAAAATTTTTTTATATATATAAGGTACCAAAAAAAAAAAAAAAAAAGTGGGCTGGGAAGTTGGCTCAATGGTAGAGCGCTTGCCTTGCATGCATGAGGCCCTGGGTTCGATTCCTCAGCACCACATAAGCAAAAAGAAAACAGCCGGAAGTGGTGCTGTGGCTCAAGTGGTAGAGCGCTAGCCTTGACCTGAAGAGCTGAGGGACAGCACCCAGGCCCAGAGTACAGGCCCCACGACCGGACCCCAAAAAAAAAAGAAAAGAAAAGAAGAAGAAGAAGAAGAAGAAGAAGAAGAAGAAGAAGAAGAAGAAGAAGAAGAAGAAGAAGAAGAAGAAGAAGAAGAAGAAGAAGAAGAAGAAGAAGAAGAAGAAGAAGAAGAAGAAGAAGAAGAAGAAGAAGAAGAAGAAGAAGAAGAAGAAGAAGAAGAAGAAGAAGAAGAAGAGGAAGAAGAAGAAGAAGTTCTTTGATTTTTTTTTGGGGGGGGAGTCGTGGGAAGAATCCTGTATCTCCCTTTTGTCTATAACCAGCCTCTTGTTGGAGTCTCTGGTCAGCTTGAGGTCCTGTGGCTTGATTGGTTTCTTAAGTCAGTTTGTTCGAACAGGCAGCAAAATGCTCTGCTTTACCCAAGATTTTGAGATCCCCCTCCCAGGTTAGTTTAATGGAAGGGTGATCTGCTTTGAGAATCACAAAAGAGGGGGATGCAGTGATTAGGCTAGGTTCTGGGTAGAGTTGAGGCCTTTCAACAAACAGTAGCTTTTCCCTGGGGCTATTTGTGAAAAACTCACCGAGCCCAGCCTGGAGCCATTCTCAGGGTTTCTGTTTTTCAATTGATTGTGGTGGCTGCTAGAGGGAGGGGCAGCCTCTGGCTCCGATTGCCCAGTGAGGAAATCCACTCCAATGGCTGGCGCCTGAGCTGGGTGACTTTTCCCTGGATGGAACTGAGTCTGTGAGGTCACTTCGCCGTTAAGTTCTTGTGACCTGCTAAATGACTCGTTTTATTCCAAGGCCTGAGCTGGAGCTAGCCACTCCTCTGAGCTTTGTCGGTATCCAAGATGGAGATCACCAGTGCTGGGGGGAGAGGGGTGGCCTTCCCTCCTCTGCTCCCTGAGAAGGAGTGAGGAAGTAGGGCTTCTACTCACGCCGAGTCTTGGATCCTGGGTCGTCTCTGGTCTGCAAAGTGCAGGATGAAGTTGTCCGCTCCTTGTCGGTTCTTGCTGGTGTTGAGTAGAATCCGCTCGTCTGCTGGGTCTGGCTCCTTCGTCCCGGACTGTGTCTCAGGTATGCTCCCCGTGGCGGTGGTCGCTACCGCGACCCTGCCGCCGCAGCAGCAGCTGCTGGCAGGCGCTCAGATGTGTCTGCTTGGCTTCCCCTCTCTTGACTAACTCTCTGTCCTGTGATGGCACACTTGGTGTGATACTCTGTCTTAGGACTGTTCACTGGAACTCTAAAACTGCTTTCTATGCGAGAGCTTGTTCAGATTCCAGCTTCTCCTCTGCCATCTTCCCCCCAGATGCCCTTTTGTATCACTGATTTTTCAACTTAGGGTCTTGCTTCTTTGTCTGGGCCTTTCAACACACTAATTTTATAATTACATATCACAAGTAGCAAACAAGATAGGCACATATGACCAGATCCATCCTTTTATTGGCTAAGATACCATATTCATGAAGCTTTTGCATGGGATGGCCTACTAATACTACCTTTCTAATTTCAGCTTCCTGAGTAGCTAAGATTCCACACATGAGGGAGTGTAATTGCTCATTTTTAATTGCTGGTTTTAAATTAAAATAAAGAAAGGGTACTTTTCCAATTCAGTGAGCAGTAAGTCCCTTAACTTTTGAGGTCAAGCAAAAGTGTTGGCCAAATGATAATAACAAAAATAATAAAATCAAAAATAAAATGTTATCCTTTGGGCTACTTTGAATGAATGTGGCATGTTAGTCCATGTCTTTTAATTACAGCTATATGACAGGCCTAGGTAGAAGGGACTCCAGTCCATGAACCATCCTTTATCAGAAAGCATCCAGTTTGTAAAAATGGGAGAATGAGCTATATCCAGTGGCAGGTGTGTGTGTGTGTGTGTGTGTGTGTGTGTGTGTGTGTGTGTGTGTGTGTGTGTGTGTTACAAGTAGGAAGGCCAAGGGCCTCCCAATCCCCCTATTTTTTTTAACTGGACCTCAGTAGATAAGCAGAAGGGTGAACAGTGTGAGGGAAGGGGTTAAGCTAGCAGCCTAGCTAAATCTGGCAATGTGAAGTCCACTGTCCTTATCTTGTAAATGGAACCCTGGCCAGGATTTAAGGATTCTCTTTGAAAAATTAAAATAAATACAGAAATTGTTGAAGGGACGGAAATCATGAGGTGAAGCACTGAATGAAACCTCTTATTCCCAGAGAGAGATTTCTTCAGAACAGCCCACAGGGCTCATGCTTTGATTCCTAGCTTTTATGGAGGCCAAGATGAGAGAATCTCCTTTGAAGCCAGCTCTGGATGGCTTCAACTCAGTTCTTGAGTTGAAACACCTCATATTGGCACAAAAACATTTCTTCATGAAAGTGTGAAAGTAGAGCTCTTCATGTAACCAAACAGCTCTAGACATATCTAGAATGACTGGCTTATATAGGATCTGGAGTCTTGGTCTTGGTTTACTAATTAAGCACTTTCTGATGTAACAGATATTTTTCTAAATGCCTCCAGGATATCTTAAATCACATAACTATACTGTGGCATCTATCTTGACTCTACAAATTCTAAATTTAGGTCAACCTTTGTGCTTCTGTAAAAGAAGACAGTATATTTGTTGGAAGCTACCTTTGGGAAGATGGAATACTGGAGTCTTTATTACACAGCTAGCAGTCTGCAAGCAGCCTGATGTAACAAAGACTTGCAGTCCACAAATACACTTAGCTTGGAAACAGGACAGAAGAAAAAAAATTAAAACAACACTAAGAATCCAATCAGCATAATAAGGATACAGGTGGAACCGTTGCAACAATGAGAAGTACCCGTTGTCATGTCAAAAACGAACTTTACAACTTTGGTGGGGGGGGAGTATTGGAGGGGGCAGAGGCTGGGAAGGGATGGGAAGGGAAAACAAAGGAGGAGGCTACAATGCTTGATAAGAAATGTACTCATTATCTTGCCCATGTAATTTTAACCCCTCTATACAGTATTTTTACAATAAAAAATACATTAAAAAAAGAATACAGTGAAAATCTAAAAAAAGAAAAGAAAAGAAAAGAAACCAATCAGCACCAAGAGAGGGCTGAATTGACACACTATGATGACCAGAGACAAGCCAGGAGACAGGACACAGGACATGATCACAGAGACATGTACCATGGCATCTAGTGCCACTGCTGGTCCAGCCTAAATAGGGCCTAAGCAGAAGGCAGGTCCACAGGAAATTCCAGTCCCAGGCACAGGATTAACAGATTGAGTAACATATCAGCCAAATGCTCACCCCTGCTTCCAGGGAACCAGCCACACCCATCAGTTGGGTGGTAAGTGATGGATGGGGGCATTTCCTTCCCCCTGCATGAAGACAAGATGCCAGACCCCACCATCCACCATGTGGCCAATAGGGCACCAGCCAAACCTGACCTCATTACTTAATATTACTGAATTATTAAATCAATTTATAAAATGTTACATCCTCTTTATCATTTTGTAAACAGTTCAAGAATTTGCTTTTTGTAAAAGCCATTTTTCTTGAGCTCCATCTCTGAAAGAATAATTCTCACATTCACCAAAAATTAAATATTCTTCTTTTGAAAAGTTTATTTCTTCCTTCTTCCTCATTCCTTTCCTTCCTCTTTCCCTCTCTCACTTCCCTCCTTCACTCTCTCCTTCCTTCCTTCCTTCCTTCCTTCCTTCCTTCCTTCTTTCCTTCCTTCTTTCCATCCTTCCTTCATTCCTTCCTCTCAAGGCCTAGAAGTGATTCTGTAGCTCAAGTGGCAGATGGTTTTATTTTTTTGTTAACTTCAATTTTTGTGAGGTTTGACTTTGAGGTGAAAGACTTTCCACACATGTTAATTTCATAAGGTTTCGCTCCTGTGTGTGTTCTCTGAGGGAAAGTAAGGTGTGTCTTCTGGGTGAAAGAGGTGTCACATTGTTCACATTCCTCAACTACAGGAGACACACTGGGACTATATACAGCACACATCTTACTAGAATCACTGTAGACACCCATGTTCTGATACCCAGTGACCATTTCTGTCCTCATCCCAAAGGATTTCCCATTATTCTTAATCAGTTCTGACTTCTGTATGGAGCTCAAATTAAAAGTTTTTATATATCTCACTTTTTCTTCCCCTGGGTTACTTTTCATGATTACTACTTCAGATAGATATTCATTGTGACTTTCCTGACAGGTGATAATTATATCCTCCATTTCTTAGACATCTAAAATGAATTAGAGAAAAATAGACAAAAACATAAATGAGAGCCATAAATTCCTTAATGTAAAGATATTTTCTCCCATTCTGTTTCAATATTCTCAAATGGCAAAACATTGTTTTATGCAGAATATATACTTTTTTCCACAATGTAGTAATTAAGAAAGTAGTACTGATGTTTTACAATGGAAAAAAATGTTTTCCTGTATTTCAGATTTTTCTATTTTTCTCAAGGAAATATTTACTGAAGTTATTCAGCGACACACTCTTAAAGCCACGATTCTGAATTCCACTCCATGGCCAGCAATACTGATAAGAAATTGTCCCTATCAGAGGACAGTAGCCCTAGCATACTCCTATTTTCCTCCTACCTGCATAGTACTAGTTTAAAAGAAAATGATATCTCCTTTTCTACATTTCTCATTGTCATTTTTTCTTTTAGAATGACTTTTCTAAAGACAAAAGGACATTAACAATACTGACACACCAAATTCAGTTTCTGTTCATGAGAATAATGGATTGACAATTCCTTGACACAAAGGATCACCTAGATCTCTGCCATACATGACTCAGGGGCACTAGGAATACTATTGCTTGGTACACCTCAAGATAAACATACCAACTGGCTCTGGATCCAACATCACCATTCAACATGCTTTATCTTACCTGTGAAATACTTGTCTGAGGCTTCACTTATCCATGGTTCTGTACCTTGCTCCAGTTTGACAATCAATTTAGGTTTAGGAACACAATGCCCTGTGATTAAGAAATAGTGGAGAACTATTGCTCTTGCTACGTCATTATTGCTGTAAGGTCTCAGACATCCTGTTCACAAGATTGCTCCTAAATCTGGTTTCTCAATTAACAGCTCCATGGTGGATTTTCCCCCAGCTTTGGGTTTATTTTGCCAATTGTGTGGCTTGAACTCAGCTCTTTTGCTCAAAGCTAGCATTCTACTAGTTTGAGTCTTGGCTACAGTTCTACTTTTGGAATGGTTAATTGGAGATAAGAGTCTCATGGTCATTTTTCTGCAGTTGCTGGCTTCAAGCCAAAATCTTCAGTTTCAGACTCCAGAGTATCTAGGATTCCAAGCTTGAAGCACTGCACTTTCAACTACTGATTTCCAGATCATACTGTCAGTAGTAATGTACATTCTATCTAGAATGTAGATCCACCTATAATAATCACTCCAAGTCTGGGAAGTCAGTCTTCTATTAGTGGAACATATTTTAGAACTTTTGTCCAACTACTGATTTGCCTTCTTAAAGAATAAGAATAAAATTAGCTCTTGAGGTACATATAATCAAGTTGAAGTTTCCCTTAGAAAGAAATAACACTTCCCTTGGACTGGAATGTTATCCCTAAATAACATAAATAGTCTAATATCTACTAAAATAACAACACTTGATCTTCCAAGTAAAAATAACCTTTGCTCACCCAAGGACATGAGGTTGCTATAGGTCTCCAGCATTACATCTCTATGAAGGATCCTCTGACCAGGATCCAGATTCTGCCACTCCATCCAGGTGAAGTCCACAGCCACATCATCAAATGACATCAGCTTCTGTAATGGCACATTCCCATGAAGATATTAGAGCTGGGTTATGAGAATTCCAACCTGGAATTTCATTATGCTGCAGGTATGCTTTTGTCTTACATAAAATGTTTGCAGCTTGCTGTATTATCTATTCACTGGAAGAATTAAATAGCAAATTATAAATTCTGGACAATGTATAAACCTAGTCACTAAACAACAAAGATCTGCAGTGCCCTGGTGGCTTATGACTGTAATCCTAGCTACTCAGGAGGCTGAGGTCTGAGGACCATGGGTCAAAGCCAGCCTAGGCAGGAATGTCGGTGAGACTCTTATCTCCAATAAACCAACAGAAAACTAAAAGTAGCACTGTCACTCAAGTGGTTGAGCACGAGTCTTGACCTGAAGAGCTGAGGGACAGCAGCCAAGCCCTGAATTTAAGCCCCAAGACCATTAAAAAATTACAGTTTCCCTAATGCATGCAAACACATTTCTGCTGCTAGCAATAGAGACAAGATCACAATTCTAAGGAGACAATAATCTACCATGGCAACATTAAGTCTAATAAGGTATATGAAAGATGATATTATCATATTTTGATAAACTTTTACTACTTATCAGATTGACAATGAATTAAACAAATAATTTTCTTGCATTTACATATTCTCCATCACTGTAAACCCTATTTAGATCTTCTATTAACAAGTGCTCTCAAAAGCAAGCAGAACACATTCAGGACCTCACATGGTATACATATCATAGCACATTAGTAGGTCTATAAAAAGCACACTGTCCCCATGAATGTTAAAAACAGTGACACTACTCCAGAAAGTAGCTAATTATTTATTTGGTCCTCATAAGATGTGATTTAGTTTCCACATAAAAATATCCTAATTAACCATTTCTTGTTTAAATACCAAATATTGAAATGTGGTCATAAATACCCTAATACCTCCCCTCTCATCTTACAAAGGTACTCACAGACACTAAACTTATACCTGGGTCATTCCTGTTGCTGTAATATATACACTGGCATAAAATAGTGAGATTGTTAGGTTACTTCTGATGATTTGGATTTCACAAAATCTAACAATTAATTTTCCAGAAACTCCCCAATTCTAAAGTTTGCTTTCATTTAAGGGTTTTATGTTTTTTTCTTTTTGCTGTTGGTCCCGAGGCATCAACTCAGAGCTTGGGCACTGTCTGTGAGCATTTGCTGTGCTCTCTTGCAAGTCCTTTAATAATCTCTTCTGGTAACTAGTGAAAAGTTTCCTCACTGGGCTTCTTAAGAACACGGCACATTACCTCCATTTTCCTACAAAGAGAGTGGTTTAGGGTAGAAGAGTGAAGTTTAGGGTAGGTCTATGTTGATGTGAAGCTTAATCACTTGCAAACCAGTCTGCTTTTGTCTTTTCATTTTGCACGTGAAAATCTCTTTACAATTCTTACCTCTTTTCTGATCCTAAAAGTTCCTCTCAGTAGCTTTAGGCTACATCCCTAGGGGAGCTCAGACTTGTCTTCTCAGACCTTATCAATTAACCTGTGGAATAAATCTTTTGTCTCCTGCCACATTCCCCTTAGAGCACAAGCTAGACTCTGTAGCCAATGGTAGGATAATTAAGGAGACAGAGAGATGGCTGATGGCACAATTCTGCTATATTTCCAAAAGTGCAAACAGCACATTCTTTCTTCATTCTATGTCAACCTATCTTTTCCACCAAAGCTTCCTTAACTTAAAGCCCCAGGCCAAACAGCTAGAACACAGACTTCCTCAAACCAAGAAAGGACAAGAACTTGTAGTCCTGAGGGTGGGAGTCAATGGCTCTGAAGCCTTTATTCACATATTATATGTTGAGAGCTCTCTTTGGAGGTCTCCTTCCCCACTTTACAGACATTGACCACATTGTCCTACATAGTAACTTGAACCTTTGCAAGGACCTATGAACTAGTCAGAAACATAAAGGTATGTGCATGTGGGTTCACATGACAAAAGATACCAAACTATTCGTGACAATCTATCATTACCCTGGCTTATAAGACATTTCAATATCAACTTCAATTGAGGACAATGACTATACCCTATGGAGGACTTTAGGCTTATACAGGAATGGTAACTTTTCTGCACGAGGGCCAAAGAACCCATTTTACAAAATATCTTCCCTGGCCTTGGAGTGCTTTCTACTCAGAGCCTGGGTACTGTCCCTGAGCTTTGGTAATAAAGGAACAAAAGTGTTGACAGTCTATCCACTTGATTCACAGCACTACTTGTGAGAAATTTGGTGATAATTGGCCATAACACTCTCACAGCATTTCCTACCTAGTTTGCCTTTCAATTGTGATCTTTAAACCTCATACATTTGAGCAACTAAGAATTCAGATGTGAAGCACACCAGTGCCCTGTTAGATTAGGAGATCTAAATTACTTGATCCAAGTAGGAATCATGGTTTCCACAGAACAGGATAAAAAATTCATAACATCATATAGACATATGCAAAGGTCCTTTTGCAACCACTTGGTAAAGGACTGTTTACCTATCATTCTGTAAACGACATCCAAATTCTTCCATAAAAGATTTGGAAGAATGTATTATTTGCACAGATCATATTATTGATCCTCAGGTTGAATTCAGGGGCCAAAATTTGTGAGGCTTCCTTTACCTTCTATATCAGATGCCCTTTTGTATCACTGATTTTTCATCTTAGGGTCTTGTTTCTTTGCCTTGGCCTTTTGACACAATAATTTTATAATTACATATCACAAGTAGCAAACAAGATAGGTACATATGGCCAGATCTATGCTTTTATTGGCTAAGAAACCATATTCATGAAGTTTTGCATGGGATTGCCTACAAATACTGTCTAATTTCAGCTTCCTGAGTAGCTAAGATTTCACACCTGATGGAGTGTAATTGCTCATTTTTAATTGCTAGTTTTAAATTAAAAGAAGGAAAGGGTACTTTACCAATTCAGTGAGCATTAAGTCCCTTAAATTCTGAGTTCAAGCAAAGTGTTGGCCAAATGATAACAAAAATAATCAAAGCATTGGGGGGGGGCCGGGGGGGAAGAAGAAGGATTGGGATTAGGGGGGGAGGGGGGAGGCTGGGAAGGGATGTGAAGGGTAAACAAAGGAGGAGGCTGCAATGCTTGGTAAGAAATGTACGCATTATCCTGCCCATGTAACTGTAACTCCTCTGTACAGTATGTTCACAAATAAAATTAAATTAAATTAAAAAAAAAATAATCAAAGCATTAACAAAATGTGCTATCATGAGGCATACTTTGAATGAAAGTGGTATGTTGGTTCATAATTTGAGCTATATGACAGGCCTAGGTAAGACTCTAATCTATGAGCTATCCTTCTCAGAAAGCATCCAGTTTGTAATCATGGGAGTAAGAGCTATTTCCAAATGGATGATGATGATGATGATGATGATGTGTGTGTGGTACAAGTAGGAAGGCCAAGGGTACAGGTGCCTCCCAATCCCCCTATTTTTTTTTTACTAGGCCTCTGTAGATAAGCAGAAGGGTGAAGAGTGTGAGGGAAGGGGTTAAGCGAGCAACTAGCTGAATCTTGCAGTGTGAAGTCCACTGTTCTTATCTTGTAAATGGAATCATAGGCAGGATTTAAAGATTCTTTTTTTATTGTGAAAATACCATAAAGAGGACTTATTATTTTTGAACAATTGAAATAAATACTGAAATTCTTGAAGCCATAGGAAGCCTGAGCTGAAGCACTGAAGGAAACTTCCTGTACCCAGAGAGATATTTCTTCAGAACAGCCCACAGGGCTCATGCTTTGATTCCTAGCTTTTATGGAGGCCAAGAGAATCTCCTTTGAAGCCAGCTCTGGATGGCTTCAACTCATTTCCTGAGTTGAACACCTCATATTGGCACAAAAACATTTCTTCATGAAAGTGTGAAAGTAGAGCTCTTCATGTAACCAAACAGCTCTGGACATATCTAGAATGACTGGCTTATATAGGATCTGGAGTCTTGGTCTTGGTTTACTAATTAAGTACTTTCTGATGTAACAGACATTTTTTCTAAATGCCTCCAGGATATCTTTAATTACATAACTATACAGTGGCATCTATCTTGGCTCTAGAAATTCTAAATTTAGGTCAACTTTTGTGTTTCTGTAAAAGAAGACAGTATATTTGTAGAATGCCACATTTTGGAAGATGGAATACTGGAGTCTTTTACACAGATAGCAGTCTGCAAGCAGCCTGTTGTAACAAAGACTTGCAGTCCACAAATACACTTAGACAGCTTGGAAACAGGACAGAAAGGAAAGAAAGAATATAAACAACACTGAGATATCAATCAGCACCAAGAGAGTCCTGAATTGGGACACTATGATGACCAGAGACAAGCCAGGAGACAGGACACAGGACATGATCACAGAGACACGTGGCATGGCATCTGGTGCCACTGCTGTTCCAGCCTAAATAGGGCCTAAGCAGGAGGTAGGTCTACAGGAAATTCCCAGTCCCAGGAAATGAACTAACAGATTGAATAACATATCAGCCAAATGCCCATGCCTGCTTCCAGGGATCCAGCCACACCCATCAGTTGGGAGGCAAGTGATGGTTGGGGCATTTCCTTCCCCCTGCATGAAGACAAGATGCCAGACCCCACCATCCATCATGTGGCCAATAAGGCACCAGCCAAACCTTACCCCCTTACTGAATATTACTCAATTATTAAATCTATTTTAAAAATGTTATAACCTCTTTATCATTTTGTAAACAGTTCAAGAATTATTTTTTGTAAAAGCCATTTTTCTTGAGCTACCTCTGAAAGAATAATTCTCACATTCACGAAAAATTAAACATCCTTCTTTTGAATAGTTTATTTCTTCCTTCTTCCTCATTCCTTCCCTTCCTATTTCCCTTTCTCACTTCCCTCCTTCCTTCTTTCCTTCCTCTGAGGCCTAGAAGGGATGCTGTAGCTCAAGTGGCAGATAGTATTTTCTTTGTTAATTTCATTTTTTGTGAGAGATTAATCAGTATCTTTCTGTGCTTGATTATTTCCCCTAATGTCATATCTACATTGGCCCTCTATGAGATAACACAGGTACGACACATCATTCACACTGGTGTTTTATTATAGCTCACTCAGCAGAACAACTAAATTTGCTAAGAGTTCATCACCAGTGATTAAAGAAAAGAGTAAGCACTGAAGACATTTTGAGGTTCTCCCCCAAGGCAAAATGCTGAGACTCTTGTCTTTATTAATCCACCATATTTTTTAGAATATATATTTTATTGTAAAGATACTGTATAAATTGGTTATACTATTATATGAATTAGGTCATGAATACATTTCCTATCGAGCATTGTTACCCCTCCGAGAAAGACTTTACCAGTATGTATGTACTGCAATAAGGACTAATATCTTCCATTCAAAAACTGAACTGGAATAAGTAAGTCATTTGTACTGTAATGCATGGATCACACATACAGAGGGGGACTTAAGGGAACAATAGAAAAAAAGTTGTTCTCATGTTCTTGCCTCCAATCATAACAGTCTTCACTCAACTATTGTTCCCCTAACCGTGTGGGAGATGATCTAAATCCAGTCCCAAAGGGACTGACCTCATATTTCTAAGAAGAGTTTATCAAATTACCTTGACACACCATTCCTTAGTATAAAAGACACAAGTTAATAACTTCAATTTCTGAATTACTTGTTATAACTGGTTGTTTCTGCATGCTTTGGATAATATTGAATGACACCATCCCCACTCAACACGATGAGAGGATGAGAAATGTTGGCTCAAAGAAAGCTGAAGAGTGAAGAATGGTTTCCCATCACACCTAGCTTAGCTCTGCCATGAAGGATTTCTCTGTATAATTTACACAGGTTTTTGGACAAAGATTTTCCTAGATTGGGCTTCTTTCCTGGGTGAATGTTCTAATACTTGCTGAAGGTTGGCTTCTGGTTGAAAGACTTCCTCTCATGTTTATATTTACAGAGATTCTGTCATGTGTCCAGGTCTCTGATACCTGTACAGATGTGACTCCTGGCAAAATGTTTTCTATATTCATAATTTCTTTCCTGTTTCTGCTCTCACATATGCTGAGGACTCATTTCTGATTGAAAGTCATTTCACATATGTTCTATGCACTACTTTCTTTTCTCCTACGTGAGTCAGTTCTCTGATGAACATGAGGTATTCCTTTCTGATCAAATGATTTCCACATTTGTAATATTTTTCATTTTATTTTATTTTATTTTTTGTGAACATACTGTACAGAGGGGTTACAATTACATGGGCAAGATAATGAGTACATTTCTTATCAAGCATTGCAGCCTCCTCCTTTGTTTACCCTTCACATCCCTTCCCAGCCTCACCCGGCCCCACCACCCTATCCTTCCCCTCCACCAAAGTTGTAAAGTTCATTTTTGACATGACAACTTGTACTTCTCATTGTTGCAACGGGTCCACCTGTATGCTGAAATGACTTGTTTTTCCCCTTCTCCTCCACAAATTATACCGACATCAAATATAGTGAAAGCAGGGATTATACTGTGGGGGAGGGACATACAAAGCAACAAAGAAATAATCTTATAAATGCATTAGAAAGAAATGCATGAAAGAAAAAAAAACATTTAAATACACATCTAAGGGTTCATTTTCCTAACATCACATTATCTGACCTTTTCTGCTTGACTCATACATATACTAGATATTGCAAATAATAGGTCCCATGGTTTCCCTTATTCACATTTGTAATATTTTTAAGATTACTCTGCTGTGTGTGTCCTACGAACTTGGATCCATGAATACTTGATAAAGGACTTTCCACAATTGTTACATTTGTATATTCTCGCCTGTGTCTGTTCTCTGATGCAAACTGAGTTAGGACTTTTTCTTGAAAACCTTTCCATTGATTTTTCCTACATAGGATTTCTCTCCTCTTTGTGTGTGAGGGTGTGTGTGTGTGTGTGTGTGTGTGTGTGTGTGTGTGTGTGTGTGTGTGTGTGTGTTTTGTGTTCTGTAATGAACCCTGAGCTGTGTCTTGTAGTTGGAGGACTCCACATCTGCTGTATCATAAGGTCTCTATCCTGTATTGGTTCTGTATTGTAATTTCAATTTTCTTACAGGTCAAAGACTTTCCCATTTGGTACAATCCTAGGTTATTTCATTTGTGTGAAGCAACTTATGTGTGTTAAGCTGTGACCTCCAGGTCTTTCCACACTGGTTGCATTCATAAGGTTTCTCTCCTTGTGTTCTGTGATGGATGTTAAGTTGTGCCTTCCAGGTGAAAGAATTTCCATGCCTGCTACATACATAATATTTCTCTCTGGTGGGTTTTTTTCTGATGGACAGAAAGGTGGATGTGCTGGGTGAAAGACTTTCCACATAGCTTACAATCACAAAATTTCTCTCCTGTGTGTGCTCTCTGGTTGACAGTAACGTGTAGCTCTTGGCTGAAATACTTTCCACACATATGACATTCATAAGGTTTCTTTCTCGTGTGTTTTCCGATGGACAGTAAGGTATGACTTCTTGGTGAAAGAATTTCCACACATGTTACATTCATAAGGTTTCTCTCCTGTGTGTGGTCTCTGGTGGACAGTAAAGTTTAGCTTCTGGGTGAAAGACTTTCCACACACGTTACATTCATAAGGTTTATTTCCTGTGTGTGTTCTCTGGTGGAGAGTAAGTTGTGACTTCTTGGTAAAAGACTTTCCACACAGGTTACATTCATAAGGTTTCTCTCCTGTGTGTGTTCTCTGGTGGACAGTAAGGTTTGACTTCTTGGTGAAAGACTTTCCACACATGTTACATTCATAAGGTTTCTCGCCTGTGTGTGTTCTCTGGTGGACAGTAAGGTTTGACCTCTTGGTGAAAGACTTTCCACACACATTACATTCATGAGGTTTCTCTCCTGTGTGTGTTCTCTGGTGGACAGTAAAGTGTAGCTTCTGGGTGAAAGACTTTCCACACATGTTACATTCATAAGATTTGTTTCCTGTGTGTGTTCTCTGGTGAACAGTAAGGTGTGACTTCTGTGTGTAAGACTTTCCACACATATTACATTCATAAGGTTTCTCTCCTGTGTGTGTTCTCTGGTGGTCAGTAAGATATGCCTTGCGGGTGAAAGACTTTCCACACAGGTTACATTCATAAGGTTTCTCTCCTGTGTGTGTTCTCTGGTGGACAGTAAGGTTTGACTTCTTGGTGAAAGACTTTTCACACATGTTACATTCAAAAGGTTTCTCGCCTGTGTGTCTTCTCTGGTGGACAGTAAGTTTTGCCTTCGAGGTAAAAGACATTTCACACATGTTACATTCAAAAGGTTTCTCGCCTGTGTGTGTTCTCTGGTGGACAGTGAGAGTTGACTTCTCGGTGAAAGTCTTTCCACAAAAGTTACATTCATTAGGTTTTTTTCCTGTGTGTCGTCTCTGATGGACAGTGAGAGTTGACTTCTGGGTGAAAGACTTTCCACACATATTACATTCATAAGGTTTCTCTCCTGTGTGTGTTCTCTGGTGGTCAGTAAGATATGTCTTGCAGGTGAAAGACTTTTCACACATGTTACATTCAAAAGGTTTCTCGCCTGTGTGTCTTCTCTGGTGGACAGTAAGGTTTGACTTCGAGGTAAAAGACATTTCACACATGTTACATTCATAAGGTTTCTCATTTGTGTGTCTTCTCTGGTGGACAGTAAGGTATGCCTTACTGGTCAAAATCTTTCCACACATTTTACTTTCATATGGTTTCTCTCCTGTGTATGTTCTCTGAGGGACTATAGGGTGTGTCTTCTCAGTGAAAGACCCTTTACATTGTTTATAATCCTCAACTACAGAAGACACCTGAGGGCTATATACAGCACACATCTTACCAGGTTCACTCAAAACACTCATGTTCTGACACCCAGTGATGTTTTCTGTCCTCATTCCTAAGGAGTTCCCATTATTCTTAATCAGTTCTGACTTCTGTTTTGAGCTCAAATTAAAACTTTTTATAAGTCTCAGTTTTTCCTCCCCTGGGTTAATATTTATGACTGCTACTTCAGAGAGATTCTTATTGTGACTTTCCTGACAGGTGCTAATCACATCCTCCATTTGTGGGACATCTAAAATGCATAATAGAAAAATAGACAAAAACATAAATGAGATCCATAAATTCCTTACTGTAAAGGTATTTTCTCACATTTTAACTGTTACAAGATTTTCAAATATCAAAGCATTGTTTTATGCAGAATATAAAATTTTCTCTGCAATGGAATAACTATGAATGTAGTATTGACATTTTAAAATGGAAAATAATGTTTTTCTGTATTTCAGATTTTTCTATTTTTTTCTAGGAAATATTTACTGAAATTATTCATCAACGTACTCTTAATGGTTCCATTCTGAATCTCACTCTATGCCCAGCACAACTCATAAGCTATTGTCCTGATGAGAGAATAGCAGCACTACCATTCTCCTATTTTCCTCCTACCTGCATAATACTAGTTTAAAAGAAAATGAGATCTCCTTTTGTACATTTCTTATGGTCTTTTTCTCTTCAAGAATGACTTCTCTACAGACAAAGAGAATTGCTAACCTTAAGTACACTGGCACACCAAATGCAGTTTGCCTCCATGTGAATTCTGGATTGACAATTCCTTGAGACAAAGGATCACCTAGTTCTCTGCCATACATGACTCAGGGGCACTAGGAATACTATCACTCTGTACAGCTCAAGATAAACAGACCAACTGGGCTCTGGACCCATCATCACCATTCAAGATGCTTTAACTCACCTGTAAAATACTTGTCTGAGGCTTCTCTTATCCATGGATCTGCACCTTGCTCCAGCATCATGATCAATTTAGGTTTAGGAACACAGTGTCCTATGATTAAGAAATAGTGGAGAATTATTGCTCTTGCTGGGTCATCATTAATTTAAGGTCACAGACATCATGTTCACAAGGTTGCTCCTAAATCTGGTTTCTCAATTGTTTTTTGGGGGTTGGGGATTTAGTTCTGGGGTCTGAACTCTGGGCCTGGGCACTGTCCGGCAGATCTTCAGCTCAAGGCTAGCACTGTATCACATGAGCCACATAGCCAATTCCAGCTTTTTTTTTTCTTTCTGCTTATGTGGTGCTGAGGAATCCAACACAGGTCCTCATGCATGGAAGGCAATTCCTCTGCCATTGAGCCATTTTCCCAGTCCATGGTTTCTCAATTCTTTTTTTTTTTTTTTGTCAGTCGTGGGGCTTGAACTCTGAGCCTGGGTGCTGTCCCTCAGCTCTTCAGCTCAAGGCGAGCGCGCTAACACTTGAGCTACAGCGCCACTTCCGGTTTTCTGGTATTTTATTGGAGATAGGGTCTCACGGTCTTTCCTGCCCGGGCTGGCTTTGAACCGCGATCCTCAGATCTCAGCCTCCTGAGTAGCTAGGATTATAGGCGTGAGCCTCCAGCGCCCGGCTTGGTTTCTGAATTCTTAACAGCTCCATGGTGGAGTAGCATCCAGCTTTGGGTTTATTTTGCCAACTGTGTGGCTTGAACTCAGCTGTTTTGCTAAAAGCTAGCATTCTACTAGTTTGAGTCTTGGCTACATTTCTGGTTTTTGAATGCTTAATTGGAGATAAGAGTCTCATGGTGATTTTTCTACAGCTGCTGGTTTCAAACTGAAACCTTCAGATGTCAGCCTCCGGAGTATCTAGGATTGGTAGCTTGAAGCACTAAACCCTGTATCAGGTTTGGCTTACAAATACACACTTTCACCTATTGATATCCAGAGCATACTCTCAGTAGTAATGTATGTTCTATTAATTACCCAAGTCTGGGAAGTCAGTCTCCTATTAGTGGATCATAGCTTAGAACTTTTGTCCAACTACTGATTTGCCTTCTTAAAGAACGAGAATAAAATTAGCTATTGTGTTACATATAATGAAGTTGAAGTTTTCCTTAGAAAAAAATGACAATTTCCATGGCCTCGAATCTTTTTTTTTTTTTTTTTTTGTAGAAATTGTAATGGTCCAAATGCTTACACCTGTAATCCTACATTTAGGAGGTGAGATCAGAAGAGGAAGGTTTGTAACCAAACTGGGCATGGAAACACAGAATATACCCCAAAACAAAAACGAAAATAGAATTGTGGCTCAAGCACTAGTGTGAAAGACAAACAACACCAGGCTCTCAGACTCAAATTTGACTGGCTTATATACTAGTAGTTTTTTACCTGGAAATGGCCTGGAATCTTCTCCCTAAATTACATAAATAGTCTAATGTCTACTAAAATAAAAGCACTTGACCTTAGAAAGTAAAAATAACCTTTGCTCACCCAAGGACTTGAGGTTGCTATAGGTCTCCAGCATTACATCTCTATGAAGGGTCCTCTGACCAGGATCCAGATCCTGCCACTCCTTCCAGGTGAAGTACACAGCCACATCATCAAATGACATCAGCTTCTGTAATGGCACATTTCCATCAAGAAATTAGACCTGGGTTATGAGAATTCCAATCTGGAATTTCATTATGCTGCAGTTATGCTTTGGTCTTACATAAAATGTTTGCAGCTAGTTTGTTATCTATTCACTAGGAGAATTAAATACCAAACTAGAAATATTTTACAATACATAAACCAGGACCTTAAAATACACAGATTTGCAGCGTGCTGGTGGCTTATGCCTGTAATCCTAGCTATTCAGGAGGCTGAGGTCTGAGGATCAAGGTTCAAGGCCAGCCCAGGCAGGAAAGTCCATGAGACACTTATCTCCAATAAAGCACCAGAAAAATGAAAGTAGCACTGTCACTCAAGTGGTAGCACTCACCTTAACCTGAAGAGCGGAAGGAAAAAAATCAGACCCAGAATTCAAGCCCCAAGACCAATAAAAGATTACAGTTTCCATAATGCATGCAAACACATTTCTGCTGCTAGCAATAGAGACAAGATAAAAACTCTAAGGAGACAATATTCTGACATGATAACATTAAGTCTAAGGAGGTGTCTGAAAAATTATATTATCATTTATGATAAAATTTCAGTACATACCAGGGTAAAAATGAATTAAACCAATATTTTTCCTTCATTTACACATACTGCTTCACCATCAATCCTATTTAGACCTTCTATTAACAAGTACTCAAAAAGCAAGCAGCACACATTCAGGATATCATATGGAATACAGAACATAGAACATTGCTAGATCTATGAAAAGCAGTGTCCATATGAATGTTCAAAAAACAGTAACAGTACTCCAGAAAGTAACTAATGATTGATTTGGCCCTTATAAGATTTAATTGAGTTCCCACATAAAAATATCTGTGGTTTACCATGTTTGGTTTAAATACTAAATATTGAAATGTGGTCATAGATACCCTGATATATCCTTCCTATGTAAAAAAGAACTGCTACCATGAAATTTTGTAAACTTTGCCTACATTATACAAAACAAAATATAGGTGGAGGGAAAAAAATGTTCCTTGACAAGGATTTCATTTTAATAGGCCTTCATGGAAGGTGAAAGCAAATATAGAGAGGCTCAAGGAACGAACACTCAAGATGACAAAAATGATAAATATGACCAAATGCTCAAATGGGTCACATATTTCTGAGTCCTTTCTCCAGTAGATCTCTAAGGATATATTTTCACTTGTGTTAGTTAATAGTGAAATACCTCAGAGATCAAAATCAATTAGTGAGCAAATATCTGTGACATTTTGCGACAAGTGATATTTCTAATAGAGAACATCTCGTCACTGTATTAATTTTTTTCAACACTAGTTCCAATCTTATACTGGCAGTGAATTTAAATATTCAACAGTAGTGGGATGGAAAAACAAAACTGAATACCACATCAAATGAAGTTAGACCAACACAAAATCAGGAGAAAACAGATTTTCTTGTAGTGTATCAATTGGTAGAAGGAAGTACTTTTCTGTAGGGAACTCTGAAGTTGAGCTGAAGGGGAAAAGGTTTGAGAGGTTGGAATTCCAGTCTGACAGCACTGAGAGAACTGAGAGCTGGCCGCAGAAATGTTAAAAAAGAATTCTGGAGAGATTTAAGAGACTGGAGTGCAGGCCTTTTCCTTACTATTGGAAAGATAGCATCTGAAATTGAGGTGCTGTTGACCTTGAAGGCTAGGTAAGGTGAACTCCATGTCTGCATTTTCTCTGGGCACCAGTCTTCTGTCTCAGGAGAATAAGGAAACATGTTTTCCTCACAACCTGTTGTGGCTCTGATTGTACTATTAATATAGATACTTCATTTTTGCATGTTATCAATGGTGATCTTCCCTGTGTGCACTCAAGGAACTATGCTAGCTTGCTGGCACCCATGGACAAAGTGCCAGAGAGCCTTCGGAACCCTGGTTTTCCCTAAGTCTATCTGTTTATGTTTTTGTGTTTCTCTAATTTTCTTTGTTTCTGGAATCCTGTAGAACTCTCTAGGCAACCATTTTCCTATACTATAGGTAAGAAAAATGTCAATCCTAAGAGTCATGTCAGCAACGTAAAACTGATCACTAAGAAAATCTTGTTCCAGATAGATCATTTGAAGAAAAGAAACAACTGAGACACATATGGAGGAAAGAGGTAATGAAAAAAGAAAATGATAGAAAGATAGATACAAAGAGAGAGAAAGGGAAAAATAACCAACACTAGCGAGTAGAAAATCAAAAATAGAGAGAGAAAATGGAGGAAAGAAATCTTGTTAGAATGCTTTAGAAAACAAACAGGAATTTGTAGAAAGTCCATACAGCTTAGCAACAAATACAGGCGATGTTTCAAGTAAGACCAAGACTGTGAAACAGTACAAGAACTATATATGGAGAATAATTTAAGTACATATAGGTTAATCATTCCTTAAGAACACACAAAGGTGGGTATGACCACACTATTTCAGCAATTCCAGGAAAATTTCATTGAGATAGTTTAATGTTACTCATGAGGAAGTGATATGGTGGCAATCTATCCTTCACCTTCCATGAGAAGTAACCTGCTTGGTGTCATTACATCACATAACAGGTGTGACTACATTTTATGACAAGTTGAAACCTAGACATTCTGAAGCCAATCTGAATTCAACTTAGAATATAACCATACAATCTGCTAAACCTACAAGCAATCTTTATCTGCTAATTTACAAGCCTTCTTTATCTGACTTATGAATATGTTGCTGAGGCTGAATCTGTGTGGTTGGTATTGTTTTTAATTCTTGGACATCTTTAGGTTCATATAGTGGAATGGAAAACAAACGAAAAATAAAAAAATCAACTCACCAGAGATCCATTCATTCTGTCTTGCTGCTGACAATGAGCAGAAGATTCTGGAAGCATGGCTGGGATATAAGGGAAATGATGCATTCAGAAATGAATCTGTGAGATTTTGGGCCCAGAATTTCCTCTTGCAAACATGATACATAGGTTCAAAAACCATAAAGCCTTCTTTTTTTTAAATTTTTTATTGTGAAAACATAAAGCCTTCTTATAAGCGAAGAATTTTTAATGTCTTAGGCAGAGCATTAAAGTGTCCAATAAACACAAATCCAGCCCATTTCCTGATAGATAGATATTATTAAACCAACTAATTTATATACTTATGTACACACTAAATTGGAAAAAATGAATGTTCCCACAGAAATTATTGAATAATTGAAAGCAAAAACATATCATATTTCTACTAAAAGTAGTTATTACTGAAAATATTTCGGGATGTATGAACTGCTTTTTTTTCCTTTTTTTTTTTCTTTTGCCAGTCCTGGTGCCTGAACTCTGGGTCTGGGCGCTGTCCCTCAGCTCTTCAGCTCAAGGCTAGTGCTCTACCACTTGAGGCACAGCACCACTTCCAGCGTTTTCTGCTTATGTGGTACTGAGGAATCGAACCCAGGGCCTCATGCATGCAAGGCAAGCACTCTGCCACTGAGCCACCTTTCCAGCCCATGAACTGCTTTTTTAATGCAAAAGTATCCTAGGAATCCATTGGATTTTGTGTTCTACCTCATTCATTTACATATTTAAACACCATGGAAAGCATGTATGATGTAACAGTAATTTTCACCCAAAGTTAGAGAGAAAAATGTATATAGAATATATTTCTTATGTTATACTATTTCAATAATGGGTGTCAAATGGCACATTTCACTCTACCCATTGCACACATATGCAATGATTAGCAATTTGCCATTTAAAATGCTTTGGCCAAAGGGACTTGAGTAAAGATGAGGTAACCCAGGTTTGAGAAGTCCCTAACGTTCATTTTCCTAAACAGTCATGCGAAGAACCTTGGCCATCCTAAAGATACAACATAAAATAATCGATATAGGCGTGACACACCTGAAGATAAGTAACACCTACAAAGCAAACAACCTTGAGTAAGACATATTATCTCAAGTTTTCTTCTGTGAATTTTCTTTTTAGGCCACATGTCCCCGACCAACACTTTCTGTACTACCAGGCACAACCAACTGATTAGAGCTAGCATTAGCAAATCCATAGCTGGCACACTTAATGTAAGTTTGAATGATGACATACTAAAAATCACAGTGTTAACAGGCTAAATAAATTAGCCAGAAGAGGATTAGGGATTACTACATGAATAGATACTTTCAGTCATAACAATTACTCCAATATCCCAAACCACAGCCTCAGATATCCTTTGATAACTATGCCCTGACTTATTCCTCAATCCAGCTCATCACGACTCCTAGAAATTAGTTTAAATCTTGCAACAACATAAAGTAATTGAGAGTGGTGCAGGAAAGAGTACCACGTGAATCTGGTGCTCAGGGAAGTAGCAACAATTTTTCCATAAGGCAAAGGATGCTAGCAACAGCTTCCCCTTCCTGTGCTTTTCTGTTTCTTCCCTTTAGGGCTTCTCAGAATTGACAAGGTCTGTGCATTTAGGATGGAGATTCCTATTCATAGGGTGCTCTGCTTCAAACATCGCTAGGCTTCATTCCTAAAAATACAGGAACAATATCCAATATCCCATGTACAACTGTCTCTAGAAACAGAGTCGAATACAAACACGTGTGAAATCAAGCCAGGAGACTAAAAACTCAAGCCAAACAAATTAAAATATCTCTAGGAGAAACAACACAGAAGCCCCAAATACAACTTCAATGTAAGAGGACTCAAGGCAGGCACACACCTCACAATTTCACTAGAATTCTTCCTGTACTCCTCTTACACCTAGGCAAAGCGAATAAAGTCATATGGGTTAATAGAAGAATCCCTTGGTCTTGGAGTACAAATGCACAACTCTTGGGCTCTCCTCATCTGCAGAATCACCAAGCTTGCTCTCAGATATTTGGGAACCAGGTTCTTGCACCTCAGGGTCTAGAGCCTAATGACAGCACAAACTCCTGAACCTCAAGCAAATTACCAACTCCAGACTGGAGAAAAGTGTGGAGGGGGCAGTAGGAGCTTTAACCAAAGTGTAATGTTCTCCCTTTGAGCTGACAAGCTCAGTTATGGTGCTTGCAGGCCCAGAGTTTAAGCCACACCAATGACCAAACAGAAACAGAAAAAGAAAAAGAAATCCGTGGAGGGGAGACTCCCCCAGCAATCGCACAGTTCCTACCTGACATCAGTTCCAAAGCCTGAGATTCCTTCAAGTTACAGCTCCCAAGCTCCACTGCACAGAGCTGTGGGCCGGACTCCTGGCTCCCACGTATGGAAGGCCAAACTTTACTTCAGTGCACTTCCAGCAGCAAGGCAAAGGGAAAGAACCCAGAAGAAGCCCACTTAAAATGCCCGTTGTGGGCGGGGAGTCGCATGTGCAAAAGGATCTTCTGCCCCACCTCCGCCCTCCAAAACAAGAAAAACAACCCAAGACTTTCAAAGAAAATGTCCTTCTTGGAGACTACAATTCCCACAATACCCGGCACCACCCTGGTCACAAGAGTGCTTGAATGCATTGGGACTTTCCTCTCCCTGCTGTAGGAGCTAAGCTGAATTTTACTTGAAAAACACTATTTTCTTCCTGAAACCAGCCACAAAATGTAAATATATGGGGAGAAGTGGATGCATTGACTGTTTGGTTCTTAGTTCTAATAATGAAATCGAGTTTATGTGACTGTGTTGCTCATACATTTCTTTTTGTTCCATTCCTGTGTTCTGCTGAATGTAAATTATATCTCTGTTTTGCCTTAAATTGTTTAATACCTCCCCTCTCATCTTACAAAGGTACTCACAGACACTGAACTTATACCGGGTCATTTTCCATTGCTGTAATGTACACAACGGCATAGAATAGGAAGATTGTTACGTGGATATGCAGCATAATCCTTGTGTTGATTTGCATTTCGAAAAAATCTAACAATTAATTTTCCAGAACATCCCCAATTCTATCTATTAAATCAAAAGGAGTTTTAGGTTGTTTCTGAAGTTTGCTTTTCATCTAAGGGTGTTATGATTGTTGTTTTTGCTCTTGGTCCTGTGGCTTGAACTCAGAGCTTGTGCACTATCTGTGAGCATTTGCTGTGCTCTATTTGCATGTCCTTTAATAATTTCTTCAGGTAAGTAGCAAAAAGTTTCCTCACAGCGATTCTTAAGTACATGGCACATTACCCTGATTTTCCTACAAAGAGAGTGATTTGGGGGTCAGAATGAATGCAGGTGTGTAGAAGAGTGAAGTTTAGGGTAGGTCTATGTTGATGTGAAGCTTAATCAGTGCAAACCAGTCTGATTTTTCATTTTTGCATGTGAAAATCTCTTTAATATTCTTACCTCCTCTCTGAAACTTAAAGTTCCTCTCAGTAGCTTTAGGCAATATATCTCGGGGACCTCAGACTTGTCTTCTCAGACCTTATCCCTTAAGTTGTGGAATAAATCTTTTGTCTCCTGCCGCAGTTTCACCAGAGCACAAGCAAGACTTCTGTGGGCCAATGGGATGATAATTAAGGAGACAGAGAGATGGCTGATGGCACAATTCTCCTATGTCTGTCAAATGCTTGTGTAATATTGGTCTAAGCCCACTCTGCCAAAAAGTGCAAACAGCACACTTCTTTCCTCATTCTATTTCAATCTATGGTTTCCACCAAAGCCTCCCTTCACTTAAAGCCCCAGGCCAAACAGCTAGAACACACACTTCCTCAAATCATAAAGGACTTGCAGTACTGAGGGTGGGAGTCAATGGCCCTGAAGCCTTTGCTCACATTTGGCCTGCTCCTGCAGGCACCCCAGGGTCTGCAACAGTCTCTCTCTCTCATAATCAGAGATCCTATACTTGTCTCCTAAAGTTTATTGTGATTTTTGGTGATCCTTTACATACAACATAATTGGGATGGATTGGATTGGATACTTTCTTACCTGATTTTATTTCTCCAGTGTATGGGTTTTGCATGTCCGTTTTGTGGAGCTGAACTATTCCTCATGAAAATGGGAATCAAAGGGCATATTTGGATTATAGACTTCAACTTAAAAGCACCTCTAATAATATAAAGAAAACCTAATATCATTCTGTAAAAGTAAATTCCTAAGAGGCAAGGAGAAAAGGATCAGGAAAAACTGGAGTGCTTCCAAGACTACCTGTGAAGTGTAGTTTTCATTTTTCAAGCTTATATTTCTGATGCATTTATTTATACTTTTATCCTTTTTTTGTTTGTTGTTCGGACATGGCACTTGTACTCTGAGCCTGGGAACCATCATTGAGCTCAAGTGCTCTACCATGTGAGCCACAACACACTTCCGGATTTTTAGTGGTCACTGGAGATAAGTGTCTCACACATGTTGCTGGCCAGTCTGACTTTGAACCGGGATCCTCAGTTTCAGCCTATTGAAAAGCAAGGATTACAGACATGAGGCACCAGTACCCAGCTTACATTTCTTGTGTTTTATGTCCCAACCCTGGACTTGAACTCTGTGCATGGACACTGTCACTGAACTTCTTTTGTTCAAGACTAGCACCCTACTACATGAGCCACATTTCCACATTCTGTTTTTTCTCTGTATGTGGTACTGAGGAGTTGAACCCAGGACTTCATGCATGCTAGGTAAGCATACTACCACAGCTGGGGGCCAGCCACAACACCAGCAGTGCTCCAGAAGAACAAGGGGATGATAATGGAAGAGACAGAGACAAGGCCAATGATGAATCTCTCTTTATTTCAGCGACAACCTTAGCTATAGACACTTTCTGTATCTGTCCAGTGCTTGCATCACATTGTTCTAGGACTCAACATGGCAACAACTGCAGATCATATGCATCCTTCCTCATTCTAGTTCAACCTTTGTCCACCAAACTCCTATAGGTAAGGCCCCAGGCCCAGAAGCTAAAAAGAACACTCCCAGAATCAATCAGTTAAGTGTCTGTAAATACCTGATCATGTGGTTTGAACTCTGGGCCCGAGCACTATCCCTGAGCTCTTCCCCTCAAAGTGAGCTCTCCACAACTTGAGCCACAAGACCACTTCCATTTTTCTGGTGGTTAATTGGAGATAAAGCTTATGAACTTTCCTGCTGGAGCTGATTTTAGACCAGCCTCCTCAGATCTCAGCTGCCTAAGTACCTAGGATTACAGGCATGAGCCACTGGCACCCAGCTGCAAATACCTGTTTAAAGTGAGTAGAGAGATATTCAAATTTTTAAGCCAAAACAGAGACATAATTTATATTCAGAGGAACATACTTTTTAAATAAAAACAAAATCAATAACCATAGATTGTCATAAAATCAATTACATTAATAAAACTAAGAATTAAAAAGCCAAATTATCTAATGCTCCTAATACAATTCTTTGTTTTGGTTGATCTCACAATGTTTCAGGAGGTAAATGGATTTTTCAAGAGGAAACTCACCTTAGTTTCCCGTAGCTGGGAGAGAAATGTCCCCAAGCATCCATGCACACTTAGGACCAAGTCTCTGGCGCCAGTCCAAACCCTGTAACAAAGCCACTTCCTCTAGTTGAATGCATTGTATTATGGGAATTGCACTTTCTATTGGGGCATAGATACTTTGAAAGTGTGGAGGTGGGCTGTGGTAAGGCATCTGAGCATCCTTGGCCACTGTGGGTTGTTGGGAGCCATTGGGAGCTGACAGTAAAGCTCAAAGGTCATCTTGACCCCTGTGTAGCTTAAAGGCACGTACAAGGAACTGGCTTACTTAAAAGACACCTGGTGCCCAGGAATTAATTGAACTGCTTCAGACATTTCTAACTGTGGTGGGACTGATGTTTATTACTGTGCTAGGTGGGGATGTGAGATAACTGGGACTGGCTCTTGGATCATGCACCAAGGCCCTCCCTATCCTTGTCTGGCGAATCTCGACCCCCAGACTTGCCTGGAACCCCCTGTGTAGCCAATGCTATCCTTACCAATGTAATCCTGTTAAAACAACCTTTACAGAGGAGAGAAAAGGATAACTAACTGGAAGGTGGGTCTGCAATTAAAACAAAAAAAAAGGGGGGGGGAAATATGTAGAGCACATGGGCAGCAAAGATGGTGCTGAGAGGGGGTTGAGTGGGCAGAGCCCAATTTACTGTAGAGCACATGTGCAACCAAGATGGCGCTGGGAGAGAGTAGAGAGAGCAGAGCCCAATTGATCTTCCGATCAGTGCCTAACCAGCCAGTGAAGGCTCAGGTGCATGATAGGGTGTGACCTTGACAGTGATTGGTTTCTCTTCCTTCCTTGCGATGCCATCCGCCCTTTTTGTCTTTAAAAGGTGCTGTTCTCAGTTAATTAATGAATTTTCTACCTGCTGGATTTGGCTCCCCACTGTGTCTGATTGTCTCCCGGTCTGAGGGAGGTTGGGGAACGGGCGAGAGCACTGCACTAACCTTTCCTAGGACCCCGTCAGTCTTTCATGGGACAGACGAAGACCCAACAGTGGGTGTTTTTAGTTTGCAAATTCAGGTTTCTTTCCTTTTGCCTTGCTGCTGGAAGAGCTCTGAAGTACAGCTTAGCACTTCATAGTCAGAGCCAAGAGGTAGAAGACCAGTGCTTCTTCTTCAGGGGAACTTGGGAGCTGTAACTTGAAGCAATCTGAGTCGCCAGCCAGAGTCTGCCCTTAGCATCTTTTTTCCTAGTCTGGGGTTGATATTTTATGGCCTAATGGATTTGTGCTGCCATTAGCACTTGTTCCTCCAGGTGCCGGAAACTGGCTCACAAACCTCTGGTCCTCTAGACAAGGAGAGTCAGGAGTTGTGCGTTTATACTCCTGAACCTAGAGATTCTGGTACTCACTCATGTGACTTCATAAACTTGCTTTTTGTGAATTGAAGCCTATGAATAGTAAACATTCCTTGAAAATGTCTTATATAAACATAGTGATCCTCTTTTCACCCTCTGTACTTCCTATGGCTTTTGAAACTTTCAAAATGCTGCTGGCACAGATATACTCCAATTAATATGTCTGTTCTTAACAAATTACAATTTCTCCACTAATATAATTAGCCTATTTTACATCACTTAAAATGAGAGAGAAAGGCTGGGCAGGTGGTTCAGTAGTAGAATGCTTGCCTTGCATGAATAAATCCCTGGGTTTGATTCCTCAGAACCACATAAGTAGAAAAAACTCACAGTGCACTGTGGCTCAAGTGGTAGAGTGCTAGCTTTGAGTTTAGGAGCTGAGGAACAGTTTCCAGGCTCAGAGTTCAGGCCCCATGTCTGACAAAAAAAAAATGAGAGAGATTTCCTATATATGTATTCCAAATCAATTGTTAAAATATAATTTGAATACAATACAATGACCTTGATATGTGTGTGCTTGTCCTGATTCTTGAACTCAAGGTCTGGAAACTGACTATGAAATTATTTGGTTCAATGATAATCTTGTACCAATTAAACCACATCTCCACATCCAGCTACTTTGGCTACTTTATTGGAGATAAGTCTCTCAGACATTCTTGTACCCATGACTTCAATTTGTGATCCTTGTAGGGATCCTTCATGTCCATCCCAGGGGACCACAAACAAGCACAGGAGAAAGATTATAATAAGGTTTACTAGAAAGACAGTATTTCCCCAAAGAGGGAGCACATGCATCTATCCCTCTTCAGGTAGCAACAGGAGCTGGGGAACAGGAAGTTAGGTAGGTGCATGCTCAGGTAGGTGTGGGTAGAGAGAGGGAGTGGTCACCAGTTTGGAAGGAACTCTAGGTCTGGGAGGAGCTCAGGTCTGGGTGGAGCTGAGGAGCAAAGGTGGGGATAATACTAACTTTCCTCAGATCTCAGCCTTCTGAGTAACTAAGATTACAGCCATTAGACATGAGAGTCCAGTTACAATGTCCCCTTTTAAATTCAGATTACATTTCTAGTAAAATAATATGAAATAGAAAACGTGACAGTTTTAAGGCAGGATGTTCAGTCACTAATGTGGATGAGGACAGTTCAAATCCCAAAACAAACCGAAAATACCCCACCTTGAAGTTTGTAACACTCCTCATCTTAAGTATTGTGAATGTGAACACTTAGCCTATTGAAAGATTAAAAATTGACCATTACCATTACTAACTTGCTAACTGCTGATTCTGCTTCTATAAACTTGTTTACGCTAGCATTGACCCTTCCCTTCCCAGAAAATGAGTTAAGAAGTTTCAGAGACCAGATGCCGGCCCCAGGACAAGGTCAGTGGTCGTAGATAAAAAACAGACAGTAGGTGTTCCTCAGTTCCCATTTAGAAATTCCCCAGACAGGACCTTGAGATAACGACCACCTGGCAAGACCACAAGCTAAGCCAAATGTCAACCAATCATAGGCCTGTAACCATGTATTCCCGCCCCCCCCCCCCTCCGCCTTAAACCAACCATGGGCCAGTCATTTTACAAAGAGTGTTACAAAATTTCCCGCGTGGCAAAGTGATTGTTGGTGTATATGGTGACCTTTAAATGGACCAATCATGGGATGCTTTGTGTTATGCGTTAATCTTGTGGTTTTTGCCTTTAAAAGAAGGCTTGTAACCGCTGCTGCTCGGGGCTCCCTGTCTGTTCCGGGCAGAGAGTCCGTTTGCGCAAATGTCAAATAAACTCCTCTTGCTTATTGCATCTCCCGGCCTGGAGTCTGAGTTTTCTGGGGCACCCTCCCGTTGATGAAAGTATCCCAGGAGTCTGGGGTCTTTCATTATAATAAATTCTTTTTAAGTTTGTCAAAGTAAGAAAACATTCTTGTAAAGTAGAAAAACCCAGTACTGATGTGCAAACACTGTTTTTAAAAGATTCATATTGTCTTTCCTATCAAAAACCTCACTGAAATAATCTGAAAAATGTTCTCTTTTTGTAAATGTCACTGCAAAGTTCATGTATTTTATATTAACACTTACAATTATGCATAAGTGGAAAAAAATAAAACAAGAACGCTGGATAATAGAATTTCCTGTGTCATCAACCAACAAGTATAAGCAAAAGCACATACCTACGTAAGTTGTTTCTTTTACATTTTATGGATCTACATTTTGGGGTGTATTTTCTGTTAATATTGTTTGGTTACAAATAAGACTTTAATCTTCTGTGGATTTGTCTTTAGGGGATACTTTAATGCTCTACTTGATTCAGGAATGTTTCTTCTCCCATAAGAAGGCTTTATGCTTTTCCAGCCCACCTATCATGTTCTGACCAGGAACTGCTAGGGTAAAATCACACAGGTTCTTTTCTGACTCTAATTTGGCTTCTCTCCAAGCCATGGTTCCAGAATCTTTATTCATTGTCAACAGCAAGCAAGCAAGAAAGGATTTCTGATGAGTTTCTTTTATTCCTCACTCTGTTTGACATTCCACTTTATGAACCTCAGGGTTTCCAAGAGTAAAGAACAGAAAAAAAAAAGATTCAGCTTGAGAAACATGTTTCTGAAAAAGCTCAAGATGGCTTAGAGATTTAGCAGATTATCAAATCTTGCCTTCTAAGTTAAGTGCAGATTTGCTTTAGTTTGTTTCTAGTTGTTCTAATGTGAAGACAAAGTTGTCCCACTTGTCATGTGATTCAATGACACCTATGAAGTAACTTGTCATGAAAGGTAAAGTTTTGCTAGAAAATGGTCAGACTTCACATCCTCATACAAAATAAAAAACTATCCTAGTAAAGTTATACTGGATTTGCTGAAATAGTGTGGTCAAACATAACTTTGATTGTTGTACAGGACTGAGTGAATTATAAGTACTTCAATTAATCTGTGTAAATACTCTTGGACTGCTTTGTGGTATTTGTCTTTCTTGAAACTTAGGCTGTATTTGATGGTATTTATAGAAATCTCCATTTTTCTGTATTTTACATACTAGTGTAGAAGTGCTGGACCATATTGCTATGTAATTCTATATTAAGTTCTTTTTAGGACTCTTTGTCCCATCTTTGATAGTTTTACATACCTGAGAGAAATGCACCAAGGTTCACAATATTGTCCCATTTTTCCTAGCTTTTGCTAGATTTTGGAAGGATTTTTTTGTTTTGTTTAAAATTATGCCACACTAACATGTGTAAAATAGTTATTTTATTGTAATTTTGATTTGAATTTTTCACATGACTATTGGTGCTACTTTTATATTTTAATTAGCTATTTGTGTATGTCCTTTTTAGAAAGTCTCTTGAGGGGCTGAGAAGGTGGCTCAGTGGTAGAGCGCTTGCCTTGCATGCATGAGGCCCTGGGTTCAATTCCTCAGTACCACATAAGCAAAAAGAAAATAAGCTGGACGTGGCACTGTGGCTCAAGTGGTAGAGTGCTAGCCTTCAGCTGAAGAGCTGACGGACTGTGCCCAGGCCCAGAGTTCAGGCCCCAAGACCGGACCCCTCAAAAAAAAAAAATCTTGAATCCTTTTCCCATTTTAAAAGTAGATTTTGTAGATTTTATATTTTCTAATTCAGATTTGCTAGTAATCTATGTAAAGACATATGCAAATACTTTCTCTTACCATGCTTTTGCTTCTTTGTTGATAGTTCTTTTCAGCATACAAGGTTTTCATTGTATGCACTTAATCTTGTTTGGTTTTGTATTTATTTTTTTAATTTTTATTCATTAATTTATTTATTGTCAGTCATGGGCCTTGAACTCTTGGTCTGAGCTTGTCCCTCTGCCCTTCAGTTCAAGGCTAGCACTCTACCACTTGGGCCACTGCACCACTTCTGGTTTTCTGGTGCTCCATTGGAGATAACAGTTTCACAGGTTTTCCTGCCCAGGCTGACTTTTAACCATGATCCTCAGATCTCACCTTCCTGAGTAGTTAGGATTACAGGTGTAGGCCACAGGTGCCACATTTGTTTGTTTGTTTCAAGTGTCACTTTTGGTGTCCTATTTAAGGATTTACTGTTAAATATAATGCCATAAGGCTTTCTCCATTGCTGTCTTCTTTTCCTCCTTTTCCTTTTTCTCTTTTTCCTTTCTCTCCACTACTCTCTTGTCTCCTCTTCTTCCTTCTTTTCCCTGACCTTTGGCTTCCCTTCTCTCCCTCCTCCACTCATTTTCTTTTCTCTTTATGTGTGAGATGAAGACTTGCTAGTATCACTACAATTAGGTTTCTAAATTAGAAACACATGTAATAAACAAACCTCAGACTCCATCATGGCTTTTTTGAGCTACTATTGGAGCTTGAACTCCAGGTCTCACAGTCAGTCAGCTTCCTCACTCACTGTTGGCACTATCACTTGAGCCTTTCCTTAACCTGTTCATTAGCTGCTTAATTTGAGTTGTCTATCTAGGCTGCCTTCCAGACCCCTATTTCCTCCTTAGTAGCTAGGCTAAAATGACAGTCTTGAGCTAGAAGTGCTTGTCTTGTTTTTTCTTACCTCAACATGTAACATTAACACTTAATTGGATACTACAATGAAACGTATGATTGTTACTGGTTTATGTAGAATTAATATTTAACCTAAACTCAAATAGTTTATCTTTCAAAATAAGTGTTGTATTATATATCTAATAATTGTAACTGTTCTTCTAACTGTGGTAGATTTTCATCACCAAGCAAATCATTTATGCTGGAGATATTGTTTTATTATTAATGTAATTTGATGTTAATATGGTGGTGATGCATACAGAGATTAATAAATACTTTTCTTTTCATACAGTGTCTTCCATTCCTTCACTCTCTCCCAACTCCTCCCTCCTATCTCTACTCCTGAGTTGTATACTGTATTTTCATCACCCTATTTCCCTCAAATTCTATGGCTCTGCCACACCCTCCAGAAGATTTTCACGTGAATACACCATGCATAATTGAAAGCACTTGTTTTTATTTCACAACTGAAGTAAGACAGTGGCTCCCTTTAATATTCTATAAATCATACTAATAGCATACATTTGTTACAGATCCATTCTAGTTCCCATGTGTCTTTTTTACTGAGAGATTATTAGAAACATATTGTTGGATTTTATTGTGTTTATAACATAGATTTCTTTCTCATAATGATTTCCAGACAATTTGTCTTCAGATCTATTCTCAGTGTGTCTCTCTTGGTAAATATAACAGCGTAGTGCTTATCAAACAGCATTTAGGTAAAGAAAATGCCTTCCACATGTTTCTTTGTGGTGACCATTTGTTTGGTTGTTCAGTCATTAAGAGGAGTATTAGATGCCGGGCACCAGTAGCTCACGCCTGTAATCCTAGCTACACAGGAGGCTGAGATATGAGGATCACGGTTCAAAGCCAGCCCTGGTAGGAAAGTCTATGAGATCCTTATCCCCAATAAAGCACTAGAGAGCCAGATGTGGCGCTGTGGCTCAAGCGGTAGATCATTTGCCTTGAGCTCAAAAGTGCAGGGATAATGCCCAAGCTCTGAGTTCAAGCACTATGGCCGACAAAAAAAAAAAAAAAAAAGGAGTATTCGTTCTCCAATCATAATAATAGATTAATGAAATTATCATTCTTTGGCCTTTTAACCATGTCCTTGTAGACTTTACTTTTCAGAATAAAATTTTTATTATACAGATTGATGATATACATATTATTATCAGTGCGCTGTATCTGTGGTAACACAATTTGTGCTGAAGTTTACTTCCTCTCAGGTTATCAGTATTTGTATTTTCCATTATTCATTTTTGCTTCAGGTATCTTCATATTGATTATTTTGATTTCTTGATAATAAATGTATATCTCTTTGGATGGCTTATTGAGTTTTTGAGAATATTTTCTTCAGTTCAAATCAGACAGTACCTGATATATTCACTATTTTTCTATTACAATATAAACATGGTTTTATTTTACTAATTACTTTCCTATTTATTATGTTTGTTTCATCTGATACTTCTTTCATAGTGTGCTTTCATCTAACCTGTACACAACCTTCTATACAGTGCAAATCACTTGTAATATAATTTCCTGGCAATCTTCTATACACTGTAAATCACCTCTGATGCCTATTACATTTTAAATCCTACTAAACAGTTGTTACACTGCATTGTTCATAGGATAATGCCAGTTTTTTGAAAGACCACATGTTGACTATAGGTACCATACTTTTTCAAGTATTTTAGATCTAAGGTTGGTTGAATCTGTGAAAAAAACAAATATGTAAGGCATAATATACTCCTATGAAAATGCTACTACAGGGGCTGGGATGGTGGCTCAGTGGTAGAGTGCTTGACTTGCATGCATGAGGCCCTAGGTTAGGTTCCTCAGCACCACATAAACAGAACAAGCTGGAAGTGGTGTTGTGGCTCAAGTGGTAGAGCACTAGCCTTGAGCTGAAGAGCTGAGGGACTGAACCCAGGCCCAGAGATCAAGCCCCATGACTGATGAAAAGAAAAAAGAAAAAAAATGCCGTTAAGCAGTAGCTATAACCTAATCTTGTAGTCTGACTGTTTCTTTAATAAAGAAGTAACCACAACTTTTATGTACAGAATAAAGACCATCCTTAGGCTGAAACATAGAACTTCAAAAGACATAAAACATGTACCAAAATTGTTGCTATACTCTAGAACTGCAAGAAAGTAAATTTCTCAAATAGTCTGGTCTTTCTTATGGCAGACATAGGTAGTTAAGTTGCTGGAGGTACTGCATTGCATTATTACTAGGTACTCTAAGAGTTTACAATATTCTCACAATTCTAGCTGATGACATCATATAATATAGTTACTTTTCAATGGGTTAATTCCATTTAACATCTGAATCAATTACACTTTTCAATTTTTTTGGTGGTATTCTTGAACACAGGTCCTCATATTTGTCTGGCAAATACAGCATTAATTGATCCATGTTACTAATCCACATACTTTGGTTTGATTACACTTATGTATTTATATATTGCATCTTTATGCTTTAAGAATCATGAACATAGTTCTATATGTTTTCCCTTCACTAATCATTTTAGACAGATTACATAAAATATATGTTCTATACATTCCTATATACTTACCTACACATTTACAATTTTCATGTGTAGTTCCATGTTGACATCTTTCTTATTGTCTTCAAGCAGGATAATTTCTTGTAACACTCTGCAGCTGGAGGTGTGTTATTAATTAATTACCTTTCCTGAAAATACCCATAATCTGCATTTTTAGAAGTGTGAATTGACTAAGAAGGAAAACTTAAACACAGAAAAATATTATTTTCAATTGTAAAATATCAGTATTACTTTCATAATACCTTAGGGGGAAAGGCATACAGATCTGATAAATAAATTCCTACTTTAATATTTTAAAATCTTAAATTTTAAAAGATAATGTGATACCTTCACAATAAAGAGTTTTTAGATATCAATTATGTTTTTGTACTTTTTTCTTATGACTCATTTTAGAGGTCCAAAAACATAGATGTTGTGATTAAGTCTTTCCAAGATGAATATCTGTGAGAAATAGCAGTCACAACTACTGATACAGTTGAGGGAAGAGTGTGATTAGGAACAAATTTTATTTTGAGCTCAAAATATAAGGCAGAGCTGACTAGGACTAATGGGAACCCTGAAGGATGAGAACTGAGGATTTCAGTGAACCTGATGAGATGCATGTCCTGGGTGTCTACTGAAGTTGAAGGACCCCCACAGATATTCTGCGCATTTAATTCAAAATTATGAGAATCCAAATGACCTGTAGTCTTTGAATATGGTAGAGAAGGGAAGGTAGTACTCTCAGGGACCATATTCTTTAGACAGTGTTGGAGAGCACTCCAGTAAGCATAATGAATATAGAGAAGAGTATCATAATTCTGCTGTCCTTGCCCAAGAAATGCTTGAGGGAGGGAGGAAAACACCTGAATGTATTGTATGTGCAAAATCATTCCACTTAAGACCCACAGTCAGTTTACATAAAAAAAATGTACAAAGGGTATGATTGGATGGGAGGGAGGGGGGAGGCTGGGAAGGGAGGTGAAGGGTAAACAAAGGAGGAGGATGCAATGCTTGGTAAGAAATGTATGCATTATCCTGCCCATGTAATTGTAACCCCTCTGTACAGTATGTTCTCAAATAAAATAAAATAAAATTAAAAAAAAAATGTACAAAGGAGGGAATCCTTATACTTGTACTGGATGTGCAAAATCTTTCAGTAAGGAAATACACCTAACAAAACCTCAGAGCATGTATCCACAGGAGAAGCTTGATGAGCATAGGCACTGTCCAAAATCTATGTCTGAGAAAACATAAGTGGCATTCCTACCACAACTGCTAGAAGATGGTTACAGAAATCCATAAATTGAGAGACACAAAGAGATAGAAGTAGGATTGTGCTTAGATATTTGATAGGTAATATACAGGTAAAAAGTGATCCTCATCATTTTGTATTCCACAGATAGGTAAACACAGTATTTTGAAGTACAAATGGATGCTGATGCATCATGCCTGCAATCCTAGCTACTCTTGAGGCTGAGATCTGAGGATCACAGTTCAAAGCCAGCCTGGGCAGGGAAGTCTGTGAGACTCCTGTCTCAATTAATCACCAGACAAACAGAAGTGGTGCTGTGGCTTAAGTGGTTGAGTGCTCACCATGTGCTGAAGAGCTCTGGGATTGCTTAGGACCTTTAGTTCAAGCTCAGGACCAGCATAAAAACAAACAAAAAATTCATTACTAAATACCACAAATAACATAGTGCATGTAATAATATTTAAAGGTGCTGGACATAAGTGTCTCATGGTGGTAAACCTGAGATCTGAGGATTGAGCTTTCATCCAGCCCTTTCAGAAAAGTCAATGAAACTCTTCTCTACAATTAATCAACTAAAAATACAGAAGTAGAAAGAGTGAAAGAGCCTTAAGATAAAATGGTAAGGGATAGCACCCAGACAATGAGATCAATACCTAATATTGGTACATTTTAATATTGGTACATTTTTAAGACTGAAAAAACAACAGAAACATAGAATAAGTTCTCTTGTGGATGTAGGTAGCAGTTGGAGCAGAGAGGGTGAGCAGACAGGGTAAAGGAGGTGAATGAGGTTTTTAAAAATTGTGTATGTGTGTGTGTATGTGTGTGTGTGTGTGTGTGTGTGTGTGTATGCGTGTGGTGTTTATCAATTAAACTTGCTGACACTGTGTTTTTGTTTTCATTTACTCATTTGTTGTTGTTGATATTGCTTGACATTCCTGGGGCTTAAACTCAGGGCTTAAGAACTGTTACTGAATTTTATTATGCTGAAGACCTCCATTCTCCCACTTGACCAACTCTAGGGATGTTTGGTGATTGTTGTTGTTTATTAGGTACTGAGAAATCAAACCCAGTGCTCCATGCATGCTAGGCAAGCACTTTATCACTAAGCCACATTGCCAGCCCCAAACACTGTTTTAAGAAAGGGGTCAGTGCTGGGAGCATGGCTCAGTGGTAGAGTGCTTGCCTTGCATACATGAGGCTCTGGGTTCATTCCTCAGCAGCACATCAGCTGAAAATTCTTTGTGACATATCACCAATTAAATGCCCGAAAACTAGAAGTGACATTGTGGTAGCATGCTAGCCTTTAGTGAAAAGCTTAGGGAATATGTCAGGCCCTCCCTGAGTTTAAAGCCCTCACTTAACAATTGAAAGAAAAAAGAAATGGTCCCAAACAAACAAAAACCTAATTACTTGCTTATTGCCTTTGTTCTTCTATTTTTCTTTGTAGTTGTAACTGAATACTTTCTGTCATTCCATTTTCTACTTTCTTCCTTTCACTTTGGGGGATTGAACCTTGGGACTTGCACATGGAAGGTGGATAGTACATACTAACATATACTTTCTTCTTTTAACATAAAAAAGTCAGCTTATAGGACAGGGAAGGTGGCTAAGTGGTACAGTGCTTGCATTACATGCATGAGGAGCTGGGTTCTATACCTCAGGTCCACATACCCAGAAAAAGCCAGAAGTGGTGCTGTGGCTCAGGTGGTAGAGTGCTACCCTTGAGCAAAAGCAGCTCAGGGACAGCACCTGGGCCCTGAGATCAAGCCCAAAGACAAGCAAAACAGAAAGTCTGCTCATTGAAATTAGTCAATGCCTCCCCTGCAATAAACTGGCTTTAGTTCACTTTCAATAGTACTGTCCTTTCAGTGATTGCAGGGGACACTCACAGAACAGACCTTATGCCTCTGCTGTCATTTATAAACTAGCTGTTGTACAACATTAAGCATCAACACATACATTTCTATTCTTATTATTTTGAACACAATGGGATTTGTAAGGGTAGGTAAAAATAAGTGAAGGAAACCCTTCCTTTTCACCTATTTGTTGTGATAGTAATGGATCTATTTTGCTGTGCACCTAAGTCCCACACTTATCATTGAAGTTCTCTCTGAACTACTTTTCAATTTCTTTTCTTCTTAGGACACACACGAACACACACGTCCTGAAGAATTTTACCAGTACACCTAACAATTGTTTTACTACCAATTTTTCTTGTCCACAAGCAATTGTATCATCTACATAGGACAAGACTATTACATTAGGCCACTGACTTGTTACAGGTCCCTGTGTCAACAGTGAACCCTGCAAGAAACACATGCACACCGTGGCCCATGCTGTAGGTGCCATGCTGTGCTGGTGGTAGAAAGATGTGTAGTACAGGCCCTGCTCTGGGCTTCTCATTCCTGTCCCAAGGCCTTGCCAGGCTTGCCTGTTGCATGAAGACTTTGGCACACCCCTCCTCTCCTCAGCTGGATTCTTACCAAACTTTTCTTTACCTTCCATTTTGAGTTCCTGCCTGGACCATGAGCCCAACCAACTTGCACCACACCAGATAAAGTCTCCACATCAAACTTTTTGTAAGAAATATTTAAGTTAGAATGCTTTGGTTGGGTTTTGCTCAGACTTCATATACAAGTGAGCCAAAAGATGGTTGGCTGTGGATGTTCCAGGTAGTTATCTACTCAAAGTACTGAGACTTCTATAACAAGAATTTCATAAAAGGGTGTAAGTGATCCAGAAAACTTAAAGAATAAAATTTAAAAGAACTTCAAAATTCATTGATGGAACAGAAAATAATGTACACATAATTTTAAGCTAATTATGGGAGGAAAAATGACCTAGAGCTGGACAAACATAAAGATATAAGTGCTCAAGGTAATGCAAGGGGGTCTTGGGTGGTCCCTGAGGGTCTAGTGAAAATCCTATGATGGCCTTGTTCAGTACCCACTGTGCTCAGTATCCCAGCTTCTGTCCCTTCCAGTCACTCTGAGGTGCATCATTCCAGGTTAACCTGAGGAAGAAACAAGGGTTCACCTAACATCCTGCTCTCTCCTTGGGGTCAAGATTGCTTGGCAACTGGAGGTTCTTGGTTAAATACTTAGATCTCTGGAGAGCAGACTCTTCAGGGTCATGACTTTGGGTCTTATTAACTGACCCTGATGTGATAACACAATTTTCTATAACATAAATATGATTTTATTTGTACACTTTATCCAGTAACATTCAATAAATGGCTATTGAAAATAATCTAATTGAGAGCTGAAATCTTCATAAAAAGGCAGAATTCTGCTAAAGCCTAACTTTGGAAATGACTACAGAATGAAACTTATTAACCACCAATAATCATGAGATGTGGCACAAGTGGTAGAGTGTTAGTGTTGGTTTCACAAATGAAACCTTGATCAAGGATGTTATATCAGTTCCTGAGTTGAAGACCTCCTATAGGCACAAAAACATTCTTCATGATAGTGTGAAAGTACAGCTTTTCATGGAAGCAAGCAACTCTGGACTTATCCATAAGGACTGGCTTATATAGCATCTGGAGTCTTGGTCTTGGTTTACTAATTAAGTACTTTCTGATGTAACACAGACATTTTCTCTAAATGCATCCAGGATTCGTTTAAATACATAACTATACAGTGGGAGCTATCTTGGCTCTAGAAATTCTAACTTTAAGTCAACCTTTGTGTTTATGTAAATGAAGACAGTATATTTGTTGTAAGGTAAATTATCCCAAAAGTCACATTTTTTAAAATGTATAAATGATGTAATTAGGCTCTCAGTAAGTTTAGAACACTATTTTGTAAAAATATGGAACGCTTCACGAATTTGCATGTCATCCTTGCACAGGCACAGGGCCCATGCTAATGCTCTCTGTATTGTCTCGATTTTAGTCTATGTGCTGCCGAAGCGAGCACAGAAGCCACATTTTGGAAGATGGAATACTGGAGACTTTATTACAGAGGTAGCAGTCTGCAAGCAGCTCGCCGGAACAAAAGCTTGCTGTCCACAAATACACTTATACAGCTTACAAACAGGTCATAAAGGAAAAAAATAAATAAAAACAAAACCAACAAACCAATTCATAAAAGGGTGTAAGTGATCCAGAAAACTTAAAGAATAAAATTTAAAAGAACTTCAAAATTCATTGATGGAACAGAAAAAAATGTACACATAATTTTAAGCTAATTATGGGAGGAAAAATGACATAGAGCTGGGCAAACATAAAGATATAAGTGCTCAAGGTAATGCAAGGGGGTCTTGGGTGGTCCCTGAGGGTCTAGTGAAAATCCTATGATAGCCTTGTTCAGTATCCACTGAATTGGGACACCATGATTACCAGAGACAAGCCAGGAGACAGGACACAGAACAGGATCACAGAGGCATGTGGCGTAGCATCTGGTGCCACTGCTGGTCCAACCTAAATAGGGCCTGAGCAGTGGCAGGTCCATAGGAAACTCCCAGTCCCAGGCACTGAACTAACAGATTGAGTAACATATCAGCCAAATGCTCACCCCTGCTTCCAGGGATCCAGGCACACCCATCATCTGGTAGGCAGGTGATGGATGTTGTCATTTCCTTCCCCGAGCATGAAGACAAGATGGCAGACTCCACCACCATCCACCCTGTGGTCAATATGGCACCAGCCAGGCCTGACCCTCTTATTTAATATTACTGATTTTATTAAATCACTTTATAAAATGTTACAGCCTCTGCATCATTTTCTAAACAGTTAAAGAGTGTGCTTCTTGTAAAAGTCACTTTTCTTTACTTTATTTGTTGATGTGAAAATACGGAACAGAAGGGTTACAATTACAGGAGCAAAGTAATAAGTACACTTCCTATCAAGATTGTTACCTCCTCCTTTGTTTACCCTTACCATCCCTGCCCTCCCATCTCCCACACCCCCCACCAAACTTCTAAAATTCATTTTTCAACATAATGTCTTGTATATCTCATTGTTGCAATGAGTCCACCAGTATCCTTATTTAAACAATTTTTTTCCTTCCCCGCCACAAATTATACCAACATCAAATACAGAGAAAACAACGATTATACTGTGGGTAGGAACATACAGAGCAACAAAGAAATCATCTTATAAACATGTTAGAAACAATAGCAAGCAAGAAAAATCATTGGAGTCTTTATCTTCGGGTTCATTTCCCCTAACATCAACTTATCTAACCGTTTCTGCTTGTCTCACACATATACCAGTTATTACAACTAAGGGAAACTATGGAACCTATGTTTCTTTGGGCCTGGCTTACTTCACTCAATATAATTTTTTCCAAATCTTTCCATTTTCTAACAAATGGGGCAATTTCATTCTTACTGATGGAGGCATAGAATTCAATTGTGTAGCACATTTTCTTGATCCATTCATCTACTGAGGGGCATCAGGATTGTTTCCATATCTTAGCTATGGTAAATAATGCTGCAATAAACATAGTCGTGCTGGTAGCCTTAGGATATTCTTGTTTGTGATCATTCGGGTAAGTGTCCAAAAATTGGGATTGCTGCATCACAGGAGAGCTCTATGTGTAGTTTTTGAGGAACTTCTATAAATCTAAAATATATGTGGAATTCAAAAAATTAAACCCCCCAACAATACATCCTCAGAGAAACAACTGCCCAATAAATAGGTGGGCTAAAGTCTTAAAGAGAAACTTCTCTGAAGAGGAAAGGATGGCCAATAGACACATGAAGAAATGTTCAACCTCCCTAGCCATAAAAGAAATGCAAATCAAAATATTGAGATACCACCTCACCCTAGTTAGAATGGCAATAATCAAGAACTCTAATAACAACAGATGCTAGAGGGGATGTGGACAGAAGGGAACCCTACTGCATTATTGGTGGGATTGTAAACTTGTTCAGCCACTTTGTAAAAGCCATTTTTCTTGAGCCCAAACTCTGAAAGAATAATTCTCTCATTTACCAAAAATTAAACATTCTTCTTTTGAATAGTTTATTACTTCCATCTTCCTTCTTTCCTCTCTCCCTCTCTCACTTCCCTCCCTCCTTCCGTCCTTCCTCTCAGGGCCTAGAAGTGATGCTGTAACTCAAGTGGCAGATGGTTTTATTTTTTTTTTTTTTTGTTAACTTCAATTTTTGTGAGAGATTGCTCAATGTTTTTTTGTGCTTGGTTATTTCCCCTAATGTCATATCTACCTTGGCCCTTTATGAGATAGCAAATGAAAGACTTCTTCTCATCACAAAGAAATATATGTGTTCTGGGTTTTGGATATATACTCATTGCATGGATATACACTGATTGTACAAAGAAAATATGGAACATCACATTGAATTTCAAAATAAGTGCAATATAATTTGTAATTAGCCTCTAGAACATTGAGAAAATGCAGGCTTGTCACATTGTCCACACTGGTGTTTTATTATAGCTCACTCAGCAGAACAACTAAATGGGCTGAGTGAATTAATCACAAGTTGCTCATCACCAGTAATTAATTAAAGAAAAAACCAAGCAGTGAAGACACTTTGGGGTTCTCCCCCAAGGCAAAATGCAAAGACCCTTGTCTCTATGTATCCACCATATTTTTTAAAATATATATTTTATGGTAAAAATACTGCACAGATTGGTCATTTAGTTATATGGGGAAGGTCATGAATACATTTCCTATTGAGCATTGTTACTCGCTCTGAGAAATATTTTTCTACTCTATATGTATTGCAATAAGGACTAATATCTTCCATCAGATCATCCATTTAAAAACTAAACTGGAATAAGTTCTTGCCTCCAATCATAACAGTCTTTATCCATCTATTGTTCCCCTAACCATGTTGGAAATGATCTGAATCCAGTCCCAAAGGGACAGTACTCATGTTTATAAGAAGAGTTTATCAAATTACCCTGACACACAATTCCTTAGTATAAAAGACACAAGTTAATAACTTCAAAACACAAGTTAATAACTTCAATCTCTGAATTACTTGTCCAGACTGGTTGTTTCTACATGCTTTGGATAATATTGAAGGACACCATCCCCACTCAACACGATGAGAGAATGAGAAATGTTGGCTTAAAGACTGCTGAAGAGTGAAGAATGGTTTCCCATCACACCTAGCTTAACTCTGCCATGAAGGATTTCTCTGTATAATTTACACAGGTTTTCTGACAAAGATTTTCCTAGGTTGGGCTTTTTCTTGGGTGAATGTTCTAATATGTGTTGAAGGTTGACTTCTGGTTCAAATATTTCCTCTCATGTTCATATTTACTGAGATTCTGTCATGTGTCCAGGTTTCTGATACCTGTACAGATGGGACTTCTGGCAAAATGTTTACTATACTCATAATTTCTCTCCTGTCTATGTTCTTACATATGCTGAGGACTCACTTCTTTTTTTTTTTTTTGTCAGTCATTGGGGCCTGAATTCTGGGCCTGGGCACTGTCCTTCAGTTCTTCAGCTCAAGGCTAGCGCTCTACCACTTGAGCCACAGCGCCACTTGCGGCTTTTTCTTCTTATGTGGTGCTGAGGAATCAAACCCAGGGCCTCAAGCATGCAAGGCAAGCACTCTACCACTGAGCCACCTTCCCAGACCGCTGAGGACTCACTTCTGATTGAAAGTCATTTCACATGTTATATTCACTACTTTCTTTTCTCCTATGTGAGTGAGTTCTGTGATGAACACTGAAGTTTTCCTTTCAGATCAAAGGTTTTCCACACTTGTAATATTTTTTTTCCTTGTTCACAAAAGCCTTTATTATCTAGTGATGCATACTGAGAACATACAGAAACCTGCATGGTCCACCACATGCAGAGGAACTTTACAGTGAGTGTCAACTGTTTTATGCAATAGACAACACTTCAAAGTCACATTTTTAAAGAAAATCTTCATTTACAAAAGAAATAAAAGGTAAAGAAGCAATTACCACTTTTAAGAGTGGAAGGTTTATGCCTGTATCGAAAGACAACATGACCACAAGTAATGAAAACAATGAACAAATGAAAAACATTTTTACCATAAAGCAGTACACTTTCAAAAATGACATACAAATAATTTAAAATTTCATTATGTTGTCTATCTAACCTTTAAATATGAGGACTTTCAGAAGCAGGCCTCAACATTTGTAATTAGTAAATGAAAACTTCATTGTTTCTACATTGCTAGGAACTGTATTTAACAAAATGTGTAGAAAGTCTATAGCAAGTTGATTTTAAAAAAGGAAATAAGAAACAGTACACTGAAGGCACTCTACCCATCAAGTGCATACTATTCAAATATTGTTTTGTGTCTTATGTGAAATTTCACTATTGAACTGTTTAATTGGCAAGACTGCACAAAGTTATAGTACTAATGTTTATGGTTGCAGTTCCCATAAAAGACAAAAGCATCTGTTTCGAGTAGTAATATTGGGTGGTTGATTTGTTAGCAGACTTGGCTTCATTTTGGTCTTCGGATACAATGGCCAGCATAAATGCTGTTTATATTCACGTTTTCTTAGGTGTGTGTGTGTGCAGGCCACAGCAGCATGCTCTTGGTGTAGTCAGTGCCAAAGGGGGTCTGTACTTTCTCGAGCCTGCCTGCAGGGATGGTCTCCTCTTTTAAAGCAGGTTGTGTACAATATTCAGTACACTGAAAGTAAGCTAAACCATCAACATCACTGGTGTTTTAAGATGTTATTTTATTGGAATAATAATTGACAAATGAGGGCTATTAGCTTTGTGGCAGAATTCCCTGCATGTTTGATAACTGATCTTGTTTTATTTTTTTGGCATTGAAACTGTGGCATACTTACAATTTCCGTTTTGTTCATCACTTGTAATAGTTTTAAGATTTCTCCCGTGTATGTTCTCTGAATGTGGATCCATGACTACTTTTTGGTTACATATGTGTATTCTTGCCTGTGTCTGTTCTCTGATACAAATTGAGTGATGACATTTTCTTTTTTTATTATTGTGAGGAGTTACAATTACATGAGCAAGTAATGCGTACATTTCTTATCAAGCATTGTTGACTCTTCCTTTGTTTCCCCTTCCCATTCCTTCCCATACCCCCTTCTGAGTTATGACATTTTCTTGAAAACCTTTGAACTTAGTTTTCCTACATATGTTTTTCTCCTCTGTGTGTGTGTGTGTGTGTGCATGTGTTTTGTGTGTTCAATGTTGAACCCTTAGAAGGACTCCACATGTGATATATCTTATGGTTTCTATCCTGTGTGGGTTTTGTATTCCAATCTCAATTTTCTTACAGATGAAAGACTTTCCTAAGTTTTTTCATCTGTGTGAACCAACTTATGTGTGTTGAGCTGTGACCACCAAGTCTTTCCACATTTGTTGCATTCATAAGGTTTCTCTCCTGTGTATGCTGTCGTGTGGATATTAAGCTTTACCTTCTGTATGAAACTCTTTTGACAGTTCTTACTTTTAGAAGGTTTCTCTCCAGTGTGTGTTACCTGATGGACCTTAAGGTGTGCTTCTGGGTGGAAGACTGCCCACATTTCTGACATTCATAAAGTTTCTCTGCTGAGTGTTCTGTGATGGTTTTTAAGGTATGATTTCCAGATGAAAGAATTTCCATGCCTGCTACATAGATGAGATTTCTCTCTGGTGGGTTTTTTTTCTGATGGACAGAAAGGTGTATGTTCTGGGTGAAAGACATTCTCCACAGTTTACATTCATAAACTTTCTCACCTATGTGTGCTCTCTGGTGGACAGTAAGGTTTGCCTTCAAGGTGGAAGACTTTTGACACATGTTAATTTCATAAGGTTTCTTTCCTGTGTGTGTTCTCTGGAAGACATGAAGGTGTGCCTTCTGGGTGAAAGACTTTCCACACCTGATACATTCATGAGGTTTCTCTCAGGTGTGTGTTCTCTGGTGGAGAGAAAGATTTGGCTTGTTAATGAAAGACTTTCCACACATGTTACATTGATAAGTTTTCTCTCCTGTGTGTGTTCTCTGCTGGACAGGAAGGTGTAGTTTCTGAGTGAAAGACTTTCCACATGTTACATTCATAAGGTTTATTTCCTGTGTGAGTTCTTGGATGGACAGTGAGGCTTGACTTCCAGGTGAAAGACTTCCCACACATGTTCCAATCAAAAGGTTTCTCTCTTGTGTGTGTACTCTGATAGCCAGCAAGGTTTGACTTCTGGCTGAAAGACTTTCCACAAATGTTACATTCATAAGGTTTCTCTCCTGTGTGTGTTCTCTGGTGGAGAGTGAGGTTTTCCTTTGAGGTCAAAGACCTTCCACAACTGTTACTTTCCACAATTGTTACATTCATAAAGTATCTCTCCTGTGTGTGTTCTCTGTTGGACAGAAAGGTTTGACTTCTGGGTGAAGGACTTTCCACACATGTTATTCATATGGTTTGTTTCCTGTATGTATTCTCTGGTGGACAGTAAGGCTTGCCTTCTGGGTCAAGGACTTTCCACACACGTTACATTCATAACGTTTCTCTCCTTTGTGTGTTCTCTGGTGGACAGTATGGTGTATCTTCTTGGTGAAAGACTTTCCACACATGTTACATTCATAAGGTTTCTCTTCTGTATGTGTTTCCTTTTAGACAGTAAGATTGCCTTCTTGGCTAAAGACTTTCCACACAAGGTACATTCATAAGGTTTCTCTCCTGTGTGTGTTCTCTGAGGGAAAGCCAGGTGTGTCTTCTGGGTGAAAGAGGTGTCATATTGTTTACATTCCTCAACTGCAGGACACACACTGGGACTATATGCAGCATACATCTTACTAGGATCACTGTAGACACCCATGTTCTGTCACCCAGTGACCTTTTCTGTCCTCATCCCTAAGGAGTTCCCATTGTTCTTAATCAGTTCTGACTTCTGTATGGAGCTCAAATTAAAAGTTTTTATAAATCTCACTTTTTCCTCCCCTGCGTTACTATTCATGATTGCTACTTCAGATAGATATTTATTGTGACTTTCCTGACAAGTGGAAATCATATCCTCCATTTCTTGGACATCTAAAATGAATTATAAAAAAATAGACAAAAACATAAATGAGAGCCATAAATTCCTTAATGTAAAGATATTTTCTCCCATTCTAACTGTTACAAGATTTTCAAATGTCAAAGCATTGTTTTATGCAGAATATATAGTTATCTCCACAATGTAGTAATTAAGAAAGTAGTACTGACGATTTACAGTGGAAAATAATGTTTTTCTGTATTTCAGATTTTTCTATTTTTCTCAAGGAAATATTTACTGAAGTTATTCAGCTACACACTCTTAAAGCTATGATTCTGAATTCCACTCCATGACCAGCAACACTGATAAGAAATTGTCCCTATCAGAGGATAGTAGCCCTAGCATACTATTTTCCTCCTACCTGCACAGTACTAGTTTAAAAGAAAATGATATCTCCTTTTCTACATTTCTCATTGTCATTTTCTCTTTAAGAATGACTTCTCTAAAGACAAAAAGAATTGCTAACATTAACAATACTGACATACCAAATTCAGTTTGTCTCCACAAGAATTCTGGACATGACTCAGGGGCACTAGGAAAACTATTGCTTGGTACACCTCAAGATAAACATACCAACTGGCTGTGGATCCAACATCACCATTCAAGATACTTTAACTCACCTGTGAAATTCTTGTCTGAAGCTTCTCTTATCCATGGTTCTGCACCTTGCTCCAGCTTGACAATCAATTCAGGTTTAGGAACACAGTGCCCTGTGATTAAGAAATAGTGGAGAACTATTGATCTGCTGGGTCATCATTGCTGTAAGGCCTCAGACATCCTGTTCACAAGGTTGTTTCTAAATCTGGTTTCTCAATTAAGAGCTCCATGGTGGAGTTTCCCCGAGTTTGGGTTTATTTTGTCAATTGTGTGGCTTGAACTCAGCTCTTTTGCTCAAAGCTAGCATACTACTCGTTTGAGTCTTGGCTAAATTTCTAGTTTTTGAATGGTTAATTGGAGATAAGAGTCTCATTGTGATTTTCTGCAGTTGCTGGCTTGAAACCGAAATCTTAAATTTCAGACTCCGAGTATCTAGGATTCCAAGCTTGAAGCACTGCATCCTATGTCAGGTTTGGCTTACAAATACACAGTTTCAACTAATGATTTCTAGATCATATTTGCAGTAGTAATGTATGTTCTATTCTAGAATGTAGATCCACCTATAATAATCACTCCAAATTTGGGGAATCAGTCTCTTATTAGTGAAACATAGTTTAGAACTTTTGTCCAACTACTGATTTGCCTTCTTAAAGAATGAGAATAAAATTAGCTCTCGAATTACATATAAAGTTGATGGTTCCCTTAGAAAGAAATGTCACTTCCCGTGGACTGCAATCTTATAACTAAATAACAAAAATAGACAAATGTCTACTAAAATGAAAGCACTTGATCTTCCCAGTAAAAATGACCTTTGCTCACCCAAGGACATGAGCTTGCCATAGGTCTCCAGCATTACATCTCTATGAAGGGTCCTCTGACAAGGTCCAGATCCTGCCACTCCTTCCAGGTGAAGTACACAGCCACATCATCAAATAACATCAGCTTCTCTACAAAATGTCATGTCAAAACCAGCTTTACAATGTCGGTGGGGGGGGGGAGAGGGGGTATGATTGGGTGGGGGGGAGGGGGGAGGCTGGGAAGGGAGGTGAAGGGTAAACAAAGGAGGAGGCTGCAATGCTTGGTAAGAAATGTATGCATTATCCTGCCCATGTAATTGTAACCCCTCTGTACAGTATGTTCTCAAATAAAATAAAATTAAATTAAAAAAATAAAATAAAATAAACAAATAACATCAGCTTCTCTAATGGCACATTTCATTCAGGAAATTAGACCTGAGTCATGAGAATTCCAATCTGGAATTTCATTACGCTGCAGGTGTGCTTTTGTCTTACATAAAATATTTGCAGCTTGCTGTGTTATCTATTCACTGGGAGAATTAAATAGCAAATTAGAACTACTTGAGAATATATAAAACTAGTCATTATAAAACAAAGATTTGTGGGACACTGGTGGCTTATGCCTGTAATCCTAGCTACTCAGGAGGCTGAGGTCTGAGGATCATGGTTCAAAGCCAGCCCAGGCAGCAATGACGGTGAGACTCTTATCTCCAATAAACCACCAGAAAACTGAAAGTAGCACTGTGACTCAACTGGTAGAGCACTCATATTGATCTGAAGAGTTGAGAGACAGCAGCTAAGCCCAGAATTTAAGCCCCAAGACCATTAAAAAATTACAGTTTCCCTAATGCATGCAAACACATTTCTGCTGCAAGCAATAGAGACAAGATAAAAATTCTAAGGAAAAATAATCTACCATGACAATATTAAGTCTAAGGAGGTGTCTGAAAAATGATATTATCATATTTTGATAAACTTTTAGTACATATCAGTTTGACAATGAATTAAACAAATATTTTTTACTGCATTTATATATTCTGCATCACTGTAAACCCTATTTAGATCTTCTACTAACAAGTGCTCTCATAAGCAAGCAGAACACATTCAGGACCGCACATGGTACAAATTAGCAGGTCTATGAAAAGCACAGTGTCCACATGAATGTTAAAACAGTAACAGTACTCCAGACAGTAGCTAATGGTTTATTTGGTCCTTATAAGATGTGATTTAGTTTCCACATAAAAATATCCTAGGCTAACCATTCCTTGTTTAAATACTAAATATTGAAATGTGGTCATAGATACCCTGATATTACCTTCCTATGTAAAAAAGAACTGCTACTATGAAGTTTTGTAAACTTTGCCTACATCTACAATACAAAATATAGGTGGGAGGGGAATAAAATATTCCTTTACAAGATTTACATTTCAATACGCCTTCATGGAAGGTGGAGGCAAATTGTTAGAGGCTCAAGGAACACTGAACATGACAAAAATGATAAATATGATGAAATGCTCAAATGTGTCCGACATTCCTGAGTCATTTCTCCAGTCGATCCCTAAGGGTATATTTCCACTTGTGTTAGTTAATAGCAAAATTCTTCAGAGATCAAAATCAATTACTGAGAAAACATCTCTGAGATTTTGCAACAAGTGATAATTATAATAGAGAAAACCTTGTCACTGTATCTTTTTTTTTTATCAAAACAAATTCCTATTTTACAATGGCAGTGAATGAAAATATACAAAATATTGGGATGGAAAAACAAACCCATACTACATCAAATGAAGTTAGACCAAAGATATCACAATCAGGAGAAATCGCATTTTCTTATACTGTATCAATTGGGGGAAGGAAGTATTTTTCTGTATGGAATTCTGAAGTTGAGCTGAAGGGGGAAAAGGTTTGAGAGGTTGGAATTCCAGCCTGACAGTACGGAAAGCACTTAGAGCTGGCCATAGAGGGGTTAAAAGATAATTCTTGAGAGGGTTAAGAGACTGGAGTACAGGCCTTTTCCTTAGCTTTGGAAAGATAGCAGCTGAAACTGAGGTGCTGTTGACCTTGAAGTCTATGTAAGGTGAACTTCATGTCTACATTTTCTCTTGGCAGCAGTCTTCTGTCTCAGGAGAATAAGGAAACATGTATCCCTCACAAACTGCTGTGGCTCTGATTGTAATATTAATGTAGATACTTCATTTTTGCATGTTCTCAATGGTAATCTTCCCTGTGTGCACTCAAGCAACTATGGTTGCTTGCTGGAATCCAGGGACCAAGTGTCAGAGAGCTTCCGGACCCCTGGATTCCCCTAAGTCTATCTGTTCATATTTTTGTGTTTCTCTAATTTTGTTTCTGGAATCCTGTAGAACTCTTTAGGCAAAAACTTTCCTATACAATTGATAGGAAAAATGTCAAACATAAGAGTAGGGTGTTCTCACAATTAAAAAAAAAAAAGAGGCACATCAGCAAAGTAAAACTGATCACTAAGAAAAACCAGTTCCCAGATAAATCATTTCAGGAAAAGAAACAACTGAGAGACATATGCAAGAAAGAGGGAATGAGAAAAGTAAGAAAAATAATAGAAAAAGAAATACAAAGAGACAGAAAGAAAAAAATAACCAACTCTAGTGAGTAGAAAATCAAGAATAAAGAGAGAAAATAGAAGAAAAAAATCTTGTGAGGATACTTGAGAAAACAAACAGGAATTTGTAGAAAGACCATAAAGTTCAGCATCAAATATAGCCTAAGTTTCAAGTAAGACCAAGACCATGACGTAGTCCAACAAGTATATATGGAGAGTAATTTAAGTACATATAGGTTAATCATTTAAATACCTATAAGTTAATCATTCCTTAAGAACACACAAAGATGTGTGTGACCATACTATTTCAGTAATTCCAGGAAAATTTCATTGAGATAGCTTAATGTTATCCATGAGGATGTGATCTCGTTCCAATATATCCTTCATCTTCTTGAGATGTAACCTGCTTGGTGTCATTAAATCACATAACAAGTGTGACTACATTTTATGATAACACAAAACTCAGACATTCTGAAGCAAATCTACATTCAACTTAGAAAGAATATAACCATTCAATCTGCTAAATCTACAAGGAATCTTTATCTGCTAAATCTACAAACCATCTTTATCTAATTTATGAATATGTTCCTGAGGCTGATCTGTGTGATTGCTATTGTTTTTAATTCTTGAACATCTTTAGGTTCATATAGCCTTCTTATAAGAGAAGAATTTTTAATGTCTCAAGCAGGGCATTAAAGTCTCCAATAAACACAAATCCAGTCCATTTCCTGGTAGACAGTTATTACTAAACCAACTAATTTCTTGTTTATGTATACACTAAATTTGTAAAAATGAATGATTCCACAGAAAATATTGAATAACTGAAAGCAAAAACATATCATATTTAAACTAAATCTAGTTATTGCTGAAATATACTTTGAGATGTATGAACTGCTTACTTTTAATGCAAAGATATCCTAGGAATCCATTGGAATTTGTGTTCTACCTCCTTCATTTACATATTTAAACACCAGGAAAAGCATGTATGATGTAACTCAGTAGTTTTCACCCAAAGTTATAGAAGAAAATGTATACAGAATATATTTCTTGTATTATACTATTTCAATAATGGTTGTCAAATGGCACATTTCACTGTACCCAGTGCACACCTATGCAATGACTTGCAATTTGCCATTTAACATGCTTTGGCCAAAGGAACATGAGTAAAGGTGAGGTAAACCCAGTTTTGAGAACTACCAAATGCTCACTTTCCTAAACAGTTATGGGAAGAACCTTGGCCACCCTCCTGTAGATACAGGGCTTAATAAAGATACAACACAAAATACTTGATATAGCAATGACACATAAAACCTTGAGTAAGATATATTACCTCGTTATCTTCTGTGATTTTTCTTTTTTTTAATTTTTGTTTATTTTTTATTGTGAAAATACTGATCTTCTGTGATTTTTCTTATGAGGCCAAATGTCCCTGACCGACACTTTCTGAACTACAAGGTGGAACCAACCGATTAGAGCTAGCATTAGCAAATCCATAGACAGCACATTTAAGATAAGTTTCAATGATTACATATTGAAATCAATGGTAAAAGGCTAAATAAAATAGCGAGAAGAGGATTAGAGATTAGTACAATAATACATACATTCAGTCATACTGAATACCCCACCATCCCAAACTACAGCCTCAGGTAGCCTCTGATAACTATGCTCTGGCTTATGCCTCCATCCAGCTCATCATGATTCTTAGAAATTAGTTGAAATGTTGCAACAGCACAAAGTGATTGCGATTGGTGTAGGAAAGAGTACCACGTGAATCTGGTGCTCAGGGAAGTAGCAACAATTTTTGCATAAGGCAAGGGAAGCTAGCAACATCTTCCCCTTGCTGTGCTTTTCTGCTCCTTCCCTTTAGAGCTTCTAAGAATTGACAAGGTCTGTCCATTGAGGATGGAGATTCCTATTCTAGGATGCTCTGCTTCAAACATTGCTAGGCTTCATTCCTAAAAATACAGGACCAGCACTCACTACTCCAATATCCCATGTACAACTGTCTCTAGAAACAGGGTTGTGTACAAACACGTGTGAACTCAAGCCACGAGATTAAAAACTCAAGCCAAACAGATTAAAATATCTCTAGGAGAAACAACACAGAGGCCCCAAATACAACTGCAATGTAAGAGGACTCGAGGCAGGCACACACATCACAATTTCACTAGAATTCTTCCTGTACTCCTCTTACACCTAGGCAAAGCAAATAAAGTCATATGGGTTAATAGAAGAATCCCTTGGTCTTGGAGTACAAATGCACAGCTCCTGGGCTCTCCTCATCTGCAGAATCACCCAGCTTGCTCTCAGACATTTGGGAACCAGGTTCTTGCACCTGAGGGCCAGAGGCTAATGACAGAACAAACTCCTGAACCTCAAGCAAATTATCTACCCCAGACTGGAGAAAAGCGTGGAGAAGGAAGTAGGTTCTTTGGCTCCAAGTGTAAAGCTCTCCCTCTGAGCTGATGAGCTCAGGAACGGTGCTTGCAGGCCCAGGGTCCAAGACCCACGAACGAGCACAAAAACAGAAACAGAAACCTGTAGAGTTTAGACTCCTGCAGCAATTCCACAGTTCCTACCTGACATCAGTTCCAAAGCCTGAGATTCCTTCATGTTACAGCTCCTATGCTCCACTGTACAGAGCTGGGCTCCGGCCTCTTTTTTCCCACCAATGGAAGGCCAAACTGTATTTCAGGGCACTTCCATCAGCAAGGCAAAGGGAAAGAATCCGGAATGCGCAGACTTAAAACACGCGTGGAGGGCGGGTAGATACATGCAGAAAAGGATCTTATGTCCCACCTCCCCCTACCAAAAAAAGAAACAACCAAGGACTTTCTTTTTTTTTTTTTTTTTTAATTTAATTTAATTTTATTTGTGAACATACTGTACAGAGGAGTTACAGTTACATGGGCAGGATAATGTGTACATTTCTTACCAAGCATTGCAGCCTCCTCCTTTGTTTATCCTTCACATCCCTTCCCAGCCTCCCCCCTCCCCCCCTAATCCCAATCCTTCTCCTTCCTCCCTCCCCCCAGCCCCCCCCCCCCACCAACATTGTAAAGTTCGTTTTGGACATGACAACTTGTACTTCTCATTGTTGCAACAGGTCCACCTGTATCCTTAAACAACTGGTTTTTCCCCATCTCTTCCACAAGTTATACTGACATCAAATATAGTGAAAGCAAGGGTTATACTGTGGGGGAGGGACATACAAAGCAACAAAGAGATAATCTTATAAATGTGTTAGAAACACATGCATGAAAGAAAAAAACATTAAAATACACATCTAAGGGTTCATTTTCCTGACATCACATTATCTGACCTTTTCCGCTTGACTCATACATATACTAGATATTACAAATAAGGGAAACCATGGGACCTACGTTTCTTTGGGCCTGGCTTACTTCACTTAATATAATTTTTTCCAAGTTTTTCCATTTCCTAACAAATGGGGCAATGTCATTCTTTCTGATGGAGGCATAGAATTCCATTGTGTATATATACCACATTTTCTTGATCCATTCATCTACTGAGGGGCATCTGGGTTGGTTCCATATCTTAGCTATGGTAAATAATGCTGCAATAAACATAGTTGTGCTGGTAGCTTTAGTGTGGTCTTGTTTGTAAACATTAGGGTAAATGCCCAAAAGTGGGATTGCTGGGTCATAGGGGAGCTCTATGTGGAGTCTTTTGAGGAACCTCCATACTGCTTTCCAAAGTGGTTGAACAAGTTTACATTCCCACCAACAATGAATTAAGGTTCCTTTCTGTCCACATCCCCTCCAGCATCTGTTGTTGTTAGAGTTCTTGATTTTTGCCGTTCTCACTGGAGTGAGGTGATATCTCAATGTTGTTTTGATTTGCATTTCTTTTATGGCTAGGGATGTTGAACATTTCTTCATGTGTCTATTGGCCATCCTTCTTTCTTCTTCAGAGAAGTTTCTCTTTAAGTCTTTCGCCCACTTATTTATTGGGCAGTTGTTTCTTTGAGGATTTGTTGTTGGGGGGTTTAATTTTTTGAGTTCCAAGTATATTTTAGATATGAGACCCTTGTCCGTTGTATGGCTAGTAAAGATTTTCTCCCAGTCCGTGGGCTTTCTATTGATCTTGCTAGCTATGTCATTTGCCCTGCAGAAGCTCTGCAACCTTATACAATCCCATTTGTCCAGCCTTTCTTTGATTTGTTGTGTTTCCGGGTCTCTATTCAGAAAATTTCGGCCTGAGCCAAGGAGACCCAGGGTTTCTCCTATTCCATCCTGTAATGTTTTCAGAGTGTCTGCTTTGAGTTCAAGGTCTTTGATCCATTTGGAGTTGATTCTGGTGCAGGGTGATATATAAGGATCTAGCTTTAGTTTTCTACATGTAGTTAACCAGTTTTGCCAGCACCATTTACTGAAGAGGCTGTCTGTCTTCCATTCTATTGTTTTAGCTCCCTTATCGAAGATTAGATGGCTATAGGTCAACCAAGGACTTTCAAAGGACTATAATTCCCACAATGCTCAGCACACCCTGCTACACCCCTGGTCCCAAATGTGCTTGGATGCATTGGAACTTTTCTCTCCCTGTTGTGGGAGATAAGGTGAGTTTCTTCTTGAAAACCGCCATTTCCCTTCTGAAATATTGTAAGATCAGCGAAAAAATGTAAATACATGGGGAGAATTGGACACATTATCTAAGCTTAAATTATCAAAGGACCAGATTCCTCAAATATGTCACTGGATATTGGTCCAAGTCATATTTCCATCATATTTAAGAAGGATAACACAGATGTACTGACCATTAGCATGACACATCATTTTTAAACACGTTTTTAGCAGGTCTACTGATTATCAACATACATCATTGCTGTTTCTAAATCATAAAACTTATCACAATCTTTTTACCTACTCCCACCTGCATCCCAGGGCACCAGAAACTTATCAAGCTAAAGTATTAACATGTTGTGCTGTATATATATATTGTATAGATAAGGTTCAAAGCAGAAGCAGTAGCACTAGCAAGAAGAGTTAGGGTAGCAACAATGCTGGCAACCAATATTCCCAAAAATCTGCAGCAATGGCTCAGAGCCCTCTAAAGCTCAATAGCAAACAGACCCAAACTTATTCTACCATCATGGTTCTATCAACTGAACAGGAAACATAAGGTAATTGAATAGTAATCTCAGAGGATTTCTAAGGTTAGTGAAAATACAATTGTTCCTGCAAGAGGCATGAAACACAACCCTACCCTTGAAAACAATACGCAGCTCAACTACCAGCCTGTATAGATACATAACACAAGCTTGCAATGTAAGTGATAAAAAATCATGAAACAGAACAGGTCTCTGAAGCAGAGGTATGGAATCAAGACAGGCATGCATGCAAATAGGCCTCAAGGCAGCATCCAGTCTACAATGTCAGGGTGAGCTTGTCTACACAGGCTGACAAACCTGAGGTCCATTAAGTTACCACTGATCACATCACTCCACTGAGATCAGTCTTGCGGTGAATATTGGGAGGCTTCTAACACAAGAACAGTGGACAAGAAGTGAAATCCACAGGCCCTCCATGGTGATGGATCATCACCAACAAAGGAATCTCTAGGAATAGTGGAACCCAAGTGGGGTGCACCACAGCTCCTACCAAAGGAATTCTACAAGTGTTATACATAAGCTCCCACTTTTTCCATTCATTCACCTTTTCCTCCAGAGGAAGTCAGAGCCATAATCTATCCCTGAATACCTTACCATACTTGTACCTTCTACCTCAGGATCTACAACACTCAATAATTAAGATCAATGAAGTAAGAGGACATAATATTTGTATGACAAATAATGAGACACATCTGTGAGCAATGAACAATTCAAAAATAATGTAGGAAGTAAATTGTATTTATACTAGTACAATAAACATAATACTTAGAAATGAACGTTTGAAAAATGTAACCGTGAACAATGAAAACTATGCAACACAGCTAGTCTAGGAAGCAACTGTTTTTATTTGATCCTTATCTCCTTGCCTCTCAGGAACCTAATTTTGACTTTTACAGAAAGAAAGAATTATTTTTGCTCCTTATTTTATAAGTGCTCCAATGTTGCCATCTATAATCCAAATATGCTTCCTGATCTCCATTTTAATGAGGAATAGCGCAGGTCCACTAAAAGAGGCATGGAGAACCCATGCACTGGAGGACTGAATATCAGGCATGAATATTTCCTACACAATCCTTCCCAGTCATTATGTCAGGAAAGGATCATCAACAATCACAACAAATCCTTCAGAGACAGCTTAGGATGTCTGATATGAGGGAGAGAGGCAAAAGGTTTATTCCACAGTGTAATGGATACAGTCTGGGAAGACAAGTCTGAGGACCCCTAAATATGTAGCCTAGAGTTGCTGCCATAAACTTCTAGGATCAGAGAAGAGGTAGAAAATCAAAACAATACAGGACATGCAAAACAGAAAAGTAAAAACACACTGGTTTGGAGCAAGTGATCAAGCTTCACATGAACATAGACCTACCCTAAACTCTACCTCCACCCACATTCAACCTAATCTCCCTAGACAACCATTTTTTGAAGTCTTGGGAAGGAGTACCATTTTCTAAGAAACCCTGGGAGGAAACTTTTCACTAGTTCCCTGAAGCAATTAATAAAAGAAAGGCAAGTAGAGCACAGCAAATGCTCACAGACAGTGCACATGCTCTGAGTTCAAGCCACAGGACCAACAACAAAATGAGGGGAAAAAAAACTTTTTAAGGAAAGGCAAACTTCAGACACAAATAACCAAAAACAACTTGAAATTTCATAGATGGAATTTGGGAGTTTCTGGGACAGTAATGAGGAGAGGTTGACAAATCAATTTAATTCAAAGATTATAAAGTATGTCTACCTTAAAATCCTGCTATCTTATTTCAGTATATATATATATATATATATATATGTATGTATATATATATATGTATATATACATATATATTAGAGCAGGGGGAAATGATCCCAGAATCAATCAGTTAAATGTCTGTAAATACCTGATTTTGTGACTTGAACTCTGGGCCTGAGCACTATCCCTGATCTCTTCAGATCAAGGTGAGCTCTACACCAATTGAGCAACAAGGCCACTTCCATTTTTCTGGTGGTTTAATGGAGAGAAAGCTAATGAACTTTCCTGCTCGAGTTGGCTTTGGACCAGCATCCTCAGATCTCAGCCTCCTGAGTCCCTAGGATTACAGGCATGAGCCACTGGCACACAGCTACAAATACGTTTTTTAATGTGAGAGGGGAGATATTCAAAATTTAAGGCAAAAGAGACATAATTTGCATTTACCAGAACATACATTTTTAACAATAATAAAAACATAACTCTGGAGTCTCATAACCTCAATTACATTAATAGAACTAAGAATTAAAAAGCCTAATGCTCCTAATACCTTTCTTTCTTTTGGTTGATCTCCCAATGTTTCAGGAGGTAAAGTGATTTTTCAAAGAGAAACTCACCTTAGTTCCCATAGATGGGAGAGGAAGTTCCTCATGCATCCATGCACACTTAGGACCAAGTGTCTGGTGCCAGTGAAAACCCTGTAGCAGGGCCACTTCCTCTAGGTGAATGCATCGCCTTATGGGAATTGTAGTTTCTATAGGGACACGGATCATTTGAAAGTGTGTGAGGGAATGGGGAGAAAAGAGGCCAATGACTCCTTGCTCACTGTTGGTATTTTCAGTTTGCAAATTCGGGTTTTTTTCCTTTTGCCTTGCTGCTGGAAGTGCTCTGCAGTACAGCTTTGCACTCCATAGTCAGAGCCAAGAGGTAGAAGCCCAGCTTGTCGTCTTGGGAGGTGTAACTTGAAGCGATCTAAGGCTCCTAGCCAGAGTCTTTCCCCATTCTGGGGTTGATGATATTTTATGAGCTCTTGGGTTTGTGCTGCCATTGGCATTTGTTCCTCCAAGTACCAGAAACTGGCCCACAAACCTCTGGTCAGGAGTTGTGCGTTTATACTCCCAAACCTAGAGATTCTGGTACTCACCCATGTGACTTTATAAACTTGCTTTTTGTGAATTGAAGCCAATGAATCATAAACATTCCCTGAAAATCTTATATAAACATATTCATCCTCTTTTGACCCGCTGCACTTCCTATGGCTTTTCAAATTTTAAAAATGTTGCTGGCACAGATATAGTCCACTTTCTGTGTCTGTTCTGACACATTACAATTTCCCCACTAATATAATTAGCTTATTCTACATCACTTAAAATGAGAGAGACTGTTGGGGCAAGTGATTCAGTGGTAGAGTGCTTGCCTGAATGAATAAGTCCCAGGTTCGATTCCTCAGAATGACATAAGTAGAAAAAGCGTGTAGTACACTGTGGCTCAAGTGGTAGAGTGCTAGCTTTGAGTTTAGGAGCTGAGGAACAGTTCCCAGACTCAGAGTTCAGGCCCCATATCAGACCAAAAAAATGAGCGACTTCCTGTGTATGTGTTCCTAATCAATTGATAAAATATAATTTGAATAAAATACAATGCCCTAGATATGTGTGGGCTTGTCCTGATTCTTGAACTCAAGCTCTGGAAAATGACCATGAAATTATTTGGTTCAATGATAATGTTGTACCATGTAAGCCACATCTCGACATCCAGCTACTTTGGCTACTTTATTGGAGATAAGTGTCTCAGACATTTTTTTTACTCATGGCTTCATTTTGTGATCCTTATACGGATCCTTCCTATGTTTCCCAGGGGACCACAAGCAGGCACAGGAGAAAGATTATTATAAAGTTTACTAGAAGGACCATATTTCCCAGGAGAGGGAGCACATGCATCTGTCTTTCTTCAGGTAGCCACAGGAGCTGGGGAGGAGGAAGTTAGGTAGGTGCATGCTCAGGTAGGTGTGGGTAGAGAGGGGGAGTGGTCAGCAGTATGGAGGGAACTCTAGGTCTGGGAGGAGCTCAGGTCTGGGTGGAGCTGAGGAGCAAAGGTGGGGATAATACTAACTTTCCTCAGATCTCAGCCTTCTGAGTAGCTAAGATTACAGCCATTAGACATGACAGGCCAGTTACAATGTCCTCTTTTAAGTTCAGATTATATCCTAATGAAATTATATGAAATAGAAAACTTGAAATTTTTAAGGCAAGATATTCAGTCACTAATGTGGATATGGACAGTCCAAATCCCAAAACAAACAGAAAATACCCAACCTTGAAAGTTGTAACACTCCTCATCTTAAGTATTGTGAATGGAACACTTAGCCTATAATAAATTCTCTTTTATTTCAAAGTAAGAAAACATTCTTGTGAATTAGAAAAACCCAGTACTAATGTGCAAACACTGCTTTTAAAGGATTCATAGCCTTTCCTATGAAAAACACCTCACTGAAGTAAACAGAATTGATTTTCTCTTTTTGTGAATGTCACTGCAAAGTTCATGCATTTTATATTAACAATTACCATTGTGGGTAAGTGTAAGAAAAACCAGATCGCTGGTTAAAAGAATTTCCTGTGTAATCAACCAACAAGTATAAGCAAAAGCACATACCTATATAAGTTGTTTCTTTTAGATTTTATGGATCTACGTTTTGGGGTGTATTCTCTGTTAATATTATTTAATAAAACATAAGACTTCAGTCTTCTGTGGATTTATCTTTAGTGGAGACTTTAATGCACTAGAAGATACAGGAATGTTTCTTCTCCCATAAGAAGGCTTTATGCTTTTCCAACCCACCTATCATGATCTGACCAGGAACTTCTAGGGTAAAATCACACAGGTTCTTTTCTGACTCTCTCATTTGGCTTCTCTCCAAGCCATGGTTCCAGAATCTTTACTCATTGTCAACAGCAAGAAAGAATGAAAGGATCTCTGATGAGATTCCTTTATTTCTCACTCGGTTTGACATTGCATGTTATAAACCTAACTGTGTCCAAGATTAAAAACAGAAAAAAAAAGATTCGGCTTGAGGAACATGTTTCTCAAAAAGCTAAAGATGGCTTGTAGATTTAGCAGATGATCAAATCTTGCCTTCTACGTTAAGTGCCGATGTGTTTTAGCTTGTTTCTCATTTTTTAATGTGAGGACAAAGTTGCCTCACTTTTTTTGTGATTCAATGACATCTAGGAGGTAACTTCTCATGGAAGTAAAGGATGGCTAGAATCTGGTCAGACATCACATCCAAAAATAACATTAGACTATCCTAATGAAGTTTTACTGGATTTGCTGAAAAAGTGTGGTCAAACATAGTTTTAATTGTTGTACAGGACTGTGTTGTAAGTAGTTCAATTAATCTCTGTAAATACTCTTGGACTTCTTTGTGGTATTTGTCTTTCTTGAAACTTAGTCTGTATTGGATGGTATTTGTAGAAATCTTTGTTTTTCTCCTAAGGTTCGTACAAGTGTAGAAGTGATGGACCATATTGCTATGTAATTCCATATTAAATTCTTTTTAGGACTTTTTGTCCCATCTTTGATAGTTTTACATACCTGAGAGAAATGCACCAAGTTCACATTGTTGTCACATCTTTCCTAGCTTTTGTAAGACTTTGGAAGGATTTTTGTTGTTTTGTTTAAAACTATGGCCACACTAACATGTATAAAATGGTTATTTTATTGTACTTTTGATTTGAATTTTTCTCATGACTATTGATACTACTTTTATATTTTAATCTTCACAATAAATTTTTTTAAGAATGCAAAAATAACAGAAACATAGAAAAAGTTCTCCAGTAGATGTAGGTAACAGTTGGAGCAGTGAGGGTGATCAGACCTGGTAAAGGAGAGGAATATGGTTTGATAAAATTGTATTTGATAAAAGATAAAATATGATTTGATAAAAGTGTGTCTATGTGTGTGTTGGTGTGTTGTGTTTATCAATGAAACTTGCTGACGTTGGGTTTTTTGTTTTCATTTGCTCATTTCGTCTTGTTTTTGTTGTTCTTATTTTTGTTTTTTTTGTTTTTGTCAGCCATGGGGCCTGAACTCGGCCTGAGTGCTGTCCCTCAGCTCTTCCGCTCAAGGCTAGCGCTCTACTACTTCAGCCACAGCACTGTTTCTGGCTTTTTTGGCTTATGTGGAGCTGAGGAATTGAACCCAGGACCTCATGGATGCAACACAAGTACTCTACCACTGAGCCATCTTCCCAGCCCCTTGTTTTTGTTGTTCTTGTTTGACATTCCTGGGGCTAGACTCAGGGCTTGAAAACTGTTCCTGAATTTCATTATGCTGAAGGCTACCACTCTACCATTTGACCTATAGCACCAGTGCTTCTAGGGGTGTTTGGAGGCTGTTGTTATTTATTAGGTACTGAGATATCAAACTTAGTGCTCGATGCAGGCTAGGCAAGCACTTTATCACTAACCCACATTGCCAGCCTCAAACACACTGTTTTAAGAAAGGAGGCAGGGCTGGGAGTGTGGCTCAGTGGTAGAGTGCTTGCCTTGCATACATGAGGCACTGGGTTCCATTCCTCAGCACCACATCAGCAGAAAATTCATTGTAACTTATCACCAATTAAAAGCCAGAAAACTAGAAGTGACATTCTGGTTGGAAGTGGTAGCATGCTAGCCTTTAGTTAAAAGCATAAGGAATATGCCAGGCCCTCCCTGAGTTTAAACCCCACAGCTAACAATTGAAAGAAAAAGGAAACAATCCCAAACAAACAAAAACCTAATTACTTACTCATTGCCTTTGTTCTATTTTTCTTTGTGTTGTAACTGAATACTTCCTGTCACTCCATTTTCTACTTTCTTCCTTTCACTTTGAGGGGTTGAACCTTTGGACTTGCACATGGAAAGTGGATACTAACATACCAACCTATTCTTTCTTCTTTTAACATAAAAAGTCTGCTTATAGGACAGGGAAGGTAGCTAAGTGGTACAGTGCTTGCATCGCAGGAATGAGGAGCTGGGTTCTATTCCTCAGGTTCTCATACACAGAAAAAGCCAGAAGTGGTGCTGTGGCTCAAGTGGTACAGTGCTACCCTTGAGCAAAAGCAGCTCAGGGACAGCACCTGACCCCTGAGTTCAAGCCTAAAGACCAGCAAAACAAAAAGCCTGCTCATTTAAATTAATCAATGCTTCCTCTGGAATTTAAACGACAAACTTACAAGTGACATAAGTTCACTTTCAATAGTATTGTCCTCCTTTCCAGAGAGTTCAGGGACCACACACAGAAGAGACCATAGGCCTCTGCTGTCATTTATAAACTAGCTGTTGTACAACATTAAGCATCAACACATACATTTCTGTTCTTATTATTTTGAACACAATGGGATTTGTAAGGGTTGGTAAAAATAAGTGAAGGAAACCCTTCCTTTTCACCTATTTGTTGTGATAGTAATGGATCTATTTTCCTGTACACTCAAGTCCCACACTTGTCATTGAAGTTCTCTCTGAACTACTTTTCAATTTCTTTTCTTCTTAGGACACACACATTCACACACATCCTGAAGAATTTTTACTAGTTCATCTAACAATGTTTTACTACCAATTCTCCTAGTCCACAAGTAATTGTATCATCTACATAGGACAAGACTATTACATTAGGCCACTGACTGCTCTGACAGGTCCCTGTGTCAACAGTCAGCCCTGCAGGAAATACGTGTACACCTTGGCCCATGCTGCAGGTGCCATGCTGTGCTGGTGGTGGACTGATGAGGAGCACATACCCTACTCTGGGCTTCTCACTCCTGTCCCAAGGGGCTTGCCTATTGCATGAAGACTTTGACACTGCCCTCCTCTCCTCAGCTGGCTCCTTACCAAACTTTTCTTTCCTGTACCTTCCATTTTGAGTTCTGGCATAGACCATGAGCCCAACCAACTTCCACCACATCAGATGAAGTCTCCACATCAAACTGTTGGTAACAAACGTTTAAGTTAGAATGCACATATAAAGTTTTGGCTGGGTTTTGCTCAGACTTCATATACAAGTGAGCCAAAAGATGGTTGGCTGTGGATGCTCCAGGTAGTCATCTACTCAAAGTACTGAGACCTCTATAACAGGGACTTCATACAAGGGTGTAAGTGATCCAGAAAAATGAAAGAGATTTTTCAAAGAACTTCTCAATTCATTGATCAAACAGAAAAAAATGTACACTTAATGTTAAGCTAATTATTGGAGGAAAAATGACCTAGAGCTGGACAAACATAAAGATATAAGTGCTCAAGGTAAAGCAAGGGGGCCTTGGGTGGTCCCTGAGGGTCTAGTGAAAATCCTATGATAGCCTTGTTCAGTACCCACTGTGCTCAGTATCCCAGCTTCTTTCCCTTCCAGTCACTCTGAGGTATATCATTCCAGGTTAACCTGAGGAAGAAACAAGGGTTCACCTAACATCTTGTTCTCTCATTGAGGTCCAGATTCCTTGGGAATTGAAGGTTCTTGGTTAAATACTTAGATCTCTGGAGAGCAGACTCTTCAGGGTCATGACTTTGAGTCATATTAAGTGCCCCCGCTGATGATATCAGAATTTTCTCTAACATAAATATGACTTTATTTGTTTACCTTATCCAGTAACATTCAGTGATTCAGTGAATGACTATTGAAAATAATCTAATTTAGAGCTGAAATCTTCATACAAAGGCAGAACTCTTCTAAAGCCTAACTTTGGAAAGTGCTACAGGATGAACCTTGTGGTAGGACCCTTGATATTCTGAAAACATATATATCTTTCACTTAACCCACTCTTAGTGCTTGGGTCTAGGGTGAATATGTACCCAAGACATGATTCATCACTTCTCTTCTCAGGACATAGGAGCTTTTAGAATGAGCTGAAACTAAATATCCTGTCATTCACTCCTGGGAGTGGCCTTGAAAAAAAGTGCAATCAGAAAAGGAAAAACAACAAAAATGCTTAAACACATCTGAACAGATCATACTGAAAAGAGTTTTTCTCCTATATCTATGTACACACAGCACAAGACCACAGTCTTCTCGTTCAAATATATTGGTATTGGGGGACCTTAAATCATCACTACTTGACTTCTTCTTTTCTCATAATACTGTTTCAAGTATACTGAAATATTTGGCCACATTTTATATGTTGAGATCTCTCTTTGAAGGTCTCATTCCGCACTTTACAGATGTGGACCACTTTGTCCTGAATAGTAACTTGAAACTCTACAAGGACCTATGAACTAGACGGAAACATAAAGGAATGTGCATGTGGATTCACATGACAAAAGATTCGTGACAATCTATCATTACCCTGGATTATAAGACATTTCAATATCAACTTCAATGGAGGACAATGACTATAACTTATGGAGGACTTTAGGCTTATACAGGAATGGTAATTTTTCTGCAGGAGGGCCAAAGAACCCATTTTACAAAATATCTTCCCTGGCCTTTGAGTTCTTTCTACTCAGGGCCTGGGTACTCTCCCTGAGCTTTGGTAATAAAGGAAAAAAGTGTTGACAGTCTATCAACTTGATTCACAGCACTACTTGTGGGAAATTTGGTGATAATTGGCCAAAACACTCTCACAGCAATTCCAAACTAGTTTGCCTTTCAATTGTGCTCTTTAAACCTCATACTCTTGAGCAACTAAGAATTCAGATGTGAAGCACCAGTGCCCAGTTAGATCAGGAGATCTTAATTACTTGATCCAAGCGGGACTCATGGTGTCCACATAACAGGATATAAAATTCATAACATCATCTAGCCATATGCAAAAGTCCTTTTGCAATCACTTGGTAAACGACTGTTTACCTATCATTCTGTAAACCACATCCAAATTCTTCCACTAAATATTTGGAAGAATGTATTGTTTACATGGATCTTATTATTGGTCCTCAGGTTGAATTCAGGGGCAAAAATTTGTGAGGCTTCCTTTACCTTCTATACCAGATGCCCTTTTGTATCACTGATTTTTCACCTTAGGGTCTTGCTTCTCTGCCTGGACCTTTCGACATACTAATTTTATAATTACATATCACAAGTAACAAAAAATGAAGGCACATATAACCAGATCTATGCTTTTATTGGCTACCATTTTCATGAAGCTTTTGCATGGGATGGCCTACAACTACTATCTAATTTCTGCTTCCTGATTAGCTAAGATTCCACACATGAGGGACTGTAATTGCTCATTTTTAATTGCTGGTCTTAAATGAAAAGAAGGAAAGGGTACTTTACCAATTCATTGAGCATTAAGTCCCTTAAATTCTGAGTTCAAGCAAAGTGTTGGCCAAATGATAATAACAAAATAATAAAAAATGAATAAAATATGTTATCATCAGACAAACTTTGAATGAATGTGGTTATGTTGGTTCATAATTTGAGCTATATAACAGGCCGAGGTAGGACTTCAGTCTGTGAACCATCCCTTCTCAGAAAGCATCCAGTTTGTAAACATGAGAGAATGAGCTATTTCCAAATGGATGGATGGTGTGTGTGTGAGTGTGTGTGTGTGTGTGTGTGTGTGTGTGTGTGTGTGTGTGTCTGTGTCTGTGTCTGTGTGTGTGTGTGTGGTACAAGTAGGAAGGCAAAGGGCATAGGTGCCTCCCAATCCCCTTATTTTTTTTTAGTAGGCCTCTGTAGATAAGCCGAAGGGTGAACAGTGTGAGGGAAGGGGTTAAGCGAACAACTAGCTAAATCTTGCAATGTGAACTCCACTGTCTTTATCTTGTAAATGGAATCATAGGCAGGATTTAAGGATTCTTTTTTGTATAGTGAAAATACCGTAAAGAGGAGTTATTATTTTTGAACAATTGAAATAAATACTGAAATTGTTGAAGCCACAGGAAGCCTGAGCTGAAGCACTGAAGGAAACCTCCTGTTCCCAGAGAGATATTTCTTCAGGACAGCCCACAGGGCTCATGCTTTGATTCCTAGCTTTTATGGAGTCCAAGATGAGAGAATCTCCTTTGAAGCCAGCTCTGGCTGGCTTCAACTCAGTTCCTGAGTTGAACAGCTCATACTGGCACAAAAACATTTCTTCATGAAAGTGTGAAAGTAGAGCTCTTCATGTAACCAAACAGCTCTGGACATATCTAGAATGACTGGCTTATATAGGATCTGGAATCTGGGTCTTGGTTTACTAATTAAGAACTTTCTGATGTAACAGACATTTTTTTTTCTAAATGCCTCCAGGATATCTTAATTACATAACTATACAGTGGATCTATCTAGGCTCTAGAAATTTTAACATTAGGTCAACCTTTGTGTTTCTGTAAAAGAAGACAGTATATTTGTTGGAAGCCACATTTTGGAAGATGGAATACTGGAGTCTTTATGACACAGCTAGCAGTCTGCAAACAGCCTGTTGTAACAAAAAATTGCAGTGCACAAATACACTTAGACAGCTTGGAAACAGGACAGAAAGGAAAAAAAAAAGAATAAAAACAACACCAAGAAACCAATCAGCACCAAGAGAGTGCTGAATTAGCACACTATGATGACTAGAGACAAGCCAGGAGACAGGACACAGGACATGATCACAGAGACATGTGGTATGGTATCTGGTGCCGCTGCTGGTCCAGCCTAAATAGGGCCTAAGCAGGAGGCAGGTCCACAGGAAATTCCTAGTCCCAGGCACTGGACTATTAGATTGAGTAACATATCAGCCAAATGCCCATGCCTGCTTGCAGGGATCCAGCCACACCCATATGTTGGGAGACAAGCACTGGATGGGGCATTTCCTTCCCCCTACATGAAGACAAGGTGTCAGACCCCAAGATCTACTATGTGGCCAATAGGGCACCAGCCACACGTGACCACCTTACTTAATATTACTGAATTGTTAAATCAATTTATAAAATGTTACATCATCTTTATCTTTTTGTAAACAGTTCAAGAATTTGCTTTTTGTAAAAGCCATTTTTCTTGAGCCCCCACCTCTGAAAGAATAATTCTCACATTCACCAAAATTTAAACATTCTTCCTTTGAATAGTTTATTTCTTCCTTCTTCCTAATTCCTTCCCTTCCTCTTTCCCTCTCTCCCTTCCCCTCCTTCCTTCCTTCCTCTCAGGGCCTAGAAGTGATGCAGTAGTTCAAGTGGAAGATGGTTTTTTTTGTTAAATTCAATTTTTGTGAGATTGATCAATATCTTTTTGTGCTTGATTATTTCCCCTAATGTCATATCTACATTGGCCCTCTATGAGATAAAACAGGCGGGACACATCATCCACACTGGTGTTTTATTATAGCTCACTAAGCAGAACAGCTAAATGGGCAAAGAGTGAATCAATCACAAGTTGCTCATCACCAGTGATTAAAGAAAAGAGCAAGCACTGAAGACACTTTGGAGTTCTCCCCCAAGGCAAAATGCAAAGACTCTTGTCTTTATCCACCATATTTTTTATTTGATCCTTTTTGGGGGGGCGGGGTCCGGTCGTGAGGCCTAAATTCTGGGCCTGGGCACTGTCCCTCAGATCTTCAGCTCAAAGCTAGTGCTCTACTGCTTGAGACACTGCGCCACTTCCAGCTTTTTTCTTTTTGCTTATGTGGTGGAGAGGAATCGAACCCAGGGCCTCATGCATGCAACGCAAGCACTCTACCACTAAGCCAGGTTCCCAGCCATCCACCATATTTTTTAAAATATATATTTTATTGTACATATACTGTATAGATTGGTTATACCATTATATGAGTTAGGTCTTAAATACATTTCCTATTGAGCATTGTTCCCCCTCCAAGAAAGACTTTTACTATGTATGTACTGCAATAAGGACTAATATCTTCCATTAGCTCTTCCATTCAAAAACTGAACGGGAATAAGTAAGTCATATGTACTATAAGGCATGGATCACACATACAGAGGGAGACTTAAGGGAGCAGTAGAAAAATGGTTGTTCTCATGTTCTTGCCTCCTATCATAACACTCTTTACTAATCTATTGTTCCCCTAACCATGTTGGAGATGATCTCAATCCAGTCCCGAAAAGACAGAGCTCATATTTCTAAGAGTTTATCGAATTACCCTGAGACACCATTCCTTAGTATAAAAGACACAAGTTAATAACTTCAATCTCTGAATTACTTGTCGAGACTGGTGGTTTCAACATGCTTTGGATAAATTGAAGGACGTCATCCCTACTCATCACGATGAGAGGATGAGAAGCGTTGGCTCAAAGAGAGCTGAAGAGTGAAGAATGGTTTCCCATCACACCTAGCTTACCTCTGCCATGAAGGATTTCTCTTTATAATTTACAGAGGTTTTCTGTCAATGATTTCCCTACATTGGGCTTCTTCCCTGGGTGAATGTTCTAATACTTGCTAAAGGTTTGCTTCTGGTTGAGAGACTTCCTCTCATGTTTATTTTTACAGAGATTCTGTCATGTGTCCAGGTCTCTGATACCTGTACAGATGTGACTTCTGGCAAAATGTTTTCTATACTCATAATTTTCCTCCTGTCTATGTTTTCAAATATGCTGAGGATTAATTCTGATTGAAAGTCATTTCACATATGTTCTATGCACTACTTTCTTTTCTCCTATGTCAGTTCTCTGATGAACATGAGGTATTCCTTTCTGATCAAAGGATTTCCACATTTGTAATATTTTTTTTTAATTTTATTTTATTTGAGAACATACTGTACAGAGGGGTTACAATTACATGGGCAGGATAATGCATACATTTCTTACCAAGCATTGCAGCCTCCTCCTTTGTTTACCCTTCACCTCCCTTCCCAGCCTCCCCCCTCCCACCCACCCAATCCTTCCTCCCCTCCCCCCCCCACACTGACATTGTAAAGCTGGTTTTTGACATGACATTTTGTACTTCTCATTGTTGCAACAGGTCCACCTGAATCCTTAAATGACTTGTTTGTCCCCATCTCCTCCACAAGTTATACTGACATCAAATATAGTGAAAGCGGGGGTTACACTGTGGGGGAGGGACATACAAAGCAACAAAGAAATAATCTTATAAATGTGTTAGAAACACGTGCATGAAAGAAAAAAAAACATTAAAATACATATTTAAGGGTTCGTTTTCCTAACATCACATTATCTGACCTTTTCCGCTTGACTCATACATATACTAGATATTGCAAATAAGGGAAACCATGGGACCTATGTTTCTTTGGGCCTGGCTTACTTCACTTAATATAATTTTTTCCAAGCCTTTCCATTTCCTAACAAATGGGGAAATGCCATTCTTTCTGATGGAGGCATAGAATTCCATTGTGTATATATACCACATTTTCTTGATCCATTCATCTACTGAGGGGCATCTGGGTTGGTTCCATATCTTAGCTATGGTAAATAATGCTGCAATAAACATAGTTGTGCTGGTAGCTTTAGTGTGGTCTTGTTTGTAAACATTTGGGTAAATGCCCAAAAGTGGGATTGCTGGGTCATAGGGGAGTTCTATGTGAAGTCTTTTGAGGAACCTCCCTACTGCTTTCCAAAGTGGTTGAACAAGTTTACATTCCCACCAACAATGAAGTAAGGTTCCTTTCTGTCCACATCCCCTCCAGCATCTGTTGTTGTTAGAGTTCTTGATTTTTGCCGTTCTAACTGGAGTGAGTTGATATCTCAATGTTTTGATTTGCATTTCTTTTATGGCTAGGGATGTTGAACATTTCTTCATGTGTCTATTGGCCATCCTTTCTTTTTCAGAGAAGCTTCTCTTTAAGTCTTTCGCCCACTTATTTATTGGGCAGTTGTTTCTTTGAGGATTTGTTGTTGGGGGGGTTAATTTTTTGAGTTCCAAGTATATTTTAGATATGAGACCCTTGTCTGTTGTATGGCTAGTAAAGATCTTCTCCCAATCCGTGGGCTTTCTATTGATCTTGCTAGCTATGTCTTTTGCCCTGCAGAAGCTCTGCAACTTTATGCAATCCCATTTGTCCAACTTTTCTTTGATTTGTTGTTTCCGGGTCTCTATACAGAAAATTTCGGCCTGAGCCAAGGAGACCTAGGGTTTCTCCTATTCCATCCTGTAATGTTTTCAGAGTGTCTGCTTTGACTTCAAGGTCTTTGGAGTTGATTCTGGTGCAGGGTGATATATAAGGATCTAGCTTTAGTTTTCGACATGTAGTTAACCAATTTTGCTAGCACCATTTACTGAAGAGGCTGTCTGTCTTCCATTCTATTGTTTTAGCTCCCTTATCGAAGATTAGATGGCTATAGGTCTGTAGGTTCATTTCTGGGTTTTCAATTCTATTCTATTGGTCCTGAGGTCTGTTCTTATGCCAATACCATGCTGTTTTGATTACTATGGCTTTATAGTAGAGTTTGAAATCTGGTATTGATATTCCTCCAGCAGTGTTCTTTCCGTTGAGGAGCGTTTTTGCTCTTCGGGGTCTTTTATTGTTCCATATGAATTTTTGGATTGCCTCTTCTATTTCCTTGAAGAATGAGGGTGGAATTTTGATAGGTATTGCATTGAATTTGTAGATAGCCTTGGGAAGTATTGCCATTTTCACGATGTTAATCTTTCCAATCCAGGAGCATGGGAGGTTTTGCCATTTTTTAAGTTCTGTGTTGATTTCCTTTTTCAAGATTTTAAAGTTTTCATCATAGAGGTCCTTCACTTCTTTAGTTAAGTTAATTCCTAGGTATTTTATTTTTTGTGGGGCTATTATAAATGGAGTTGCATTCCTAATTTCAGCCACACTTTTCTCACATTTGTAATATTTTTAAGATTATTCTGCTGTGTGTTTCCTAAGAACTTTGATCCATGAATACTTGGTAAAGGACTTCCACATTTGTTACATTTGTATTTTCTCATCTGTGTCTGTTCTCTGATGCAAACTGAGTTAGGACTTTTTCTTAAAAACCTTTCCACACATTTTTCCTACATAGGATTTCTCTCCTCTTTGTGAGGGTATGTGTATGTCTGTGTGTTTGGTATGTTCTGTGATGAACCCTGAGCTGTGTCTTGTAGTTGGAGGACTCCACATCTGCTATACCATAAGGTCTCTATCCTGTGTTGGTTCTGTCTTGCAATTTCAATTTTCTTACAGATCAAAGACTTCCCCCATTTGGTACAATCCTAAGTTAGTTCCTTTGTGTGAATCAACTTATCTGTATTAAGCTGTGACCTCCAGGTCTTTCCACACTGGTTGCATTCATAAGGTTTCCCTCCTTGTGTTCTGTGATGGATGTTAAGGTGTGCCTTCCAGGTGAAAGATTTTCCATGTCTCCTACATACATAACATTTCTCTCTGGTGGGTTTTTTTCTGATGGACAGAAAGGTATAAGTTCTGGGTGAAAGACTTTCCAACATAGGTTACATTCATAAAATTTCTCTCCTGTGGTGCTCTCTGGTGGACAGTAAGGTGTAGCTTCTGGCTAAGACTTTTCACACATATGACATTCATAAGGTTTCTTTCTTGTGTGTCTTTTCTGATGGACAGTGAGGTTTGACTTCCAGGTGATAGACTTTGCACACATGTTACATTCATAAGGTTTCTCTCTTGTGTGTGTTGTCTGGTGGCCAGTAAGGTATGACTTCTTGGTGAAAGACTTTCCACACATGTTACATTCATGAGGTTTCTCTCCAGTGTGTTCTCTGATGACTAGTAAGCTTTGATTTCTGGGTGAAACACTTTCTACACACATTACATTCATAAGGTTTCTCTCTAGTATGTGTTTTCTGGTGGACAGTAAGGTATTCCTTCTTGGCAAAAGACTTTCCACACACCTTACATTCATAAGGTTTCTCTCCTGTGTGTATTCTCTGGTGGACAGTGAGGTTTGACTTCCAGGTGAAAGACTTTCCACACAAGTTTCATTCAAAAGGTTTCTGTCCTGTGTGTGTTATCTGATGGACAGTGAGACTTGACTTCCAGATGAAGGACATTCCACACACATTACATTCATAAGGTTTCTCTCTAGTATGTGTTCTCTGTGGGCAGAAAGGTTTGCCTTTTTGGCGAAAGACTTTACACACACGTTACATTCATGAGGGTTCTCTCCTGTGTGTGTTCTCTGGTGGTTAAGGAGATATGTCTTGCAGGTGAAAGACTTTCCACAAATGTTACATTCAAAAGGATTCTCTTTTGTGTGTATTCTCAGGTGAACAGTAAGCTTTGATTTTGGGAGGAAAGACTTTCCACACAGGATACATTCATAAGGTTTCTTTCCGGTGTGTGTTATCTGATGGACAGTGAGATTTGACTTCCAGGTGAAGGACTTTCCACACAAGTTACATTCATAAATTTTCTCTCCTGTGTGTGTTCTCTGGTGTCTAGTAAGATATGCCTTGCAGGTGAAAGACTTTCCGCAAATGTTACATTCAAAAGCTTTCACTTTTGTGTGTGTTCTCTGGTGGCTAGTAAGCTTTGATTTCTCGGTGATACACTTTCCACACAGGTTACATTCATAAGGTTTCTCTCTAGTATGTGTTCTCTGGTGGACAGTAAGGTATGCCTTCTTGGCGAAAGACTTTCCACACACGTTACATTCATAAGGTTTCTCTGTAGTATGTGTTTTCTGGTGGACAGTAAGGTTTGATTTCTGGTTGAAAGACTTTCTACACACGTTATCTTCATAAGATTTCTCTCCTGTGTGTGTTCTCTGAGGGACTATAGGGTGTGTCTTCTCAGAGAAAGACCTTTCACATTGTTTATATTCTTCAACTACAGAAGACACATGAGGACTATATGCAGCACACATCTTACCAGGTTCACAGAAAACACCCATGTTCTGACACCCAGTGAACTTTTCTGTCCTCATCCCTAAGGAGTTCCCTTTATTCTTAATCAGTTCTGACTTCTGTATGGAGCTTATGTGAAAACTTTTTATAAGTTTCACTTTTTTCTCCCCTGGGTTACTATTCATGACTGCTACTTCAGAGAGATATTTATTGTGACTTTCCTGACAGGTGCTAATCACATCATCCATTTCTTGGACATCTAAAATGAATAACAGGAAAATAGACAAAAACATAAATGAGATCCATAAATTCCTTAATGTAAAGGTATTTTCTCACACTGTAACTGTTACAAGATTTTCAAATATTAAAGTATTGCTTTATGATGAATATATATTTTCTCTGCAATGTTGTAATTAAGAAAGTAGTACGAACATTTTACAATGAAAAATAATATTTTTCTGTATTTTAGATCTTTCTATTTTTCTCAAGTAAATATTCACTCAAATTATTCATCAATGTACTCTTAATGCTTCCATTCTGAATCTCACTCTATGCCCAGTACAACTGATGAGAAATTGTCACATCAGAGGATAGCAGCCCTAGCATACTCCTATTTTCCTCCTACCTGCATAATACTAGTTTAAAGGAAAATGAGATCTCCTTTCTACATTTCTTATTGTCTTTTTCTCTTTAAGAATGACTTCACACAGTATTTTCACAATATAAAAATCAGAAAACAAACAAACAAAAAGAATGACTTCTCTACAGACAAATACAATTGCTAACATTAACTACATTGGCACACCAAATTCAGTTTGTGTCCACGTGAATTCTGGATTGACAATTCCTTGAGACAAAGAATCACATACTTTTCTGCTACACATGACTCAGGGGTACTAGGTATATTATCGCTCTGTACAGTTCAATATAAACAGACCAATTGGGCTCTGGAATAATCATCATCTTCAAGATGCTTTAACTCACCTGTGAAATTCTTGTCTGAGGCTTCTCTTATCCATGGTTCTGCACCTTGCTCCAGCTTCACAATCAATTCAGGTTTAGGAACACAGTGTGCTGTGAATAAGAAATAGTGGAGAACTATTGCTCTTGCTGGGTCATAATTAATGTAAGGTCACAGACATCCTGTTCACAAGGTTGCTCTTAAATCTGGTTTCTCAATTGTTTGTGTGGGGGGGGCGCTCGAGTTGTGGGGCCTGAACTCTGGGCCTGGGAGCTGTCTCTCAGCTCTTAAGCACAAGGCTAGCACTCTATCACTTGAGCCACAACGCCAATTCCAGCTTTTTTCCCCTGCATATGTATGTGGTGCTGTAAAATCGAACACCGGGCCTCAAGCATGCAAGGCAATCGCTCTACCCCTGAGCCATCTTCCAGGCCCATGGTTTCTCAATTCTTAATAGCTCCATGGTGGAGTTTCCCCCAGCTTTGAGTTTATTGTGTCAATTGTGTGGCTTGAACTCAGCTCTTTTGCTCAAAGCTAGCATTCTACTACTTTGAGTCTTGGCTACATTTCTAGTTCTGGAATGGTTAATTGGAGATAAGAGTCTCATGGTCATTTTTCTATAGTTGCTGGCTTCAACCAAAATCTTCAGATTTCAGCCTTCAAAGTATCTAGGATTCCAAGCTTGATGCACTAAACTCTGTGTCAAGTTTGGCTTACAAATACACACTTTTAACTACTGGTTTCCAGCTCATACTCTCCGTAGTAATGTATATTGTTTCTAGCCTGTAGATCCACCTATAATAATCACCCCAAATCTGGGAAGTCAGTTTCCTATTAGTGGATAATAGTTTAGAACATTTGTCCAACTACTGATTTGCCTTCTTAAAAATGGGAATAAAATTAGCTCTTGAGTTACATATAATGAAGTTGAAGTTTCCCTTAGAAAGCAATGACACTTCCCATGGAGTGGAATCTTTTTTTTCTTTTTCTTTTTTTTTTTTTAAGAAAATGTAATGGTCCAAAGGCTTACACTTGTAACCCTACATTTAGGAGGTAAGACCAGAAGAGGCAGGCTTGAAAGCAACCTGAGCATGGAATCCCAGAATATACCCCAAAACAAAAGCCAAAATGGAGTTGTGGCTCAAGCAGTTGTGTGAAAAGCAAACAACACCAAGCTCCTAGACCTGAATTTGGCTGTTTTTTATACTAGCAGTTTTTTACCTGGGAATGGACTGGAATCTTATACCTAAATAACAGAAACAGTCAAATGTCTACTAAAATAAAAGCACTTGATCTTCCAAATAAAAGTGACCTTTGCTCACCCAAGGACATTAGGTTGCTATAAGTCTCCAGCATCACTTCTCTACGAAGGGTCCTCTGACCAGGATCCAGATCCTGCCACTCCTTCCAGGTGAAGTCCACAGCCACATCATCAAATGACATCAGCTTCTGTAATGGCACATTTCCATCAAGAAATTAGACCTGGGTCATGAGAATTCCAATCTGGAATTTCATTATGCTGCAGGTATGCTTTTGTCTTACATAAAATGTTTGCAGCTGGCTGTGTTATCTATTCACTGGGAAAATTAAATAGCAAATTAGAAATATTTGACAGTACATAAACCTGGCCATTAAAATACACAGATTGGCAGGGCACTGGTGGCTTATGCCTGTAATCCTAGCTATTGAGGAGGCTGAGGTCTGAGGATCAAGGTTCATGGCCAGCCCAGGCAGGAAAGTCCATGAGACACTTATCTCCAATAAACCACCAGAAAACTGAAAGTAGCACTGTGACTCAAGTGTTAGAGCACTCACCTTGACCTGAAGAGCTGAGGGACAAAAACCAGGCCCAGAATTCAAGTCCCAAGACCAATAAAAAGTGACAGATTCCCTAATGCATCCAAACACACTTCTGCTGCTAACAATAGAGACAAGATAAAAATTCTAAGGAGACAATAATCTGGCATGACAACAGTAAGTCTATGGTGGTGTGTAAAAAATTATATTATCATTTTTGATAAAATTTTAGTACATATCAGTGTAACAAAGAATTAAACAAATATTTTTCCTGCATTTACATATACTGCTTCCAAATAAATCCTATTTAGGCCTTCTATTAACATGTACTCTCATAGGCAAGAAGAACACATTCAGGATATCACATGTAATACAGAACATAGATTGTTACTAGAGCTATGAGAAGCAGTGTCCACATGAATGTTAAAAAACAGTAACAGTACTCCAGAAAGTAGCTAATGATTTATTTGCCCCTTATAAGATTTGATTTAGTTCCCACATAAAAATATCCTAGGTTAACCATGTTTGGTTTAAATACTAAATATTGAAAAGTGGTCACAGATACTCTGATATTTCTATCCTATGTAAAAAAGAACTGCTACCCTGAAGTTTTGTAAACTTTGCCTACATTCTACAATACAAAATATAGGTGGGAGGGGAATAAAATGTTCCTTGACAAGATTTTCATTTTAATAGGCCTTCATGGAAGGTGGAGGCAAAATTATACAGGCTCAAGGAACACTCAAGATAAAAAAATGATAAATATGACCAAATGCTTAAATGTGGCACATATTCCTGAGTCATTTCAACAGTAGATCCGTAAGGATATATTTCCACTTGTGTTAGTTAATAGCGAAATTCCTCAGAGATCAAAATCAATTCCTGAGCCAACGTCTGTGAGATTTTGCAGCAAGTGATATGTCTAATAGAGAAAACTTCGTCACTATATTATCTTTTTTTTATCAAAACTACCTATCTTATGCTGCCAGTGAATGAAAATATTTAAAATAGTGGTATGGAAAAACAAAACTGAGTACCACAACAAATGAAGTTAGACCAAAGATAACAGAATCAGGTGAAATCAAATTTTCTTGTAGGTTATCAATTGGGAGAAGGACGTACTTTTCTGTATGGAACTCTGAAGTTGAGCTGAAGGGGTAAAGGATTGAGAGGTTGGAATTCCAGCCTGACAGCACTGAGAGCACTGACAGCTGGCCACAGAAGGATTGAAAGAGAATTCTGGAGAGGGTTAAGAGATGGGAGTGCAGGCCTTTTCCTTACTGTTGGAAAGATAGCATCTGAAACTGAGCTGCTATTGACTTTGAAGGCTAGGTAAGGTGAACTTCATGTCTGCATTTTCTCTGAGCACCAGTCTTCTGTCTCAGGAGAATAAAAAACATGTTTTCCTCACAACCTGTTGTGGCTCAGATTGTAATATTAATATAGATACTTCAATTTTGCATGTTATCAATAGTAATCTTCCCTGTGTGAACTCAAGGAACTTTGATTGCTTGCTGGCAACCAGAGACCAAGTGCCAGAGAGGCTTCAGAACCCTGGTTTCCCCTAAGTCTATCTGTTTATGTTTTTGTGTTTCTTTAATTGTCTTTGTTTCTGGAATCCTGTAGAACTCTCTAGGCAACAATTTTCCTATACAGTGGGTAAGAAAAATGTCAATCCTAAGAGCCATATCAACAAACTAAAACTAATCACTAAGAAAAACTAGTTCCCAGATAGGTCATTGAAGAAAAGAAACAACTGAGAGACATATGGAGGAAAGAGAGAATGAGAAAAGTAAGAAAAAATGATTCAAAGATAGATACAAAGAGAGAGAAAGAGAAAATAACCAACACACGTGAGTAGAAAAGCAAAAGTAGAGGGAGCTTATACAGGAAAGAAATCTTGTGATGATACTTTAGAAAACAAACAGGATTTGGAAAAAAAAAAAAAAAAAAACAAAGTTTAGCAACAAATATAGCCTAAGTTTCAAGTAAGACCAAGACCATGAAGTAGTCCAAAAAGTATATATGGAGAGTAATTTAAGTACATATAGGTTAATCATTCCTTAAGAACACACGAAGGTACGTAAGACCACACTATTTCAGCAATTCCAGAAAAATTTCATTGAGATAGTTTAATGAGTTCTCATTGCAATCTACCCTTTACCTTCCATGAGATGTAACCTGCTCAGTGTCAATATATAACATAACAGGTATGACTACATATTATGACAAGATGAAACCTAGACATTCTGAAGCCAATCTGAATTCAACTTAGAAAGAATATAACCATTTAATCTGCTAAACCTACAAGTAATCTTTATCTCCTAATCTATAAGCCATCTTTATCTGATTTATGAATATGTTCCTGAGGCTGAATCTGTGTGGTTGGTATTGTTTGTAATTCTTGGACATCTTTAGGTTCATATAATGGAATGGAAAACAAATGAGAAATAAAAAAACTCACCAGAGATCCATTCATTCTGTCTTGCTGCTGACAATGAACAGAAGATTCTGGAAGCATGGCTACGATATAAGGCAAATGACATATACAGAAATGAATCTGTGAGATTTTGGGCCCAGAATTTTCTCTTGCAAACATGATACATGGGCTGCAAAACCATAAAGCATTCTTAGAAGAATGTTTAATATCTCAAGCAGAGTATTAAAGTCTCCAATAAACAAAAATCCAGTCCATTTCCTGGTAGATAGATATTATTAAACCAACTAATTTCTACACTTATGTACACACTAAATTCTAACAAATGAATGTTCCCACAAAAATTATTGAAAAATTGAAAGCAAAAACATATCACGTTTCCACTAAAAGTATTTATTACTGAATATACTTCAGGATGTATGAATTGCTTTTTTTTAATGAAAGGTATTCTAAGAATCCATTGGAATTTGTGTTCTACCTCATTCATTTACATATTTAAACACTAGGGAAATCATGTATGATGTAACTCAGTAGTTTTCACCCAAAGTTATAGAGGAAAATAAATCCAGAATATATCTCTTGTGTTATAATATTTCAATCATGGTTGTCAAATGGAACATTTCACTGTACCTATTGCACCCCTATGCAATGACTTGCAATTTCCATTTAACATGCTTTATCCAAAGGGACATGAGTAAAGATGAGGTAAACCCTGGTTTGAGAAGTCCCTAATGTTTATTTCTCTAAACAGTCTTGGGAAGAACCTTGGCCATCCTAAAGATACAACATAAAATACTCCATATAGGAGTGACACACCTGAAGATAAGCAACACCTACAAAGCATACAACCTTGAGTAAGACATATTACCTCAAGTTTTCTTCTGTGAATTTTCTTTTAAGGCCAAATGTCCCTGACCAACACTTTCTGTACTACCAGGCACAAACAACCAATAGGAACTAGCATTAGCAAATCCTTAGATGGGACATTTAACATAAGTTTGCATGATTACATACTAAAAATCATAGTGGTAACAGGCTGAATGCATTAGCAAGAAGAGGATTAGCGATTACTACATGAATAGATACGTTCAGTCATAACTATTACCCCACCAACCTATACCACAGCCTTAGGTACCCTCTCATAACTATGCTCTGGCTTATTCCTCTATCCAGCACATCACAATTCCTAGAAATTAGTTTAAATCTTGGAACAACACAAAGTGATTGAGAGTTGTGTTGGAAAGAGTACCACGTGAATCTGGTGCTCAGGGAAGTAGCAACAATTTTTGCAAAAGGCAAGGGAAGCTAGCAACATCTTCCCCTTCCTGTGCTTTTCTGCTTCTTCCCTTTTGGGCTTCTCAGAATTGACAAGGTCTGCCCATTCAGGATGGAGATTCCAATTCATAGGGTGCTCTGCTTCAAACATTGCTAGGCTTCATTCCTAAAAATACAGGACCAGCACTCACTACTCCAATATCCCACGTACAACTGTCTCTAGAAACAGGGTCGTGTACAAACACTTGTGAACTCAAGCCAGGAGATTTCACTAGAATTCTTCCTGTACTCCTCTTACACCTGGGCAAAGCAAATAAAGTCACATGGGTTAATAGAAGAATCCCTTGGTCTTGGAGTACAAATGCAAGGCTCTTGGGCTCTCCTAGTCTGGACAATCACCCAGCTTGCTCTCGGACATTTGGGAACCAGGTTCTTGCATCTGAGGGCCAGAGGCTAATGGCAGCACAAACTCTTGAACCTCAAGCAAATTATCAACCCCAGACTGGAGAAAAGCCTGGATGGGGAAGTTGGCACTTTGGCTCAAGTATAAAGTTCTCCCTCTGAGCTTGCCAGCTCAGGAATGCTGCTTGCAGGCCCAGAGTTCACGCCCCACCAAACAATCAGAAACAGAAAAAGAAACAGAAACCCATGGAGGGTAGACTCCTGCAGCAATTGCACAGTTCCTACCTGAGATCAGTTCCAAAGTCTGAGATTCCTTCAAGTTAGAGCTCCCAAGCTCCACTGGACAGAGCTGGTCGCAGGGCTCCTGGCTCCCACCTATGGAAGGCCAAACTGTACTTCAGGGCAATTCCAGCAGCAAGGCAAAAGGAAAGAATCCGGAAGAGGCAGACTTAAAATGCCAGTGGTGGGCAGGGAGACCATGAGCATAAGGATCTTCTGCCCCACCTCCACCCTCCAAAAAACAAAAACAACCTATGACTTTCAAAGAGAATATCCTCAATGGAGACTACAGTTCCCACAATGCTCAGAGCCACCCTGCTACAGCCCTGGTTCCAAGTGTGCTTGGATACATGGGGACTTTTCTCTCCCTGCTGTGGGAGTTAAGCTCAGTTTCTTCTTGAAAACCACTGTTTCCTCTTGAAATATATAAGACCAACCAGAAAATGGATATATATGGGGAGAATTGGATACATTGGCTTTTTGATTCTTAGTTCTAATAATGAAATTGAAGTTATGAGACTATGTTGCTTATACCTTTCTGTTTATTCAATGCCTGCGTTCTGCTGAATGTAAGTTATATCTCTGTTTTGTCTTAAATTTTTTAATACATCCCCTCTTACTTTACAAAGGTACTCACAGACACTAAACTTATACCTGGGTCATTTCCCATTGCTGTAATGTATACACTGGCATAAAATAGTGAGATTGTTAGGTAAATATGCAGCATAATATTTCTGATGATTTGGATGTCACAAAATCTAACAATTAATTTTCCAGAAACTCCCCAATTCTATCTATTAAATCAAATGAGTTTTTGTTTTTTCTGAATTTTTCATTTCATTTAAGGATTTTATGTTTTGTTTTGTTGTTGGTCCTATGGCTTGAACTCAGAGCTTGGGCACTGTCTGTGAGCATTTGCTGTGCTCTATTTGTATTTCCTTTAATAATTTCTTCACGTAACTAGTGAAAAGTTTCCTCACAGGAATTCTTATGAACATGGCACATCACCTCCATTTCCCTTCAAAGAAATAGTGATTTGAGGGGTCAGGGATGAATGCGGGCGGGATAGAAGAGTGAAGTTTAGGCTAGGCTATGTTGATGTGAAGCTTAATCACTTGCAAACCAGTCTGCTTTTGTCTTTTCATTTTGTTTGAAAAAACTCTTTATAATTTTTACCTCTTCTCTGATCCTAACAGTTCCTCTCAGTAGCTTCAGGCTACATATCTAGGGGACCTCAGACTTGTCTTCTCACACCTTATCCATTAAACTGTGGAATAAATATTTTTTTAATTGTGAAAATACTGTAAAGAGGGGTTACAATTACACGGGCAAGATCATATTTCTTATCAAGCATTGTAGCCCCCTTCTTTGTTTCCCCTTCCCAACCCTTGCCATCCTCCCTCTACACCCCCTTCCCCCAATGTATCCTCCTCCCCCACCACCAAAGTTGTAAAGTTCACATTTCCATATAACAACTTTTACATCTGATTGTTGCAATGGATCCACCTGTATCCCTATTTAAATGATTTGGAATAAATATTTTGTCTCCTGCCTCAGTCCCATTAGAGCACAAGCAAGGCTCAGTTGGCCAATGGGATGATAATGAAGGAGACAGAGAGATGGCTGATGGCACAGTTCTGTTTATTCTAGCAAAAGCCTCAGCAACCTATACTTTCTATATTTCTCAAATGCTTGCATAATATTGCTCTAAACCCACTGTACCCAAAAGTACAAACAGCACACATCTTTATTCATTCTATTTCAATACATCTTTTCTACCCAAGCCTCCCTTCAGTTAAAGCCCCAGGCCAAAAATCTAGAACACAGACTTCCTCAAACCAAGAACAGGCAAAGACTTGCAGTCCTGAGGGTGGGAGTCAATGGCCCTGAAGCCTTTGCTCACATTTTCTCTGCTCCTGGCGGGCACCCCAGGGTCTCCCTCTTTCTTATCAGAGAACCTACACTTGTCTCTTAGATGTTTATTGTGATTTTTGGTGATCCTTTACATACAACATAATTGGGAAAGATTGGATTGGAAACTTTCACGTATGATTTTTGTTCTCCAGTGTATGGGTTCTCCATGTCTCTATTGTGGACCTGAACTATTCTTCATGAAAACGGGAATCAAAGAGCATATTTGGATGTATAGACTTCAACTTAAAAGCACCTCTAACAATATAAAGAAAAATAATTACATTCTTTAAAACTAAATTCCTGGGAAGTGGCACTGTGGCTCAAGTGGTAGAGCACTCGCCTTGAGCTGAAGAGCTGAGGGACAAGTGCTCAGGCCCAGAGTTCAAGCCCCACAACCAAAAAAAAAAAATCATTCCTAAAACTAAATTCCTGAGAGACAAAGAGATAAGGATCAGGTAAAACCTGGGATGCTTCCAAGAGTACCTGTGAAATGTAGTTTTCTTTTCTTTTCTTTTCTTTTTTTTTGTTAGTCATGGGGCCTGAACTCTGGGCATAAGCACTGTCCCTCAGCTCTTCAGCTCAAGGCTAGTGCTCTACCACTTGAGCCACAGTGCCACTTCTGGCTTATTCTGCTTATGTGGTGATGAGGAATCAAACCCAGGGCCTCATGCATGCAAGGCAAGCACTCTACCACTGAACCATATTCCCATCCCTGAAATATAGTTTTCATTGTTCAAGCCAACATTCGTGATGAATTTCTTCATTCTTTTATCCTTTTGTTTTGTTTTTGGTCATGCCACTTGAACTGTGAGCCTAGGAACCATCCCTTAGCCCTTCAGCTCAAGTCAAGTGCTCTACATTGTGAGCTAAAGCACCACTTCTGGTTTTCTGGTTTTTATTGGAGATAAGTGTCTCACAGACATTGCTGCCCTGGCTGACTTTGGACTGCGATCCTCAGGTTTCATCCTTTTGAATAGCTAGGATTAAAGCCATGAGTCACCAGCACCCAGCTTGTATTTCTTTTATTTTATGTCCCAGCCCTGGGGTTTGAACTCAGTGCGTGGACACTGTCCCAAAATTTTTGCTCCAAATTAGCATGCTAGTACTGGAGCCATAATTCCACATTCGGCTTTTTCTATGTATGTGGTACTGAGGACTTGAACCCAGAGCTTCATGCATGTTAGGTAAGCACTCTACCACTGTTGCAGGACAGCCACAACACAAACAGTGCTCTGGAAGGGCAATGGGATGATAATGGAACAGACTGAGAGAAGGCCAATGATGAATCTCTCTTGATTCCAGCAATAACCTTAGCTATAGACACTTTCTAGATCTGTCCAGTGCTTGCATCACATTGTTCTAGGACTCACTGTGCCAACAAGTGCAGACCATATGCCTTTCCTCATTCTAGTTCAACCTTTTTCCACCAAACACCTAGAGGTAAGCCCCCAGGCCCAGAAGCTAAAAGGAACACTCCCTCCAACAAAAAGCGAAGTACATATAGCACTGAAGGTTGGAGTCCGTGGTTGTGGAGCTTTTGCTCACAGCTTGCCAGCTCCTGGCACCTCAGGGTCTGCACCATTTCTCCCTTTTTCATTTTGTAAATTGAGCAAGTGTCTATCAGCCTGAACCTGGAAAAAGCAGCAGAATGGAAGAAAAAAGATATACCAAAACAAGAAACAGGAAAATGCTTAAGAAATAGCAAAACGAGTGCTATTTCCCCAGGTGAATCCCTGCAGGTAATGGAGAACTGATACAGCTAAGCCTGTGTGATGGAGTGACCAATACCAGATATCTGACCCTGAAGCTGCATAATGTCTAAGTTCAAATTATCAGAAGGCCAGATTCCTCAAATATGTCACTGGATATTGGTCCAAATCATATTTCCATCATATTCAAGAGGGATAACACATGTACTGACAATTAGCATGACACATCATTTTTAACTAGGTCTTTAACAGGTCTATGTGATTATCAACATACATCATTGCTGTTTCTAAATCATAAAACATATCACAATCATTTTATCTATTCCCATATGCATCCCAAGGGTACCAGAAACATTTCAAACTAAAGTATTAACATGTTGTGCTGTATATATGGTTTCTACAAGGATCATAGGAGAAGCAGGAGTGCTAGCAAGAAGAGTCAGGGTAGCAATAATGAGGGCAACCAATATTCCCCAAAATCTGCAGCAATGGCTAAGAGTCCTCTGAACCTCAATAGCAAACAGAGACCCAAACTTATTATACCATGGTTCTATCAACTGAACATGCAATGTAAGTTAAGGGGATTGCATAGTAAGCTAGCATTACTCATGCAGTTAGTGAGAACACAATTGTTCCTGCAAGAGGCATGAAACACCACCCCACCCTTGAAAACCATACCCAGCCCCACTACTAGCATATATGGCTACATAACACAAGCTTGCACAGTAAATGATACAAAACCATGAAACAGGACAGGTCTCTGAAACAGATGTATGGGATGGTGGGAGGCATTAGTTCAAATAGGCCTCATGGCAGCAGCCAGGCTCAAGTTGTCAGGGTGTGCTTGTCCACACAAACTGACAAACACGGGAGCCAGCAAGGTACCACTGATCACATCACTCCTCTGAGACCTGCCTTACCTACTGGGAGACTCCTACCACCAGAACAATGGACAAGATGTGAAATCCACAGGCCCTCCAGGGCAATGGATCATCGCAACCATGGGAATCGCTGGGCATAGTAGAACCCAAGAAGGATGCACCACATCTCCTGCCAAAGGAGTTTTACAAGTGTTATGCATAAGCTCCATCTTTTTCCATTGGTTCACCTTTTCTTCCCAAGGAAGTCAGAACCATAATCTATCCCTGAATACCTTACCGTACTTGTACCTTCTACCTCAGGATCTGCAATAGTCAATAACTGTGATCAATGAAGTAGAGGATATAATATTTGTATAATAATGGGAGTTACATCTGTGAGCAATGAACAATTCAAAAATAATGTAAGAAGTAAATTCTATTTATACTAGTACAATAAACATAATACTTAGAAATGAATGTTTGAAAAATGTAACCAAGAACAATGACAACTATGGGACCCAGCTAGTCTAGGAAGCACCCATTTTTACCTGATCCTTACGTCCTTGCCTCTCAGGAACTTACTTTTAACTTTTACAGAAAGAAAGAATTATTTTTCCTTCATATTTTATAGGTGCTCCAATGTTGCTGTCTATACATGCAAAAGTGCCTCACGATCTCCATTTTCATGAGGAATAGCTAAGGCCCACTAAAAGAGGGATGGAAAACCCTTACACTGGAGGACTGAATATCAGGCATGAATATTTCCTACACAATCTTTCCCAATCATGATGTGGGGAAAGGATCATCAACAATCACAACAAACCCTTAAGTGACAAGCTTAGGATATCTGATATGAGGGAGGGAGGCCAAAGATTTATTTCACAGTGTAATGGATACAGTCTGAGAAGACAAGTCTGAGGTCCCCTAGATATGTGGCCTAGACTTGCTGACAGCAACTTCTAGGGTCAGAGAAGCGGTAGAAAATCAAAATATAATAGGATATGCAAAACAGAAAAGTAAAAACAGACTAGTTTGGAGCAAGTAATCAAGCTTCACATGAACATAGACCTGCCCTGCACTCTACCTCCTCCCACATTCATCCTGATCTACCTAGACAACCAGGTTTTTGAAGAGTCTTGGAGGAGGAGTACCATTTTCTAAGAAACCCCTGGGAGGAAACTTTTCACTAGTCCCCTGAAGCAATTAATAAAAGAAAGGCAAGTACAGCACAGCAAATGCTCACAGACAGTACCTAAGCTCTGAGTTCAAGCCACAGGACCAACAATAAAACGAGGGGAAAAAACCTTTTAAGGAAAGGCAAATTTCAGACACAAATAACAAAACTCTTTAAAATATCATAGATGGAATTTGGGAGTTTCTGGGAAAGTAATGAGTAGAGTTTGACAAATGTATTTAATTCAAAGATTATAAAGTATATCTGTCTTTAAATTCTGTTATTTTATTCCAATATATATATATATTAGAGCAGGGAACAATGATGCCAGAATGAATCAGTTTACTGTCTGCAAATACCTTTTTTTTTTTTTTTGGTCGATCTTGTGGCTTGAACCCACCCTGAGCGCTGTCCCTGCTTTTTTCAGCTCAAAGTGAGCCCTCTACGACTGGAGCCAGAAGGCCACTTCCATTTTTTTGGTGGTTAGTTGGAGATAAGTCTTATGAATTTTCCTGCCCAGGCTGGCTTTGAACTGGGATCCTCATATCTCAGCTTCCTGAGTACCTAGGATTACAGGCATGAGCCATTGGCACCCAGCTGCAAATACCTTTGTAAAGTGAGAGGGGAGATATTCAAAACTTTAAGGAAAAACAGAGACATAATTTACATTCAGCAGAACGTACTTTTTGAACAGAAACAAAAATAAAAACTACGTAGTTTCATAACCTCAATTATATTAAAAGAACTAAGAATTAAAAAGCCAAATTATGCAATGCTCCTAATTCATTTGTGTTTTTAATTGGTCTCACAATATTTATGTTGGTAAACTGAATTTTCAAGAAGAAACTCACCTAAGTTCACGCAGATGGGAAAGAAAGGCCCTCATGCATCCTTGCACACTTAGGACCAAGTGCCTTGTGCAAGTCAAAACCTGTAACAAGCCCACTTCCTCTAGGTGAATTGTGCATCGCATTCTGGGAATTGTAGTTTCTTTTGGGGCATAGATCCTTTGAAAGCATGGGGAGGGAAGAGGCACCAGTGCCTCCTTGCCCACTGTTGGTGTTTTTATTTTGCAAATTCGGGTTACTTTGCTTTTTCCTTGCTGCTGGAAATGCTCTGAAGTACAGCTTTGCACTTCATAGTCATAGCCAAAAGATCAGAGCCCAGCTTCTCTTTTTCAGGGGAACTTGGGAGCTGTAACTGGAACGATCTGAGGCTCCTAGCCAGAGTCTGCCCATCCCATCTTTCCCCATTCTGGGGTGGATGATATTTTATGAGCTCATGGGTTTGTGCTGCCATTAGCAGGTGCCAGAAACTGGCTCACAAACCACTGAGTTTCGAGACAAGGAGAGTCAGGAGTTGTGCGTTTATACTCCTGAACCTAGAGATTCTGGTACTCAGCCATGTGACTTTATAAACTTGCTTTTTGTGAATTGAAGCCAATGAATGGTAAACATTCCTTGAAAATGTCTTATATAAACATATTGATCCTCTTTTCATCCTCTGCACTTCCTAAGGCTTTTGTTTTGTTTTTTGTTTTTGTATTTTTTTGGTCCGGTTGTGGGGCCTGCACTCTGAGCCTGGGAGCTGCCCCTCAGCTCTTCAGCTCAAGGCTAGCGCTCTACCATTGAGCCACAGTGCCACTTCCGGCTTTTTTCTTTTTGCTTATGTGGTGCTGAGGAATCGAACCCAGGGCCTCAGGCTTGCGAGGCAAGCGCTCTACCACTGAACCACCTTCCCAGCCCTTCCTATGGCTTTTGAAACTTTCAAAATGCTGCTGGCACAGATATAGTCCAATTGATGTGTCTGTTCTGACAAATTACAATTTCTCCACTAATTTAATTAGCCTATTTTACATCACTTAAAATGAGAGAGACTGGCTGGGCAGGTGGTTCAGTGGTAGAGTGCTTGCCTTGCGTGAATGAAGCCCTGGGTTTGATTCCTCAGAACTACATAAGCAGAAAAAGCAAGCAGTGTACTGTGGCTCAAGTGGTAGAGTGCTAGCTTTGAGCTGAAGGTCCAAGGGACATTGCCAAGGCTCAGAGTTCAGGCCCCACACCGACGGAAAAAAAATGAGAGAGATTGCCTATACATGCACACCAAAAAAATTGTTAAAATACAATTTGAATACAATACAATGCCCTAGATATGTGTCTGCCTGTCCTGATTCTTGAACTCAAGGTCTGGAATATGACCTTGAATTTATTTGGTTCAATGTAAATTTTCTGCCACTTAAGCCGCATTTGCACTTCTCATTACTTTGGTAGTTTATTGGAGATAAGTCTCTCAGATTTTTATATTCCCCTGGCTTCAATCTGTGATCCTTGTAGCGTTCCTTCATGTCTATCCCAGGGAACACAAGCAGGCACAGGAGATAGATTATTATAAGGTTTATTAGCATTTGTCCCTCTTCTGGTTGCAACACTATGAGCCTAAATTTGATATATGGCCAGATTTAACTAAGTATACTAAATGTCATGATTTGGGCCACAAATTAGGGACCCTCTAAAGAATGGCAAAGAAGCACAGTTGCTTAGAAAAGATTTGAAACACATAAAGTACAAAACTAAACAAAAGTAACTATGAAGTACTAGAGTTCATGCCTTTCTGTTCAGCACCTTGCCCATATGCTCTGGTTAATGGCTAATAGGTGATAAACATCGAAACCAATTGTATTTCTTAAAAATAGAGGTAAAGCTGAAAACAAGTGCCTATTGTCATAGCTCATCATCCAAAAAAACAAGATCAGGCGACCAGCTGGTGACCACCCAAGAACGAAGCCTTGCAGCAAGATTGTGTAACCTTTTGCTCTTTCTCATGGAGACTTTTGCTATAAAAGCTTCTTATCCTCTGCAATAAATCCCACTAGGCATCCACTCCTCTTGTGTGTGAGTTGTCTGTTTGCCATCTCCCCACCTATTCCAGTTACCTCCATTAGGTGTCTTCCGTCGTCCCGACAGAGCCGGTCCGCGGCACTAGTATAAATAGAATTTACTTCCTACATTATTTTTGAATTGTTTATTGCTCACAGAATAAGTCTAATTATTTGTTATACCAAGATTATATCCTCTTCCTTCATTCATCTCAATGATTGTCTGTTGCAGATCCTGAGGTAGCATGTACAAGTATGGTAAGGTACTCAGGGATAGATTATGGCTCTGACTTCCTCTGGAGGAAAAGGTGAATGAATGGAAAACATGGAGCTCATGCATAACACTTGTAGAATTCCTTTGGCAGGAGATGTGGTGCACCCCTCATGGGTTCCACTATGCCCGGAGATTCCTGTGGTTAATCTGATCCACCACCATGGAGGGCCTGTGGAATATGGAGAGCCTGTGGATTTCACATCTTGTCTACTGTTGTGCTGGTGGAAGTCTCCCAATATGCACTGCATGACTGGGCTCAGAGGAGGGCTCAGGCCCCCATGTTTGTCAGCCTGTTTGGACAAGCTCACCCTGACATCTGCAACTGGCTGCTGCTGATGCTTTTTGGAATAATGCCTCTCTTCATCCCATACCTCTGTATCAGAGACGTGTACTGTTTCATGGTTTTGTATCATTTACTGTGCAAGGTTGTGGTATGTATCTATACATGCTGGTAGTTGAGCTAGGTATGGTTTTCAAGGGTGGGGTGGTTTTTGATGCCTCTAGCAGGAACAATAGTGTTCTCACTAACTGCATAAATACTCCGAGATTACTATGCAATCACCTTAACTTATGTTGCCTGTTTAGTTGATAGAACCATGATGGTATAATAAGTTTGGGTCTCTGTTTGCTATTGAGGTTTAGAGGGTGCTTAGCCATTGCTGCAGATTTTTGGGAATATTGGTTGCCAGCATTTTTGTTACCCTAAATGTTCTTGCTAGTGCTACTGCTTCTGCTGTGAAACTTATCCAAACCATATATACAGCACAACATGTTAATACTTTGGCTTGATATGTTTATGCAGGTGGGCTTAGATAAAAAGATTGTGATATGTTTTATGATTTGGAAACAGCAATGATGTATGTTGATAATCAGGTAGATGTGCTAAAAACCCAGTTAAAAATGATGTGCCATGCTAATGGTTAGTACATGTGTGTTATTCCTCTTAAATAGGATGGAAATACGATTTGGGCCACTATCCAGTGACATATTTGAGCAATCTAGTCCTTTGATAAGTTTTTTTTGCGTCCGGTCATGGGGCCTGAACTCTGTGCCTGGGTGCTGTCCTTCAGCTCTTCACCTCAAGGCTAGCGGGCTACCACTTGAGCCACAGTACCACTTCCGGCTTTTTTCTTTTTGCTTATGTGGTGCTGAGGAATCGAACTCAGGACCTCATGCATGCAAGGCAAGCGCTCTTCTACTGAGCCACCTTCCCAGCCCTCCTTTAATAAATTAAGCTTAGACATTAGGCAGCTTCAGGGTCAGAAATCTGATATTGGTCACTCCACCCTATGGGTAGCACACCCTGCAGACCTAGCTGCATCAGTTCTACATTTCCTGCAGGGATTCAACCTGGGAAATAGCACTCTTTTTACCATTTCTTAGGCATTTTCCTGTTTCTTGTTTTGGCATTCCTTTTTGTTCCGTTCTTCCTGAGATGTATGATCTGCTGCTTTTTCCTGGTTCAGGCTGATAGACACTTGCTCAAATTACAAAATAAAAAGGAGGACTTGTTACAGACCCGGCGGTGCCAGGAGCTGGCAAGGTGTGAGCAAAAGCTCCACAACCATGGACTGCAACCTTCAGGGTTATAAGTACTTGCCCTTTTCATAGGAGGGAGTGTTCCTTCTAGCTTCTGGGCCTGGGGCCTTACCTGTAGGAGTTTGGTGGACAAAGATTGAAGTAGAATGAGGAAGGATGCATATGATCTGCAGTTGTTGCCACATTGAGTCCTAGAACAATGTGATGCAAGAACTGGACAGATATAGAAAATGCCTATAGCTAATGATGTTGCTGAAATAAGAGAGATTCATCATTGGCCTTGCCTCTGTCTCTTCCATTATTATTCCCTTGTTCTTCCGGAGCACTGCTGGTGTTGTGGCTGGCCCCAGCAGTGGTAGTATGCTTACCTAGCATGCATGAAGCCCTGGGTTCAAGTCCTCACTACCACATACACAGAAAAGCAAAATGTGGTATTGTCACTTAAGTAGTAGGGTGCTAGTCTTGAGCAAAAGAAGTTCAGTGACAGTGTCCATGCACTGAGTTCAAACCCCTGGGTTGGGACATAAAACCCAAGAAATGCAAGCTGGGTGCTGGTACCTCATGTCTGTAATCCTCACTGTTCAATAGGCTGAAACCTGAGGATCCCAGTTCAAAGTCAGCCTGGCCAGCAACATGTGTGAAACACTTATCTCCAGTGACCACTAGAAATCCAGAAGTGTGTTGTGGCTCACATGGTAGAGCACTTGAGCTCAGACATGGTTGCCAGGCTCAGAGTACAAGTGCCATGACCGACCAAAAAAAAAAAAAAAAGGATAAAAATATAAATAAATGCATCAGAAATATACGCTTGAACAATGAAAACTACACTTCACATGTTGTCTTGGAAGCACTAAAGTTCTTTCTGATCCTTTTCTCCTCACCTCTCAACAATTTACTTTTACAGGATGAAATTAGTTTTTCTTTATATTAAAAGAGGTGCTTTTAAGTTGAAGTCTATACATCCAAATATGCCCTTTGATTCCCATTTTCATGAGGAATAGTTCAGGTCCACAAAAGAGACATGGAAAACACATACACTGGAGCACTAAAATCAGTTGTGACAGTTTCCAATCCAAACCATCCCAATTATAGTGTAAGGATCACCAAAAATCACAATAAACCCTTAAGAGACAAGTATAGGATCTCTGATTATGAGAGATGGAGACTGTTGCAGACCCTGGGGTGCCTGCCAGAAGCAGGCAAACTGTGAGCAAAGGATTCATGGCCATTGACTCCCACCCTCAGGACTGCAAGTCCTTGCCCTTTCTTGGTTTGAGGAAGTGTGTGTTCTAGCTGTTTGGCCTGGGGTTTTAACTGAAGGGAGGCTTTGGTAGGAAAGATAGATTGAAATAGAATGAAGAAAGATGTGTGCTGTTTGCACTTTTTGGCAGAGTGGGCCTAGACAAATATTACACAAGCATTTGAGAAATATAGCAGAATTGTGCCATCAGCTATCTCTCTGTATCCTTAATTATTATCCCATTGGCCCACAGAAATCTTGCTTGTGCTTTGATGGGACTGTGGCAGAAGACAAAGATTTATTCCACAGCTTAATGGATAAGGTCTGAGAGGACAAGTCAGAGGTCCCCTAGATATGTAGCCTAAAGCTACTGAGAGGAACTTTTAGGATCAGAGAAGAGGTAAGAATTCTAAAGAGATTTTCACCTGCAAAATGAGAAGACAAGAGCAGACTGGTTTGTAAATGATTAAGATTCACATCAACATAGACCTACAATAAACTTCACTCTTCTACTCACCTGCATTCATTCTGACCCCCAAACCACTCTCTTTGTAGGAAAATTGGGGAAATGTGCCATGTTCTTAAGAATCCCTGTGAGGAAATTTTTCACTAGTTATCTGAAGAAATTATTAATGGAAATCCAAGTAGAGCACAGCAAATGCTCACAGACAGTGCTCAAACTCTGGGTTGAAGCCTCAGGACCAACAGCAAAAAGAAAAAACATAAAACCCTTAAATGAAAAGCAAAATTCAGAAACAGCCAAAAACTCATTTTCATTTAATAGATAGAATTGGGGATTTTCTGGAAAATTAATTGTTAGTTTTTTGCGAAATCCAAGTCAACACAAGGATTATGGTGCATATCCACATAACCATCTTCCTATTCTATGCCTGTGTGTACATTACAGCAATGGAAAATGACCTGGTATAAGTTCAGTGTCTATAAGTAGCTTTGTAAGATGAGAGGGGAGGTATTAAACAATGTAAAGCTAAACAGAGATATAATTTACATTCAGCAGAACACAGGCATAGAACAAAAAAATGGATGAGAAACACAGTCTCATAACCTCAATTTCATTATTAGAACTAAGTACCAAAAAGTCAATGCATCCAATTCTCCCCATATATATCCACTTTCTGGTTTGTCTTACAATATTTCACGAAGGAAACATTAGTTTTGAAAAAGAAACTCAACTTAGCTTCCACAGCAGGGAGAGAAAAGTCGCAATGCATCCAAGCACTCTTGTGACCAGAGGTGTGGCAAGGTGGCGCCGAGCATTGTGGGAATTGTAGTCTCCTTGGAAAACTTTTGGTTTGAAAGTCCTGAGTTGTTTTTGTTTTTTGGAGGGCGGAAGTGGAGGAGAGATCCTTTTGCGCATGCGTCTCCCCGCCCCTCATGGGCGTTTTAAATCTGCCCCTTCTGGATTCTTTCCCTTTGCCTTGCTGCTGGAAGTGCCCTGAGGTACAGTTTGGCCTTCCATAGGTGGGAGCCAGGGGGCAGGCACCCAGCTCTGTCCAGTGGAGCTTGGGAGCTCTAACTTGAAGGAATCTCAAGCTTTGGAACTGATGTCAGGTAGGAACTGTGCGATTGCTGCAGGAGTCTGTCCTCCACGGGTTTCTTTTTCTGTTTCTGTTTTTTTTGGTCATTGGTGGGGCTTGAACTCTGGGCCTGCAAGCACCATTCCTGAGCTCCTCAGCTCATAAGGAGAGCTTTACACTTGAGCCAAAGCGCCCGCTTTCCCCTCCACGCTTTTCTCCAGTCTGGGGTTGATAATTTGCTTGAGGTTCAGGAGTTCGTGCTGCCATTAGCTTCTGGGCCCTGAGGTGCAAGAACCTGGTTCCCAAATGTCTGAGAGCAAGCTTGGTGATTCTGCAGACAAGGAGAGCCCAAGAGCTGTGCATTTGTACTCCAAGACCAAGGGATTCTTCTGTTAACGCACGTTACTTTATTTTCTTTGCCCAGGTGGAAGAGGAGTACAGGAAGTATTCTAGTGAAATTGTGAGGTGTGTGCCTGCCTTGAGTCCTCTTACATTGCAGTTGTATTTGGGGTTTCTGTGTTGTTTCTCCTAGAGGTATTTTAATCTTTTTGGCTTGAGGTTTTAATCTCCTGGCTTGAGTTCACAGATGTTTGTTTACCATCCTGTTTCTAGAGACAGTTGTACAGGGGATATTGGAGTAGTGAGTGCTGGTCCTGTATTTTTAGGAATGAAGCCTAGCAATGTTTGAAGCAGAGCACCCTATGAATAAGAATCTCCATCCTAAATAGACAGACCTTTTCAATTCTGAGAAGCCCAAAAGGGAAGGAGCAGAAAAGCACAGGAAGGGGAAGATGTTGCTAGCTTTCCTTGCCTTATGCAAAAATTGTTTCTCCTTCACTGAGCACCAGATTCACGTGGTACTCTTTCCTACACCAGATTCACGTGGTACTCTTTCCTACACCACTGTCAATCATTTTGTGTTGTTGCAAGATTTAAGCTAATTTCTAGGAGTCGTGATGGGCTGGCTTGAGGAATAACCCAGAGGCTAGTTATCAGAGGGTACCTGAGGCTTGTGGTTTGGGAAGGTGGGGTAATTGTTATGACTGAAAATATCTATTCATGTAGTAATCACTAATCCTCTTCTTGCTAATTTATTCAGCCTGGGTTACCACTATAATTTTTAGTATGTATTCATTGAAACTTATCTTAAATGTCCCATCCATGGATTTGTTAATGCTAGCTCTAATGTGTTGGCTGTGCCTCGTAGTTCAGAAAGTGTTGGTCGGGGACATTTGGCCTTAAATGAAAAATCACAGAAGAAAACTTGAGGTAATATGTCTTACTCAAGGTTGTATGTTTTGTAGGTGATGATTATCTTCAGGCGTGTCACTCCTATATGGAGTATTTTATGTTGTATCTTTAGGATGGCCAAGGATCTTCCCATGACTGTTTAGGGAAAGAACATTAGGGACGTTTCAAACCTGGGTTTACCTCATCTTTACTCATGTTCCTTTGGCCAAAGCATGTTAAATGGCAAATTGGAAATCATTGCATATGTTTGCAATGGATACAGTGAAATGTGCCATTTGACAACCATTATTGAAATAGTATAGCACCAGAAATATATTCTGTACGTAGTTTCCTCTGTAACTTTGGGTGAAACCTACTGAGTTACATCATACATGCTTTCCATGATGTTTAAATATGTAAATGAATGAGGTAGAAAACAAATTCCAATGGATTCCTAGGATACCTTTGCATTAAAAAAAGCAGTTCATACATCCTGAAGTATATTCAGTAATAATTACTATTAGTGGCAATGTGATATGTTTTTGCTTTCAGTTATATGATATTTTTTGTAGGAACATTCAGTTTAATAAATGTAGTATGTACATAAACATAGAAATAAGTTGGTTTAATAATATCTATCTACCAGGAAATGGACTGCATTTGTATTTATTGTAGACTTTAATGCTCTGCCTGAGACATTAAAGATTCTTCTCTTATAAGAAGTCGTTGCCATTTTCCAGCCCATGTATTGTGTTGCAAGAGGAAATTCTGGGCCGAAAGTCTCACAGATTCATTTCTGAATTTGTCATTTGTCTTGTATCCCAGCCATGCTTCCAGAATCTTCTGCTCATTGTCAGCAGCAAGACAGAATGAATGGATCTCTGGTGAGTTGTTTTTTTATTTCTCATTTGTTTTTATTCCATTATATGAACCTAAAGATGTTCAAGAATTTAAAACAATTCCAACCACACAGATTCAGCCTCAGGAACATATTCATATGGCTTATAGAGTATCAGATTAAGATTGCTTGTAGGTTTAGCAGATTAAATGGTTATATTCTTTCTAAGTTGAATGCAAATTAGCTTCAGAATGTCTAGGTTTCATCTTGCCATAAAATGTAATCAAATCTGTTATGTGATGTAATGACACTGAGCAGGTTACTTCTCATGGAAGGTGAAGGATAGCTTGCAAACAGATCACATCCTCATGAGCAACATTAAACTATTTCAATGAAATTTTCCTGGAATTGCTGAAATAGTGTTATGGACAGACACACATTCATGTGTTCTTAAGGAATGATTAACCTATATGTACTTAAATTACTCTCCATATATAGTACTTGGTCGAACTTCATGGTCTTGGTCTTACTTGAAACTTAGGCTATATTTGTTGCTAAACTTTATGGTCTTTCTACAAATTCCTGTTTGTTTTCTAAAGTATCCTCACAAAATTTCTTTCCTCTATTTTCTCTCTCTATTTTTGATTTTCTACTCACTAGTGTTGATTATTTTTTCTCTTTCTCTCTCTTTGTATCTATCTTTCTATCATTTTTTCTTACTTTTCTCATTCCCTCTTTCCTCCATATGTGTCTCAGTTGTTTCTTTTCTTCAAATGGTCTATCTGGGAACTATTTTTTCTTAGTGATCAGGTTTACTTTGCTGACATGGCTCTTAGGTTTGACATTTTTCTTACCCATTGTATAGGAAAATTGTTCCCTAGAGAGTTCTACAGGATTCCAAAAACAAAATTAGAAAATCACAAAAACATAAACAGATAGACTTAGGGAAAACCAGGGTTCCAAAGGCTCTCTGGCACTTGGTCCGTTGGTGCCAGCAAGCAAGCATAGTTCCTTGAGTGCACACAGGGAAGATTACCATTGATAACATGCAAAAATGAAATATCTATATTAGTAGTACAATCAGAGCCACAACAGGTTGTGAGGAAAACATGTTTTCTAATCTCCTGAGACAGAAGACTGGCTCCCAGAGAAAATGCAGACATGAAGTTCACCTTACCTAGCCTTGAAGGTGAACAGCAGCTCAGTTTCAGATGCTATCTTTCTATCTTTCCAACAGTAAGGAAAAGGCTTGCCCTCCAGTCTCTTAACCCGCTCCAGAATTCTCTTTTAACCCTTCTGTGGCCAGCTCTCAGTGTTCTCATTGCAGTCAGGCTGGAATTCCAACCTCTCAAACCTTTTCCCCCTTCAGCTCAACTTCAGAGTTCCCCACAGAAAAGTATTTCCTTTGCCCAACTTATAAACTACAAGAAAATCAGTTTTCTCCTGATTCTGTTATCTTTGGTCTAACTTCATTTGATGTGGTATTCTGTTTTGTCTTTCCTTCCCACTACTTTTGAATATTTTAATTCACTGCCAGTATATGATAGGAACTGGTTTTGATAAAAAATAAAATACAGTGACAAGGTGTTCCTTATTAGAAATATCACTTGTTGCAAAATCTCACGGATGATTTCTCAGGAATTGATTTGGATCTCTGAGGAATTTTGCGATTAACTAACACAAGTGGAAATATATCCTTAGGGATCTACTGGAGAAATGACTCAGAAATATGTGACACATTGGAGCATTTGTTCATATTCATCATTTTTTGTCACATTGAGTATTCCTTGAGCTTCTATACATTTTCCTCCACCTTCCATGAAGTCTATTAAAATGAAAATATTGTAAAGAATATTTTATTCCCCTCCCACATATATTTTGTATTGTAGAATGTAGGCAAAGTTTACAAAACTTCATGGTAGCAGTTCTTTTTTACATAGGATGGAAATATCAGGGTATCTGTGACCACTTTTCAATATTTAGTATTTAAACCTAGGATATTTTTATATGTGAACTCAATTAAATCTTATATGGGCAAAATAAATCATTAGATACTTTCTGGAGTACTATTAGTATTTTTTAATATTTATGTGGACACTGCTTCTCATAGGTCTAGTAATGTTCTATGTTCTGTATTCCATGTCATATCCTGAATGTGTTCTGCTTGCTTATGAGAGTACCTGTTAATAGAAAGTCTAAATAGGATTTAGGTGAAGCAGTATATGTAAATGCAGAAAAAATATTTCTTTAATTCATTGTTACCCTTATATGTACTAAAATTTTATCAAAAAATGATAATATAATTTTTCACATACCTCCTTAGACTTATTGTTGTCATGCCAGATTATTGTCTCCTTAGAGTTTTTATCTTGTCTCTATTGCTAGCAGCAGAAATGTGTTTGCATGCATTAGGGAAACTGTAATTTTTTATTGGTCTTGGGGCTTGAATTCTGGGCCTGGTTGTGGACCCTCAGCTCTTCAGGTCAAGGTGAGTGCTCTACCACTTCAGTCACAGTGCTACTTTCAGTTTTCTGGTGGTTTATTGGAGATAAGTGTCTCATGGACTTTCCTGCCTGGGCTGGCCTTGAACCTAGATCCTCAGACCTCAGCCTCCTGAATAACTAGGAGGATAAGCCACCAGTGCCCTGCCAATCTGTGTGTTTTAATGACCAGGTTCATATATTGTCCAATATTTCTAATTTGCTATTTAATTTTCCCAGTGAATAGATAACACAGCAAGCTGCAAATATTTTGTGTAAGACAAAAGCATACCTGCAGCATAATGAAGTTCCAGATTGGAATTCTCATGACCTAGGTCTAATTTCTTGATGGAAATGTGCCATTACAGAAGCTGATGTCATTTGATGATGTGGCTGTGTACTTCACCTGGAAGGAGTGGCAGGTTCTGGATCCTGGTCAGCGGACCCTTCACAGAGATGTAATGCTGGAGACCTATAGTAACCTAATGTCCTTGGGTGAGCAAAGGTCACTTTTTCTTGGAAGACCAAGTGCTTTTATTTTAGTAGACATTTGACTGTTTATGTTATCTAGGTATAAGGTTCCAGTCCATTCCCAGGTAAAAAACTGCTAGTATAAAAGCCAGCCAAATTCAGGTCTGGGAGCTTGGTGTTGTTTGCCTTTGGCACTACTGCACGAACCACAACTCCATTTTGGGTTTTGTTTTGGAGTATATTCTGGGTTTCCATGCCCAGGTTGGTTTCAAGCCTACCTCTTCTGATCTCACCTCCTCAATGAAGGATTAAAGTTGTAAGCCTTTGAACCATAACATTTTCTAAAAAAAAAAACTAAAAGAGATTCCAGTCCATGGGAAGTGTCATTTCTTTGTAAGGGAAACTTCAACTTCATTATATGTAACTCAAGACCTAATTTTATTCTCAATCTTTAAGATTTCTAATCAATAGTTGGACAAAAGTTCTAAACTATGATCCAATAATAGGAGACTGACTTCCCAGACTTGGGGTAATTATTATAGGTGGATCTACAGTCTAGATAGAATATACATTACTACTGACAGTATGATCTGGAAATCAGTAGGTGAAAGTGTGTATTTGTAAGCCAAACTTGACACAGAGTTTAGTGCATCAAGATTGGAATTCTAGATACTCTGGAGGCTGAAATCTGAAGATTTTGGTTTGAAGCCAGCAACTGTGGAAAAGTGACCATGAAACTCTTATCTCCAATTAACCATTCAAAAACTAGAATCGTAGGCAAGACTCAAACTAGTAGAATGCTAGCTTTGAACAAAAGAGCTGAGTTCAAGCCACACAACGGACACAATAAACTCAAAGCTGGGGGAAACTCCACCATGGAGTTATTAAGAATAGAGAAACCATGGGCTGGGAAGATGGCTCAGGAGTAGAGTGATTGCCTTGCATGCTTGAGGCCCTGTGTTCGATATCTCAGCACCACATAAGCAGGTGTTGTGGCTCAAGTGATAGAGTGCTAGCCTTGTGCTTAAGAGCTGAGAGACAGCTCCCAGGCCCAGAGTTCAGGCCCCACAACTTGAGCGCCCCCCACACAAACAATTGAGAAACCAGATTTAGGAGCAACCTTGTGAACAGGATGTCTGTGACCTTACATTAATGATGACACAACAAGAGCAATTGTTCTTATTCACAGGGCACTGTGTTCCTAAACCTGAATTGATTGTGAAGCTGGAGCAAGGTGCAGAACCATGGATAAGAGAAACCTCAGACAAGAATTTTACAGGTGAGTTAAAGCATCTTGAATGGTGATGATGGATCCAGAGCCCAGTATGTTTATATTCTGCAGTACAGAGCAATAGTATTCCTAGTGCCCCTGAGTCATGTGTGGCAGAGAACTAGGTGATCCTTTGTCTCAAGGAATTGTCAATCCAGAATGCACGTGGAGACACACTCAATTTGGTGTGCCAGTGTAGGTAGTGTTAGCAATTCCCTTTTTCTGTAGAGAAGTCATTCATAAAGAGAAAAAGAGAATAAGAAATGTAGAAAGGAGATCTCATTTTCTTTTAAACTAGTATTATGCAGGTAGGAGGAAAATAGCGGTATGCTAGGGCTGCTATCCTCTGATGGGGACAATTTCTTATCACTGGTCCTGGGCATAGAAGGTGATTCAGAATGGTAGCGTTAAGAGTATGGAGATGAATAATTTCAGGAAATATTTCCTGGGAAAACATATAATAATCTGAAATACAGAAAAACATTATTTTGCATTGTAAAATGTCAGTACTACTTTCTTAATTACTACATTGCAGAGAAAAGTATATATTCTGCATAAAGCAATGCTTTGATATTTGAAAATCTAGTAACAGAATATGAGGAAATATTGTTATTGTAAGGAATTTGTGGGTCTCATTTATGTTTTTGTCTATTTTTCTATTATTCATTTTAGATGTCCCAGTAATGGAGGATGTGATTAGCACCTGTCAGGAAAGTCACAATAAATATCTCTCTGAAGTAGCAGTCATGAATAGTAACCCAGGGGAGGAAAAAGTGAGACTTACAAGAAGTTTTCCTTTGAGCTCCATACAGAAGTCAGAACTGATTAAGAATAATGGGAACTCCTTAGGGATGAGGATAGAAAAGGTCACTGGGTGTCAGAAAATGGGTGTTTTCAGTGAACCTGGTAAGATGTGTGCTGCCTATAGTCCTCATGTGTCTTCTGTAGTTGAAGAATATAAACAATGTGAAAAGTCTTTCACTGAGAAGAAACACCCTGTTGTCCCTCAGAGAGCACACACAAGAGAGAAACCTCATGAATGTAACCTGTGTGGAAAGTGTTTCACCCAGAAATCAAAGCTTAATTGCCACCAGAGAACACACACAAAAGAGAAACCTTTTCAATGCAACATTTGTGGAAAATCTTTCACCTGCAAGGCATATCTTACTAGACACCAGAGAATACACACTGGAAAGAAAATTTATGAATGTAACTTATGTGGAAAGTTCTTTACCTGGAAGTCAACCCTCACTGTCCATCAGATAACACACACAGGAAAGAAACCTTATGAATGTAACCTGTGTGGAAAGTGTTTCACCCAGAAATCAAAGCTTACTGTCCACCACAGAACACACACAGGAGAGAAAATGCATGAATGTAACTTGTGTGGAAAGTTCTTTACCTGGAAGTCAACCCTCACTGCCCATCAGATAACACACACAGGAAAGAAACCTTATGAATGTAATGTGTGTGGAAAGTCTTTCACCAAGAAATCAAAGCTTACTGTCCACCACAGAACACACACAGGAGAGAGACCTTATGAATGTAACCTGTGTGGAAAGTGTTTCACCAAGAAATCAAAGCTTACTTGCCACCAGAGAACGCACACAAAAGAAAAACCTTTTGAATGTAAGATTTGCGGAAAGTTTTTCACCAACAAGGCATATCTTCCTACCCACCAGAGAATACACACAGGAGAGAAAATTTATGAATGTAACTTGTGTGGAAAGTTCTTTACCTGGAAGTCAACCCTCACTGCCCATCAGATAACACACACAGGAAAGAAACCTTATGAATGTAATGTGTGTGGAAAGTCTTTCACCAAGAAATCAAAGCTTACTGTTCACCAGAGATCACACACAAAAGAGTATCCTTTTGAATGTAACATTTGTGGAAAGTCTTTCACCTGCAAGGCATATCTTACTAGCCACCAGAGAATACACACAGGAGAGAAACTTCATGAATGTAATGTGTGTGGAAAGTCTTTCACCCAGAAATCAAAGCTTACTGTCCACCACAGAACACACACAGGAGAGAGACCTTATGAATGTAACCTGTGTGGAAAGTGTTTCATCCAGAAAGCAAAGCTTACTCGCCACCAGAGAACACACACATAGGAGAGAAACCTTATGAATGTAACATGTATGGAAAGTCTTTCACCAAGAAGTCATACCTTACTTGCCACCAGACAACACACACAAGAGAGAAACCTTATTAATGTAACATGTGTGGAAAGGTTTTCACCTGGAAGTAAAACTTCACTGTCCATCAGAAAACACACATGAAAGAAACCTTATGAATGTCATATGTGTGGAAAGATTTTCAGCTAGAAGCTACACCTTACTGTCCACCAGAGAGCACACACAGGAGAGAAATTTTATGAATGTAACCTATGTGGAAATTCTTTCACCCAGAACATACACCTTTCTGTCCATCAGAAAAAAACCCACCAGAGAGAAATGTTATGTATGTAGTAGGCATGGAAATTCTTTCATCTGGAAGGCAAACCTTAACATCCATCACAGAACACAAGGAGAGAAACCTTATGAATGCAACCAGTGTGGAAAGACCTGGAGTTCACAGCTTAACACACATAAGTTGATTCACACAAATGAAATAACTTAGGATTGTACCAAATGGGGAAAGTCTTTGATCTGTAAGAAAATTGAAATTGCAACACAGAACCAATACAGGATAGAGACCTTATGATATAGCAGATGTGGAGTCCTCCAACTACAAGACACAGCACAGAGTGCATCACAGAACACCCAAAACACACAGAAACACATACTCTCACACACAAAGAAGAGAGAAATCATAAGTAGGAAAAAATGGAAAGGTTTTCTAGAAAATGTCATAACAGTGTACATCAGAGAACAGACACAGATGAGAAAATACAAATATATCAAATGTGGAAAGTCCTTTACTAAGTATTCATAGATCCAAGTTCATATAACACACAGCAGAGAAATCTTCAAAATATTACAAATGTGGAAGGTCTTTGACCTGAAAGGAATACCTCAGTGTTCATCAGAGAACTGACTCACATAGGAGAAAAGAAAGTAGTGAATAGAACACATGTGAAATGACTTTCAATCAGAACTGAGTCTTCAGCATATGTGAGATCATACACAGGAGAGAAATTATGAGTCTAGAAAACATTTTGCCAGAAATCATATCTGTACAGGTATCAGAGACCTGGACACATGACAGAATTTCTGTAAATATAAACATGAGAGGAAGTCTTTCAACCAGAAGCCAACCTTCAGCAATTATTAAAATATTCACCCAGGAAAGAAACCCAATGTAGGAAAATCTTTGTCAGAAAACCTCTGTAAATTATACAGAGAAATTCATCATGGCAGAGGTAAGTTAGGGGTGATGGGAAACCATTCTTCACTCTTCAGCTCTCTTTGAGCCAACATTTGTCATTATGTTGAGTGGGGATGGTGTCCTTCAATATTATCCAAAGCATGTAGAAACAACCAGTCTGGACAAGTAATTAAGAAATTGAAATAATTCACTTGTGCCTTTTATACTAAGGAATGGTGTGTCAAGGTAATTTGAGAAACTCTTCTTAGAAATATGACTTCTAGCCCCTTGGGACTGGATTCAGATCATCTCCAACATGCTTATGAGAACAATAGATGAGTAAATACTGTTATGATTGGAGGCAAGAACATGAGAACAACCATATTTCTACTGCTCCCTTAAGTCTCCCTCTGTATGTGTGATCCATGCGTTATAGTACAAATGACTTACTTATTCCAGTTCAGTTTTTGAATGGAAGATCTAAAGGAAGATATTAGTCCTTAATGCAGTATATACATAGTAGTAAAGTCTTTCTCAGAGGGGTAACAATGCTCAAAAGGAAATGTATTCATGACCTAACTCATAATGGTATAACCAATCTGTACAGTATGTTTACAATATAATATATATTTAAAAATATGATAGATTAATAAAGACTAGAATCTGCATTGTGCCTTGGGGGAGAGCCCCAAAGTGTCTCCAGTGCTTGTTCTTTAATTAATCATTGGTGATGAGCAACTGGTGATTGATTCACTCTTAGCCTATTCAGTTGTTCTGCTGAGCAAGCTATTACAAAACACCAGTGTGGATGATGTGTCGCACCTGTGTTATCTCATAGAGGGCCAAAGTGGATAGGACATTAGGGGAAATCATCGAGCACACAAAGATATTGATCAACCTCTCACAAAAATTGAAGTTAACAAAAAAATAAAACCATCTGCCACTTGAGTTACTGCATCACTTCTAGGCCCTGAGAGGAAGGAAGGAAAGAAGGAAGGATAGAAAGAAGGAAGGAAGGAAGGCATGAAGGAGTGATGTGAGAGACGGAAAGAGGAAGGGAAGGAATGAGGAAGAAGGAAGAAATAAACTATTCAAAAGAAGAATGTTTAATTTTTGGTGAATGTGAGAATTATTGTTTCAAAGGTGGGGCTCAAGAAAAATGGCTTTTACAAAAGTTAATTCTTGAACTGTTTACAAAATTATAAGGAAGCTGTAACATTTTATAAATTGACTTAATATTTCAGTAATATTAAGTAAGGAGGTCAGGTGTGGCTGGTGCCCTATTGGGCACATGGTGGATGGTGGGGTCTGGCATCTTGTCTTCATGCAGGGGCAAGGAATACCCCCTTCATCACTTGCCACCCAACTGATAGGTTGGCTGGTTCCCTGGAAGCAGGGGTGAGAATTTGGTTGATATGTTACTCAATCTCTTAGTCCAGTGACTGGGACTGGAATTTCCTGTGGACCTCCCTCCTGCTTAGGCCCTATTTAGGCTGGACCAGCAGGGGCACTAGATGCTATGGTACATGTCTCTGTGATCATGTCCTGTGTCCTGTCTCCTGGCTTGTCTCTGGTCATCATAGTGTGCCAGTTCAGCACTCTTTTCGTGCTGATTGGTTTCTTGGTGTTGTTTTAATTCTTTTTTTTCCTTTCTGTCCTGTTTCCAAGCTGTCTATTTGTGGACTGCAAGTGATTTTTACAACAGGCTGCTTGCAGACTGCTAGCTGTGTAATAAGCACTGCAGTATTCCATCTTCCATAATGTGGCTTCCAACAAATGTACTGTCTTCTTTTACAGAAACACAAAGGTTGACCTAAATTTAGAATTTCTAGAGCCAAGATAGATGCCACTGTATAGTTATATAATTAAAGATATCCTGGAGGCATTTAGAAAAAATGTCTGTTACATCAAAAAGTGCTTAATTAGTAAACCAAGACCAAGACTCCAGAACCTATATAAGCCAGTCATTCTAGATATGTCCACAGCTGTTTTGTTACATGAAGGGCTCTATTTTCACACTTTCATGAAGAAATGTTTTTGTGCCAATATGAGGTCTTCAACTCAGGAACTGAGTTGAAGCCAATGAGAGCTACGTTCACCTGATAACATTTTATTTTTGATTTTATCACTTTTGTTATTATCATTTGGCCAATACATTTGCTTGAGCTCAAAATTTAAGGGACTTGCTGCTCACTGACTTGGTAAAATACCCTTTCCTTCTTTTAATTTAAAACCAGCAATTAAAAATGAGCAATTACACTCCCTCGTGTGGAATCTTAGCTACTCAGGAAGCTGAAATTACAAAGGTAGTATTTGTAGGCCATCCAATGCAAAAGCTTCATGAAAATGGTATCTTAGCCAATAAAAGGATGGATCTGGTTATATGTGCCTATCTTGTTTGCTACTTGTGATATGTAATTATAAAATTAGTGTGTTGAAAGGCCCAGACAAAGAAACAAGACCCTAAGGTGAAAAATCAGTGATACAAAAGGGCATCTGGTATAGAAGGTAAAGGAAGCCTCACAAATTTTTGCCTCTGAATTCAACCTGAGGACCACGAATATGATCTGTGAAAACAATGCATTCTTCCAAATATTTAGTGGAAGAATTTGGATGTGGTTTACAGAATGATAGGTAAACAGTCCTTTACTGAGATTGCAAAAGGACCTTTGCATATGTCTATATGATGTTATGAATTTTATATCCTATTCTGTGGAAACCATGAGTCCTGCTTGGATCAAGTAGTTAAGATCTCCTGATCTAATGGGGCACTGGTGCTTCACATCAGAATTCTTAGTTGCTCAAGAATATGAGGTTTAAAATCACAATTGAAAGGCCAACTAGGTAGTAAAGGCTGTGAGACTGTTATCGCCAATTATCATGAAATTTCCCACAAGTAGTGCTGTGAATCATGTTGATAGGCTGTCATCACATTTGTTCCTTTATTACAAAATCTGAGGGACAGTACCCAGGCCCTGAGTAGAAAGAACCCCAAGGCCAGGGAAGATATTTTGTTAAAATGGGTTCTTTGACCTTCATGCAGGAAAGTTTCCATTCCTATAGAAACCTAAAATACTCCACAGGATATAGTCATTGTCCCTCAATTGAAGTTGATATTGAAATGTCTTATAAGCGTGGGTAATGATAAATTGTCACAAATAATTTGATACCTTTTGTCATGTGAATGCACATGCACATACCTTTATGTTTCTGACTAGTTCATAGTTCCTTGCAGAGGTTCAAGTTACTATGTAGGACAATGTGGTCCACATCTGTAAGGTGTGGAATTAGACATTCTAAGAGAGATCTCAACATCTAAACTGTGGCCAAATATTTCAGTATACTTGAAACAGGATCATAAGAAAAGGGGTCAAGTAGTGATCATTTAAGATCCCAGAATACCAATATATTTGAACAAGAAGACAATGGTGTTCTACTGTGTGCACACAAATGTAAGAGAAATACTCTTTTCAGTCTGTTCTGTCCAGATGTGCAGAAGCACTTTTGCTGTTCTTCCCTTATGGACTGCAATTTATTTCAAGGCCACTCCCAGGGGTGAATGACAGGATATTTCGTTTCAGCTCATTCTAAAAGCTACTATGTCCTCAGAAGAGAAGTGGTGAACCATGACTTGGGTACATATCCACCCTAGACCTAATCACTAAGAGTGGGTTAAGTTATATAATTTTTCAGAATGTCAACGGTCCTACCACAAGGTTCATCCTGTAGCAATATCCAAAGTTAGGCTTTAGAAGAGTTCTGCCTTTGTTCAAAGATTTCAACTCTAAATTAGATTATTTTCAAAAGCCATTCATTGAATGTTACTGGATAAAGTATACAAACATAGTCATATCTATGTTACAGAACATTGTGATATCATCAGCAGGGGCAGTTCATATGACCCAAAGTCATGACCCTGAAGAGTCTGCTCTCCAGAGATCTAAGTATTTAACCAAAACCCTCCATTTCCCAAGCAATCGTGACCCCAGTGAGAGAGCAGGATGTTAGGTGAATCCTTGTTTCTTCCTGAGGTTAACCTGGAATGATGCACTTCAGAGTGACTGGAAGGGACAGAAGCTGGGATACTGAGCACAGTGCGTACTGAACAAGGCTATCATAGGATTTTCACTAGAACCTCAGGGACCACCCAAGGCCTCCTTCCATTACCTTGAGCACTTATTTCTTTAGTGTTGTCCACCTCTAGGTCATTTTTCCTCCCATAATTAGCATAGTATTAGGTGTACATTTTTCTTGCTCCTTTGAGAAACATCTCCCCTAACCTTTCTTTTCTGTTTCCTCAATGAATTGTGAAGATCTTTTAAATATTTTTTTGTCCAGGTTTCTTGATCAGAAACATCCCTGTATGAAGTCCCTGTTATAGAGTTGTCAGTACTTTGAGAAGATCACTACCTGGGGCTTCCACAGCTAACCATCTTTTTTTCACTTGTCCATGGGGTCTGAGCAAACCCAAGCCAAATATTTATATGTGCATTCTAACTTAAATGTTTGTTAACAAAAGTTTGATGTGGAGACTTCATCAGGTGTGTTGGAAATTGGCTGGGCTCATAGTCTAAGCCAGAACTCAAAATGGAAGGTACAGGAAAGAAAAGATTGGTGAGGAGCCAGCCGAGGAGAGGAGTGCAGTGCCAAAGTCTTCATGCAATATGCAAGCCTGGCAAGCCCCTTGGAACAGGAGTGAGGAGCCCAGAACAGGGCCTGTGCTACCCATCAGTACACCACCAGCACCACACGGCACCTCTGGCATGGGACATGGTGTGCCCAGCTTTCAGGAGGGCTGACTGTTGACACAGGGACCTGTTAGTCAAGTTAAGCCAGTGGCCTAATGTAATTGTCTTGTCTTATGTAGATGATACAATTGCTGTGGTAGTAAAACTATTGTCTGATGAACTAGTTAAAATTCTTCAGGATATTTGTGTGTGTGTGTGTGTGTGTGTGTGTGTGTGTGTGTGTGTGTGTGTGTGTGTGTGTGTGTGTCCTAAGAAGAAAACAAATTGAAAAGTAGTTCAGAGAGAACTAAAATGACAGGAGTGTCAGACTTAAGTCCTCAGCAAGATAGATCCATTACAATCACAACCAATAAATGAAAAGGAAAGGTTTCCTTCACTTACTTTTACCTACCTTGACAAAGCCCATTGTGTTCAAAATATTAAGAACAGAAATGTATGTGTTGATGCTTACTGTTGAACAACAGTAGTTTACAAGGAACAGCAGAGGGTGGTGAAAGTAAAATATACAACTCAAGAGTAGAGATAGGAGGGAGAGATTGGGAGAGAGTGAAGGCATGGAAGACACTGTATGAAAGGAAGGGTATTTTTACGTCACTCATGACATTATATCTCTCTATACACACCTCCATAATAAGATTAAATTACATTAATTATAAAACAATACCTCCAGCATAAACGATCTACTTAGTGAAGAAAATCTACCACAGTTAGAACAGTTACAATTGTTAGAAATACAATACAACACTTCATTTGAAAGATAAACTATTTCAGTTTAGGTTGCAAAATAACTCTACATAAACCAGAAACAATAAACTATTTCATTGTAGTATCCAATTAAGTGTTAATATTAAATGTTAAAGTAAGAAAAATCAAGGCAAGTACTTCTTGCTCAAGACTGTCATTTTAGCCTAGCTACTAAGGAGGAAACTGAGGTCTGGAAGCCAGCCTGGATAGACAACTCAAACTAAGCAGCTAATGAACAGGTTAGAGGTATGGCTCAAGTGATAGTGCCAACAGTGAGTGAGGAAGTTGACTGACTATGAGACCTGAAGTTCAAGCTCCAATAGTAGCTCAAGAAAACCATGAGGTATGTGTATTACTGTGTTTCAGATATAAAGGGAAAAGAAGATGAGTGGAGGAGGGAGAGAATGGAAGAAAGGACAAGAAAAAGAAGGAAGAAGAGAGGACAAGAGAGTAGTGGAGTGGAGGGGAAAAGAGGAAAAGGGAAAAGAAGAGAAGAGAGATGGGGAGGAAAATTTCATGGCATCAGATTTGACAGTAACTGGTCTGGGAATATTGCTCAGTGGTAGAGTGCTTGCTTATCATGCATGAGGCCCTGGGTTTAATTCCTCAGTACCACATAAGCGAAATGTTGGAAGTGTTCCTTTGGTTCAATCTGTAATGTACTCACCTTGAGCTGAAGAGCTGAGTGACAGCACCCAGGCCTACAGTTCAGGACTCACTGCTGAGAAAAAAGAAAAGAAAAAAAAATAAAGCAAGATTTGACAGTAACCCCATAAATAAAACTCCAGAACTACCTCTTGGAAAAAACAAAGAAACAAACAAACAATGTGAGTCTCTGGTGGATCACACCTGTAATATTAGGTACTCAAGAGGGTGAGATCTGAAGATCGGGTCTCAACGTCAGCCTGAGCAGGTATAGCTGTGAAACTCTTACTTCCACTAAATCACCAGAAAACCAGAAGTGCTATGGCCAAAGTGGTAGAGTGCTAGTCTAGAATTTAAGAGCTGAGGGACCGTGTTCAGGCCCAGAGTTCAAGCCCCATGACCTACAATATATAAATAAATAAATAATAAATAAATACAAATGAAAACCTTGTATATTGAAAAACACTACCAATAAAGGAAAAAAAGCATGTATGTGAGAAATATTTGCATATATCTCTAAATGGATTGCTAACCAATATGAATTAAAAATATAAAGAAAATCCTTCAAGTAACCCATACAACAAAATCTAATTTTAAAGTTGGAAAAAGATTGAAGAGATTTTTCTAAAAACAACATACACATGGAGTACATTAAAATATAAAAGTAGTTTAATATCAGTAGTCATGAGAAAAATTCAAATCAAAATTCCAATAAAATAACATTTGATACATGCTAGTATGGACATAGTTTTAAATAAAAACAACAAAAATACTCCCAAAGTCTAAAAAAAGCTCGGAAAGATGTGAAAAGGATGTGAACCTTGGTGCGTTTCTGTCATGTATGTAAAAATATCAAAGATGAAGCCAGGTTCCCGTGGCTCACACCTGTAATCATAGCTACTCAGAAGACTGAGATTTGAGGATCACGGTTCAAAGCCAGCATGGGCAGGAAAATCCCTGAAACTCTTATCTCCAATAAAACCACCAGAAAACCAGAAGTGCTGCTGTGGCTCCACTGGTAGAGCGCTACCCTTGAGCTAAAGAGCTGAGGGAGTACGGCTCAGGCCCGGAGTTCAAGCCCCTTGATCGACCTCACAAACAAACAAATAATCTATCAAAGATGGTACGAAGAGTCCTAAAAAGAATGAAATATAGAATTATATAGGAATATGGTCCAGCATTTCTTTTTTTGGGGGGGTCCAGTCGTGGGGCCTGAACTCTGGGCCTGGGCGCTGTCCCTCAGCTCTTCAGCTCAAGGCTAGTGCTCTACCACTTGAGCCACAATGCCACTTCCGGCTTTTTTCTTTTTTGCTTATGTGGTGCTGAGGAATCGAACCCAGGGCCTCAGGCATGCAAGGCAAGCGCTCTACCACTGAGCCACCTTCCCAGCCTCTGGCCCAGCATTTCTATGCTTGTATGCAACAGTAGATAAAGCAGGGAGTACAACAAATACTTGGAGAATCACTTCTCAAAATCTACTCACAATATGGAAAACATTGAACCATGTAAAACAATAAATGTGTTCAAAGGAAGAAAACTTTACTACATTTTATGGCAGGGACGAACTTTAAGTAAAATAAGCTAAATAAAACACACCAGTCATAAAGGAACAGCCATGGTATAATTTCCCTTACTGAGCTTCCAAGGATCAACAAACTTGTAGAGCCCAAATGTAGGATGATTCCAGAGACTGGGATAGAGAGGAACAGGAGCTGCCTATTCAATGATTAAACAGCTTCACGGATGGAAGATGAAAAGTGTTGTAGATGGATGGATGGAATGGCCTCACAACAGTGTGGCCCAGGGTTTTATCAATGAACTGTACACATAAGAATGGCTAATGTAACCACACACAGTCTGAAACACAACTAGTCTCCCTGGACTTGGGAAATTCAAGAAAGATTAGTTGCCAGCCTAGGCTACATAAGAAGATGAAGAGCTTGCTGGAGGTGTGTGGGGGAGTGTAGTGGAGGAGATGGGAGGGCTGGGATGGTAGGGGAAAAGCAAAGGAGGAGGCAACAATGCTTAATAAGAAATGTACTCATTACCTTGCTCATGTAAGTGTAACCCCTCTGTATGGGATTTTCACAATATATAAACTTATTTAACAAAAAAGAGTTTGCTGCACTACATAGCAAGACCTGTCATCAAAAGGAACATGGAAAAATCAAATTTTGGATTCTGTGAAGACATATGGGTAACAAACATAGCTATTTTACCTACTAAAATAACAAACAAACTGAAAGTGTTTGAACACATGCTAAAACAGAAAATAGTTAGAAATACACACTACAAATAGCATTAATAACAAACATACATGGACAAAAAATACAAATTATTATAATCTGTGCATCTTGCTTGTAGTTTTTGCAGATGTTTTCACTGTTGCTCAAATGTGTCACATATTACTGAATCATTTCTCCCACTAGATTCCAAAGGATACATTGCCACACATACTATTTAGTAGTTAATCCTGAGATTAAAGTTTACTACTTAGCAAATGTATGTCAGATTTTGCCATTAGTGATATTTCAAATATGAAAACCATAGTCACTCTATTGTTTATTTTCACAACCAGCTTCTATCTTATACTGTCAGTGAATGCAAACATTCAAACAGAGCGAGAAGAAAAAAGAAAACTGCAGGAACCACATCAAATGAGGCTAAATCAGAGAAAGATAATAGAATCTGGAAACAAATTATTTTTTGTTTAGCAACAATTTTCCTGTATATTGAGTAAGAAAAATGTCAATTCTAAGAGCCATGTCACCAAAAGAAAACTGAGCAGTAAGAAAAACTATTTCCCAGATAAACCATTTCAAGAAAAGAAAAATTAAGAGACAAATGGAGGAAAGAGAAGCTGAGAGAATGAAAGAGAAAAAGAGAGAGAGAAATAGACAATGAGAGAGAAAGAGAGAAATAAAGCTAGTGAAGCCACATGGTGGTGCCTCATGCCTGTAATCCTAGCTACTAAGGAGGCTGAGATCTGAGCATAGAGGTTCAAAGCCAGACCAGGCAGGACCATCTGTGAGACTCTTATATCCAATTAACCACTAGAAAACTGGAAGTGGTGTTGTGGCACCAGCGGTAGAGTACTAGCCTTGAGCTTAAGTATAGTGCCTAGGCCCAGGGTTCCAGACCTACAACTGAAAAGAAAGAAACAAGGAAAGAAGGAAAGAAAAAAGAAAGAAAGGAAGGAAGGAAGGAAGGAAGGAAGGAAGGAAGGAAGGAAGGAAGGAAGGAAGGAAGGAAGGAAGGAAGAAAGGAAGAAAGAAAAAGAAAGAAAGAAAGAAAGAAAGAAAGAAAGAAAGAAAGAAAGAAAGAAAGAAAGAAAGAAAGAAAGAAAGAAAGAAAGAAAGAAAGAAAGAAAGAAAGAAAGAAAGAAAGAAAGAAAGAAAGAAAGAAAGAAAGAAAGAAAGAAAGAAAGAAAGAAAGAAAGAAAGAAAGAAAGAAAGAAAGAAAGAAAGAAAGAAAGAAAGAAAGAAAGAAAGGATGGTAAAGGGAGAAACAAAGAAGAAGCAACAATGCTTGATAAGAAATGTACTCACTATCTTGCCCATGTAATTGTAACCTCTCTGTATGGCATTTTCACAATAAAAAAAATGTAATGCAAAAGAAAGTAAGAAAGCTAATGAGCTTGAAAAAGAATGAATTGGGAAAATAGGTAAGAGAAGTCCTATGAGAGCACCATAGAGAAAAACAGAGATTTCTATAAATACCATCAAACTCAGCCTAAGTTTCAAGTAAAAAAAAGACCACAAAGCAGTCCAAGAGTATTTACAGAGATTAATTGAAGTACTTATAGCTCACTCAGTCCTGTAGAATACTTGAAGTTATATTGGACCACACTATTTCAGCAAATCCAGTAAAATTTCATTAGGATAGTTTAATATTACATATGAGGATGTGACGTCTGAGCAGTTGCTAGCCATCCTTCACCTTGTATGAGAAGTCACCTCCTAGGTGTCACTGAATCACATAACAAATGGGAAAACTTTTTCTCACATTAAAAAACTAGCAACAAACTGAAGCATATCTGCCCTATAACTTAGAATGTCAGATTTTATAATCTGCTAAATCTCCAAGCCATCTTTAGCTTTTTTAGAAATATGTTCCGAAGCTGAATTCTTTTTTTCTCTTCTTCAATCTTGGACACCCATAGGTTCATAAAATGGAATGTCAATCAAAGTGAAAAATAAAAAAATCTCACTAGAGATCCTTTCATTCTTTCTTGCTGTTGACAATGAATAAAGATTCTGGAACCATGGCTAGGAGCGAAGGCAAATAAGGGAGTCAGAAAAGAACCTGTTTGATTTTACCCTAGATGTTCCTGCTCAAAACATGACATGTGGGCTGGAAAAGCATAAAGCCTTCATATGGGAGAAGAATCATTCCTGTCTCAAGTAGAGCATTAAAGTCTCCACTACAGAGAAATCCACGGTCCATTAGAACGTAAATCGACAGTATGAAAGCAATTCATATCTAGGTTAATATACATATAGATCACATAAGAACTAACGCTCCTACAAAATATTGTTGAAAAATTGAACCCAAAAAAGGAAAACATGCCACCTGTTCAGTAAAAGTAATTTTCACTGAAATACACTTAGGGATATATAAACTAATTTTCTATTAATGTAAAGATATCTTAGGACTGCATTCAGCATTTGTACTCTACCTCATTAATTTACATATTCAAACACATGTATGTTATGAACAGTATTTTCACACAAATTTATAGAGATAAAATGTATACAACACATATTTTTGTTTTATAATATTTCAATAATGGTTGTCAAATGGCACATTTCCCTTTATCCAAATACTTAGCATACCCTTGTACAATGACTTTCAATTTGAGTTTGAACCTGCTTTGGTCAAAGGGACATCAGTAATGATGATATAAACACAGATTGAGAAGTCCCTCACTTTCCTAAGTAGTCATATTAAGAACTGTGTCCATTCTGCTGGAGATACAGGGCCTCATAAAGATGCAACATAAAATACTGGTCAGGGGAGTGACAAAATCCCAATCAACCACCCCCAGCCAAGGCACCAGAAGATTAAAATCTTATGTGTTACCACACAATATTAACAGAAAATACACCCCAAAATGTAGATCCATCAAAATTAAAACCAACAAATTATATCCCTATGTGCTTTTGCTTGTACTTGTTGGTTGATTACACAGGATATTCTATTATCGAGAGGACTGGTGTAGTTTTTACAATTACCTAGAATGGTAACTGTTAATATAAAATACATAACCTTTACACTGACATATACAAAAAGAGAAAATCTATTCTATATACATCATTGAGGTTGTTTTTGCTCAGAAAGACAATATGAATCCTTTAAAAGCAATACTTGCACATTACTACTGGGTTTTTCTGTAACAAGAATGTTTTCTTACTTTGAAAAATGTAAAAGAATTTATTATAGACTAAGTGTTCACATTCACAATACTTAAGATCAAGAGCGTTACCGATTTCAAGGTGGGGGCATTTTCTGTGTGCTTTGGGATTTGGACTGTCCTCATACACATTAGTGACTGAACATCCTGCCTTAAAAATTTCAAGTTTCTATTTCATATTATTTCATTATAATATAATCTGAATTTAAGAAAGAGCATTGTAACTGGGCTATCATGTCTAATAGCTGTAATCTTAGGTATTCAGAAGGCTGAGATCTGAGGAAAGTTAGTATTATCCTCACCTTTAGTCCTCAGCTCCACCCAGACCTGAGCTCCTCCCAGACCTAGAGTTCCCTCCATATAGCTGGCCACTCCCTCTCTCATCTCAGACTCACCCGAGCTTTTACTTAACTCACTTCCTTATGACTCTTGTCTTTATCACCAAAGAAAGTGGAAGTGCAGCTATGGCTCAAGTGGTAGAGCAATGTTAGCCTTGAGAAGAAATGATTTAGGAAAGTGTTGCTGGGCACTGGTGTCTCAGGCCTCTAATCCTACCTTCTCTGCAGACTGAGATCTGAGGATCATGGTTCAAAGCCAGAGTGGGCAAGAAAAGTTTGGGAGACTCATCTCCAATAAACCACTCAGAAAACCCGAATTGGTGAGGTGGCTCAAGTAGTAGAGCACTACCCTTGAGCTGAAGAGCTCATGGACAGTGTTCAGGCCCAGAGTTCAAGACCAAGCCCAATTAAAAAACGTAAAGTGCCTAGTCTCTGAGTTCAAGCTGTAAGACTTGTTGTATCCTGTTTGGTTTCTCTGATGCAAAATGAGTTATCTTCCAGGTGAGACTTCCCACATTTATTACATTCCTAAGGTTTCTCACGTGTGTGAATCCTCACATGTGAGTGGAGGTGTTAATTCAGAGTGAAGGACTTACCCATTTCTTACATTCATAAGGTTTCTCTACTGTGTGTGTTCTCTGATGCAAAGTAAGCTGTGATTACAATCTGATGGGACTTCCACATTTGTTACATTCATAAGGTTTCTCTCCAGTGTGAATTCTCTTATGTGTGTTGCAATCTGAATTCCAGGAGAAGGACTTTCAACATTTGTTACATTCATAAGGTTTCTCACCTGTGTGAATTCTATTATGGCTGGAAAGCTGTGACCTCTGCTTAAAGGATTTTCCACATTTGTTGCAATCACAAAGTTTCTCTCCTCTATGTGTTCTCTGATGAAAAGAAAGTTCTGCCTTCCAGTTGAAAGACTTTCTACATTCGTGATACTCCTATGTATGTTCTCTGATGAACATGAAGGTTTAACTTAGTGGTTGAAAGACTTTCCACATTTGTTACATTCATGAGGTTTCTCTCCTGTGTGCTATCTGATGCAAAGTAAGTTCTACATTTCTTGCAATCATAACGTTTCTCTTCTGTGTGAATTCTGTTGTGCCTGCTGAGAACTGACTTCTACGTGGAAATTTTCCTACATTCCTCATACATATAGGGTTTCTCTACTGTGGGTGCTTATGGTAGGAATGTCACTTCTGTTTTCTCAGACATAGATTTTGGACAGTGCTTATGCTCATCAAGCTTCTTCTGTGGATACATGCCCTGAGGTATTGTTAGGTGTATTTCCTTACTGAAAGATTTTGCACATTCAGTAAAAGTATAAGGATTCTCTCCTTTGTACATTTTTTGATGTGAACTGACTGTGGACCTTAAGTGGACTGATTTTGCACATACAATACATTCAGGTGTTTTCCTCCCTCCCTCAAGTATTTCTTGGGCAAGGACATCAGAATTACCATACTCTTCTCTATATTCATTATGCTTACTGGAGTGTCCTCCAATACTGTCTAAAAAATATGGTCTCTTATTGTACTACCTTCTCTTCTCTACCATATTCAAATGTTGCAGCTCATTTGGACTTTCATAATTTTGCATAAAAATGCTCAGAATAACTGTGGGGTTCTTCAACTTCAGTAGACACCCCGGGCATGCATCTCATCAGGTTCATTGAAATCCTCAGTTCTCATCCTTCAGGGTTCCCATTAGTCCTCGTCTGCTCTGCCTTACATTTTGAGCTCAAAATTAAATGTGTTCCTAATCACACTCTTCCCTCAACTGTATCATTAGTTGTGACTGCTATTTTACACAGAGATTCATCCTGGAAAGACTTAATCACAACATCTATGTTTTTGGACCTCTAAAATGAGTCATAAGAAAAAATACAAAAACTTAATTGATATCCAAAAACTCTTTATTGTGAAGGTAGCACATTATCTTTTAAAATTTAAGATTTTAAAATATCAAAGTAGGAATGGATTTATGAGAACTGTATGCCTTTCTCCCTAAGATTTTATGAAAGTAATACTGATATTTTACAATTGAAAATAATATTTTTCTGTGTTTAAGTTTTTCTTTCTTAGTCAATTCACACTTTAAAAAATGCAGATTATGGGTATTTTCAGGAAAGGTAATTAATTAATAACACATCTCCATCTGCAGACTGTTACAAGAAATTATCCTGCTTCAAGACAATAAGAAAGATGTCAACGTGAAAATACACCTGAAAATTGCAAATGTTTAGGTAATATAAAGGAATGTATAGAACATATATTTTATGTAAGTTGTCTAAAATGATTTGTGAAGGGAGAACACAGCACCATATTCATGATTCATAAAGCATGAAGATTCAATATATAAATATATAGGTGTAATTAAACCAAAGTATGCAGATTAGTAATATGGATCAATTAATACTGAACTTGCTGACGAATTTGAGGACCTGTGTTCAAAGAATACCAACAAAAAATTAAAAAGTGTAATTGATTCAGATTTTAAATGGAATTATCTCATTGAAAAGTAACTATAGAGGGGGGACCAAGATGGCGACGGGGCAGTAGGGAAACGCCACAGCTCTCTCCAACCAAAAAGAGAGTTCGAGTTCCAACCTTTAATCTCCCCAAGAGACCGACAACAACAAAAAGACGAACACTCAGAGAAAAACCAGAGGTGGAAAATAACAAAAAAAAGAAAGAGAGGAAAAGAAGAATTTCAGAACAGAGAAGAGCGAAGACCCCTCCCCCAACCTTTACTGGCCGCGCGGCAGTGCGCCAAGCCGCCGGCCAGCCGGCCCGGCGGGGGCTGCCGGAGCCACAGAGACACAGGGGGCTGCTTGCAGATCACCAGGTACCGGATTGCAGAACAGCGGATCGCCAGGAACAGAGAAACCTACCAGCCGGAGTCTCCAGGAGGATCCCACCCCACCCATCACTCTCCACCGGAGCGGAGAGGCTCCATCCCGCCAAAGCTGCCCGGCACCAGCAGCGCCACAAAGGGACCTGTCCGCAGACCACCCGCCCAATCGCGATCGCAACGACCCGGCTGGGGGCCGCCCAACCCAGCGCGCAACCACCCCAACTGAACTCGGACTGCAACAACAACTGACGGACTGCAACAACAACTGACGACCTACAGGGTGAGTACCCATCAGGGGACAGGGAATCCATCAAGGGAGACCAGAGCTGGAGGGAATCCCCAGACCCTGACCTAGACTCCCTACCCCAACACCCGGACCACAGGACCCACTAAAACTGGGAACTGTTCGAGAGCTCCACCAGCCGGTGGAGCACACTCTGCTGGCCAGGCCAGAGCAAGAGCGCCCCTGGAAGGGAGCTTAAATGCTCAAGCCAGGAACAGTGCCCCTGGGTCAAGACTACCAACAGTAGAAGAAATTTGAACTGTGTCCTCCAGGCTGCATAACCAAGGTGGATACACATTAGCACAGGCCTAACGAGCGCGCTCCAGGCTGGGGCCGGAACCAGGCCAGGGGACCGGCGCCTGAACAAAGCAAAAAGGGTCAGAAGTGGGGCTGTGGCTCAAATGGTAGGGTGCCAGCCCTGAGCTGAAGAGCTGAGGGACAGCACCCAAACCTAGAGTTCAAGCCCACAACCAGCCCAAAACAAACAAACAAAAACACATCAGGAGCCCATAGCAGACTCCAGTATTTGGGAGAGTGCATCCAGAGCATCTGATCTTCCCAAGAGCACCCGCAGGAGCAAACACAAGCAGTCTAGGCTGCTCAACCCTTCCAAAGGCGGGAATTGCTACAGCAGAGAGCTGAGAATCCTAAGTGAATAGCAGCTGGAAATAGGCTCCCAACAGAATCCAGATCAGGCACAGACTCTCTCTACCAATACAGAATCAGCAACCAAGCAAAGACAGACACACCAAAACAAGATTGAAGAGCAGTCTCCTGAGCCCCCATGCGAAAATCACAGAGAAAAATCACAAGGTTTACCACTACCCAGGACAGCAAGCTCACCTCAAAAGCCAGCAGCCACGCAGGGGAGAGCCCCAGTGGGAGCAAAGCAGGAATGGAAGACAAAAACTACATCCAAGGGTTGCTGGAGGCAATGACTCAAGAAATAAAGCGAGAAATGGATCAGAAATTGAAAGAGCACAAGGATGAACTATCAAAAGATATACAGGATATCAAACAAAAATTGGATGCAAAAATAGAAGCTGCACAAACCTCAGTAAGAAGTGAGATAAACGCCAAATTAGAGGTAATGCATACTGATCTCACCTCATTGAGAGGTGAGATCAGTACTCTGAGAACCAACATTGAATCCATAAAGGGATCCATTTCCTCCATGCAAACCACAATAGAAGCCACGGTCAACAGAGTGAATGAAATGGAAGGTAGAGTGTCAGATACAGAAGACAGAATACACCAACTGGACCAAAAAGTGACAGATATGGAAAAATCACTCAAATTAAACCAAAGGGAAATTCAAGAGCAAGCAGATAATGCTAAAAAATTTAACCTTCGCATAATCGGAGTGGACGAAGGTGAGGAATTCCAGAGCAAGGGAATGCAACACCTATTTAACAAGATAGTCAATGAAAATTTTCCCCACCTCAAAAACGACCATCTTAACTACATCACAAAAGCTTATCGAACACCCAACAAGCAAGATCCCAGGAGAAACACCTCTAGGCACATAATAGTAACAATGATGGATCTGAATAATAAGGAAACAATCCTGCATGCAGCAAAAATGAAGAAGGAGCTATACTACAACGGGAAAAAAATTAGAATCACTGCAGATCTCTCCACACAAACAATGAATGCAAGAAAAGCCTGGGAAAGCACCATACGAGCCCTGAGAGCCAATAACTGCCAACCCAGACTGATGTACCCGGCAAAGCTAGCATTCACATTCGATGGAGAACTGAAAACTTTTAATAGCAAAGAAAAACTAAATGAATACATAAACATTAAGCCAGCATTACAAAGAATTCCAAGAGGGGGGACACAACCTGAAGAAAGCAACCAGGAACTGGGACCTGCCCCAAACAGGCATTACTCAAAGTCTAACTGAGCAAGCACAGGAGGAAAGGAAAGAAGAAAAACTTAGGAAAACGGAATGGCAGGGACCACAATGCATCTCTCTATACTTTCTCTTAATATAAATGGGCTGAATTCGCCAATTAAAGGAAAACGAACTGAGGACTGGATCAGAAAACAAGACCCATCCATCTGTTGCCTTCAGGAGACCCACCTCTCAGCCAAACATACAAACAAACTCAGAGTGAAGGGGTGGAAAAGGATCTACCAATCAAATTCCCCCAATAAGAAAGCAGGTGTAGCTATCCTGATATCTGACAAAATAAACTTTTCATTAAAATCAGTACAGAAAGACAAGGACGGACACTACATATTAATAAAGGGAACAATCCAAGAGGAGGATATAACCATCATCAACTTATATGCCCCAAATATTGGTGCACCCAGATATGTTAAACAAATGCTCTCAAACTTACAGAATAAAATAGATCCCAATACAATAATACTAGGAGACTTTAACACGCCACTCTCACCAAAGGACAGGTCTACCAACCAGAGGATTGGCAAAGAAGCTACCGAATTAAGTGAGGCCATACTTCAAGCGGAATTAACTGACATCTACCGAGTATTTCACCCTAAAACAACACAGTACACATTCTTCTCAGCAGCTCATGGAACTTTCTCCAAAATAGACTATATCATAGTTCATTCAAGGAACTTAAGCAAATACAAAGGGATCGACATAATCCCCTGTATCCTATCTGACCACAATGGAATCAAGCTAGCTCTCAATAACAAAGCATACCGCAGAAATTTCTCTAATACATGGAAATTGAACAGCACACTCCTTAACAAGGCCTGGGTAACAGAAGAGATCAGAGAAGAAATAAAGCATTTCCTAGAACTCAATGAAAATGAAAACACCTCACAAAGAAACTTGTGGGACACAGCAAAAGCAGTCCTGAGGGGCAAATTTATTGCCCTCAGTGCCCACATCAAGAGAATGGAGACAGACCAAGTAAATAATCTCATGTTGCAACTAAAACAGCTAGAAAAACAAGAAAAAATGGGACCTAAAGCTACTAGACGAAGCCAGATAACCAAATTGAGAGCAGAGATTAACCAATTAGAAAATCAGAAAACCATAACCAAAATAAACCAAACAAAAAGCTGGTTCTTTGAAAAAATAAACAAAATTGATGGCCCGTTGGCAAGATTAATTAAAAAAAGAAGAGAGGAAACCCATATTAATAGGATTAGGGATGCCACGGGAAACATCACAACACGTACCCAAGATATCCAAACAATTCTAACAGACTACTTTCAAAAGCTATACTCTCTAAAGGAAGAAAATCTGGCGGAAATGGATGCATTTTTAGAGAAATACAAGTTACCCAAACTGAGCAAAGAAGAAGTTAACCAATTAAATAAGCCAATATCCTATAATGAGATACAGGAAGCTATCAAAAGTCTTCCAACAAAAGAAGCCCAGGACCAGATGGATTCACAGCAGAATTCTATAAGACCTTTAAAGAAGAACTAATACCCATACTCCTCAAGCTCTTCAGAGAAACAGAGAAGGAGGGAGCTATCCCAAACTCATTCTACGAAGCCAATATCACACTCATCCCCAAACCAGGCAAAGACCCAACCAAAAAGGAGAATTACAGGCCAATCTCCTTGATGAACACAGATGCAAAGATCCTTAACAAGATTCTAGCTAACAGAATCCAGAAACACATAAAAAAAATAATACACTATGATCAGGTAGGCTTCATCCCAGAGACACAGGGATGGTTTAACATATGTAAGTCAATAAATGTAATCCAGCATATCAACAGAGCCAAGGTCAAGAATCACATGATTATCGGCACAGATGCAGAAAAGGCCTTTGATAAAATTCAACATTCATTCATGCTAAAAGCTCTGGAGAAAATAGGAATAGAAGGAACATTTCTAAAAACAATAAAAGCCATTTATGACAGACCAATAGCCAATATTATACTTAATGGGGAAAAGCTACAACCAATCCTCCTAAAAACAGGAACAAGGCAAGGATGTCCACTGTCTCCACTCCTCTTCAACATAGTCCTAGAACCCCTAGCCAGGGCAATAAGGCAAGAAAAAGACATTAAAGGGATCCGCATAGGGAAAGAAGAAGTGAAACTATCCCTTTTTGCAGACGACATGATACTATACCTCCACGATCCCAAAAACTCCATCCCCAAACTTTTAGAAATCATAAGTCACTTCGGCAAAATAGCAGGATACAAAATAAACCCACAAAAATCAGTTGCCTTCCTATACACTGATAAAGCACAGGAAGAGAGGGAAATAAAGGGAGCAACCCCATTCACAATAACCTCCCAAAAAATAAAATATTTAGGAATTAACCTAACCAAAGATGTAAAAGAACTATTTAATGAGAACTATAAAAAGTTAAAGAAAGAAATTGCAGAAGACACTAGGAAATGGAAAGACCTCCCATGCTCCTGGATAGGCCGACTTAATATAGTAAAGATGGTGATACTTCCAAAACTAATATACAAATTCAATGCAATTCCTATTAAAATCCCAATGACGTACATCACTGAAATACAGAAAACAGTCCAAAAATTTATATGGAACAACAAAAGACCTAGAATAGCCAAAACAATTCTAGGGGATAAAGACAATATGGGAGGGCTATCCATGCCGAACTTCAAACTCTACTACAGAGCTATAATCACAAAGACAGCATGGTACTGGCACAAAAACAGACCCGAAGACCAATGGAACAGAATAGAAGATCCAGATATAAATCCACAGGCCTACAGCCAGCTGATATTCGACAAAGGAGCCAAAGACATACAATGGAAGAAACACAGCCTCTTCAACCGCTGGTGCTGGGAAAACTGGGCAGCCACATGCAGAAAACTAAAAGTGGACCCCAGCCTGTCACCATGCACCAACATCAACTCAAAATGGATTAAAGACCTTAACATTAAACCTGAATCTCTGAAACTACTGCAGGACAGAGTAGGAGAGACACTTGAACTAATAGGCACAGGAAGGAACTTCCTGAACAGAGTCCCAGGGTCACAATAAGTTGGAGAGAGACTCGACAAATGGGACTACCTTAAAATAAAAAGCTTCTGCACAGCTAAATCTATCGCAACTAAGCTAGAAAGACAACCAACTAATTGGGAAAAAATATTTACCAGCAATATATCAGACAAGGGGTTAACATCCTGTATATACAGGGAACTCAAGAAACTAATCCCTCCCAAACCTAACAAACCAATTACTAAATGGGCAAGGGAACTAAAGAGGGACTTCTCAAATGAAGAAATAAAAATGGCAAAGAAACACATGAGGAAATGTTCATCATCCCTGGTGGTGAAGGAAATGCAAATAAAGACAACCCTGAGATACCACCTTACCCCAGTCAGAATGTCCCACATCCACAAATCAGCCAACGACAAATGCTGGAGGGGATGTGGAGAAAGAGGAACCCTATTACACTGCTGGTGGGAATGTACACTTATACAACCACTTTGGAAAGCAGTCTGGAGGGTCCTTAGAAAGCTAAAGATTGACCTCCCTTACGACCCAGTCATACCACTTCTAGGCATCTACCCTGAACAACAGGAACCAATATACAAGGACACATGCACCTCCATGTTTATTGCAGCACTGTTCGCAATAGCTAGGATATGGAAACAACCTAGGTGCCCCACCACAGATGAATGGATCCAAAAATTGTGGTATCTATACACAATGGAATATTATGCAGCCATTAGAAATGACAAAATAATGGCATTTGCAGGGAAATGGATGGAGCTAGAAGGAATCATGTTGAGCGAGGTAAGCCAAGAACGAAGAGACAAACGGTACATGGTCTCCCTCATAAGTGGATGCTAAATCCAAAAGGTTAGGTGATACGACAAAACTAACAGGATTTAAGAAACAAAGAACTCCTGCTCATCTGGTTGAACCACTACTAAATATCCTCATGCTGCTGATCACAAATATGGTATATAACATGTGAACACTGTTATATATTACAGACTGTGGTAGACAATTTGCTCCAGGGAAGTTAGAATGAACTTGTGACTTTGAAATTATGTAATCATTTAATCACAATCAAAAAAAAAAAAAAAAAAGAACCTCGGGGAAGGGAGGGAGGGAGGGGATGGTAGGGGGAAAACAATGGAGGGGGGTAACAATGTTCAAGAGGAAGTGTACTCGTAACCTCACTCATGTAACTGTAACCCTCTGTATAGTAGCTTTACAATAAAAAAAAAAAAGAAAAGTAACTATATTATATGATGTCATAGGTGAGTAATGTGAGAATACTGTAAACTACTAGAGTACCTCGTAATAATGAACTGCAGTACCTCCAGCAACTTAATTACCTATGTCTGCCGTAAGAAAAATCAGACTGGGAAATTTACTTTCTTGCAGTTCTATAGTATAGCAACAATTATGATACATGTTTTACGTCTTTAGAAGTTCTGTGCTTCAGCCTAAGGATGGTCTTTATTCTGTACATAAAATTTGTGGTTACTTCTTTATTAAAGAAACAGTCAGACTACCAGATTAGGGTATAGCTACTGCATAACAGCATTTTTTTTTCTTTTCATCAGTCACAGGGCTTGATCTCTGGGCCTGGGCTCTGTCCCTCAGCTCTTCAGCTCAAGGCTAGTACTCTACCACTTGAGCCACAGCACCAATTCCAGCTTGTTCTGTTTATGTGGTGCTGAGGAACCAAACCCAGGGCCTCATGCATGCAAGGCAAGCACTCTACCACTGAGCCACCTTCCCAGCCCCTGTAGTAGCATTTTCATAGGAGTATATTATGCCTTGCATATTTGTTTGTTTCACAGATTCAACAAACCATAGATCCAAAATATTTGAAAAAGTATGACACCTATAGTCTTCATGTAGTCTTTGCAAAAACTGGCATTATCCTATGAACAATGCAGTATAACAACTATTTAGAAGGATTTAAAATGTAATAGGCATCAGAGGTGATTTACAGTGTATAGAAGATTGCCAGGAATTGTATTACAGGTGATTTTCACTGTATAGAAGGCTGTGTGCAGATTACATGAAAGCAAACTAAGAAATAAGTATCAGAGGAGACAAACACAATAAATAGCAAAGTAATTACTAAAATGAAACCATATTTATATTGTAATATAAAAATAGTAAATATATCAGGTACTGTCTGATTTGAACTGAAGAAAATATACTCAAAAAACTCAATAAGCCATCCAAAGAAATATACATTAATTATCAAGAAATCAAAATAACTCAATATAATGATACCTGAAGCAAAAATGAATAATGAAAATACAGATACTGATAATATGAGAAGAAATAAACATCAGCACAAAGTGTGTTACCACAGATACAGAGCACTGATAATAACATGTATCATCAATCTGTATAATAAAAAATTTACTCTGAAAAGTCTACAAAGACATGGTTAAAAGGCCAAAGAATGATAATTTCTTTAATCTCTCATTATGATTGGAGAACGAATACTCCTCTTTTTATTTTTTTGTCGGCCATGGTGCTTGAACTCAGGGATTGGGTGCTATACCTCTGCTCTTGACCTCAAGGCAAATGATCTACCTCTTGAGCCACAGCACCACATCTGGTTCTCTAGTGCTTTATTGGGGATAAGGATCTCATGGACTTTCCTACCAGGGCTGGCTTTGAACCGAGATCCTCATATCTCAGCCTCTTGAGTAGCTAGGATTACAGGTGTGAGCCACCAACGCCTGGTGTCTAATACTCCTCTTAATGACTGAACAACCAGAAAAATGGTCACCACAAACACACATGTGGAAGGCATTATCTTTACCTAAAGGCTGTTTAATAATCACTATGCTGTTATATTTACCAAGACAGACACACTGAGAATAGATCTGAAGACAAATTGTCTAGAAATCAGTATGAGAAAGAAAGCTATGTTATAAACACAATAAAATCCAACAATATGTTTCTAATAATCTATCAGTAAAACAAACAGATGGGAACTAGAATGGATCTGTAACAAATGTATGCTATTAGTATGATTTATAGAATATTAAAGGGAGTCACTGTCTTACTTCAGTTGTGAAATAAAAACAAGTGCTTTCAATTATGTATGGAGTATTCATGTGAAAATCTTCTGGAGGGTGTGGCAGAGCCATAGAATTTGAGGGAAATAGGGTGATGAAAATACAGTATACAACTCAGGAGTAGAGATAGGAGGGAGGGAGTGGCAGAGAGTGAAGGAATGGAAGACACTGTATGAAGAAACAGTATTTATTAATCTCTATGCATCACCTCCATAATAATATTAAATTACATTAATAAAACAATATTTCCAGCATAAATGATTTGCTTGGTGATCAAAATCTACCACAGTAAGAAGAACAGTTACAATTATTAGAGATATAATACAACAACACTTAATTTGAAAGATAAACTATTTCAGTTTAGGTTGAATATTAATTCCACATAAACCAGTAACAATAATCCTTTCATTGTAGTATCCAATTAAGTGTGAATGTTAAATGTTGAGGTAAGTCAAAACAAAACAAGCACTTCTGGCTCAAAACTGTCATTTTAGCCTAGCTACTAAGGAGGAAACTGAGGTCTGTAAGCCAGCCTAGAAAAACAATTCAAATTAAGCAGCTAATAAACAAGTTAGAGGTAAGGCTAAAGTGATTGTGCCAACAGTGAGTGAGGAAGCTGACTGTCTGTGAGACCTGGAGTTCACGCTCCAATAGTAGCTCAAGAAAGCCATGGAGTGTGGCTTTCTTGTGGTGGAGTGTGAGGTATGTGTTTCTAAGTTAGAAGCCTAATTGTAGTGATACTAGCAAGTCTCATCTCAGACATATAGAGAAAACAAAATGAGTGGAGGAGGGAGAGAAGGGAAGCCAAAGGTCAGGGAAAAGAAGGAAGAAGAGGAGACAAGAGAGTAGTGGAGAGAAGGGAACAAAAGGGAAAGGGAAAGGAGAAGAAGACAGGAGATGAAGAAAGCCTTATGGCATTAGATTTAACAGTAAATCCTTAAATAAGACACCAAAAATGACTCATGCAAAAAATAAACAAACAAATGCCAGACTCTGGTGACTGATACCTGTAATCCTAACTACTCAGGAGAGTGAGATCTGAGGATCATGGTTCAAAGCCAGCCTGGCAGAAAAACCTATGAAACTCATCTCTAATGAAGCACCAGAACACCAGAAGTTGTGCAATGGCCCAAGTAGTAGAGTGCTAGTCTTGAACTGAAGAGCTGAGGGACAAGCTCATACCCAGAGTTCAAGCCCCATGACTGATAATAAATCAATAACTGAACAAAAATTAAAAAATAAATACCATACCAAACCAGATTAAGTGCATACAATGAAAACCTTTTATACTGAAAAGAACCATCAACAAAGAAGCAAAAGCATGGTAGGAGAAAATATTTGCATATTCTTCAAATAGATTACTAACAAATATGGATTTGAAAATATAAAGAAAATGCTCCATGTAACCCCCACACCATAAAATCTAATTTTAAAATGGGAAAAAGATTAAAGAGACTTTTCTAAAAAGGACATACACAAATAGCTGATTAAAATATGAAAGTAGCATATACAGCCTTTATTGTATTGAGGAATGTTCCATGGATTCCTAATTTTTCCAAAACCTTCATCATAAAGGGGTGTTGGATCTTGTCGAATGCTTTTTCTGCGTCTATTGAGATAACCATGTTGTTCTTATTCTTGCTCCTGTTGATGTGATGAATAATATTAATTGATTTGAGTATATTGAACCAGCTTTGCATCCCTGAAATGAATCCTGCTTGATCGTGGTGTATGATTTTTTGGATGAATTGTTGAAGTCGGTTGGCCAAAATTTTGTTGAGAAGTTTTGCATCAATATTCATCAAAGAAATGGGTCTATAGTTCTCTTTCTTTGATGAGTCCCTGCCTGGTTTTGGGATGAGGGTTATGATGGCTTCATAGAATGTATTCGGTAGTGAGCTTTCTCTTTCAATTTCATTGAAGAGTTGGAGGAGAATTGCTGTGAGCTCTGCTTTGAAGGCCTTGTAAAAATCCGCTGTAAAACCATCTGGTCCTGGACTTTTCTTAGCTGGGAGGTCTCTTATTGCTCTTTCTATTTCAATGCTTGATATGGGCCTGTTAAGATAGTTTAACTCATCTTGGTTTAGTTTTGGCATGTCAATATTTGCTAGGAAGAGGTCCATTTCTGTCAGGTTCTCAAACTTATTAGCATAATGTTTTGAGAAGTATTCCCTTATAATGTTCTGAATCTTGGTTGTTTCCGTGGTGGTGTTTCCATTCTCATCTCTGAGTTTATTAATTTGGGTGTGTTCTCTTCTTTTTCTGATAAGATTTGCTAAGGGTCTGTCAATTTTGTTAAGTTTTTCGAAGAACCAACTCTTTGTTTTGTTGATTCTTTCTATAGTTTTTTTGGATTCTAATTCATTTAATTCTGATTTAATTTTTATTATTTCTTTCTGTCTACTGGATTGGGGTTTATCTTGCTGCTCTTTTTCAAGGAAGTTTAGATGTGTCCTTAAATTGTTAGTTTCAGATCTCTCCAATTTGTTGATGTAGGAGCTCAGAGCTATAAACTTGCCTCTGAGTACTGCCTTTGCTCTGTCCCAGAGGAGCTGGTAATTTGTGTGTTCATTTTTGTTGAATAGCATGAACATTTGAATTTCCTTTCTAATCTTCCCCATGACCCACTCATGATTAAGTAGTGTGTTCTTCAGTCTCCATGTGATACCAGACTTTCTTTGGTGGCTTTTGGTGTTGAGTTCTAATTTTATTCCCTGTGGTCAGAGAGAATGCAAGGTATAACTTCAATGTTTCTGAATTTAGACAAGTTTGCTTTGTGGCCTAAAATGTGGTCTATTTTAGAAAATGTTCCATGTGCTGCTGAGAAAAACGTGTATTCTGATGCTGCTGGGTGAAATGTTCGGTAGATGTCTGTTAAGTCTAGTTGATCTATGCAGCTGTTTAGATCTGCGGTTTCTCTGTTGAGTTTTTGCCGAGTTGATCTATCTAGTGGGGAGATTGGTGTGTTAAAATCCCCAACAATTAATGTCTTTGGATCTATATGGGATTTGAGGGAAAGTAGTGTTTCTTTGATAAATTTGGGTGCTCCATTGTTTGGCCGAATAGATATTTAGAATTGTAATATCCTCCTGAAGGAGAGATCCTTTAATTAGTATGTAGCAACCTTCTTTATCTCTTCTCACAAATTTTAATGAAGTCTATTTTATCTGATATTAGGATTGCACCTCCCGCCTGTTTATGGGGGCCGTTTGCTTGGTAGATTTTGTTCTAGCCTTTAACATTGAAAATGTGTTTGTTTTTACGGGCAAGATGTGACTCCTGCAGGCAGCAGATAGAAGGGTCTTGTTTTTTAATCCAACTAGACAGTCTATGTCGCTTAATTGGAGAGTTCAGTCCGTTAACGTTAAGAGACAGGACTGAGAGGTATTTGGGAGTTCCTGCCATGTTATCCACCTTCTTGGGGGCTGCAAAAACTGGGTTCTTCCTATGGTTCTTGGATTCTCAGTTTGGGTGCAGTTTCTTGGCCTTTATTGCGGTCTTGTTGGTTTTCTATGTGTAGGACATCTTTAAGAATCTTTTGTAGGGCTGGTTTGGTGGAGATGTATTGTTTCAATTTTTCTTTGCTATGGAAGGTTTTTATTTGGCCTTCAGTTATGAAGGAGAGTTTAGCTGGGTACAGTTTTCTTGGTTGATAGTTGTTTGTTTTTAGGGCATGGCATACATCATTCCAGGCTCTTCTTGCTTTGATTGTCTCTGCTGAGAAATCTGAGGTGATTCTAATTGGTTTCCCTTTATAGGTGATTAACCTTTTCTCTCTGACAGCTTTAAGGATCTTTTCCTTGGTCTGAGTTGATCCTGTGTGGATTATAATGTGATGGTGGGATGTCCTATTCTGGTCTGGTCTATTTGGGGTTCTAAAGGCTTCTTGTATCTGAATAGGCCTATCTTTTTGCATGTTTGGGAAGTTCTCTGCTGGGATCCTGTTAAACAACTTTCCTAGACCATTAACTTCTGTTTCTAGGTGCTCTTCTACACCCATTATCCTTAGATTAGGCCTTCTGATGGTGTCTTCCAGGTGTTGAATAGATCTATCATATTTCTTGGACTTGTCTTGGATGGTTGTATGTTCTTTCTCTATAATATCTAGGCTGTCTTCAATCCCTGAGATTCGATGTTCTGCATGGTCTAACCTGCTGTCAAGACTCTCTACTTTGTTTTTTATGTCTTTGATGGCTTCAAGTTCTTTGTTGAAGCTCTGTTTTAGGTCTTGTATGAATTTCTTTACTTCCTTAATTTGGTGTTCAGTGTTTGTTCTCAAATCACTTAGTTGATTGGTTATGGTTTCTTTGGACTTCCATTCCTTCTGTTGGGTTCCATTCAGCATTCCCTTTGTGGTCTCCCTGACTTCCTTCAGCTCTTTGTTAATGGATTCCATGAATGCCTTTAGTGATCTTTGTGTATTCTCTACCTGGTCTCTCAATTCCTGTATTACTCTTTGATTAGCTTCCTCCCATTTGTGGGATTCCTGTAGTTCTCTTTCCTCCCGTTCCTGGGATTCCTGCAGTTCTCTTTGAGTGTTCTCAGCCTGCTCACGCCATTCCTCCCTTTCTCTTTGAGTATTCTCAAGTTGTTCACGCAAATCCTGTATCAGTTTTTGAGTAGCTTCCTCACGCTTATGATATTCCTGTATAAACTTCTGGGGTGCCTCCTCTCTCTCCCTATCACGCTCATGCAGAGTCCTTTGTAAGTTGTCAAACTTCTCTATTTATCATGTTTGCTAGCAGTGTTTGTAGAGCTATTTGGGAACTCTCCTCTGGATTATTCATTATCTGTTCTGACCCCTGATTATCAAGATTGGGAATTGAGATACCCGAATTTACCATTTTTCTAGTGTTTTTCTGGCTTACTCTGCCCATTTGAGATGAAGATAGCACCAGTTTTGTGCTAGAACACTATCTTAAGGCAACCATCAACCAAAGTTTGCATTTGTACAGTCAATAGTCTACAGATACAATCTAGTTCAACAGATATATCTATTCAACATCAAACAACTATATGTTAATGGACTTCGAACTGCAGAGAATAATTTGGAAAACCAGAAATTATTAGGGTTAGGGAGAGATGTGGGTAAAAAATAGGAATAGATTGGTGTGGGGAGGCACAGGGAGAGTTAACTATGTCCTAATCCCAATGCAGGAAATAGGTTGGGTAGGATGCAAGTAGAGAGAGAGAGAGAAAAAGAAGAAAGGGAAAGGGGAATGAAAAGATACCAGAAAAAAAATAAAAACGTAAAAATTAATGTTATTATAGAGAATAAAAGGCCATCTATTTAGAGAGGAATGTGAATAAATTGAGAGAAGGGGAGGGACATAGAGGAGATGTGAAAAACTCAAAAAAATGCTTAAAATATTATATAGGTATAAAGAGGTAGTACTGCTATTAAAGAATTTAAGTCTCAGAGGTTTTGAATTGAGTAATAAATTTGTGGATTAAGTGTGTACACAATGGGGGATAGGGTCTACTAGTTAACTACGGGTTTATCTGAGGATGTGCAGGACAAGAGTTAAGTCACATAAAGAAGAACAAAAGAGAGGAAAAGGTGGAAAGGATAGGAAAGGGAGAAGAAAAGATCAGAAGTTCAGTAGAGCTAGACAAAAAACAAAAAGATAATTAAGAAAGAAAAAGAGAAAGAAGACAAGAAAAGAAAGGAAAACGCACATTCACGTATTCCTAAAATAAAAATTATAAGAGGAAAAAAAAGTTACTGGAAAACAATTATTTTTTCAAAAGAGGCAAAAATTAAAGATTAATAAAAGTTTTAGAAAAGGAAAAAAAATTTTTTTATATATATAAGGTACCAAAAAAAAAAAAAAAAAGTGGGCTGGGAAGTTGGCTCAATGGTAGAGCGCTTGCCTTGCATGCATGAGGCCCTGGGTTCGATTCCTCAGCACCACATAAGCAAAAAGAAAACAGCCGGAAGTGGTGCTGTGGCTCAAGTGGTAGAGCGCTAGCCTTGACCTGAAGAGCTGAGGGACAGCACCCAGGCCCAGAGTACAGGTCCCACGACCGGACCCAAAAAAAAAAAGAAAAGAAAAGAAGAAGAAGAAGAAGAAGAAGAAGAAGAAGAAGAAGAAGAAGAAGAAGAAGAAGAAGAAGAAGAAGAAGAAGAAGAAGAAGAAGAAGAAGAAGAAGAAGAAGAAGAAGAAGAAGAAGAAGAAGAAGAAGAAGAAGAAGAAGAAGAAGAAGAAGAAGAAGAAGAGGAAGAAGAAGAAGTTCTTTGATTTTTTTGGGGGGGGGAGTCGTGGGAAGAATCCTGTATCTCCCTTTTGTCTATAACCAGCCTCTTGTTGGAGTCTCTGGTCAGCTTGAGGTCCTGTGGCTTGATTGGTTTCTTAAGTCAGTTTGTTCGAACAGGCAGCAAAATGCTCTGCTTTACCCAAGATTTTGAGATCCCCCTCCCAGGTTAGTTTAATGGAAGGGTGATCTGCTTTGAGAATCACAAAAGAGGGGGATGCAGTGATTAGGCTAGGTTCTGGGTAGAGTTGAGGCCTTTCAACAAACAGTAGCTTTTCCCTGGGGCTATTTGTGAAAAACTCACCGAGCCCAGCCTGGAGCCATTCTCAGGGTTTCTGTTTTTCAATTGATTGTGGTGGCTGCTAGAGGGAGGGGCAGCCTCTGGCTCCGATTGCCCAGTGAGGAAATCCACTCCAATGGCTGGCGCCTGAGCTGGGTGACTTTTCCCTGGATGGAACTGAGTCTGTGAGGTCACTTCGCCATTAAGTTCTTGTGACCTGCTAAATGACTCGTTTTATTCCAAGGCCTGAGCTGGAGCTAGCCACTCCTCTGAGCTTTGTCGGTATCCAAGATGGAGATCACCAGTGCTGGGGGGAGAGGGGTGGCCTTCCCTCCTCTGCTCCCTGAGAAGGAGTGAGGAAGTAGGGCTTCTACTCACGCCGAGTCTTGGATCCTGGGTCGTCTCTGGTCTGCAAAGTGCAGGATGAAGTTGTCCGCTCCTTGTCGGTTCTTGCTGGTGTTGAGTAGAATCCGCTCGTCTGCTGGGTCTGGCTCCTTCGTCCCGGACTGTGTCTCAGGTATGCTCCCCGTGGCGGTGGTCGCTACCGCGACCCTGCCGCCGCAGCAGCAGCTGCTGGCAGGCGCTCAGATGTGTCTGCTTGGCTTCCCCTCTCTTGACTAACTCTCTGTCCTGTGATGGCACACTTGGTGTGATACTCTGTCTTAGGACTGTTCACTGGAACTCTAAAACTGCTTTCTATGCGAGAGCTTGTTCAGATTCCAGCTTCTCCTCTGCCATCTTCCCCCCAGATGCCCTTTTGTATCACTGATTTTTCAACTTAGGGTCTTGCTTCTTTGTCTGGGCCTTTCAACACACTAATTTTATAATTACATATCACAAGTAGCAAACAAGATAGGCACATATGACCAGATCCATCCTTTTATTGGCTAAGATACCATATTCATGAAGCTTTTGCATGGGATGGCCTACTAATACTACCTTTCTAATTTCAGCTTCCTGAGTAGCTAAGATTCCACACATGAGGGAGTGTAATTGCTCATTTTTAATTGCTGGTTTTAAATTAAAATAAAGAAAGGGTACTTTTCCAATTCAGTGAGCAGTAAGTCCCTTAACTTTTGAGGTCAAGCAAAAGCGTTGGCCAAATGATAATAACAAAAATAATAAAATCAAAAATAAAATGTTATCCTTTGGGCTACTTTGAATGAATGTGGCATGTTAGTCCATGTCTTTTAATTACAGCTATATGACAGGCCTAGGTAGAAGGGACTCCAGTCCATGAACCATCCTTTATCAGAAAGCATCCAGTTTGTAAAAATGGGAGAATGAGCTATATCCAGTGGCAGGTGTGTGTGTGTGTGTGTGTGTGTGTGTGTGTGTGTGTGTGTGTTACAAGTAGGAAGGCCAAGGGCCTCCCAATCCCCCTATTTTTTTTAACTGGACCTCAGTAGATAAGCAGAAGGGTGAACAGTGTGAGGGAAGGGGTTAAGCTAGCAGCCTAGCTAAATCTGGCAATGTGAAGTCCACTGTCCTTATCTTGTAAATGGAACCCTGGCCAGGATTTAAGGATTCTCTTTGAAAAATTAAAATAAATACAGAAATTGTTGAAGGGACGGAAATCATGAGGTGAAGCACTGAATGAAACCTCTTATTCCCAGAGAGAGATTTCTTCAGAACAGCCCACAGGGCTCATGCTTTGATTCCTAGCTTTTATGGAGGCCAAGATGAGAGAATCTCCTTTGAAGCCAGCTCTGGATGGCTTCAACTCAGTTCTTGAGTTGAACACCTCATATTGGCACAAAAACATTTCTTCATGAAAGTGTGAAAGTAGAGCTCTTCATGTAACCAAACAGCTCTAGACATATCTAGAATGACTGGCTTATATAGGATCTGGAGTCTTGGTCTTGGTTTACTAATTAAGCACTTTCTGATGTAACAGATATTTTTCTAAATGCCTCCAGGATATCTTAAATCACATAACTATACTGTGGCATCTATCTTGACTCTACAAATTCTAAATTTAGGTCAACCTTTGTGCTTCTGTAAAAGAAGACAGTATATTTGTTGGAAGCTACCTTTGGGAAGATGGAATACTGGAGTCTTTATTACACAGCTAGCAGTCTGCAAGCAGCCTGATGTAACAAAGACTTGCAGTCCACAAATACACTTAGCTTGGAAACAGGACAGAAGAAAAAAAATTAAAACAACACTAAGAATCCAATCAGCATAATAAGGATACAGGTGGAACCGTTGCAACAATGAGAAGTACCCGTTGTCATGTCAAAAACGAACTTTACAACTTTGGTGGGGGGGGAGTATTGGAGGGGGCAGAGGCTGGGAAGGGATGGGAAGGGAAAACAAAGGAGGAGGCTACAATGCTTGATAAGAAATGTACTCATTATCTTGCCCATGTAATTTTAACCCCTCTATACAGTATTTTTACAATAAAAAATACATTAAAAAAAGAATACAGTGAAAATCTAAAAAAAGAAAAGAAAAGAAAAGAAACCAATCAGCACCAAGAGAGGGCTGAATTGACACACTATGATGACCAGAGACAAGCCAGGAGACAGGACACAGGACATGATCACAGAGACATGTACCATGGCATCTAGTGCCACTGCTGGTCCAGCCTAAATAGGGCCTAAGCAGAAGGCAGGTCCACAGGAAATTCCAGTCCCAGGCACAGGATTAACAGATTGAGTAACATATCAGCCAAATGCTCACCCCTGCTTCCAGGGAACCAGCCACACCCATCAGTTGGGTGGTAAGTGATGGATGGGGGCATTTCCTTCCCCATGCATGAAGACAAGATGCCAGACCCCACCATCCACCATGTGGCCAATAGGGCACCAGCCAAACCTGACCTCATTACTTAATATTACTGAATTATTAAATCAATTTATAAAATGTTACATCCTCTTTATCATTTTGTAAACAGTTCAAGAATTTGCTTTTTGTAAAAGCCATTTTTCTTGAGCTCCATCTCTGAAAGAATAATTCTCACATTCACCAAAAATTAAATATTCTTCTTTTGAAAAGTTTATTTCTTCCTTCTTCCTCATTCCTTTCCTTCCTCTTTCCCTCTCTCACTTCCCTCCTTCACTCTCTCCTTCCTTCCTTCCTTCCTTCCTTCCTTCTTTCCTTCCTTCTTTCCATCCTTCCTTCATTCCTTCCTCTCAAGGCCTAGAAGTGATTCTGTAGCTCAAGTGGCAGATGGTTTTATTTTTTTGTTAACTTCAATTTTTGTGAGGTTTGACTTTGAGGTGAAAGACTTTCCACACATGTTAATTTCATAAGGTTTCGCTCCTGTGTGTGTTCTCTGAGGGAAAGTAAGGTGTGTCTTCTGGGTGAAAGAGGTGTCACATTGTTCACATTCCTCAACTACAGGAGACACACTGGGACTATATACAGCACACATCTTACTAGAATCACTGTAGACACCCATGTTCTGATACCCAGTGACCATTTCTGTCCTCATCCCAAAGGATTTCCCATTATTCTTAATCAGTTCTGACTTCTGTATGGAGCTCAAATTAAAAGTTTTTATATATCTCACTTTTTCTTCCCCTGGGTTACTTTTCATGATTACTACTTCAGATAGATATTCATTGTGACTTTCCTGACAGGTGATAATTATATCCTCCATTTCTTAGACATCTAAAATGAATTAGAGAAAAATAGACAAAAACATAAATGAGAGCCATAAATTCCTTAATGTAAAGATATTTTCTCCCATTCTGTTTCAATATTCTCAAATGGCAAAACATTGTTTTATGCAGAATATATACTTTTTTCCACAATGTAGTAATTAAGAAAGTAGTACTGATGTTTTACAATGGAAAAAAATGTTTTCCTGTATTTCAGATTTTTCTATTTTTCTCAAGGAAATATTTACTGAAGTTATTCAGCGACACACTCTTAAAGCCACGATTCTGAATTCCACTCCATGGCCAGCAATACTGATAAGAAATTGTCCCTATCAGAGGACAGTAGCCCTAGCATACTCCTATTTTCCTCCTACCTGCATAGTACTAGTTTAAAAGAAAATGATATCTCCTTTTCTACATTTCTCATTGTCATTTTTTCTTTTAGAATGACTTTTCTAAAGACAAAAGGACATTAACAATACTGACACACCAAATTCAGTTTCTGTTCATGAGAATAATGGATTGACAATTCCTTGACACAAAGGATCACCTAGATCTCTGCCATACATGACTCAGGGGCACTAGGAATACTATTGCTTGGTACACCTCAAGATAAACATACCAACTGGCTCTGGATCCAACATCACCATTCAACATGCTTTATCTTACCTGTGAAATACTTGTCTGAGGCTTCACTTATCCATGGTTCTGTACCTTGCTCCAGTTTGACAATCAATTTAGGTTTAGGAACACAATGCCCTGTGATTAAGAAATAGTGGAGAACTATTGCTCTTGCTACGTCATTATTGCTGTAAGGTCTCAGACATCCTGTTCACAAGATTGCTCCTAAATCTGGTTTCTCAATTAACAGCTCCATGGTGGATTTTCCCCCAGCTTTGGGTTTATTTTGCCAATTGTGTGGCTTGAACTCAGCTCTTTTGCTCAAAGCTAGCATTCTACTAGTTTGAGTCTTGGCTACAGTTCTACTTTTGGAATGGTTAATTGGAGATAAGAGTCTCATGGTCATTTTTCTGCAGTTGCTGGCTTCAAGCCAAAATCTTCAGTTTCAGACTCCAGAGTATCTAGGATTCCAAGCTTGAAGCACTGCACTTTCAACTACTGATTTCCAGATCATACTGTCAGTAGTAATGTACATTCTATCTAGAATGTAGATCCACCTATAATAATCACTCCAAGTCTGGGAAGTCAGTCTTCTATTAGTGGAACATATTTTAGAACTTTTGTCCAACTACTGATTTGCCTTCTTAAAGAATAAGAATAAAATTAGCTCTTGAGGTACATATAATCAAGTTGAAGTTTCCCTTAGAAAGAAATAACACTTCCCTTGGACTGGAATGTTATCCCTAAATAACATAAATAGTCTAATATCTACTAAAATAACAACACTTGATCTTCCAAGTAAAAATAACCTTTGCTCACCCAAGGACATGAGGTTGCTATAGGTCTCCAGCATTACATCTCTATGAAGGATCCTCTGACCAGGATCCAGATTCTGCCACTCCATCCAGGTGAAGTCCACAGCCACATCATCAAATGACATCAGCTTCTGTAATGGCACATTCCCATGAAGATATTAGAGCTGGGTTATGAGAATTCCAACCTGGAATTTCATTATGCTGCAGGTATGCTTTTGTCTTACATAAAATGTTTGCAGCTTGCTGTATTATCTATTCACTGGAAGAATTAAATAGCAAATTATAAATTCTGGACAATGTATAAACCTAGTCACTAAACAACAAAGATCTGCAGTGCCCTGGTGGCTTATGACTGTAATCCTAGCTACTCAGGAGGCTGAGGTCTGAGGACCATGGGTCAAAGCCAGCCTAGGCAGGAATGTCGGTGAGACTCTTATCTCCAATAAACCAACAGAAAACTAAAAGTAGCACTGTCACTCAAGTGGTTGAGCACGAGTCTTGACCTGAAGAGCTGAGGGACAGCAGCCAAGCCCTGAATTTAAGCCCCAAGACCATTAAAAAATTACAGTTTCCCTAATGCATGCAAACACATTTCTGCTGCTAGCAATAGAGACAAGATCACAATTCTAAGGAGACAATAATCTACCATGGCAACATTAAGTCTAATAAGGTATATGAAAGATGATATTATCATATTTTGATAAACTTTTACTACTTATCAGATTGACAATGAATTAAACAAATAATTTTCTTGCATTTACATATTCTCCATCACTGTAAACCCTATTTAGATCTTCTATTAACAAGTGCTCTCAAAAGCAAGCAGAACACATTCAGGACCTCACATGGTATACATATCATAGCACATTAGTAGGTCTATAAAAAGCACACTGTCCCCATGAATGTTAAAAACAGTGACACTACTCCAGAAAGTAGCTAATTATTTATTTGGTCCTCATAAGATGTGATTTAGTTTCCACATAAAAATATCCTAATTAACCATTTCTTGTTTAAATACCAAATATTGAAATGTGGTCATAAATACCCTAATACCTCCCCTCTCATCTTACAAAGGTACTCACAGACACTAAACTTATACCTGGGTCATTCCTGTTGCTGTAATATATACACTGGCATAAAATAGTGAGATTGTTAGGTTACTTCTGATGATTTGGATTTCACAAAATCTAACAATTAATTTTCCAGAAACTCCCCAATTCTAAAGTTTGCTTTTCATTTAAGGGTTTTATGTTTTTTTTCTTTTTGCTGTTGGTCCCGAGGCATCAACTCAGAGCTTGGGCACTGTCTGTGAGCATTTGCTGTGCTCTCTTGCAAGTCCTTTAATAATCTCTTCTGGTAACTAGTGAAAAGTTTCCTCACTGGGCTTCTTAAGAACACGGCACATTACCTCCATTTTCCTACAAAGAGAGTGGTTTAGGGTAGAAGAGTGAAGTTTAGGGTAGGTCTATGTTGATGTGAAGCTTAATCACTTGCAAACCAGTCTGCTTTTGTCTTTTCATTTTGCACGTGAAAATCTCTTTACAATTCTTACCTCTTTTCTGATCCTAAAAGTTCCTCTCAGTAGCTTTAGGCTACATCCCTAGGGGAGCTCAGACTTGTCTTCTCAGACCTTATCAATTAACCTGTGGAATAAATCTTTTGTCTCCTGCCACATTCCCCTTAGAGCACAAGCTAGACTCTGTAGCCAATGGTAGGATAATTAAGGAGACAGAGAGATGGCTGATGGCACAATTCTGCTATATTTCCAAAAGTGCAAACAGCACATTCTTTCTTCATTCTATGTCAACCTATCTTTTCCACCAAAGCTTCCTTAACTTAAAGCCCCAGGCCAAACAGCTAGAACACAGACTTCCTCAAACCAAGAAAGGACAAGAACTTGTAGTCCTGAGGGTGGGAGTCAATGGCTCTGAAGCCTTTATTCACATATTATATGTTGAGAGCTCTCTTTGGAGGTCTCCTTCCCCACTTTACAGACATTGACCACATTGTCCTACATAGTAACTTGAACCTTTGCAAGGACCTATGAACTAGTCAGAAACATAAAGGTATGTGCATGTGGGTTCACATGACAAAAGATACCAAACTATTCGTGACAATCTATCATTACCCTGGCTTATAAGACATTTCAATATCAACTTCAATTGAGGACAATGACTATACCCTATGGAGGACTTTAGGCTTATACAGGAATGGTAACTTTTCTGCACGAGGGCCAAAGAACCCATTTTACAAAATATCTTCCCTGGCCTTGGAGTGCTTTCTACTCAGAGCCTGGGTACTGTCCCTGAGCTTTGGTAATAAAGGAACAAAAGTGTTGACAGTCTATCCACTTGATTCACAGCACTACTTGTGAGAAATTTGGTGATAATTGGCCATAACACTCTCACAGCATTTCCTACCTAGTTTGCCTTTCAATTGTGATCTTTAAACCTCATACATTTGAGCAACTAAGAATTCAGATGTGAAGCACACCAGTGCCCTGTTAGATTAGGAGATCTAAATTACTTGATCCAAGTAGGAATCATGGTTTCCACAGAACAGGATAAAAAATTCATAACATCATATAGACATATGCAAAGGTCCTTTTGCAACCACTTGGTAAAGGACTGTTTACCTATCATTCTGTAAACGACATCCAAATTCTTCCATAAAAGATTTGGAAGAATGTATTATTTGCACAGATCATATTATTGATCCTCAGGTTGAATTCAGGGGCCAAAATTTGTGAGGCTTCCTTTACCTTCTATACCAGATGCCCTTTTGTATCACTGATTTTTCATCTTAGGGTCTTGTTTCTTTGCCTTGGCCTTTTGACACAATAATTTTATAATTACATATCACAAGTAGCAAACAAGATAGGTACATATGGCCAGATCTATGCTTTTATTGGCTAAGAAACCATATTCATGAAGTTTTGCATGGGATTGCCTACAAATACTGTCTAATTTCAGCTTCCTGAGTAGCTAAGATTTCACACCTGATGGAGTGTAATTGCTCATTTTTAATTGCTAGTTTTAAATTAAAAGAAGGAAAGGGTACTTTACCAATTCAGTGAGCATTAAGTCCCTTAAATTCTGAGTTCAAGCAAAGTGTTGGCCAAATGATAACAAAAATAATCAAAGCATTGGGGGGGGCGGGGGGGGGGAAGAAGAAGGATTGGGATTAGGGGGGGAGGGGGGAGGCTGGGAAGGGATGTGAAGGGTAAACAAAGGAGGAGGCTGCAATGCTTGGTAAGAAATGTACGCATTATCCTGCCCATGTAACTGTAACTCCTCTGTACAGTATGTTCACAAATAAAATTAAATTAAATTAAAAAAAAAATAATCAAAGCATTAACAAAATGTGCTATCATGAGGCATACTTTGAATGAAAGTGGTATGTTGGTTCATAATTTGAGCTATATGACAGGCCTAGGTAAGACTCTAATCTATGAGCTATCCTTCTCAGAAAGCATCCAGTTTGTAATCATGGGAGTAAGAGCTATTTCCAAATGGATGATGATGATGATGATGATGATGTGTGTGTGGTACAAGTAGGAAGGCCAAGGGTACAGGTGCCTCCCAATCCCCCTATTTTTTTTTTACTAGGCCTCTGTAGATAAGCAGAAGGGTGAAGAGTGTGAGGGAAGGGGTTAAGCGAGCAACTAGCTGAATCTTGCAGTGTGAAGTCCACTGTTCTTATCTTGTAAATGGAATCATAGGCAGGATTTAAAGATTCTTTTTTTATTGTGAAAATACCATAAAGAGGACTTATTATTTTTGAACAATTGAAATAAATACTGAAATTCTTGAAGCCATAGGAAGCCTGAGCTGAAGCACTGAAGGAAACTTCCTGTACCCAGAGAGATATTTCTTCAGAACAGCCCACAGGGCTCATGCTTTGATTCCTAGCTTTTATGGAGGCCAAGAGAATCTCCTTTGAAGCCAGCTCTGGATGGCTTCAACTCATTTCCTGAGTTGAACACCTCATATTGGCACAAAAACATTTCTTCATGAAAGTGTGAAAGTAGAGCTCTTCATGTAACCAAACAGCTCTGGACATATCTAGAATGACTGGCTTATATAGGATCTGGAGTCTTGGTCTTGGTTTACTAATTAAGTACTTTCTGATGTAACAGACATTTTTTCTAAATGCCTCCAGGATATCTTTAATTACATAACTATACAGTGGCATCTATCTTGGCTCTAGAAATTCTAAATTTAGGTCAACTTTTGTGTTTCTGTAAAAGAAGACAGTATATTTGTAGAATGCCACATTTTGGAAGATGGAATACTGGAGTCTTTTACACAGATAGCAGTCTGCAAGCAGCCTGTTGTAACAAAGACTTGCAGTCCACAAATACACTTAGACAGCTTGGAAACAGGACAGAAAGGAAAGAAAGAATATAAACAACACTGAGATATCAATCAGCACCAAGAGAGTCCTGAATTGGGACACTATGATGACCAGAGACAAGCCAGGAGACAGGACACAGGACATGATCACAGAGACACGTGGCATGGCATCTGGTGCCACTGCTGTTCCAGCCTAAATAGGGCCTAAGCAGGAGGTAGGTCTACAGGAAATTCCCAGTCCCAGGAAATGAACTAACAGATTGAATAACATATCAGCCAAATGCCCATGCCTGCTTCCAGGGATCCAGCCACACCCATCAGTTGGGAGGCAAGTGATGGTTGGGGCATTTCCTTCCCCCTGCATGAAGACAAGATGCCAGACCCCACCATCCATCATGTGGCCAATAAGGCACCAGCCAAACCTTACCCCCTTACTGAATATTACTCAATTATTAAATCTATTTTAAAAATGTTATAACCTCTTTATCATTTTGTAAACAGTTCAAGAATTATTTTTTGTAAAAGCCATTTTTCTTGAGCTACCTCTGAAAGAATAATTCTCACATTCACGAAAAATTAAACATCCTTCTTTTGAATAGTTTATTTCTTCCTTCTTCCTCATTCCTTCCCTTCCTATTTCCCTTTCTCACTTCCCTCCTTCCTTCTTTCCTTCCTCTGAGGCCTAGAAGGGATGCTGTAGCTCAAGTGGCAGATAGTATTTTCTTTGTTAATTTCATTTTTTGTGAGAGATTAATCAGTATCTTTCTGTGCTTGATTATTTCCCCTAATGTCATATCTACATTGGCCCTCTATGAGATAACACAGGTACGACACATCATTCACACTGGTGTTTTATTATAGCTCACTCAGCAGAACAACTAAATTTGCTAAGAGTTCATCACCAGTGATTAAAGAAAAGAGTAAGCACTGAAGACATTTTGAGGTTCTCCCCCAAGGCAAAATGCTGAGACTCTTGTCTTTATTAATCCACCATATTTTTTAGAATATATATTTTATTGTAAAGATACTGTATAAATTGGTTATACTATTATATGAATTAGGTCATGAATACATTTCCTATCGAGCATTGTTACCCCTCCGAGAAAGACTTTACCAGTATGTATGTACTGCAATAAGGACTAATATCTTCCATTCAAAAACTGAACTGGAATAAGTAAGTCATTTGTACTGTAATGCATGGATCACACATACAGAGGGGGACTTAAGGGAACAATAGAAAAAAAGTTGTTCTCATGTTCTTGCCTCCAATCATAACAGTCTTCACTCAACTATTGTTCCCCTAACCGTGTGGGAGATGATCTAAATCCAGTCCCAAAGGGACTGACCTCATATTTCTAAGAAGAGTTTATCAAATTACCTTGACACACCATTCCTTAGTATAAAAGACACAAGTTAATAACTTCAATTTCTGAATTACTTGTTATAACTGGTTGTTTCTGCATGCTTTGGATAATATTGAATGACACCATCCCCACTCAACACGATGAGAGGATGAGAAATGTTGGCTCAAAGAAAGCTGAAGAGTGAAGAATGGTTTCCCATCACACCTAGCTTAGCTCTGCCATGAAGGATTTCTCTGTATAATTTACACAGGTTTTTGGACAAAGATTTTCCTAGATTGGGCTTCTTTCCTGGGTGAATGTTCTAATACTTGCTGAAGGTTGGCTTCTGGTTGAAAGACTTCCTCTCATGTTTATATTTACAGAGATTCTGTCATGTGTCCAGGTCTCTGATACCTGTACAGATGTGACTCCTGGCAAAATGTTTTCTATATTCATAATTTCTTTCCTGTTTCTGCTCTCACATATGCTGAGGACTCATTTCTGATTGAAAGTCATTTCACATATGTTCTATGCACTACTTTCTTTTCTCCTACGTGAGTCAGTTCTCTGATGAACATGAGGTATTCCTTTCTGATCAAATGATTTCCACATTTGTAATATTTTTCATTTTATTTTATTTTATTTTTTGTGAACATACTGTACAGAGGGGTTACAATTACATGGGCAAGATAATGAGTACATTTCTTATCAAGCATTGCAGCCTCCTCCTTTGTTTACCCTTCACATCCCTTCCCAGCCTCACCCGGCCCCACCACCCTATCCTTCCCCCCCACCAAAGTTGTAAAGTTCATTTTTGACATGACAACTTGTACTTCTCATTGTTGCAACGGGTCCACCTGTATGCTGAAATGACTTGTTTTTCCCCTTCTCCTCCACAAATTATACCGACATCAAATATAGTGAAAGCAGGGATTATACTGTGGGGGAGGGACATACAAAGCAACAAAGAAATAATCTTATAAATGCATTAGAAAGAAATGCATGAAATAAAAAAAAACATTTAAATACACATCTAAGGGTTCATTTTCCTAACATCACATTATCTGACCTTTTCTGCTTGACTCATACATATACTAGATATTGCAAATAATAGGTCCCATGGTTTCCCTTATTCACATTTGTAATATTTTTAAGATTACTCTGCTGTGTGTGTCCTACGAACTTGGATCCATGAATACTTGATAAAGGACTTTCCACAATTGTTACATTTGTATATTCTCGCCTGTGTCTGTTCTCTGATGCAAACTGAGTTAGGACTTTTTCTTGAAAACCTTTCCATTGATTTTTCCTACATAGGATTTCTCTCCTCTTTGTGTGTGAGGGTGTGTGTGTGTGTGTGTGTGTGTGTGTGTGTGTGTTTTGTGTTCTGTAATGAACCCTGAGCTGTGTCTTGTAGTTGGAGGACTCCACATCTGCTGTATCATAAGGTCTCTATCCTGTATTGGTTCTGTATTGTAATTTCAATTTTCTTACAGGTCAAAGACTTTCCCATTTGGTACAATCCTAGGTTATTTCATTTGTGTGAAGCAACTTATGTGTGTTAAGCTGTGACCTCCAGGTCTTTCCACACTGGTTGCATTCATAAGGTTTCTCTCCTTGTGTTCTGTGATGGATGTTAAGTTGTGCCTTCCAGGTGAAAGAATTTCCATGCCTGCTACATACATAATATTTCTCTCTGGTGGGTTTTTTTCTGATGGACAGAAAGGTGGATGTGCTGGGTGAAAGACTTTCCACATAGCTTACAATCACAAAATTTCTCTCCTGTGTGTGCTCTCTGGTTGACAGTAACGTGTAGCTCTTGGCTGAAATACTTTCCACACATATGACATTCATAAGGTTTCTTTCTCGTGTGTTTTCCGATGGACAGTAAGGTATGACTTCTTGGTGAAAGAATTTCCACACATGTTACATTCATAAGGTTTCTCTCCTGTGTGTGGTCTCTGGTGGACAGTAAAGTTTAGCTTCTGGGTGAAAGACTTTCCACACACGTTACATTCATAAGGTTTATTTCCTGTGTGTGTTCTCTGGTGGAGAGTAAGTTGTGACTTCTTGGTAAAAGACTTTCCACACAGGTTACATTCATAAGGTTTCTCTCCTGTGTGTGTTCTCTGGTGGACAGTAAGGTTTGACTTCTTGGTGAAAGACTTTCCACACATGTTACATTCATAAGGTTTCTCGCCTGTGTGTGTTCTCTGGTGGACAGTAAGGTTTGACCTCTTGGTGAAAGACTTTCCACACACATTACATTCATGAGGTTTCTCTCCTGTGTGTGTTCTCTGGTGGACAGTAAAGTGTAGCTTCTGGGTGAAAGACTTTCCACACATGTTACATTCATAAGATTTGTTTCCTGTGTGTGTTCTCTGGTGAACAGTAAGGTGTGACTTCTGTGTGTAAGACTTTCCACACATATTACATTCATAAGGTTTCTCTCCTGTGTGTGTTCTCTGGTGGTCAGTAAGATATGCCTTGCGGGTGAAAGACTTTCCACACAGGTTACATTCATAAGGTTTCTCTCCTGTGTGTGTTCTCTGGTGGACAGTAAGGTTTGACTTCTTGGTGAAAGACTTTTCACACATGTTACATTCAAAAGGTTTCTCGCCTGTGTGTCTTCTCTGGTGGACAGTAAGTTTTGCCTTCGAGGTAAAAGACATTTCACACATGTTACATTCAAAAGGTTTCTCGCCTGTGTGTGTTCTCTGGTGGACAGTGAGAGTTGACTTCTCGGTGAAAGTCTTTCCACAAAAGTTACATTCATTAGGTTTTTTTCCTGTGTGTCGTCTCTGATGGACAGTGAGAGTTGACTTCTGGGTGAAAGACTTTCCACACATATTACATTCATAAGGTTTCTCTCCTGTGTGTGTTCTCTGGTGGTCAGTAAGATATGTCTTGCAGGTGAAAGACTTTTCACACATGTTACATTCAAAAGGTTTCTCGCCTGTGTGTCTTCTCTGGTGGACAGTAAGGTTTGACTTCGAGGTAAAAGACATTTCACACATGTTACATTCATAAGGTTTCTCATTTGTGTGTCTTCTCTGGTGGACAGTAAGGTATGCCTTACTGGTCAAAATCTTTCCACACATTTTACTTTCATATGGTTTCTCTCCTGTGTATGTTCTCTGAGGGACTATAGGGTGTGTCTTCTCAGTGAAAGACCCTTTACATTGTTTATAATCCTCAACTACAGAAGACACCTGAGGGCTATATACAGCACACATCTTACCAGGTTCACTCAAAACACTCATGTTCTGACACCCAGTGATGTTTTCTGTCCTCATTCCTAAGGAGTTCCCATTATTCTTAATCAGTTCTGACTTCTGTTTTGAGCTCAAATTAAAACTTTTTATAAGTCTCAGTTTTTCCTCCCCTGGGTTAATATTTATGACTGCTACTTCAGAGAGATTCTTATTGTGACTTTCCTGACAGGTGCTAATCACATCCTCCATTTGTGGGACATCTAAAATGCATAATAGAAAAATAGACAAAAACATAAATGAGATCCATAAATTCCTTACTGTAAAGGTATTTTCTCACATTTTAACTGTTACAAGATTTTCAAATATCAAAGCATTGTTTTATGCAGAATATAAAATTTTCTCTGCAATGGAATAACTATGAATGTAGTATTGACATTTTAAAATGGAAAATAATGTTTTTCTGTATTTCAGATTTTTCTATTTTTTTCTAGGAAATATTTACTGAAATTATTCATCAACGTACTCTTAATGGTTCCATTCTGAATCTCACTCTATGCCCAGCACAACTCATAAGCTATTGTCCTGATGAGAGAATAGCAGCACTACCATTCTCCTATTTTCCTCCTACCTGCATAATACTAGTTTAAAAGAAAATGAGATCTCCTTTTGTACATTTCTTATGGTCTTTTTCTCTTCAAGAATGACTTCTCTACAGACAAAGAGAATTGCTAACCTTAAGTACACTGGCACACCAAATGCAGTTTGCCTCCATGTGAATTCTGGATTGACAATTCCTTGAGACAAAGGATCACCTAGTTCTCTGCCATACATGACTCAGGGGCACTAGGAATACTATCACTCTGTACAGCTCAAGATAAACAGACCAACTGGGCTCTGGACCCATCATCACCATTCAAGATGCTTTAACTCACCTGTAAAATACTTGTCTGAGGCTTCTCTTATCCATGGATCTGCACCTTGCTCCAGCATCATGATCAATTTAGGTTTAGGAACACAGTGTCCTATGATTAAGAAATAGTGGAGAATTATTGCTCTTGCTGGGTCATCATTAATTTAAGGTCACAGACATCATGTTCACAAGGTTGCTCCTAAATCTGGTTTCTCAATTGTTTTTTGGGGGTTGGGGATTTAGTTCTGGGGTCTGAACTCTGGGCCTGGGCACTGTCCGGCAGATCTTCAGCTCAAGGCTAGCACTGTATCACATGAGCCACATAGCCAATTCCAGCTTTTTTTTTTCTTTCTGCTTATGTGGTGCTGAGGAATCCAACACAGGTCCTCATGCATGGAAGGCAATTCCTCTGCCATTGAGCCATTTTCCCAGTCCATGGTTTCTCAATTCTTTTTTTTTTTTTTTAGTCAGTCGTGGGGCTTGAACTCTGAGCCTGGGTGCTGTCCCTCAGCTCTTCAGCTCAAGGCGAGCGCGCTAACACTTGAGCTACAGCGCCACTTCCGGTTTTCTGGTATTTTATTGGAGATAGGGTCTCACGGTCTTTCCTGCCCGGGCTGGCTTTGAACCGCGATCCTCAGATCTCAGCCTCCTGAGTAGCTAGGATTATAGGCGTGAGCCTCCAGCGCCCGGCTTGGTTTCTGAATTCTTAACAGCTCCATGGTGGAGTAGCATCCAGCTTTGGGTTTATTTTGCCAACTGTGTGGCTTGAACTCAGCTGTTTTGCTAAAAGCTAGCATTCTACTAGTTTGAGTCTTGGCTACATTTCTGGTTTTTGAATGCTTAATTGGAGATAAGAGTCTCATGGTGATTTTTCTACAGCTGCTGGTTTCAAACTGAAACCTTCAGATGTCAGCCTCCGGAGTATCTAGGATTGGTAGCTTGAAGCACTAAACCCTGTATCAGGTTTGGCTTACAAATACACACTTTCACCTATTGATATCCAGAGCATACTCTCAGTAGTAATGTATGTTCTATTAATTACCCAAGTCTGGGAAGTCAGTCTCCTATTAGTGGATCATAGCTTAGAACTTTTGTCCAACTACTGATTTGCCTTCTTAAAGAACGAGAATAAAATTAGCTATTGTGTTACATATAATGAAGTTGAAGTTTTCCTTAGAAAAAAATGACAATTTCCATGGCCTCGAATCTTTTTTTTTTTTTTTTTTTGTAGAAATTGTAATGGTCCAAATGCTTACACCTGTAATCCTACATTTAGGAGGTGAGATCAGAAGAGGAAGGTTTGTAACCAAACTGGGCATGGAAACACAGAATATACCCCAAAACAAAAACGAAAATAGAATTGTGGCTCAAGCACTAGTGTGAAAGACAAACAACACCAGGCTCTCAGACTCAAATTTGACTGGCTTATATACTAGTAGTTTTTTACCTGGAAATGGCCTGGAATCTTCTCCCTAAATAACATAAATAGTCTAATGTCTACTAAAATAAAAGCACTTGACCTTAGAAAGTAAAAATAACCTTTGCTCACCCAAGGACTTGAGGTTGCTATAGGTCTCCAGCATTACATCTCTATGAAGGGTCCTCTGACCAGGATCCAGATCCTGCCACTCCTTCCAGGTGAAGTACACAGCCACATCATCAAATGACATCAGCTTCTGTAATGGCACATTTCCATCAAGAAATTAGACCTGGGTTATGAGAATTCCAATCTGGAATTTCATTATGCTGCAGTTATGCTTTGGTCTTACATAAAATGTTTGCAGCTAGTTTGTTATCTATTCACTAGGAGAATTAAATACCAAACTAGAAATATTTTACAATACATAAACCAGGACCTTAAAATACACAGATTTGCAGCGTGCTGGTGGCTTATGCCTGTAATCCTAGCTATTCAGGAGGCTGAGGTCTGAGGATCAAGGTTCAAGGCCAGCCCAGGCAGGAAAGTCCATGAGACACTTATCTCCAATAAACCACCAGAAAAATGAAAGTAGCACTGTCACTCAAGTGGTAGCACTCACCTTAACCTGAAGAGCGGAAGGAAAAAAATCAGACCCAGAATTCAAGCCCCAAGACCAATAAAAGATTACAGTTTCCATAATGCATGCAAACACATTTCTGCTGCTAGCAATAGAGACAAGATAAAAACTCTAAGGAGACAATATTCTGACATGATAACATTAAGTCTAAGGAGGTGTCTGAAAAATTATATTATCATTTATGATAAAATTTCAGTACATACCAGGGTAAAAATGAATTAAACCAATATTTTTCCTTCATTTACACATACTGCTTCACCATCAATCCTATTTAGACCTTCTATTAACAAGTACTCAAAAAGCAAGCAGCACACATTCAGGATATCATATGGAATACAGAACATAGAACATTGCTAGATCTATGAAAAGCAGTGTCCATATGAATGTTCAAAAAACAGTAACAGTACTCCAGAAAGTAACTAATGATTGATTTGGCCCTTATAAGATTTAATTGAGTTCCCACATAAAAATATCTGTGGTTTACCATGTTTGGTTTAAATACTAAATATTGAAATGTGGTCATAGATACCCTGATATATCCTTCCTATGTAAAAAAGAACTGCTACCATGAAATTTTGTAAACTTTGCCTACATTATACAAAACAAAATATAGGTGGAGGGAAAAAAATGTTCCTTGACAAGGATTTCATTTTAATAGGCCTTCATGGAAGGTGAAAGCAAATATAGAGAGGCTCAAGGAACGAACACTCAAGATGACAAAAATGATAAATATGACCAAATGCTCAAATGGGTCACATATTTCTGAGTCCTTTCTCCAGTAGATCTCTAAGGATATATTTTCACTTGTGTTAGTTAATAGTGAAATACCTCAGAGATCAAAATCAATTAGTGAGCAAATATCTGTGACATTTTGCGACAAGTGATATTTCTAATAGAGAACATCTCGTCACTGTATTAATTTTTTTCAACACTAGTTCCAATCTTATACTGGCAGTGAATTTAAATATTCAACAGTAGTGGGATGGAAAAACAAAACTGAATACCACATCAAATGAAGTTAGACCAACACAAAATCAGGAGAAAACAGATTTTCTTGTAGTGTATCAATTGGTAGAAGGAAGTACTTTTCTGTAGGGAACTCTGAAGTTGAGCTGAAGGGGAAAAGGTTTGAGAGGTTGGAATTCCAGTCTGACAGCACTGAGAGAACTGAGAGCTGGCCGCAGAAATGTTAAAAAAGAATTCTGGAGAGATTTAAGAGACTGGAGTGCAGGCCTTTTCCTTACTATTGGAAAGATAGCATCTGAAATTGAGGTGCTGTTGACCTTGAAGGCTAGGTAAGGTGAACTCCATGTCTGCATTTTCTCTGGGCACCAGTCTTCTGTCTCAGGAGAATAAGGAAACATGTTTTCCTCACAACCTGTTGTGGCTCTGATTGTACTATTAATATAGATACTTCATTTTTGCATGTTATCAATGGTGATCTTCCCTGTGTGCACTCAAGGAACTATGCTAGCTTGCTGGCACCCATGGACAAAGTGCCAGAGAGCCTTCGGAACCCTGGTTTTCCCTAAGTCTATCTGTTTATGTTTTTGTGTTTCTCTAATTTTCTTTGTTTCTGGAATCCTGTAGAACTCTCTAGGCAACCATTTTCCTATACTATAGGTAAGAAAAATGTCAATCCTAAGAGTCATGTCAGCAACGTAAAACTGATCACTAAGAAAATCTTGTTCCAGATAGATCATTTGAAGAAAAGAAACAACTGAGACACATATGGAGGAAAGAGGTAATGAAAAAAGAAAATGATAGAAAGATAGATACAAAGAGAGAGAAAGGGAAAAATAACCAACACTAGCGAGTAGAAAATCAAAAATAGAGAGAGAAAATGGAGGAAAGAAATCTTGTTAGAATGCTTTAGAAAACAAACAGGAATTTGTAGAAAGTCCATACAGCTTAGCAACAAATACAGGCGATGTTTCAAGTAAGACCAAGACTGTGAAACAGTACAAGAACTATATATGGAGAATAATTTAAGTACATATAGGTTAATCATTCCTTAAGAACACACAAAGGTGGGTATGACCACACTATTTCAGCAATTCCAGGAAAATTTCATTGAGATAGTTTAATGTTACTCATGAGGAAGTGATATGGTGGCAATCTATCCTTCACCTTCCATGAGAAGTAACCTGCTTGGTGTCATTACATCACATAACAGGTGTGACTACATTTTATGACAAGTTGAAACCTAGACATTCTGAAGCCAATCTGAATTCAACTTAGAATATAACCATACAATCTGCTAAACCTACAAGCAATCTTTATCTGCTAATTTACAAGCCTTCTTTATCTGACTTATGAATATGTTGCTGAGGCTGAATCTGTGTGGTTGGTATTGTTTTTAATTCTTGGACATCTTTAGGTTCATATAGTGGAATGGAAAACAAACGAAAAATAAAAAAATCAACTCACCAGAGATCCATTCATTCTGTCTTGCTGCTGACAATGAGCAGAAGATTCTGGAAGCATGGCTGGGATATAAGGGAAATGATGCATTCAGAAATGAATCTGTGAGATTTTGGGCCCAGAATTTCCTCTTGCAAACATGATACATAGGTTCAAAAACCATAAAGCCTTCTTTTTTTTAAATTTTTTATTGTGAAAACATAAAGCCTTCTTATAAGCGAAGAATTTTTAATGTCTTAGGCAGAGCATTAAAGTGTCCAATAAACACAAATCCAGCCCATTTCCTGATAGATAGATATTATTAAACCAACTAATTTATATACTTATGTACACACTAAATTGGAAAAAATGAATGTTCCCACAGAAATTATTGAATAATTGAAAGCAAAAACATATCATATTTCTACTAAAAGTAGTTATTACTGAAAATATTTCGGGATGTATGAACTGCTTTTTTTTCCTTTTTTTTTTTCTTTTGCCAGTCCTGGTGCCTGAACTCTGGGTCTGGGCGCTGTCCCTCAGCTCTTCAGCTCAAGGCTAGTGCTCTACCACTTGAGGCACAGCACCACTTCCAGCGTTTTCTGCTTATGTGGTACTGAGGAATCGAACCCAGGGCCTCATGCATGCAAGGCAAGCACTCTGCCACTGAGCCACCTTTCCAGCCCATGAACTGCTTTTTTAATGCAAAAGTATCCTAGGAATCCATTGGATTTTGTGTTCTACCTCATTCATTTACATATTTAAACACCATGGAAAGCATGTATGATGTAACAGTAATTTTCACCCAAAGTTAGAGAGAAAAATGTATATAGAATATATTTCTTATGTTATACTATTTCAATAATGGGTGTCAAATGGCACATTTCACTCTACCCATTGCACACATATGCAATGATTAGCAATTTGCCATTTAAAATGCTTTGGCCAAAGGGACTTGAGTAAAGATGAGGTAACCCAGGTTTGAGAAGTCCCTAACGTTCATTTTCCTAAACAGTCATGCGAAGAACCTTGGCCATCCTAAAGATACAACATAAAATAATCGATATAGGCGTGACACACCTGAAGATAAGTAACACCTACAAAGCAAACAACCTTGAGTAAGACATATTATCTCAAGTTTTCTTCTGTGAATTTTCTTTTTAGGCCACATGTCCCCGACCAACACTTTCTGTACTACCAGGCACAACCAACTGATTAGAGCTAGCATTAGCAAATCCATAGATGGCACACTTAATGTAAGTTTGAATGATGACATACTAAAAATCACAGTGTTAACAGGCTAAATAAATTAGCCAGAAGAGGATTAGGGATTACTACATGAATAGATACTTTCAGTCATAACAATTACTCCAATATCCCAAACCACAGCCTCAGATATCCTTTGATAACTATGCCCTGACTTATTCCTCAATCCAGCTCATCACGACTCCTAGAAATTAGTTTAAATCTTGCAACAACATAAAGTAATTGAGAGTGGTGCAGGAAAGAGTACCACGTGAATCTGGTGCTCAGGGAAGTAGCAACAATTTTTCCATAAGGCAAAGGATGCTAGCAACAGCTTCCCCTTCCTGTGCTTTTCTGTTTCTTCCCTTTAGGGCTTCTCAGAATTGACAAGGTCTGTGCATTTAGGATGGAGATTCCTATTCATAGGGTGCTCTGCTTCAAACATCGCTAGGCTTCATTCCTAAAAATACAGGAACAATATCCAATATCCCATGTACAACTGTCTCTAGAAACAGAGTCGAATACAAACACGTGTGAAATCAAGCCAGGAGACTAAAAACTCAAGCCAAACAAATTAAAATATCTCTAGGAGAAACAACACAGAAGCCCCAAATACAACTTCAATGTAAGAGGACTCAAGGCAGGCACACACCTCACAATTTCACTAGAATTCTTCCTGTACTCCTCTTACACCTAGGCAAAGCGAATAAAGTCATATGGGTTAATAGAAGAATCCCTTGGTCTTGGAGTACAAATGCACAGCTCTTGGGCTCTCCTCATCTGCAGAATCACCAAGCTTGCTCTCAGATATTTGGGAACCAGGTTCTTGCACCTCAGGGTCTAGAGCCTAATGACAGCACAAACTCCTGAACCTCAAGCAAATTACCAACTCCAGACTGGAGAAAAGTGTGGAGGGGGCAGTAGGAGCTTTAACCAAAGTGTAATGTTCTCCCTTTGAGCTGACAAGCTCAGTTATGGTGCTTGCAGGCCCAGAGTTTAAGCCACACCAATGACCAAACAGAAACAGAAAAAGAAAAAGAAATCCGTGGAGGGGAGACTCCCCCAGCAATCGCACAGTTCCTACCTGACATCAGTTCCAAAGCCTGAGATTCCTTCAAGTTACAGCTCCCAAGCTCCACTGCACAGAGCTGTGGGCCGGACTCCTGGCTCCCACGTATGGAAGGCCAAACTTTACTTCAGTGCACTTCCAGCAGCAAGGCAAAGGGAAAGAACCCAGAAGAAGCCCACTTAAAATGCCCGTTGTGGGCGGGGAGTCGCATGCGCAAAAGGATCTTCTGCCCCACCTCCGCCCTCCAAAACAAGAAAAACAACCCAAGACTTTCAAAGAAAATGTCCTTCTTGGAGACTACAATTCCCACAATACCCGGCACCACCCTGGTCACAAGAGTGCTTGAATGCATTGGGACTTTCCTCTCCCTGCTGTAGGAGCTAAGCTGAATTTTACTTGAAAAACACTATTTTCTTCCTGAAACCAGCCACAAAATGTAAATATATGGGGAGAAGTGGATGCATTGACTGTTTGGTTCTTAGTTCTAATAATGAAATCGAGTTTATGTGACTGTGTTGCTCATACATTTCTTTTTGTTCCATTCCTGTGTTCTGCTGAATGTAAATTATATCTCTGTTTTGCCTTAAATTGTTTAATACCTCCCCTCTCATCTTACAAAGGTACTCACAGACACTGAACTTATACCGGGTCATTTTCCATTGCTGTAATGTACACAACGGCATAGAATAGGAAGATTGTTACGTGGATATGCAGCATAATCCTTGTGTTGATTTGCATTTCGAAAAAATCTAACAATTAATTTTCCAGAACATCCCCAATTCTATCTATTAAATCAAAAGGAGTTTTAGGTTGTTTCTGAAGTTTGCTTTTCATCTAAGGGTGTTATGATTGTTGTTTTTGCTCTTGGTCCTGTGGCTTGAACTCAGAGCTTGTGCACTATCTGTGAGCATTTGCTGTGCTCTATTTGCATGTCCTTTAATAATTTCTTCAGGTAAGTAGCAAAAAGTTTCCTCACAGCGATTCTTAAGTACATGGCACATTACCCTGATTTTCCTACAAAGAGAGTGATTTGGGGGTCAGAATGAATGCAGGTGTGTAGAAGAGTGAAGTTTAGGGTAGGTCTATGTTGATGTGAAGCTTAATCAGTGCAAACCAGTCTGATTTTTCATTTTTGCATGTGAAAATCTCTTTAATATTCTTACCTCCTCTCTGAAACTTAAAGTTCCTCTCAGTAGCTTTAGGCAATATATCTCGGGGACCTCAGACTTGTCTTCTCAGACCTTATCCCTTAAGTTGTGGAATAAATCTTTTGTCTCCTGCCGCAGTTTCACCAGAGCACAAGCAAGACTTCTGTGGGCCAATGGGATGATAATTAAGGAGACAGAGAGATGGCTGATGGCACAATTCTCCTATGTCTGTCAAATGCTTGTGTAATATTGGTCTAAGCCCACTCTGCCAAAAAGTGCAAACAGCACACTTCTTTCCTCATTCTATTTCAATCTATGGTTTCCACCAAAGCCTCCCTTCACTTAAAGCCCCAGGCCAAACAGCTAGAACACACACTTCCTCAAATCATAAAGGACTTGCAGTACTGAGGGTGGGAGTCAATGGCCCTGAAGCCTTTGCTCACATTTGGCCTGCTCCTGCAGGCACCCCAGGGTCTGCAACAGTCTCTCTCTCTCATAATCAGAGATCCTATACTTGTCTCCTAAAGTTTATTGTGATTTTTGGTGATCCTTTACATACAACATAATTGGGATGGATTGGATTGGATACTTTCTTACCTGATTTTATTTCTCCAGTGTATGGGTTTTGCATGTCCGTTTTGTGGAGCTGAACTATTCCTCATGAAAATGGGAATCAAAGGGCATATTTGGATTATAGACTTCAACTTAAAAGCACCTCTAATAATATAAAGAAAACCTAATATCATTCTGTAAAAGTAAATTCCTAAGAGGCAAGGAGAAAAGGATCAGGAAAAACTGGAGTGCTTCCAAGACTACCTGTGAAGTGTAGTTTTCATTTTTCAAGCTTATATTTCTGATGCATTTATTTATACTTTTATCCTTTTTTTGTTTGTTGTTCGGACATGGCACTTGTACTCTGAGCCTGGGAACCATCATTGAGCTCAAGTGCTCTACCATGTGAGCCACAACACACTTCCGGATTTTTAGTGGTCACTGGAGATAAGTGTCTCACACATGTTGCTGGCCAGTCTGACTTTGAACCGGGATCCTCAGTTTCAGCCTATTGAAAAGCAAGGATTACAGACATGAGGCACCAGTACCCAGCTTACATTTCTTGTGTTTTATGTCCCAACCCTGGACTTGAACTCTGTGCATGGACACTGTCACTGAACTTCTTTTGTTCAAGACTAGCACCCTACTACATGAGCCACATTTCCACATTCTGTTTTTTCTCTGTATGTGGTACTGAGGAGTTGAACCCAGGACTTCATGCATGCTAGGTAAGCATACTACCACAGCTGGGGGCCAGCCACAACACCAGCAGTGCTCCAGAAGAACAAGGGGATGATAATGGAAGAGACAGAGACAAGGCCAATGATGAATCTCTCTTTATTTCAGCGACAACCTTAGCTATAGACACTTTCTGTATCTGTCCAGTGCTTGCATCACATTGTTCTAGGACTCAACATGGCAACAACTGCAGATCATATGCATCCTTCCTCATTCTAGTTCAACCTTTGTCCACCAAACTCCTATAGGTAAGGCCCCAGGCCCAGAAGCTAAAAAGAACACTCCCAGAATCAATCAGTTAAGTGTCTGTAAATACCTGATCATGTGGTTTGAACTCTGGGCCCGAGCACTATCCCTGAGCTCTTCCCCTCAAAGTGAGCTCTCCACAACTTGAGCCACAAGACCACTTCCATTTTTCTGGTGGTTAATTGGAGATAAAGCTTATGAACTTTCCTGCTGGAGCTGATTTTAGACCAGCCTCCTCAGATCTCAGCTGCCTAAGTACCTAGGATTACAGGCATGAGCCACTGGCACCCAGCTGCAAATACCTGTTTAAAGTGAGTAGAGAGATATTCAAATTTTTAAGCCAAAACAGAGACATAATTTATATTCAGAGGAACATACTTTTTAAATAAAAACAAAATCAATAACCATAGATTGTCATAAAATCAATTACATTAATAAAACTAAGAATTAAAAAGCCAAATTATCTAATGCTCCTAATACAATTCTTTGTTTTGGTTGATCTCACAATGTTTCAGGAGGTAAATGGATTTTTCAAGAGGAAACTCACCTTAGTTTCCCGTAGCTGGGAGAGAAATGTCCCCAAGCATCCATGCACACTTAGGACCAAGTCTCTGGCGCCAGTCCAAACCCTGTAACAAAGCCACTTCCTCTAGTTGAATGCATTGTATTATGGGAATTGCACTTTCTATTGGGGCATAGATACTTTGAAAGTGTGGAGGTGGGCTGTGGTAAGGCATCTGAGCATCCTTGGCCACTGTGGGTTGTTGGGAGCCATTGGGAGCTGACAGTAAAGCTCAAAGGTCATCTTGACCCCTGTGTAGCTTAAAGGCACGTACAAGGAACTGGCTTACTTAAAAGACACCTGGTGCCCAGGAATTAATTGAACTGCTTCAGACATTTCTAACTGTGGTGGGACTGATGTTTATTACTGTGCTAGGTGGGGATGTGAGATAACTGGGACTGGCTCTTGGATCATGCACCAAGGCCCTCCCTATCCTTGTCTGGCGAATCTCGACCCCCAGACTTGCCTGGAACCCCCTGTGTAGCCAATGCTATCCTTACCAATGTAATCCTGTTAAAACAACCTTTACAGAGGAGAGAAAAGGATAACTAACTGGAAGGTGGGTCTGCAATTAAAACAAAAAAAAAGGGGGGCGGGGGAAATATGTAGAGCACATGGGCAGCAAAGATGGTGCTGAGAGGGGGTTGAGTGGGCAGAGCCCAATTTACTGTAGAGCACATGTGCAACCAAGATGGCGCTGGGAGAGAGTAGAGAGAGCAGAGCCCAATTGATCTTCCGATCAGTGCCTAACCAGCCAGTGAAGGCTCAGGTGCATGATAGGGTGTGACCTTGACAGTGATTGGTTTCTCTTCCTTCCTTGCGATGCCATCCGCCCTTTTTGTCTTTAAAAGGTGCTGTTCTCAGTTAATTAATGAATTTTCTACCTGCTGGATTTGGCTCCCCACTGTGTCTGATTGTCTCCCGGTCTGAGGGAGGTTGGGGAACGGGCGAGAGCACTGCACTAACCTTTCCTAGGACCCCGTCAGTCTTTCATGGGACAGACGAAGACCCAACAGTGGGTGTTTTTAGTTTGCAAATTCAGGTTTCTTTCCTTTTGCCTTGCTGCTGGAAGAGCTCTGAAGTACAGCTTAGCACTTCATAGTCAGAGCCAAGAGGTAGAAGACCAGTGCTTCTTCTTCAGGGGAACTTGGGAGCTGTAACTTGAAGCGATCTGAGTCGCCAGCCAGAGTCTGCCCTTAGCATCTTTTTTCCTAGTCTGGGGTTGATATTTTATGGCCTAATGGATTTGTGCTGCCATTAGCACTTGTTCCTCCAGGTGCCGGAAACTGGCTCACAAACCTCTGGTCCTCTAGACAAGGAGAGTCAGGAGTTGTGCGTTTATACTCCTGAACCTAGAGATTCTGGTACTCACTCATGTGACTTCATAAACTTGCTTTTTGTGAATTGAAGCCTATGAATAGTAAACATTCCTTGAAAATGTCTTATATAAACATAGTGATCCTCTTTTCACCCTCTGTACTTCCTATGGCTTTTGAAACTTTCAAAATGCTGCTGGCACAGATATACTCCAATTAATATGTCTGTTCTTAACAAATTACAATTTCTCCACTAATATAATTAGCCTATTTTACATCACTTAAAATGAGAGAGAAAGGCTGGGCAGGTGGTTCAGTAGTAGAATGCTTGCCTTGCATGAATAAATCCCTGGGTTTGATTCCTCAGAACCACATAAGTAGAAAAAACTCACAGTGCACTGTGGCTCAAGTGGTAGAGTGCTAGCTTTGAGTTTAGGAGCTGAGGAACAGTTTCCAGGCTCAGAGTTCAGGCCCCATGTCTGACAAAAAAAAAATGAGAGAGATTTCCTATATATGTATTCCAAATCAATTGTTAAAATATAATTTGAATACAATACAATGACCTTGATATGTGTGTGCTTGTCCTGATTCTTGAACTCAAGGTCTGGAAACTGACTATGAAATTATTTGGTTCAATGATAATCTTGTACCAATTAAACCACATCTCCACATCCAGCTACTTTGGCTACTTTATTGGAGATAAGTCTCTCAGACATTCTTGTACCCATGACTTCAATTTGTGATCCTTGTAGGGATCCTTCATGTCCATCCCAGGGGACCACAAACAAGCACAGGAGAAAGATTATAATAAGGTTTACTAGAAAGACAGTATTTCCCCAAAGAGGGAGCACATGCATCTATCCCTCTTCAGGTAGCAACAGGAGCTGGGGAACAGGAAGTTAGGTAGGTGCATGCTCAGGTAGGTGTGGGTAGAGAGAGGGAGTGGTCACCAGTTTGGAAGGAACTCTAGGTCTGGGAGGAGCTCAGGTCTGGGTGGAGCTGAGGAGCAAAGGTGGGGATAATACTAACTTTCCTCAGATCTCAGCCTTCTGAGTAACTAAGATTACAGCCATTAGACATGAGAGTCCAGTTACAATGTCCCCTTTTAAATTCAGATTACATTTCTAGTAAAATAATATGAAATAGAAAACGTGACAGTTTTAAGGCAGGATGTTCAGTCACTAATGTGGATGAGGACAGTTCAAATCCCAAAACAAACCGAAAATACCCCACCTTGAAGTTTGTAACACTCCTCATCTTAAGTATTGTGAATGTGAACACTTAGCCTATTGAAAGATTAAAAATTGACCATTACCATTACTAACTTGCTAACTGCTGATTCTGCTTCTATAAACTTGTTTACGCTAGCATTGACCCTTCCCTTCCCAGAAAATGAGTTAAGAAGTTTCAGAGACCAGATGCCGGCCCCAGGACAAGGTCAGTGGTCGTAGATAAAAAACAGACAGTAGGTGTTCCTCAGTTCCCATTTAGAAATTCCCCAGACAGGACCTTGAGATAACGACCACCTGGCAAGACCACAAGCTAAGCCAAATGTCAACCAATCATAGGCCTGTAACCATGTATTCCCGCCCCCCCCCCCCCCCCCCCCCCGCCTTAAACCAACCATGGGCCAGTCATTTTACAAAGAGTGTTACAAAATTTCCCGCGTGGCAAAGTGATTGTTGGTGTATATGGTGACCTTTAAATGGACCAATCATGGGATGCTTTGTGTTATGCGTTAATCTTGTGGTTTTTGCCTTTAAAAGAAGGCTTGTAACCGCTGCTGCTCGGGGCTCCCTGTCTGTTCCGGGCAGAGAGTCCGTTTGCGCAAATGTCAAATAAACTCCTCTTCCTTATTGCATCTCCCGGCCTGGAGTCTGAGTTTTCTGGGGCACCCTCCCGTTGATGAAAGTATCCCAGGAGTCTGGGGTCTTTCATTATAATAAATTCTTTTTAAGTTTGTCAAAGTAAGAAAACATTCTTGTAAAGTAGAAAAACCCAGTACTGATGTGCAAACACTGTTTTTAAAAGATTCATATTGTCTTTCCTATCAAAAACCTCACTGAAATAATCTGAAAAATGTTCTCTTTTTGTAAATGTCACTGCAAAGTTCATGTATTTTATATTAACACTTACAATTATGCATAAGTGGAAAAAAATAAAACAAGAACGCTGGATAATAGAATTTCCTGTGTCATCAACCAACAAGTATAAGCAAAAGCACATACCTACGTAAGTTGTTTCTTTTACATTTTATGGATCTACATTTTGGGGTGTATTTTCTGTTAATATTGTTTGGTTACAAATAAGACTTTAATCTTCTGTGGATTTGTCTTTAGGGGATACTTTAATGCTCTACTTGATTCAGGAATGTTTCTTCTCCCATAAGAAGGCTTTATGCTTTTCCAGCCCACCTATCATGTTCTGACCAGGAACTGCTAGGGTAAAATCACACAGGTTCTTTTCTGACTCTAATTTGGCTTCTCTCCAAGCCATGGTTCCAGAATCTTTATTCATTGTCAACAGCAAGCAAGCAAGAAAGGATTTCTGATGAGTTTCTTTTATTCCTCACTCTGTTTGACATTCCACTTTATGAACCTCAGGGTTTCCAAGAGTAAAGAACAGAAAAAAAAAGATTCAGCTTGAGAAACATGTTTCTGAAAAAGCTCAAGATGGCTTAGAGATTTAGCAGATTATCAAATCTTGCCTTCTAAGTTAAGTGCAGATTTGCTTTAGTTTGTTTCTAGTTGTTCTAATGTGAAGACAAAGTTGTCCCACTTGTCATGTGATTCAATGACACCTATGAAGTAACTTGTCATGAAAGGTAAAGTTTTGCTAGAAAATGGTCAGACTTCACATCCTCATACAAAATAAAAAACTATCCTAGTAAAGTTATACTGGATTTGCTGAAATAGTGTGGTCAAACATAACTTTGATTGTTGTACAGGACTGAGTGAATTATAAGTACTTCAATTAATCTGTGTAAATACTCTTGGACTGCTTTGTGGTATTTGTCTTTCTTGAAACTTAGGCTGTATTTGATGGTATTTATAGAAATCTCCATTTTTCTGTATTTTACATACTAGTGTAGAAGTGCTGGACCATATTGCTATGTAATTCTATATTAAGTTCTTTTTAGGACTCTTTGTCCCATCTTTGATAGTTTTACATACCTGAGAGAAATGCACCAAGGTTCACAATATTGTCCCATTTTTCCTAGCTTTTGCTAGATTTTGGAAGGATTTTTTTGTTTTGTTTAAAATTATGCCACACTAACATGTGTAAAATAGTTATTTTATTGTAATTTTGATTTGAATTTTTCACATGACTATTGGTGCTACTTTTATATTTTAATTAGCTATTTGTGTATGTCCTTTTTAGAAAGTCTCTTGAGGGGCTGGGAAGGTGGCTCAGTGGTAGAGCGCTTGCCTTGCATGCATGAGGCCCTGGGTTCAATTCCTCAGTACCACATAAGCAAAAAGAAAATAAGCTGGACGTGGCACTGTGGCTCAAGTGGTAGAGTGCTAGCCTTCAGCTGAAGAGCTGACGGACTGTGCCCAGGCCCAGAGTTCAGGCCCCAAGACCGGACCCCTCAAAAAAAAAAAATCTTGAATCCTTTTCCCATTTTAAAAGTAGATTTTGTAGATTTTATATTTTCTAATTCAGATTTGCTAGTAATCTATGTAAAGACATATGCAAATACTTTCTCTTACCATGCTTTTGCTTCTTTGTTGATAGTTCTTTTCAGCATACAAGGTTTTCATTGTATGCACTTAATCTTGTTTGGTTTTGTATTTATTTTTTTAATTTTTATTCATTAATTTATTTATTGTCAGTCATGGGCCTTGAACTCTGGGTCTGAGCTTGTCCTTCTGCCCTTCAGTTCAAGGCTAGCACTCTACCACTTGGGCCACTGCACCACTTCTGGTTTTCTGGTGCTCCATTGGAGATAACAGTTTCACAGGTTTTCCTGCCCAGGCTGACTTTTAACCATGATCCTCAGATCTCACCTTCCTGAGTAGTTAGGATTACAGGTGTAGGCCACAGGTGCCACATTTGTTTGTTTGTTTCAAGTGTCACTTTTGGTGTCCTATTTAAGGATTTACTGTTAAATATAATGCCATAAGGCTTTCTCCATTGCTGTCTTCTTTTCCTCCTTTTCCTTTTTCTCTTTTTCCTTTCTCTCCACTACTCTCTTGTCTCCTCTTCTTCCTTCTTTTCCCTGACCTTTGGCTTCCCTTCTCTCCCTCCTCCACTCATTTTCTTTTCTCTTTATGTGTGAGATGAAGACTTGCTAGTATCACTACAATTAGGTTTCTAAATTAGAAACACATGTAATAAACAAACCTCAGACTCCATCATGGCTTTTTTGAGCTACTATTGGAGCTTGAACTCCAGGTCTCACAGTCAGTCAGCTTCCTCACTCACTGTTGGCACTATCACTTGAGCCTTTCCTTAACCTGTTCATTAGCTGCTTAATTTGAGTTGTCTATCTAGGCTGCCTTCCAGACCCCTATTTCCTCCTTAGTAGCTAGGCTAAAATGACAGTCTTGAGCTAGAAGTGCTTGTCTTGTTTTTTCTTACCTCAACATGTAACATTAACACTTAATTGGATACTACAATGAAACGTATGATTGTTACTGGTTTATGTAGAATTAATATTTAACCTAAACTCAAATAGTTTATCTTTCAAAATAAGTGTTGTATTATATATCTAATAATTGTAACTGTTCTTCTAACTGTGGTAGATTTTCATCACCAAGCAAATCATTTATGCTGGAGGTATTGTTTTATTATTAATGTAATTTGATGTTAATATGGTGGTGATGCATACAGAGATTAATAAATACTTTTCTTTTCATACAGTGTCTTCCATTCCTTCACTCTCTCCCAACTCCTCCCTCCTATCTCTACTCCTGAGTTGTATACTGTATTTTCATCACCCTATTTCCCTCAAATTCTATGGCTCTGCCACACCCTCCAGAAGATTTTCTCGTGAATACACCATGCATAATTGAAAGCACTTGTTTTTATTTCACAAACTGAAGTAAGACAGTGGCTCCCTTTAATATTCTATAAATCATACTAATAGCATACATTTGTTACAGATCCATTCTAGTTCCCATGTGTTTTTTTTACTGAGAGATTATTAGAAACATATTGTTGGATTTTATTGTGTTTATAACATAGATTTCTTTCTCATAATGATTTCCAGACAATTTGTCTTCAGATCTATTCTCAGTGTGTCTCTCTTGGTAAATATAACAGCGTAGTGCTTATCAAACAGCATTTAGGTAAAGAAAATGCCTTCCACATGTTTCTTTGTGGTGACCATTTGTTTGGTTGTTCAGTCATTAAGAGGAGTATTAGATGCCGGGCACCAGTAGCTCACGCCTGTAATCCTAGCTACACAGGAGGCTGAGATATGAGGATCACGGTTCAAAGCCAGCCCTGGTAGGAAAGTCTATGAGATCCTTATCCCCAATAAAGCACTAGAGAGCCAGATGTGGCGCTGTGGCTCAAGCGGTAGATCATTTGCCTTGAGCTCAAAAGTGCAGGGATAATGCCCAAGCTCTGAGTTCAAGCACTATGGCCGACAAAAAAAAAAAAAAAAGGAGTATTCGTTCTCCAATCATAATAATAGATTAATGAAATTATCATTCTTTGGCCTTTTAACCATGTCCTTGTAGACTTTACTTTTCAGAATAAAATTTTTATTATACAGATTGATGATATACATATTATTATCAGTGCGCTGTATCTGTGGTAACACAATTTGTGCTGAAGTTTACTTCCTCTCAGATTATCAGTATTTGTATTTTCCATTATTCATTTTTGCTTCAGGTATCTTCATATTGATTATTTTGATTTCTTGATAATAAATGTATATCTCTTTGGATGGCTTATTGAGTTTTTGAGAATATTTTCTTCAGTTCAAATCAGACAGTACCTGATATATTCACTATTTTTCTATTACAATATAAACATGGTTTTATTTTACTAATTACTTTCCTATTTATTATGTTTGTTTCATCTGATACTTCTTTCATAGTGTGCTTTCATCTAACCTGTACACAACCTTCTATACAGTGCAAATCACTTGTAATATAATTTCCTGGCAATCTTCTATACACTGTAAATCACCTCTGATGCCTATTACATTTTAAATCCTACTAAACAGTTGTTACACTGCATTGTTCATAGGATAATGCCAGTTTTTTGAAAGACCACATGTTGACTATAGGTACCATACTTTTTCAAGTATTTTAGATCTAAGGTTGGTTGAATCTGTGAAAAAAACAAATATGTAAGGCATAATATACTCCTATGAAAATGCTACTACAGGGGCTGGGATGGTGGCTCAGTGGTAGAGTGCTTGACTTGCATGCATGAGGCCCTAGGTTAGGTTCCTCAGCACCACATAAACAGAACAAGCTGGAAGTGGTGTTGTGGCTCAAGTGGTAGAGCACTAGCCTTGAGCTGAAGAGCTGAGGGACTGAACCCAGGCCCAGAGATCAAGCCCCATGACTGATGAAAAGAAAAAAGAAAAAAAATGCCGTTAAGCAGTAGCTATAACCTAATCTTGTAGTCTGACTGTTTCTTTAATAAAGAAGTAACCACAACTTTTATGTACAGAATAAAGACCATCCTTAGGCTGAAACATAGAACTTCAAAAGACATAAAACATGTACCAAAATTGTTGCTATACTCTAGAACTGCAAGAAAGTAAATTTCTCAAATAGTCTGGTCTTTCTTATGGCAGACATAGGTAGTTAAGTTGCTGGAGGTACTGCATTGCATTATTACTAGGTACTCTAAGAGTTTACAATATTCTCACAATTCTAGCCGATGACATCATATAATATAGTTACTTTTCAATGGGTTAATTCCATTTAACATCTGAATCAATTGCACTTTTCAATTTTTTTGGTGGTATTCTTGAACACAGGTCCTCATATTTGTCTGGCAAATACAGCATTAATTGATCCATGTTACTAATCCACATACTTTGGTTTGATTACACTTATGTATTTATATATTGCATCTTTATGCTTTAAGAATCATGAACATAGTTCTATATGTTTTCCCTTCACTAATCATTTTAGACAGATTACATAAAATATATGTTCTATACATTCCTATATACTTACCTACACATTTACAATTTTCATGTGTAGTTCCATGTTGACATCTTTCTTATTGTCTTCAAGCAGGATAATTTCTTGTAACACTCTGCAGCTGGAGGTGTGTTATTAATTAATTACCTTTCCTGAAAATACCCATAATCTGCATTTTTAGAAGTGTGAATTGACTAAGAAGGAAAACTTAAACACAGAAAAATATTATTTTCAATTGTAAAATATCAGTATTACTTTCATAATACCTTAGGGGGAAAGGCATACAGATCTGATAAATAAATTCCTACTTTAATATTTTAAAATCTTAAATTTTAAAAGATAATGTGATACCTTCACAATAAAGAGTTTTTAGATATCAATTATGTTTTTGTACTTTTTTCTTATGACTCATTTTAGAGGTCCAAAAACATAGATGTTGTGATTAAGTCTTTCCAAGATGAATATCTGTGAGAAATAGCAGTCATAACTACTGATACAGTTGAGGGAAGAGTGTGATTAGGAACAAATTTTATTTTGAGCTCAAAATATAAGGCAGAGCTGACTAGGACTAATGGGAACCCTGAAGGATGAGAACTGAGGATTTCAGTGAACCTGATGAGATGCATGTCCTGGGTGTCTACTGAAGTTGAAGGACCCCCACAGATATTCTGCGCATTTAATTCAAAATTATGAGAATCCAAATGACCTGTAGTCTTTGAATATGGTAGAGAAGGGAAGGTAGTACTCTCAGGGACCATATTCTTTAGACAGTGTTGGAGAGCACTCCAGAAAGCATAATGAATATAGAGAAGAGTATCATAATTCTGCTGTCCTTGCCCAAGAAATGCTTGAGGGAGGGAGGAAAACACCTGAATGTATTGTATGTGCAAAATCATTCCACTTAAGACCCACAGTCAGTTTACATAAAAAAAATGTACAAAGGAGGGAATCCTTATACTTGTACTGGATGTGCAAAATCTTTCAGTAAGGAAATACACCTAACAAAACCTCAGAGCATGTATCCACAGGAGAAGCTTGATGAGCATAGGCACTGTCCAAAATCTATGTCTGAGAAAACATAAGTGGCATTCCTACCACAACTGCTAGAAGATGGTTACAGAAATCCATAAATTGAGAGACACAAAGAGATAGAAGTAGGATTGTGCTTAGATATTTGATAGGTAATATACAGGTAAAAAGTGATCCTCATCATTTTGTATTCCACAGATAGGTAAACACAGTATTTTGAAGTACAAATGGATGCTGATGCATCATGCCTGCAATCCTAGCTACTCTTGAGGCTGAGATCTGAGGATCACAGTTCAAAGCCAGCCTGGGCAGGGAAGTCTGTGAGACTCCTGTCTCAATTAATCACCAGACAAACAGAAGTGGTGCTGTGGCTTAAGTGGTTGAGTGCTCACCATGTGCTGAAGAGCTCTGGGATTGCTTAGGACCTTTAGTTCAAGCTCAGGACCAGCATAAAAACAAACAAAAAATTCATTACTAAATACCACAAATAACATAGTGCATGTAATAATATTTAAAGGTGCTGGACATAAGTGTCTCATGGTGGTAAACCTGAGATCTGAGGATTGAGCTTTCATCCAGCCCTTTCAGAAAAGTCAATGAAACTCTTCTCTACAATTAATCAACTAAAAATACAGAAGTAGAAAGAGTGAAAGAGCCTTAAGATAAAATGGTAAGGGATAGCACCCAGACAATGAGATCAATACCTAATATTGGTACATTTTAATATTGGTACATTTTTAAGACTGAAAAAACAACAGAAACATAGAATAAGTTCTCTTGTGGATGTAGGTAGCAGTTGGAGCAGAGAGGGTGAGCAGACAGGGTAAAGGAGGTGAATGAGGTTTTTAAAAATTGTGTATGTGTGTGTGTATGTGTGTGTGTGTGTGTGTGTGTGTGTGTGTGTGTGTGTGTGTGTGTGTATGCGTGTGGTGTTTATCAATTAAACTTGCTGACACTGTGTTTTTGTTTTCATTTACTCATTTGTTGTTGTTGATATTGCTTGACATTCCTGGGGCTTAAACTCAGGGCTTAAGAACTGTTACTGAATTTTATTATGCTGAAGACCTCCATTCTCCCACTTGACCAACTCTAGGGATGTTTGGTGATTGTTGTTGTTTATTAGGTACTGAGAAATCAAACCCAGTGCTCCATGCATGCTAGGCAAGCACTTTATCACTAAGCCACATTGCCAGCCCCAAACACTGTTTTAAGAAAGGGGTCAGTGCTGGGAGCATGGCTCAGTGGTAGAGTGCTTGCCTTGCATACATGAGGCTCTGGGTTCATTCCTCAGCAGCACATCAGCTGAAAATTCTTTGTGACATATCACCCATTAAATGCCCGAAAACTAGAAGTGACATTGTGGTAGCATGCTAGCCTTTAGTGAAAAGCTTAGGGAATATGTCAGGCCCTCCCTGAGTTTAAAGCCCTCACTTAACAATTGAAAGAAAAAAGAAATGGTCCCAAACAAACAAAAACCTAATTACTTGCTTATTGCCTTTGTTCTTCTATTTTTCTTTGTAGTTGTAACTGAATACTTTCTGTCATTCCATTTTCTACTTTCTTCCTTTCACTTTGGGGGATTGAACCTTGGGACTTGCACATGGAAGGTGGATAGTACATACTAACATATTCTTTCTTCTTTTAACATAAAAAAGTCAGCTTATAGGACAGGGAAGGTGGCTAAGTGGTACAGTGCTTGCATTACATGCATGAGGAGCTGGGTTCTATACCTCAGGTCCACATACCCAGAAAAAGCCAGAAGTGGTGCTGTGGCTCAGGTGGTAGAGTGCTACCCTTGAGCAAAAGCAGCTCAGGGACAGCACCTGGGCCCTGAGATCAAGCCCAAAGACAAGCAAAACAGAAAGTCTGCTCATTGAAATTAGTCAATGCCTCCCCTGCAATAAACTGGCTTTAGTTCACTTTCAATAGTACTGTCCTTTCAGTGATTGCAGGGGACACTCACAGAACAGACCTTATGCCTCTGCTGTCATTTATAAACTAGCTGTTGTACAACATTAAGCATCAACACATACATTTCTATTCTTATTATTTTGAACACAATGGGATTTGTAAGGGTAGGTAAAAATAAGTGAAGGAAACCCTTCCTTTTCACCTATTTGTTGTGATAGTAATGGATCTATTTTGCTGTGCACCTAAGTCCCACACTTATCATTGAAGTTCTCTCTGAACTACTTTTCAATTTCTTTTCTTCTTAGGACACACACGAACACACACGTCCTGAAGAATTTTACCAGTACACCTAACAATTGTTTTACTACCAATTTTTCTTGTCCACAAGCAATTGTATCATCTACATAGGACAAGACTATTACATTAGGCCACTGACTTGTTACAGGTCCCTGTGTCAACAGTGAACCCTGCAAGAAACACATGCACACCGTGGCCCATGCTGTAGGTGCCATGCTGTGCTGGTGGTAGAAAGATGTGTAGTACAGGCCCTGCTCTGGGCTTCTCATTCCTGTCCCAAGGCCTTGCCAGGCTTGCCTGTTGCATGAAGACTTTGGCACACCCCTCCTCTCCTCAGCTGGATTCTTACCAAACTTTTCTTTACCTTCCATTTTGAGTTCCTGCCTGGACCATGAGCCCAACCAACTTGCACCACACCAGATAAAGTCTCCACATCAAACTTTTTGTAAGAAATATTTAAGTTAGAATGCTTTGGTTGGGTTTTGCTCAGACTTCATATACAAGTGAGCCAAAAGATGGTTGGCTGTGGATGTTCCAGGTAGTTATCTACTCAAAGTACTGAGACTTCTATAACAAGAATTTCATAAAAGGGTGTAAGTGATCCAGAAAACTTAAAGAATAAAATTTAAAAGAACTTCAAAATTCATTGATGGAACAGAAAATAATGTACACATAATTTTAAGCTAATTATGGGAGGAAAAATGACCTATAGCTGGACAAACATAAAGATATAAGTGCTCAAGGTAATGCAAGGGGGTCTTGGGTGGTCCCTGAGGGTCTAGTGAAAATCCTATGATGGCCTTGTTCAGTACCCACTGTGCTCAGTATCCCAGCTTCTGTCCCTTCCAGTCACTCTGAGGTGCATCATTCCAGGTTAACCTGAGGAAGAAACAAGGGTTCACCTAACATCCTGCTCTCTCCTTGGGGTCAAGATTGCTTGGCAACTGGAGGTTCTTGGTTAAATACTTAGATCTCTGGAGAGCAGACTCTTCAGGGTCATGACTTTGGGTCTTATTAACTGACCCTGATGTGATAACACAATTTTCTATAACATAAATATGATTTTATTTGTACACTTTATCCAGTAACATTCAATAAATGGCTATTGAAAATAATCTAATTGAGAGCTGAAATCTTCATAAAAAGGCAGAATTCTGCTAAAGCCTAACTTTGGAAATGACTACAGAATGAAACTTATTAACCACCAATAATCATGAGATGTGGCACAAGTGGTAGAGTGTTAGTGTTGGTTTCACAAATGAAACCTTGATCAAGGATGTTATATCAGTTCCTGAGTTGAAGACCTCCTATAGGCACAAAAACATTCTTCATGATAGTGTGAAAGTACAGCTTTTCATGGAAGCAAGCAACTCTGGACTTATCCATAAGGACTGGCTTATATAGCATCTGGAGTCTTGGTCTTGGTTTACTAATTAAGTACTTTCTGATGTAACACAGACATTTTCTCTAAATGCATCCAGGATTCGTTTAAATACATAACTATACAGTGGGAGCTATCTTGGCTCTAGAAATTCTAACTTTAAGTCAACCTTTGTGTTTATGTAAATGAAGACAGTATATTTGTTGTAAGGTAAATTATCCCAAAAGTCACATTTTTTAAAATGTATAAATGATGTAATTAGGCTCTCAGTAAGTTTAGAACACTATTTTGTAAAAATATGGAACGCTTCACGAATTTGCATGTCATCCTTGCACAGGCACAGGGCCCATGCTAATGCTCTCTGTATTGTCTCGATTTTAGTCTATGTGCTGCCGAAGCGAGCACAGAAGCCACATTTTGGAAGATGGAATACTGGAGACTTTATTACAGAGGTAGCAGTCTGCAAGCAGCTCGCCGGAACAAAAGCTTGCTGTCCACAAATACACTTATACAGCTTACAAACAGGTCATAAAGGAAAAAAATAAATAAAAACAAAACCAACAAACCAATTCATAAAAGGGTGTAAGTGATCCAGAAAACTTAAAGAATAAAATTTAAAAGAACTTCAAAATTCATTGATGGAACAGAAAAAAATGTACACATAATTTTAAGCTAATTATGGGAGGAAAAATGACATAGAGCTGGGCAAACATAAAGATATAAGTGCTCAAGGTAATGCAAGGGGGTCTTGGGTGGTCCCTGAGGGTCTAGTGAAAATCCTATGATAGCCTTGTTCAGTATCCACTGAATTGGGACACCATGATTACCAGAGACAAGCCAGGAGACAGGACACAGAACAGGATCACAGAGGCATGTGGCGTAGCATCTGGTGCCACTGCTGGTCCAACCTAAATAGGGCCTGAGCAGTGGCAGGTCCATAGGAAACTCCCAGTCCCAGGCACTGAACTAACAGATTGAGTAACATATCAGCCAAATGCTCACCCCTGCTTCCAGGGATCCAGGCACACCCATCATCTGGTAGGCAGGTGATGGATGTTGTCATTTCCTTCCCCGAGCATGAAGACAAGATGGCAGACTCCACCACCATCCACCCTGTGGTCAATATGGCACCAGCCAGGCCTGACCCTCTTATTTAATATTACTGATTTTATTAAATCACTTTATAAAATGTTACAGCCTCTGCATCATTTTCTAAACAGTTAAAGAGTGTGCTTCTTGTAAAAGTCACTTTTCTTTACTTTATTTGTTGATGTGAAAATACGGAACAGAAGGGTTACAATTACAGGAGCAAAGTAATAAGTACACTTCCTATCAAGATTGTTACCTCCTCCTTTGTTTACCCTTACCATCCCTGCCCTCCCATCTCCCACACCCCCCACCAAACTTCTAAAATTCATTTTTCAACATAATGTCTTGTATATCTCATTGTTGCAATGAGTCCACCAGTATCCTTATTTAAACAATTTTTTTCCTTCCCCGCCACAAATTATACCAACATCAAATACAGAGAAAACAACGATTATACTGTGGGTAGGAACATACAGAGCAACAAAGAAATCATCTTATAAACATGTTAGAAACAATAGCAAGCAAGAAAAATCATTGGAGTCTTTATCTTCGGGTTCATTTCCCCTAACATCAACTTATCTAACCGTTTCTGCTTGTCTCACACATATACCAGTTATTACAACTAAGGGAAACTATGGAACCTATGTTTCTTTGGGCCTGGCTTACTTCACTCAATATAATTTTTTCCAAATCTTTCCATTTTCTAACAAATGGGGCAATTTCATTCTTACTGATGGAGGCATAGAATTCAATTGTGTAGCACATTTTCTTGATCCATTCATCTACTGAGGGGCATCAGGATTGTTTCCATATCTTAGCTATGGTAAATAATGCTGCAATAAACATAGTCGTGCTGGTAGCCTTAGGATATTCTTGTTTGTGATCATTCGGGTAAGTGTCCAAAAATTGGGATTGCTGCATCACAGGAGAGCTCTATGTGTAGTTTTTGAGGAACTTCTATAAATCTAAAATATATGTGGAATTCAAAAAATTAAACCCCCCAACAATACATCCTCAGAGAAACAACTGCCCAATAAATAGGTGGGCTAAAGTCTTAAAGAGAAACTTCTCTGAAGAGGAAAGGATGGCCAATAGACACATGAAGAAATGTTCAACCTCCCTAGCCATAAAAGAAATGCAAATCAAAATATTGAGATACCACCTCACCCTAGTTAGAATGGCAATAATCAAGAACTCTAATAACAACAGATGCTAGAGGGGATGTGGACAGAAGGGAACCCTACTGCATTATTGGTGGGATTGTAAACTTGTTCAGCCACTTTGTAAAAGCCATTTTTCTTGAGCCCAAACTCTGAAAGAATAATTCTCTCATTTACCAAAAATTAAACATTCTTCTTTTGAATAGTTTATTACTTCCATCTTCCTTCTTTCCTCTCTCCCTCTCTCACTTCCCTCCCTCCTTCCGTCCTTCCTCTCAGGGCCTAGAAGTGATGCTGTAACTCAAGTGGCAGATGGTTTTATTTTTTTTTTTTTTTGTTAACTTCAATTTTTGTGAGAGATTGCTCAATGTTTTTTTGTGCTTGGTTATTTCCCCTAATGTCATATCTACCTTGGCCCTTTATGAGATAGCAAATGAAAGACTTCTTCTCATCACAAAGAAATATATGTGTTCTGGGTTTTGGATATATACTCATTGCATGGATATACACTGATTGTACAAAGAAAATATGGAACATCACATTGAATTTCAAAATAAGTGCAATATAATTTGTAATTAGCCTCTAGAACATTGAGAAAATGCAGGCTTGTCACATTGTCCACACTGGTGTTTTATTATAGCTCACTCAGCAGAACAACTAAATGGGCTGAGTGAATTAATCACAAGTTGCTCATCACCAGTAATTAATTAAAGAAAAAACCAAGCAGTGAAGACACTTTGGGGTTCTCCCCCAAGGCAAAATGCAAAGACCCTTGTCTCTATGTATCCACCATATTTTTTAAAATATATATTTTATGGTAAAAATACTGCACAGATTGGTCATTTAGTTATATGGGGAAGGTCATGAATACATTTCCTATTGAGCATTGTTACTCGCTCTGAGAAATATTTTTCTACTCTATATGTATTGCAATAAGGACTAATATCTTCCATCAGATCATCCATTTAAAAACTAAACTGGAATAAGTTCTTGCCTCCAATCATAACAGTCTTTATCCATCTATTGTTCCCCTAACCATGTTGGAAATGATCTGAATCCAGTCCCAAAGGGACAGTACTCATGTTTATAAGAAGAGTTTATCAAATTACCCTGACACACAATTCCTTAGTATAAAAGACACAAGTTAATAACTTCAATCTCTGAATTACTTGTCCAGACTGGTTGTTTCTACATGCTTTGGATAATATTGAAGGACACCATCCCCACTCAACACGATGAGAGAATGAGAAATGTTGGCTTAAAGACTGCTGAAGAGTGAAGAATGGTTTCCCATCACACCTAGCTTAACTCTGCCATGAAGGATTTCTCTGTATAATTTACACAGGTTTTCTGACAAAGATTTTCCTAGGTTGGGCTTTTTCTTGGGTGAATGTTCTAATATGTGTTGAAGGTTGACTTCTGGTTCAAATATTTCCTCTCATGTTCATATTTACTGAGATTCTGTCATGTGTCCAGGTTTCTGATACCTGTACAGATGGGACTTCTGGCAAAATGTTTTCTATACTCATAATTTCTCTCCTGTCTATGTTCTTACATATGCTGAGGACTCACTTCTTTTTTTTTTTTTTTTTTGTCAGTCATTGGGGCCTGAACTCTGGGCCTGGGCACTGTCCTTCAGTTCTTCAGCTCAAGGCTAGCGCTCTACCACTTGAGCCACAGCGCCACTTGCGGCTTTTTCTTCTTATGTGGTGCTGAGGAATCAAACCCAGGGCCTCAAGCATGCAAGGCAAGCACTCTACCACTGAGCCACCTTCCCAGACCGCTGAGGACTCACTTCTGATTGAAAGTCATTTCACATGTTATATTCACTACTTTCTTTTCTCCTATGTGAGTGAGTTCTGTGATGAACACTGAAGTTTTCCTTTCAGATCAAAGGTTTTCCACACTTGTAATATTTTTTTTCCTTGTTCACAAAAGCCTTTATTATCTAGTGATGCATACTGAGAACATACAGAAACCTGCATGGTCCACCACATGCAGAGGAACTTTACAGTGAGTGTCAACTGTTTTATGCAATAGACAACACTTCAAAGTCACATTTTTAAAGAAAATCTTCATTTACAAAAGAAATAAAAGGTAAAGAAGCAATTACCACTTTTAAGAGTGGAAGGTTTATGCCTGTATCGAAAGACAACATGACCACAAGTAATGAAAACAATGAACAAATGAAAAACATTTTTACCATAAAGCAGTACACTTTCAAAAATGACATACAAATAATTTAAAATTTCATTATGTTGTCTATCTAACCTTTAAATATGAGGACTTTCAGAAGCAGGCCTCAACATTTGTAATTAGTAAATGAAAACTTCATTGTTTCTACATTGCTAGGAACTGTATTTAACAAAATGTGTAGAAAGTCTATAGCAAGTTGATTTTAAAAAAGGAAATAAGAAACAGTACACTGAAGGCACTCTACCCATCAAGTGCATACTATTCAAATATTGTTTTGTGTCTTATGTGAAATTTCACTATTGAACTGTTTAATTGGCAAGACTGCACAAAGTTATAGTACTAATGTTTATGGTTGCAGTTCCCATAAAAGACAAAAGCATCTGTTTCGAGTAGTAATATTGGGTGGTTGATTTGTTAGCAGACTTGGCTTCATTTTGGTCTTCGGATACAATGGCCAGCATAAATGCTGTTTATATTCACGTTTTCTTAGGTGTGTGTGTGTGCAGGCCACAGCAGCATGCTCTTGGTGTAGTCAGTGCCAAAGGGGGTCTGTACTTTCTCGAGCCTGCCTGCAGGGATGGTCTCCTCTTTTAAAGCAGGTTGTGTACAATATTCAGTACACTGAAAGTAAGCTAAACCATCAACATCACTGGTGTTTTAAGATGTTATTTTATTGGAATAATAATTGACAAATGAGGGCTATTAGCTTTGTGGCAGAATTCCCTGCATGTTTGATAACTGATCTTGTTTTATTTTTTTGGCATTGAAACTGTGGCATACTTACAATTTCCGTTTTGTTCATCACTTGTAATAGTTTTAAGATTTCTCCCGTGTATGTTCTCTGAATGTGGATCCATGACTACTTTTTGGTTACATATGTGTATTCTTGCCTGTGTCTGTTCTCTGATACAAATTGAGTGACGACATTTTCTTTTTTTATTATTGTGAGGAGTTACAATTACATGAGCAAGTAATGCGTACATTTCTTATCAAGCATTGTTGACTCTTCCTTTGTTTCCCCTTCCCATTCCTTCCCATACCCCCTTCTGAGTTATGACATTTTCTTGAAAACCTTTGAACTTAGTTTTCCTACATATGTTTTTCTCCTCTGTGTGTGTGTGTGTGTGTGCATGTGTTTTGTGTGTTCAATGTTGAACCCTTAGAAGGACTCCACATGTGATATATCTTATGGTTTCTATCCTGTGTGGGTTTTGTATTCCAATCTCAATTTTCTTACAGATGAAAGACTTTCCTAAGTTTTTTCATCTGTGTGAACCAACTTATGTGTGTTGAGCTGTGACCACCAAGTCTTTCCACACTTGTTGCATTCATAAGGTTTCTCTCCTGTGTATGCTGTCGTGTGGATATTAAGCTTTACCTTCTGTATGAAACTCTTTTGACAGTTCTTACTTTTAGAAGGTTTCTCTCCAGTGTGTGTTACCTGATGGACCTTAAGGTGTGCTTCTGGGTGGAAGACTGCCCACATTTCTGACATTCATAAAGTTTCTCTGCTGAGTGTTCTGTGATGGTTTTTAAGGTATGATTTCCAGATGAAAGAATTTCCATGCCTGCTACATAGATGAGATTTCTCTCTGGTGGGTTTTTTTTCTGATGGACAGAAAGGTGTATGTTCTGGGTGAAAGACATTCTCCACAGTTTACATTCATAAACTTTCTCACCTATGTGTGCTCTCTGGTGGACAGTAAGGTTTGCCTTCAAGGTGGAAGACTTTTGACACATGTTAATTTCATAAGGTTTCTTTCCTGTGTGTGTTCTCTGGAAGACATGAAGGTGTGCCTTCTGGGTGAAAGACTTTCCACACCTGATACATTCATGAGGTTTCTCTCAGGTGTGTGTTCTCTGGTGGAGAGAAAGATTTGGCTTGTTAATGAAAGACTTTCCACACATGTTACATTGATAAGTTTTCTCTCCTGTGTGTGTTCTCTGCTGGACAGGAAGGTGTAGTTTCTGAGTGAAAGACTTTCCACATGTTACATTCATAAGGTTTATTTCCTGTGTGAGTTCTTGGATGGACAGTGAGGCTTGACTTCCAGGTGAAAGACTTTCCACACATGTTCCAATCAAAAGGTTTCTCTCTTGTGTGTGTACTCTGATAGCCAGCAAGGTTTGACTTCTGGCTGAAAGACTTTCCACAAATGTTACATTCATAAGGTTTCTCTCCTGTGTGTGTTCTCTGGTGGAGAGTGAGGTTTTCCTTTGAGGTCAAAGACCTTCCACAACTGTTACTTTCCACAATTGTTACATTCATAAAGTATCTCTCCTGTGTGTGTTCTCTGTTGGACAGAAAGGTTTGACTTCTGGGTGAAGGACTTTCCACACATGTTATTCATATGGTTTGTTTCCTGTATGTATTCTCTGGTGGACAGTAAGGCTTGCCTTCTGGGTCAAGGACTTTCCACACACGTTACATTCATAACGTTTCTCTCCTTTGTGTGTTCTCTGGTGGACAGTATGGTGTATCTTCTTGGTGAAAGACTTTCCACACATGTTACATTCATAAGGTTTCTCTTCTGTATGTGTTTCCTTTTAGACAGTAAGATTGCCTTCTTGGCTAAAGACTTTCCACACAAGGTACATTCATAAGGTTTCTCTCCTGTGTGTGTTCTCTGAGGGAAAGCCAGGTGTGTCTTCTGGGTGAAAGAGGTGTCATATTGTTTACATTCCTCAACTGCAGGACACACACTGGGACTATATGCAGCATACATCTTACTAGGATCACTGTAGACACCCATGTTCTGTCACCCAGTGACCTTTTCTGTCCTCATCCCTAAGGAGTTCCCATTGTTCTTAATCAGTTCTGACTTCTGTATGGAGCTCAAATTAAAAGTTTTTATAAATCTCACTTTTTCCTCCCCTGCGTTACTATTCATGATTGCTACTTCAGATAGATATTTATTGTGACTTTCCTGACAAGTGGAAATCATATCCTCCATTTCTTGGACATCTAAAATGAATTATAAAAAAATAGACAAAAACATAAATGAGAGCCATAAATTCCTTAATGTAAAGATATTTTCTCCCATTCTAACTGTTACAAGATTTTCAAATGTCAAAGCATTGTTTTATGCAGAATATATAGTTATCTCCACAATGTAGTAATTAAGAAAGTAGTACTGACGATTTACAGTGGAAAATAATGTTTTTCTGTATTTCAGATTTTTCTATTTTTCTCAAGGAAATATTTACTGAAGTTATTCAGCTACACACTCTTAAAGCTATGATTCTGAATTCCACTCCATGACCAGCAACACTGATAAGAAATTGTCCCTATCAGAGGATAGTAGCCCTAGCATACTATTTTCCTCCTACCTGCACAGTACTAGTTTAAAAGAAAATGATATCTCCTTTTCTACATTTCTCATTGTCATTTTCTCTTTAAGAATGACTTCTCTAAAGACAAAAAGAATTGCTAACATTAACAATACTGACATACCAAATTCAGTTTGTCTCCACAAGAATTCTGGACATGACTCAGGGGCACTAGGAAAACTATTGCTTGGTACACCTCAAGATAAACATACCAACTGGCTGTGGATCCAACATCACCATTCAAGATACTTTAACTCACCTGTGAAATTCTTGTCTGAAGCTTCTCTTATCCATGGTTCTGCACCTTGCTCCAGCTTGACAATCAATTCAGGTTTAGGAACACAGTGCCCTGTGATTAAGAAATAGTGGAGAACTATTGATCTGCTGGGTCATCATTGCTGTAAGGCCTCAGACATCCTGTTCACAAGGTTGTTTCTAAATCTGGTTTCTCAATTAAGAGCTCCATGGTGGAGTTTCCCCGAGTTTGGGTTTATTTTGTCAATTGTGTGGCTTGAACTCAGCTCTTTTGCTCAAAGCTAGCATACTACTCGTTTGAGTCTTGGCTAAATTTCTAGTTTTTGAATGGTTAATTGGAGATAAGAGTCTCATTGTGATTTTCTGCAGTTGCTGGCTTGAAACCGAAATCTTAAATTTCAGACTCCGAGTATCTAGGATTCCAAGCTTGAAGCACTGCATCCTATGTCAGGTTTGGCTTACAAATACACAGTTTCAACTAATGATTTCTAGATCATATTTGCAGTAGTAATGTATGTTCTATTCTAGAATGTAGATCCACCTATAATAATCACTCCAAATTTGGGGAATCAGTCTCTTATTAGTGAAACATAGTTTAGAACTTTTGTCCAACTACTGATTTGCCTTCTTAAAGAATGAGAATAAAATTAGCTCTCGAATTACATATAAAGTTGATGGTTCCCTTAGAAAGAAATGTCACTTCCCGTGGACTGCAATCTTATAACTAAATAACAAAAATAGACAAATGTCTACTAAAATGAAAGCACTTGATCTTCCCAGTAAAAATGACCTTTGCTCACCCAAGGACATGAGCTTGCCATAGGTCTCCAGCATTACATCTCTATGAAGGGTCCTCTGACAAGGATCCAGATCCTGCCACTCCTTCCAGGTGAAGTACACAGCCACATCATCAAATAACATCAGCTTCTCTACAAAATGTCATGTCAAAACCAGCTTTACAATGTCGGTGGGGGGGGGAGAGGGGGTATGATTGGGTGGGGGGGAGGGGGGGGGGCTGGGAAGGGAGGTGAAGGGTAAACAAAGGAGGAGGCTGCAATGCTTGGTAAGAAATGTATGCATTATCCTGCCCATGTAATTGTAACCCCTCTGTACAGTATGTTCTCAAATAAAATAAAATTAAATTAAAAAAATAAAATAAAATAAACAAATAACATCAGCTTCTCTAATGGCACATTTCATTCAGGAAATTAGACCTGAGTCATGAGAATTCCAATCTGGAATTTCATTACGCTGCAGGTGTGCTTTTGTCTTACATAAAATATTTGCAGCTTGCTGTGTTATCTATTCACTGGGAGAATTAAATAGCAAATTAGAACTACTTGAGAATATATAAAACTAGTCATTATAAAACAAAGATTTGTGGGACACTGGTGGCTTATGCCTGTAATCCTAGCTACTCAGGAGGCTGAGGTCTGAGGATCATGGTTCAAAGCCAGCCCAGGCAGCAATGACGGTGAGACTCTTATCTCCAATAAACCACCAGAAAACTGAAAGTAGCACTGTGACTCAACTGGTAGAGCACTCATATTGATCTGAAGAGTTGAGAGACAGCAGCTAAGCCCAGAATTTAAGCCCCAAGACCATTAAAAAATTACAGTTTCCCTAATGCATGCAAACACATTTCTGCTGCAAGCAATAGAGACAAGATAAAAATTCTAAGGAAAAATAATCTACCATGACAATATTAAGTCTAAGGAGGTGTCTGAAAAATGATATTATCATATTTTGATAAACTTTTAGTACATATCAGTTTGACAATGAATTAAACAAATATTTTTTACTGCATTTATATATTCTGCATCACTGTAAACCCTATTTAGATCTTCTACTAACAAGTGCTCTCATAAGCAAGCAGAACACATTCAGGACCGCACATGGTACAAATTAGCAGGTCTATGAAAAGCACAGTGTCCACATGAATGTTAAAACAGTAACAGTACTCCAGACAGTAGCTAATGGTTTATTTGGTCCTTATAAGATGTGATTTAGTTTCCACATAAAAATATCCTAGGCTAACCATTCCTTGTTTAAATACTAAATATTGAAATGTGGTCATAGATACCCTGATATTACCTTCCTATGTAAAAAAGAACTGCTACTATGAAGTTTTGTAAACTTTGCCTACATCTACAATACAAAATATAGGTGGGAGGGGAATAAAATATTCCTTTACAAGATTTACATTTCAATACGCCTTCATGGAAGGTGGAGGCAAATTGTTAGAGGCTCAAGGAACACTGAACATGACAAAAATGATAAATATGATGAAATGCTCAAATGTGTCCGACATTCCTGAGTCATTTCTCCAGTCGATCCCTAAGGGTATATTTCCACTTGTGTTAGTTAATAGCAAAATTCTTCAGAGATCAAAATCAATTACTGAGAAAACATCTCTGAGATTTTGCAACAAGTGATAATTATAATAGAGAAAACCTTGTCACTGTATCTTTTTTTTTTATCAAAACAAATTCCTATTTTACAATGGCAGTGAATGAAAATATACAAAATATTGGGATGGAAAAACAAACCCATACTACATCAAATGAAGTTAGACCAAAGATATCACAATCAGGAGAAATCGCATTTTCTTATACTGTATCAATTGGGGGAAGGAAGTATTTTTCTGTATGGAATTCTGAAGTTGAGCTGAAGGGGAAAAGGTTTGAGAGGTTGGAATTCCAGCCTGACAGTACGGAAAGCACTTAGAGCTGGCCATAGAGGGGTTAAAAGATAATTCTTGAGAGGGTTAAGAGACTGGAGTACAGGCCTTTTCCTTAGCTTTGGAAAGATAGCAGCTGAAACTGAGGTGCTGTTGACCTTGAAGTCTATGTAAGGTGAACTTCATGTCTACATTTTCTCTTGGCAGCAGTCTTCTGTCTCAGGAGAATAAGGAAACATGTATCCCTCACAAACTGCTGTGGCTCTGATTGTAATATTAATGTAGATACTTCATTTTTGCATGTTCTCAATGGTAATCTTCCCTGTGTGCACTCAAGCAACTATGGTTGCTTGCTGGAATCCAGGGACCAAGTGTCAGAGAGCTTCCGGACCCCTGGATTCCCCTAAGTCTATCTGTTCATATTTTTGTGTTTCTCTAATTTTGTTTCTGGAATCCTGTAGAACTCTTTAGGCAAAAACTTTCCTATACAATTGATAGGAAAAATGTCAAACATAAGAGTAGGGTGTTCTCACAATTAAAAAAAAAAAAGAGGCACATCAGCAAAGTAAAACTGATCACTAAGAAAAACCAGTTCCCAGATAAATCATTTCAGGAAAAGAAACAACTGAGAGACATATGCAAGAAAGAGGGAATGAGAAAAGTAAGAAAAATAATAGAAAAAGAAATACAAAGAGACAGAAAGAAAAAAATAACCAACTCTAGTGAGTAGAAAATCAAGAATAAAGAGAGAAAATAGAAGAAAAAAATCTTGTGAGGATACTTGAGAAAACAAACAGGAATTTGTAGAAAGACCATAAAGTTCAGCATCAAATATAGCCTAAGTTTCAAGTAAGACCAAGACCATGACGTAGTCCAACAAGTATATATGGAGAGTAATTTAAGTACATATAGGTTAATCATTTAAATACCTATAAGTTAATCATTCCTTAAGAACACACAAAGATGTGTGTGACCATACTATTTCAGTAATTCCAGGAAAATTTCATTGAGATAGCTTAATGTTATCCATGAGGATGTGATCTCGTTCCAATATATCCTTCATCTTCTTGAGATGTAACCTGCTTGGTGTCATTAAATCACATAACAAGTGTGACTACATTTTATGATAACACAAAACTCAGACATTCTGAAGCAAATCTACATTCAACTTAGAAAGAATATAACCATTCAATCTGCTAAATCTACAAGGAATCTTTATCTGCTAAATCTACAAACCATCTTTATCTAATTTATGAATATGTTCCTGAGGCTGATCTGTGTGATTGCTATTGTTTTTAATTCTTGAACATCTTTAGGTTCATATAGCCTTCTTATAAGAGAAGAATTTTTAATGTCTCAAGCAGGGCATTAAAGTCTCCAATAAACACAAATCCAGTCCATTTCCTGGTAGACAGTTATTACTAAACCAACTAATTTCTTGTTTATGTATACACTAAATTTGTAAAAATGAATGATTCCACAGAAAATATTGAATAACTGAAAGCAAAAACATATCATATTTAAACTAAATCTAGTTATTGCTGAAATATACTTTGAGATGTATGAACTGCTTACTTTTAATGCAAAGATATCCTAGGAATCCATTGGAATTTGTGTTCTACCTCCTTCATTTACATATTTAAACACCAGGAAAAGCATGTATGATGTAACTCAGTAGTTTTCACCCAAAGTTATAGAAGAAAATGTATACAGAATATATTTCTTGTATTATACTATTTCAATAATGGTTGTCAAATGGCACATTTCACTGTACCCAGTGCACACCTATGCAATGACTTGCAATTTGCCATTTAACATGCTTTGGCCAAAGGAACATGAGTAAAGGTGAGGTAAACCCAGTTTTGAGAACTACCAAATGCTCACTTTCCTAAACAGTTATGGGAAGAACCTTGGCCACCCTCCTGTAGATACAGGGCTTAATAAAGATACAACACAAAATACTTGATATAGCAATGACACATAAAACCTTGAGTAAGATATATTACCTCGTTATCTTCTGTGATTTTTCTTTTTTTTAATTTTTGTTTATTTTTTATTGTGAAAATACTGATCTTCTGTGATTTTTCTTATGAGGCCAAATGTCCCTGACCGACACTTTCTGAACTACAAGGTGGAACCAACCGATTAGAGCTAGCATTAGCAAATCCATAGACAGCACATTTAAGATAAGTTTCAATGATTACATATTGAAATCAATGGTAAAAGGCTAAATAAAATAGCGAGAAGAGGATTAGAGATTAGTACAATAATACATACATTCAGTCATACTGAATACCCCACCATCCCAAACTACAGCCTCAGGTAGCCTCTGATAACTATGCTCTGGCTTATGCCTCCATCCAGCTCATCATGATTCTTAGAAATTAGTTGAAATGTTGCAACAGCACAAAGTGATTGCGATTGGTGTAGGAAAGAGTACCACGTGAATCTGGTGCTCAGGGAAGTAGCAACAATTTTTGCATAAGGCAAGGGAAGCTAGCAACATCTTCCCCTTGCTGTGCTTTTCTGCTCCTTCCCTTTAGAGCTTCTAAGAATTGACAAGGTCTGTCCATTGAGGATGGAGATTCCTATTCTAGGATGCTCTGCTTCAAACATTGCTAGGCTTCATTCCTAAAAATACAGGACCAGCACTCACTACTCCAATATCCCATGTACAACTGTCTCTAGAAACAGGGTTGTGTACAAACACGTGTGAACTCAAGCCACGAGATTAAAAACTCAAGCCAAACAGATTAAAATATCTCTAGGAGAAACAACACAGAGGCCCCAAATACAACTGCAATGTAAGAGGACTCGAGGCAGGCACACACATCACAATTTCACTAGAATTCTTCCTGTACTCCTCTTACACCTAGGCAAAGCAAATAAAGTCATATGGGTTAATAGAAGAATCCCTTGGTCTTGGAGTACAAATGCACAGCTCCTGGGCTCTCCTCATCTGCAGAATCACCCAGCTTGCTCTCAGACATTTGGGAACCAGGTTCTTGCACCTGAGGGCCAGAGGCTAATGACAGAACAAACTCCTGAACCTCAAGCAAATTATCTACCCCAGACTGGAGAAAAGCGTGGAGAAGGAAGTAGGTTCTTTGGCTCCAAGTGTAAAGCTCTCCCTCTGAGCTGATGAGCTCAGGAACGGTGCTTGCAGGCCCAGGGTCCAAGACCCACGAACGAGCACAAAAACAGAAACAGAAACCTGTAGAGTTTAGACTCCTGCAGCAATTCCACAGTTCCTACCTGACATCAGTTCCAAAGCCTGAGATTCCTTCATGTTACAGCTCCTATGCTCCACTGTACAGAGCTGGGCTCCGGCCTCTTTTTTCCCACCAATGGAAGGCCAAACTGTATTTCAGGGCACTTCCATCAGCAAGGCAAAGGGAAAGAATCCGGAATGCGCAGACTTAAAACACGCGTGGAGGGCGGGTAGATACAGGCAGAAAAGAATCTTATGTCCCACCTCCCCCTACCAAAAAAAGAAACAACCAAGGACTTTCAAAGGACTATAATTCCCACAATGCTCAGCACACCCTGCTACACCCCTGGTCCCAAATGTGCTTGGATGCATTGGAACTTTTCTCTCCCTGTTGTGGGAGATAAGGTGAGTTTCTTCTTGAAAACCGCCATTTCCCTTCTAAAATATTGTAAGATCAGCGAAAAAATGTAAATACATGGGGAGAATTGGACACATTATCTAAGCTTAAATTATCAAAGGACCAGATTCCTCAAATATGTCACTGGATATTGGTCCAAGTCATATTTCCATCATATTTAAGAAGGATAACACAGATGTACCGACCATTAGCATGACACATCATTTTTAAACATGTTTTTAGCAGGTCTACTGATTATCAACATACATCATTGCTGTTTCCAAATCATAAAACTTATCACAATCTTTTTACCTACTCCCACCTGCATCCCAGGGCACCAGAAACTTATCAAGCTAAAGTATTAACATGTTGTGCTGTATATATATATTGTATAGATAAGGTTCAAAGCAGAAGCAGTAGCACTAGCAAGAAGAGTTAGGGTAGCAATAATGCTGGCAACCAATATTCCCAAAAATCTGCAGCAATGGCTCAGAGCCCTCTAAAGCTCAATAGCAAACAGACCCAAACTTATTCTACCATCATGGTTCTATCAACTGAACAGGAAACATAAGGTAATTGAATAGTAATCTCAGAGGATTTCTAAGGTTAGTGAAAATACAATTGTTCCTGCAAGAGGCATGAAACACAACCCTACCCTTGAAAACAATACGCAGCTCAACTACCAGCCTGTATAGATACATAACACAAGCTTGCAATGTAAGTGATAAAAAATCATGAAACAGAACAGGTCTCTGAAGCAGAGGTATGGAATCAAGACAGGCATGCATGCAAATAGGCCTCAAGGCAGCATCCAGTCTACAATGTCAGGGTGAGCTTGTCTACACAGGCTGACAAACTTGAGGTCCATTAAGTTACCACTGATCACATCACTCCACTGAGATCAGTCTTGCGGTGAATATTGGGAGGCTTCTAACACAAGAACAGTGGACAAGAAGTGAAATCCACAGGCCCTCCATGGTGATGGATCATCACCAACAAAGGAATCTCTAGGAATAGTGGAACCCAAGTGGGGTGCACCACAGCTCCTGCCAAAGGAATTCTACAAGTGTTATACATAAGCTCCCACTTTTTCCATTCATTCACCTTTTCCTCCAGAGGAAGTCAGAGCCATAATCTATCCCTGAATACCTTACCATACTTGTACCTTCTACCTCAGGATCTACAACACTCAATAATTAAGATCAATGAAGTAAGAGGACATAATATTTGTATGACAAATAATGAGACACATCTGTGAGCAATGAACAATTCAAAAATAATGTAGGAAGTAAATTGTATTTATACTAGTACAATAAACATAATACTTAGAAATGAACGTTTGAAAAATGTAACCGTGAACAATGAAAACTATGCAACACAGCTAGTCTAGGAAGCAACTGTTTTTATTTGATCCTTATCTCCTTGCCTCTCAGGAACCTAATTTTGACTTTTACAGAAAGAAAGAATTATTTTTGCTCCTTATTTTATAAGTGCTCCAATGTTGCCATCTATAATCCAAATATGCTTCCTGATCTCCATTTTAATGAGGAATAGCGCAGGTCCACTAAAAGAGGCATGGAGAACCCATGCACTGGAGGACTGAATATCAGGCATGAATATTTCCTACACAATCCTTCCCAGTCATTATGTCAGGAAAGGATCATCAACAATCACAACAAATCCTTCAGAGACAGCTTAGGATGTCTGATATGAGGGAGAGAGGCAAAAGGTTTATTCCACAGTGTAATGGATACAGTCTGGGAAGACAAGTCTGAGGACCCCTAAATATGTAGCCTAGAGTTGCTGCCATAAACTTCTAGGATCAGAGAAGAGGTAGAAAATCAAAACAATACAGGACATGCAAAACAGAAAAGTAAAAACACACTGGTTTGGAGCAAGTGATCAAGCTTCACATGAACATAGACCTACCCTAAACTCTACCTCCACCCACATTCAACCTAATCTCCCTAGACAACCATTTTTTGAAGTCTTGGGAAGGAGTACCATTTTCTAAGAAACCCTGGGAGGAAACTTTTCACTAGTTCCCTGAAGCAATTAATAAAAGAAAGGCAAGTAGAGCACAGCAAATGCTCACAGACAGTGCACATGCTCTGAGTTCAAGCCACAGGACCAACAACAAAATGAGGGGAAAAAAAACTTTTTAAGGAAAGGCAAACTTCAGACACAAATAACCAAAAACAACTTGAAATTTCATAGATGGAATTTGGGAGTTTCTGGGACAGTAATGAGGAGAGGTTGACAAATCAATTTAATTCAAAGATTATAAAGTATGTCTACCTTAAAATCCTGCTATCTTATTTCAGTATATATATATATATATATATATATATATATATATATATATATATATATATATATATATATATATATATATATATATATGTATATGTATATATACATATATATTAGAGCAGGGGGAAATGATCCCAGAATCAATCAGTTAAATGTCTGTAAATACCTGATTTTGTGACTTGAACTCTGGGCCTGAGCACTATCCCTGATCTCTTCAGATCAAGGTGAGCTCTACACCAATTGAGCAACAAGGCCACTTCCATTTTTCTGGTGGTTTAATGGAGAGAAAGCTAATGAACTTTCCTGCTCGAGTTGGCTTTGGACCAGCATCCTCAGATCTCAGCCTCCTGAGTCCCTAGGATTACAGGCATGAGCCACTGGCACACAGCTACAAATACGTTTTTTAATGTGAGAGGGGAGATATTCAAAATTTAAGGCAAAAGAGACATAATTTGCATTTACCAGAACATACATTTTTAACAATAATAAAAACATAACTCTGGAGTCTCATAACCTCAATTACATTAATAGAACTAAGAATTAAAAAGCCTAATGCTCCTAATACCTTTCTTTCTTTTGGTTGATCTCCCAATGTTTCAGGAGGTAAAGTGATTTTTCAAAGAGAAACTCACCTTAGTTCCCATAGATGGGAGAGGAAGTTCCTCATGCATCCATGCACACTTAGGACCAAGTGTCTGGTGCCAGTGAAAACCCTGTAGCAGGGCCACTTCCTCTAGGTGAATGCATCGCCTTATGGGAATTGTAGTTTCTATAGGGACACGGATCATTTGAAAGTGTGTGAGGGAATGGGGAGAAAAGAGGCCAATGACTCCTTGCTCACTGTTGGTATTTTCAGTTTGCAAATTCGGGTTTTTTTCCTTTTGCCTTGCTGCTGGAAGTGCTCTGCAGTACAGCTTTGCACTCCATAGTCAGAGCCAAGAGGTAGAAGCCCAGCTTGTCGTCTTGGGAGGTGTAACTTGAAGCGATCTAAGGCTCCTAGCCAGAGTCCTTCCCCATTCTGGGGTTGATGATATTTTATGAGCTCTTGGGTTTGTGCTGCCATTGGCATTTGTTCCTCCAAGTACCAGAAACTGGCCCACAAACCTCTGGTCAGGAGTTGTGCGTTTATACTCCCGAACCTAGAGATTCTGGTACTCACCCATGTGACTTTATAAACTTGCTTTTTGTGAATTGAAGCCAATGAATCATAAACATTCCCTGAAAATCTTATATAAACATATTCATCCTCTTTTGACCCGCTGCACTTCCTATGGCTTTTCAAATTTTAAAAATGTTGCTGGCACAGATATAGTCCACTTTCTGTGTCTGTTCTGACACATTACAATTTCCCCACTAATATAATTAGCCTATTCTACATCACTTAAAATGAGAGAGACTGTTGGGGCAAGTGATTCAGTGGTAGAGTGCTTGCCTGAATGAATTAAGTCCCAGGTTCGATTCCTCAGAATGACATAAGTAGAAAAAGCGTGTAGTACACTGTGGCTCAAGTGGTAGAGTGCTAGCTTTGAGTTTAGGAGCTGAGGAACAGTTCCCAGACTCAGAGTTCAGGCCCCATATCAGACCAAAAAAATGAGCGACTTCCTGTGTATGTGTTCCTAATCAATTGATAAAATATAATTTGAATAAAATACAATGCCCTAGATATGTGTGGGCTTGTCCTGATTCTTGAACTCAAGCTCTGGAAAATGACCATGAAATTATTTGGTTCAATGATAATGTTGTACCATGTAAGCCACATCTCGACATCCAGCTACTTTGGCTACTTTATTGGAGATAAGTGTCTCAGACATTTTTTTTACTCATGGCTTCATTTTGTGATCCTTATACGGATCCTTCCTATGTTTCCCAGGGGACCACAAGCAGGCACAGGAGAAAGATTATTATAAAGTTTACTAGAAGGACCATATTTCCCAGGAGAGGGAGCACATGCATCTGTCTTTCTTCAGGTAGCCACAGGAGCTGGGGAGGAGGAAGTTAGGTAGGTGCATGCTCAGGTAGGTGTGGGTAGAGAGAGGGAGTGGTCAGCAGTATGGAGGGAACTCTAGGTCTGGGAGGAGCTCAGGTCTGGGTGGAGCTGAGGAGCAAAGGTGGGGATAATACTAACTTTCCTCAGATCTCAGCCTTCTGAGTAGCTAAGATTACAGCCATTAGACATGACAGGCCAGTTACAATGTCCTCTTTTAAGTTCAGATTATATCCTAATGAAATTATATGAAATAGAAAACTTGAAATTTTTAAGGCAAGATATTCAGTCACTAATCTGGATATGGACAGTCCAAATCCCAAAACAAACAGAACATACCCAACCTTGAAAGTTGTAACACTCCTCATCTTAAGTATTGTGAATGGAACACTTAGCCTATAATAAATTCTCTTTTATTTCAAAGTAAGAAAACATTCTTGTGAATTAGAAAAACCCAGTACTAATGTGCAAACACTGCTTTTAAAGGATTCATAGCCTTTCCTATGAAAAACACCTCACTGAAGTAAACAGAATTGATTTTCTCTTTTTGTGAATGTCACTGCAAAGTTCATGCATTTTATATTAACAATTACCATTGTGGGTAAGTGTAAGAAAAACCAGATCGCTGGATAAAAGAATTTCCTGTGTAATCAACCAACAAGTATAAGCAAAAGCACATACCTATATAAGTTGTTTCTTTTAGATTTTATGGATCTATGTTTTGGGGTGTATTCTCTGTTAATATTATTTAATAACACATAAGACTTCAGTCTTCTGTGGATTTATCTTTAGTGGAGACTTTAATGCACTAGAAGATACAGGAATGCTTCTTCTCCCATAAGAAGGCTTTATGCTTTTCCAACCCACCTATCATGTTCTGACCAGGAACTTCTAGGGTAAAATCACACAGGTTCTTTTCTGACTCTCTCATTTGGCTTCTCTCCAAGCCATGGTTCCAGAATCTTTACTCATTGTCAACAGCAAGAAAGAATGAAAGGATCTCTGATGAGATTCCTTTATTTCTCACTCGGTTTGACATTGCATGTTATAAACCTAACTGTGTCCAAGATTGAAAAACAGAAAAAAAAAGATTCGGCTTGAGGAACATGTTTCTCAAAAAGCTAAAGATGGCTTGTAGATTTAGCAGATGATCAAATCTTGCCTTCTACGTTAAGTGCCGATGTGTTTTAGCTTGTTTCTCATTTTTTAATGTGAGGACAAAGTTGCCTCACTTTTTTTGTGATTCAATGACATCTAGGAGGTAACTTCTCATGGAAGTAAAGAATGGCTAGAATCTGGTCAGACATCACATCCAAAAATAACATTAGACTATCCTAATGAAGTTTTACTGGATTTGCTGAAAAAGTGTGGTCAAACATAGTTTTAATTGTTGTACAGGACTGTGTTGTAAGTAGTTCAATTAATCTCTGTAAATACTCTTGGACTTCTTTGTGGTATTTGTCTTTCTTGAAACTTAGTCTGTATTGGATGGTATTTGTAGAAATCTTTGTTTTTCTCCTAAGGTTCGTACAAGTGTAGAAGTGATGGACCATATTGCTATGTAATTCCATATTAAATTCTTTTTAGGACTTTTTGTCCCATCTTTGATAGTTTTACATACCTGAGAGAAATGCACCAAGTTCACATTGTTGTCACATCTTTCCTAGCTTTTGTAAGACTTTGGAAGGATTTTTGTTGTTTTGTTTAAAACTATGGCCACACTAACATGTATAAAATGGTTATTTTATTGTACTTTTGATTTGAATTTTTCTCATGACTATTGATACTACTTTTATATTTTAATCTTCACAATAAATTTTTTTAAGAATGCAAAAATAACAGAAACATAGAAAAAGTTCTCCAGTAGATGTAGGTAACAGTTGGAGCAGTGAGGGTGATCAGACCTGGTAAAGGAGAGGAATATGGTTTGATAAAATTGTATTTGATAAAAGATAAAATATGATTTGATAAAAGTGTGTCTATGTGTGTGTTGGTGTGTTGTGTTTATCAATGAAACTTGCTGACGTTGGGTTTTTTGTTTTCATTTGCTCATTTCGTCTTGTTTTTGTTGTTCTTATTTTTGTTTTTTTGTTTTTGTCAGCCATGGGGCCTGAACTCGGCCTGAGTGCTGTCCCTCAGCTCTTCCGCTCAAGGCTAGCGCTCTACTACTTCAGCCACAGCACTGTTTCTGGCTTTTTTGGCTTATGTGGAGCTGAGGAATTGAACCCAGGACCTCATGGATGCAACACAAGTACTCTACCACTGAGCCATCTTCCCAGCCCCTTGTTTTTGTTGTTCTTGTTTGACATTCCTGGGGCTAGACTCAGGGCTTGAAAACTGTTCCTGAATTTCATTATGCTGAAGGCTACCACTCTACCATTTGAGCTATAGCACCAGTGCTTCTAGGGGTGTTTGGAGGCTGTTGTTATTTATTAGGTACTGAGATATCAAACTTAGTGCTCGATGCAGGCTAGGCAAGCACTTTATCACTAACCCACATTGCCAGCCTCAAACACACTGTTTTAAGAAAGGAGGCAGGGCTGGGAGTGTGGCTCAGTGGTAGAGTGCTTGCCTTGCATACATGAGGCACTGGGTTCCATTCCTCAGCACCACATCAGCAGAAAATTCATTGTAACTTATCACCAATTAAAAGCCAGAAAACTAGAAGTGACATTCTGGTTGGAAGTGGTAGCATGCTAGCCTTTAGTTAAAAGCATAAGGAATATGCCAGGCCCTCCCTGAGTTTAAACCCCACAGCTAACAATTGAAAGAAAAAGGAAACAATCCCAAACAAACAAAAACCTAATTACTTACTCATTGCCTTTGTTCTATTTTTCTTTGTGTTGTAACTGAATACTTCCTGTCACTCCATTTTCTACTTTCTTCCTTTCACTTTGAGGGGTTGAACCTTTGGACTTGCACATGGAAAGTGGATACTAACATACCAACCTATTCTTTCTTCTTTTAACATAAAAAGTCTGCTTATAGGACAGGGAAGGTAGCTAAGTGGTACAGTGCTTGCATCGCAGGAATGAGGAGCTGGGTTCTATTCCTCAGGTTCTCATACACAGAAAAAGCCAGAAGTGGTGCTGCGGCTCAAGTGGTACAGTGCTACCCTTGAGCAAAAGCAGCTCAGGGACAGCACCTGACCCCTGAGTTCAAGCCTAAAGACCAGCAAAACAAAAAGCCTGCTCATTTAAATTAATCAATGCTTCCTCTGGAATTTAAACGACAAACTTACAAGTGACATAAGTTCACTTTCAATAGTATTGTCCTCCTTTCCAGAGAGTTCAGGGACCACACACAGAAGAGACCATAGGCCTCTGCTGTCATTTATAAACTAGCTGTTGTACAACATTAAGCATCAACACATACATTTCTGTTCTTATTATTTTGAACACAATGGGATTTGTAAGGGTTGGTAAAAATAAGTGAAGGAAACCCTTCCTTTTCACCTATTTGTTGTGATAGTAATGGATCTATTTTCCTGTACACTCAAGTCCCACACTTGTCATTGAAGTTCTCTCTGAACTACTTTTCAATTTCTTTTCTTCTTAGGACACACACATTCACACACATCCTGAAGAATTTTTACTAGTTCATCTAACAATGTTTTACTACCAATTCTCCTAGTCCACAAGTAATTGTATCATCTACATAGGACAAGACTATTACATTAGGCCACTGACTGCTCTGACAGGTCCCTGTGTCAACAGTCAGCCCTGCAGGAAATACGTGTACACCTTGGCCCATGCTGCAGGTGCCATGCTGTGCTGGTGGTGGACTGATGAGGAGCACATACCCTACTCTGGGCTTCTCACTCCTGTCCCAAGGGGCTTGCCTATTGCATGAAGACTTTGACACTGCCCTCCTCTCCTCAGCTGGCTCCTTACCAAACTTTTCTTTCCTGTACCTTCCATTTTGAGTTCTGGCATAGACCATGAGCCCAACCAACTTCCACCACATCAGATGAAGTCTCCACATCAAACTGTTGGTAACAAACGTTTAAGTTAGAATGCACATATAAAGTTTTGGCTGGGTTTTGCTCAGACTTCATATATAAGTGAGCCAAAAGATGGTTGGCTGTGGATGCTCCAGGTAGTCATCTACTCAAAGTACTGAGACCTCTATAACAGGGACTTCATACAAGGGTGTAAGTGATCCAGAAAAATGAAAGAGATTTTTCAAAGAACTTCTCAATTCATTGATCAAACAGAAAAAAATGTACACTTAATGTTAAGCTAATTATTGGAGGAAAAATGACCTAGAGCTGGACAAACATAAAGATATAAGTGCTCAAGGTAAAGCAATGGGGCCTTGGGTGGTCCCTGAGGGTCTAGTGAAAATCCTATGATAGCCTTGTTCAGTACCCACTGTGCTCAGTATCCCAGCTTCTTTCCCTTCCAGTCACTCTGAGGTATATCATTCCAGGTTAACCTGAGGAAGAAACAAGGGTTCACCTAACATCTTGTTCTCTCATTGAGGTCCAGATTGCTTGGGAATTGAAGGTTCTTGGTTAAATACTTAGATCTCTGGAGAGCAGACTCTTCAGGGTCATGACTTTGAGTCATATTAAGTGCCCCCGCTGATGATATCAGAATTTTCTCTAACATAAATATGACTTTATTTGTTTACCTTATCCAGTAACATTCAGTGATTCAGTGAATGACTATTGAAAATAATCTAATTTAGAGCTGAAATCTTCATACAAAGGCAGAACTCTTCTAAAGCCTAACTTTGGAAAGTGCTACAGGATGAACCTTGTGGTAGGACCCTTGATATTCTGAAAACATATATATCTTTCACTTAACCCACTCTTAGTGCTTGGGTCTAGGGTGAATATGTACCCAAGACATGATTCATCACTTCTCTTCTCAGGACATAGGAGCTTTTAGAATGAGCTGAAACTAAATATCCTGTCATTCACTCCTGGGAGTGGCCTTGAAAAAAAGTGCAATCAGAAAAGGAAAAACAACAAAAATGCTTAAACACATCTGAACAGATCATACTGAAAAGAGTTTTTCTCCTACATCTATGTACACACAGCACAAGACCACAGTCTTCTCGTTCAAATATATTGGTATTGGGGGACCTTAAATCATCACTACTTGACTTCTTCTTTTCTCATAATACTGTTTCAAGTATACTGAAATATTTGGCCACATTTTATATGTTGAGATCTCTCTTTGAAGGTCTCATTCCGCACTTTACAGATGTGGACCACTTTGTCCTGAATAGTAACTTGAAACTCTACAAGGACCTATGAACTAGACGGAAACATAAAGGAATGTGCATGTGGATTCACATGACAAAAGATTCGTGACAATCTATCATTACCCTGGATTATAAGACATTTCAATATCAACTTCAATGGAGGACAATGACTATAACTTATGGAGGACTTTAGGCTTATACAGGAATGGTAATTTTTCTGCAGGAGGGCCAAAGAACCCATTTTACAAAATATCTTCCCTGGCCTTTGAGTTCTTTCTACTCAGGGCCTGGGTACTCTCCCTGAGCTTTGGTAATAAAGGAAAAAAGTGTTGACAGTCTATCAACTTGATTCACAGCACTACTTGTGGGAAATTTGGTGATAATTGGCCAAAACACTCTCACAGCAATTCCAAACTAGTTTGCCTTTCAATTGTGCTCTTTAAACCTCATACTCTTGAGCAACTAAGAATTCAGATGTGAAGCACCAGTGCCCAGTTAGATCAGGAGATCTTAATTACTTGATCCAAGCGGGACTCATGGTGTCCACATAACAGGATATAAAATTCATAACATCATCTAGCCATATGCAAAAGTCCTTTTGCAATCACTTGGTAAACGACTGTTTACCTATCATTCTGTAAACCACATCCAAATTCTTCCACTAAATATTTGGAAGAATGTATTGTTTACATGGATCTTATTATTGGTCCTCAGGTTGAATTCAGGGGCAAAAATTTGTGAGGCTTCCTTTACCTTCTATACCAGATGCCCTTTTGTATCACTGATTTTTCACCTTAGGGTCTTGCTTCTCTGCCTGGACCTTTCGACATACTAATTTTATAATTACATATCACAAGTAACAAAAAATGAAGGCACATATAACCAGATCTATGCTTTTATTGGCTACCATTTTCATGAAGCTTTTGCATGGGATGGCCTACAACTACTATCTAATTTCTGCTTCCTGATTAGCTAAGATTCCACACATGAGGGACTGTAATTGCTCATTTTTAATTGCTGGTCTTAAATGAAAAGAAGGAAAGGGTACTTTACCAATTCATTGAGCATTAAGTCCCTTAAATTCTGAGTTCAAGCAAAGTGTTGGCCAAATGATAATAACAAAATAATAAAAAATGAATAAAATATGTTATCATCAGACAAACTTTGAATGAATGTGGTTATGTTGGTTCATAATTTGAGCTATATAACAGGCCGAGGTAGGACTTCAGTCTGTGAACCATCCCTTCTCAGAAAGCATCCAGTTTGTAAACATGAGAGAATGAGCTATTTCCAAATGGATGGATGGTGTGTGTGTGAGTGTGTGTGTGTGTGTGTGTGTGTGTGTGTGTGTGTGTGTGTGTCTGTGTCTGTGTCTGTGTGTGTGTGTGTGGTACAAGTAGGAAGGCAAAGGGCATAGGTGCCTCCCAATCCCCTTATTGTTTTTTAGTAGGCCTCTGTAGATAAGCCGAAGGGTGAACAGTGTGAGGGAAGGGGTTAAGCGAACAACTAGCTAAATCTTGCAATGTGAACTCCACTGTCTTTATCTTGTAAATGGAATCATAGGCAGGATTTAAGGATTCTTTTTTTTATAGTGAAAATACCGTAAAGAGGAGTTATTATTTTTGAACAATTGAAATAAATACTGAAATTGTTGAAGCCACAGGAAGCCTGAGCTGAAGCACTGAAGGAAACCTCCTGTTCCCAGAGAGATATTTCTTCAGGACAGCCCACAGGGCTCATGCTTTGATTCCTAGCTTTTATGGAGTCCAAGATGAGAGAATCTCCTTTGAAGCCAGCTCTGGCTGGCTTCAACTCAGTTCCTGAGTTGAACAGCTCATACTGGCACAAAAACATTTCTTCATGAAAGTGTGAAAGTAGAGCTCTTCATGTAACCAAACAGCTCTGGACATATCTAGAATGACTGGCTTATATAGGATCTGGAATCTGGGTCTTGGTTTACTAATTAAGAACTTTCTGATGTAACAGACATTTTTTTTTCTAAATGCCTCCAGGATATCTTAATTACATAACTATACAGTGGATCTATCTAGGCTCTAGAAATTTTAACATTAGGTCAACCTTTGTGTTTCTGTAAAAGAAGACAGTATATTTGTTGGAAGCCACATTTTGGAAGATGGAATACTGGAGTCTTTATGACACAGCTAGCAGTCTGTAAGCAGCCTGTTGTAACAAAGAATTGCAGTGCACAAATACACTTAGACAGCTTGGAAACAGGACAGAAAGGGAAAAAAAAGAATAAAAACAACACCAAGAAACCAATCAGCACCAAGAGAGTGCTGAATTAGCACACTATGATGACTAGAGACAAGCCAGGAGACAGGACACAGGACATGATCACAGAGACATGTGGCATGGTATCTGGTGCCGCTGCTGGTCCAGCCTAAATAGGGCCTAAGCAGGAGGCAGGTCCACAGGAAATTCCTAGTCCCAGGCACTGGACTATTAGATTGAGTAACATATCAGCCAAATGCCCATGCCTGCTTGCAGGGATCCAGCCACACCCATATGTTGGGAGACAAGCACTGGATGGGGCATTTCCTTCCCCCTACATGAAGACAAGGTGTCAGACCCCAAGATCTACTATGTGGCCAATAGGGCACCAGCCACACCTGACCACCTTACTTAATATTACTGAATTGTTAAATCAATTTATAAAATGTTACATCATCTTTATCTTTTTGTAAACAGTTCAAGAATTTGCTTTTTGTAAAAGCCATTTTTCTTGAGCCCCACCTCTGAAAGAATAATTCTCACATTCACCAAAATTTAAACATTCTTCCTTTGAATAGTTTATTTCTTCCTTCTTCCTAATTCCTTCCCTTCCTCTTTCCCTCTCTCCCTTCCCCTCCTTCCTTCCTTCCTCTCAGGGCCTAGAAGTGATGCAGTAGTTCAAGTGGAACATGGTTTTTTTTGTTAAATTCAATTTTTGTGAGATTGATCAATATCTTTTTGTGCTTATTTCCCCTAATGTCATATCTACATTGGCCCTCTATGAGATAAAACAGGCGGGACACATCATCCACACTGGTGTTTTATTATAGCTCACTAAGCAGAACAGCTAAATGGGCAAAGAGTGAATCAATCACAAGTTGCTCATCACCAGTGATTAAAGAAAAGAGCAAGCACTGAAGACACTTTGGAGTTCTCCCCCAAGGCAAAATGCAAAGACTCTTGTCTTTATTTATCCACCATATTTTTTATTTGATCCTTTTTGGGGGGGCGGGGTCCGGTCGTGAGGCCTAAATTCTGGGCCTGGGCACTGTCCCTCAGATCTTCAGCTCAAAGCTAGTGCTCTACTGCTTGAGACACTGCGCCACTTCCAGCTTTTTTCTTTTTGCTTATGTGGTGGAGAGGAATAGAACCCAGGGCCTCATGCATGCAACGCAAGCACTACCACTAAGCCAGGTTCCCAGCCATCCACCATATTTTTTAAAATATATATTTTATTGTACATATACTGTATAGATTGGTTATACCATTATATGAGTTAGGTCTTAAATACATTTCCTATTGAGCATTGTTCCCCCTCCAAGAAAGATTTTACTACTATGTATGTACTGCAATAAGGACTAATATCTTCCATTAGCTCTTCCATTCAAAAACTGAACTGGAATAAGTAAGTCATATGTACTATAAGGCATGAATCACACATACAGAGGGAGACTTAAGGGAGCAGTAGAAAAATGGTTGTTCTCATGTTCTTGCCTCCTATCATAACACTCTTTACTAATCTATTGTTCCCCTAACCATGTTGGAGATGATCTCAATCCAGTCCCGAAAAGACAGAGCTCATATTTCTAAGAGTTTATCGAATTACCCTGAGACACCATTCCTTAGTATAAAAGACACAAGTTAATAACTTCAATCTCTGAATTACTTGTCGAGACTGGTGGTTTCAACATGCTTTGGATAATATTGAAGGACACCATCCCTACTCATCACGATGAGAGGATGAGAAGTGTTGGCTCAAAGAGAGCTGAAGAGTGAAGAATGGTTTCCCATCACACCTAGCTTACCTCTGCCATGAAGGATTTCTCTTTATAATTTACAGAGGTTTTCTGTGAATGATTTCCCTACATTGGGCTTCTTCCCTGGGTGAATGTTCTAATACTTGCTAAAGGTTTGCTTCTGGTTGAGAGACTTCCTCTCATGTTTATTTTTACAGAGATTCTGTCATGTGTCCAGGTCTCTGATACCTGTACAGATGTGACTTCTGGCAAAATGTTTTCTATACTCATAATTTTCCTCCTGTCTATGTTTTCAAATATGCTGAGGATTAATTCTGATTGAAAGTCATTTCACATATGTTCTATGCACTACTTTCTTTTCTCCTATGTCAGTTCTCTGATGAACATGAGGTATTCCTTTCTGATCAAAGGATTTCCACATTTGTAATATTTTTTTTTAATTTTATTTTATTTGAGAACATACTGTACAGAGGGGTTACAATTACATGGGCAGGATAATGCATACATTTCTTACCAAGCATTGCAGCCTCCTCCTTTGTTTACCCTTCACCTCCCTTCCCAGCTTCCCCCCTCCCCCCCAACCAATCCTTCCTCCCCTCCCCCCCCACACCGACATTGTAAAGCTCGTTTTTGGCATGACATTTTGTACTTCTCATTGTTGCAACAGGTCCACCTGAATCCTTAAATGACTTTGTTTGTCCCCATCTCCTCCACAAGTTATACTGACATCAAATATAGTGAAAGCGGGGGTTACACTGTGGGGGAGGGACATACAAAGCAACAAAGAAATAATCTTATAAATGCGTTAGAAACACGTGCATGAAAGAATAAAAAACATTAAAATACATATTTAAGGGTTCATTTTCCTAACATCACATTATCTGACCTTTTCCGCTTGACTCATACATATACTAGATATTGCAAATAAGGGAAACCATGGGACCTATGTTTCTTTGGGCCTGGCTTACTTCACTTAATATAATTTTTTCCAAGCCTTTCCATTTCCTAACAAATGGGGAAATGCCATTCTTTCTGATGGAGGCATAGAATTCCATTGTGCATATATACCACATTTTCTTGATCCATTCATCTACTGAGGGGCATCTGGGTTGGTTCCATATCTTAGCTATGGTAAATAATGTTGCAATAAACATAGTTGTGCTGGTAGCTTTAGTGTGGTCTTGTTTGTAAACATTTGGGTAAATGCCCAAAAGTGGGATTGCTGGGTCATAGGGGAGTTCTATGTGAAGTCTTTTGAGGAACCTCCATACTGCTTTCCAAAGTGGTTGAACAAGTTTACATTCCCACCAACAATGAAGTAAGGTTCCTTTCTGTCCACATCCCCTCCAGCATCTGTTGTTGTTAGAGTTCTTGATTTTTGCTGTTCTAACTGGAGTGAGGTGATATCTCAATGTTTTGATTTGCATTTCTTTTATGGCTAGGGATGTTGAACATTTCTTCATGTGTCTATTGGCCATCCTTCTTCTTCAGAGAAGTTTCTCTTTAAGTCTTTCGCCCACTTATTTATTGGGCAGTTGTTTCTTTGAGGATTTGTTGTTGGGGGGGTTAATTTTTTGAGTTCCAAGTATATTTTAGATATGAGACCCTTGTCCGTTGTATGGCTAGTAAAGATCTTCTCCCAATCCGTGGGCTTTCTATTGATCTTGCTAGCTATGTCTTTTGCCCTGCAGAAGCTCTGCAACTTTATGCAGTCCCATTTGTCCAACCTTTCTTTGATTTGTTGTGTTGCCGGGTCTCTTCAAAAAATTTCGGCCTGAGCCAAGGAGACCTAGGGTTTCTCCTATTCCATCCTGTAATGTTTTCAGAGTGTCTGCTTTGACTTCAAGGTCTTTGATCCATTTGGAGTTGATTCTGGTGCAGGGTGATATATAAGGATCTAGCTTTAGTTTTCGACATGTAGTTAACCAATTTTGCTAGCACCATTTACTGAAGAGGCTGTCTGTCTTCCATTCTATTGTTTTAGCTCCCTTATCGAAGATTAGATGGCTATAGGTCTGTAGGTTCATTTCTGGGTTTTCAATTCTATTCTATTGGTCCTGAGGTCTGTTCTTATGCCAATACCAAGCTGTTTTGATTACTATGGCTTTATAGTAGAGTTTGAAATCTGGTATTGATATTCCTCCAGCAGTGTTCTTTCCGTTGAGGAGCGTTTTTGCTATTCGGGGTCTTTTATTGTTCCATATGAATTTTTGGATTGCCTCTTCTATTTCCATGAAGAATGAGGGTGGAATTTTGATAGGTATTGCGTTGAATTTGTAGATAGCCTTGGGAAGTATTGCCATTTTCACGATGTTAATCTTTCCAATCCAGGAGCATGGGAGGTTTTGCCATTTTTTAAGTTCTGTGTTGATTTCCTTTTTCAAGATTTTAAAGTTTTCATCATAGAGGTCCTTCACTTCTTTAGTTAAGTTAATTCCTAGGTATTTTATTTTTTGTGGGGCTATTATAAATGGAGTTGCTTTCCTAATTTCAGCCACACTTTTCTCACATTTGTAATATTTTTAAGATTACTCTGCTGTGTGTTTCCTAAGAACTTTGATCCATGAATACTTGGTAAAGGACTTTCCACATTTGTTACATTTGTATTTTCTCATCTGTGTCTGTTCTCTGATGCAAACTGAGTTAGGACTTTTTCTTAAAAACCTTTCCACACATTTTTCCTACATAGGATTTCTCTCCTTTGTGAGGGTATGTGTATGTCTGTGTGTTTGGTATGTTCTGTGATGAACCCTGAGCTGTGTCTTGTAGTTGGAGGACTCCACATCTGCTATACCATAAGGTCTCTATCCTGTGTTGTTTCTGTCTTGCAATTTCAATTTTCTTACAGATCAAAGACTTCCCCCATTTGGTACAATCCTAAGTTAGTTCCTTTGTGTGAATCAACTTATCTGTATTAAGCTGTGACCTCCAGGTCTTTCTACACTGGTTGCATTCATAAGGTTTCCCTCCTTGTGTTCTATGATGGATGTTAAGGTGTGCCTTCCAGGTGAAAGATTTTCCATGTCTCCTACATACATAACATTTCTCTCTGGTGGGTTTTTTTCTGATGGACAGAAAGGTATAAGTTCTGGGTGAAAGACTTTCCAACATAGGTTACATTCATAAGGTTTCTTTCCTGTGTGTCTTTTCTGATGGACAGTGAGGTTTGACTTCCAGGTGATAGACTTTGCACACATGTTACATTCATAAGGTTTCTCTCTTGTGTGTGTTGTCTGGTGGCCAGTAAGGTATGACTTCTTGGTGAAAGACTTTCCACACATGTTACATTCATGAGGTTTCTCTCCAGTGTGTTCTCTGATGACTAGTAAGCTTTGATTTCTGGGTGACTTTCCACACATATTACATTCATAAGGTTTCTCTCTAGTATGTGTTCTCTGGTGGACAGTATGGTATGCCATTTGGTGAAAGACTTTCCACACACGTTACATTCATAAGGTTTCTCTCCTGTGTGTGTTCTCTGGTGGCTAGTAAGATATGCCTTGCAGGAGAAAGACTTTCCACAAATGTTACATTCAAATGGTTTCTCTTTTGTGTGTGTTCTCTGGTTAACAGTAAGCTTTGATTTCTGAATGAAGACTTTCCACAAACGTTACATTCAAAAGGTTTCTTTTCTGTGCGTGTTATCTGATGGACAGTGAGAGTTGACTTCCAGGTGAAGGACTTTCCACACAAGTTACATTCATAAATTTTCTCTCCCGTGTGTTCTCTGGTGGCTAGTAAGATATGCCTTGCATGTGAACGATTTTCCACAAATGTTACATTCAAAAGGTTTCTCTTTTGTGTGTGTTCTCTGGTGGATAGTAAGCTTTGATTTCTGGGTGAAAGACTTTCCACACACATTACATTCATAAGGTTTCTCTCTAGTATGTGTTCTCTGGTGGACAGTAAGCTTTGAATTCTGGGTGAAACACTTTCTACACACATTACATTCATAAGGTTTCTCTCTAGTATGTGTTTTCTGGTGGACAGTAAGGTATTCCTTCTTGGCAAAAGACTTTCCACACACCTTACATTCATAAGGTTTCTCTCCTGTGTGTATTCTCTGGTGGACAGTGAGGTTTGACTTCCAGGTGAAAGACTTTCCACACAAGTTTCATTCAAAAGGTTTCTGTCCTGTGTGTGTTATCTGATGGACAGTGAGACTTGACTTCCAGATGAAGGACATTCCACACACATTACATTCATAAGGTTTCTCTCTAGTATGTGTTCTCTGTGGGCAGAAAGGTTTGCCTTTTTGGCGAAAGACTTTACACACACGTTACATTCATGAGGGTTCTCTCCTGTGTGTGTTCTCTGGTGGTTAAGGAGATATGTCTTGCAGGTGAAAGACTTTCCACAAATGTTACATTCAAAAGGATTCTCTTTTGTGTGTATTCTCAGGTGAACAGTAAGCTTTGATTTTGGGAGGAAAGACTTTCCACACAGGATACATTCATAAGGTTTCTTTCCGGTGTGTGTTATCTGATGGACAGTGAGATTTGACTTCCAGGTGAAGGACTTTCCACACAAGTTACATTCATAAATTTTCTCTCCTGTGTGTGTTCTCTGGTGTCTAGTAAGATATGCCTTGCAGGTGAAAGACTTTCCGCAAATGTTACATTCAAAAGCTTTCACTTTTGTGTGTGTTCTCTGGTGGCTAGTAAGCTTTGATTTCTCGGTGATACACTTTCCACACAGGTTACATTCATAAGGTTTCTCTCTAGTATGTGTTCTCTGGTGGACAGTAAGGTATGCCTTCTTGGCGAAAGACTTTCCACACACGTTACATTCATAAGGTTTCTCTGTAGTATGTGTTTTCTGGTGGACAGTAAGGTTTGATTTCTGGTTGAAAGACTTTCTACACACGTTATCTTCATAAGATTTCTCTCCTGTGTGTGTTCTCTGAGGGACTATAGGGTGTGTCTTCTCAGAGAAAGACCTTTCACATTGTTTATATTCTTCAACTACAGAAGACACATGAGGACTATATGCAGCACACATCTTACCAGGTTCACAGAAAACACCCATGTTCTGACACCCAGTGAACTTTTCTGTCCTCATCCCTAAGGAGTTCCCTTTATTCTTAATCAGTTCTGACTTCTGTATGGAGCTCAAGTGAAAACTTTTTATAAGTTTCACTTTTTTCTCCCCTGGGTTACTATTCATGACTGCTACTTCAGAGAGATATTTATTGTGACTTTCCTGACAGGTGCTAATCACATCATCCATTTCTTGGACATCTAAAATGAATAACAGGAAAATAGACAAAAACATAAATGAGATCCATAAATTCCTTAATGTAAAGGTATTTTCTCACACTGTAACTGTTACAAGATTTTCAAATATTAAAGTATTGCTTTATGATGAATATATATTTTCTCTGCAATGTTGTAATTAAGAAAGTAGTACGGACATTTTACAATGAAAAATTATATTTTTCTGTATTTTAGATCTTTCTATTTTTCTCAAGTAAATATTTACTCAAATTATTCATCAATGTACTCTTAATGCTTCCATTCTGAATCTCACTCTATGCCCAGTACAACTGATGAGAAATTGTCACATCAGAGGATAGCAGCCCTAGCATACTCCTATTTTCCTCCTACCTGCATAATACTAGTTTAAAGGAAAATGAGATCTCCTTTCTACATTTCTTATTGTCTTTTTCTCTTTAAGAATGACTTCACACAGTATTTTCACAATATAAAAATCAGAAAACAAACAAACAAAAAGAATGACTTCTCTACAGACAAATACAATTGCTAACATTAACTACATTGGCACACCAAATTCAGTTTGTGTCCACGTGAATTCTGGATTGACAATTCCTTGAAACAAAGAATCACATACTTTTCTGCTACACATGACTCAGGGGTACTAGGTATATTATCGCTTTGTACAGTTCAATATAAACAGACCAATTGGGCTCTGGAATAATCATCATCTTCAAGATGCTTTAACTCACCTGTGAAATTCTTGTCTGAGGCTTCTCTTATCCATGGTTCTGCACCTTGCTCCAGCTTCACAATCAATTCAGGTTTAGGAACACAGTGTGCTGTGAATAAGAAATAGTGGAGAACTATTGCTCTTGCTGGGTCATAATTAATGTAAGGTCACAGACATCCTGTTCACAAGGTTGCTCCTAAATCTGGTTTCTCAATTGTTTGTGTGGGGGGCGCTCGAGTTGTGGGGCCTGAACTCTGGGCCTGGGAGCTGTCTCTCAGCTCTTAAGCACAAGGCTAGCACTCTATCACTTGAGCCACAACGCCAATTCCAGCTTTTTTCCCCTGCATATGTATGTGGTGCTGTAAAATCGAACACCGGGCCTCAAGCATGCAAGGCAATCGCTCTACCCCTGAGCCATCTTCCAGGCCCATGGTTTCTCTATTCTTAATAGCTCCATGGTGGAGTTTCCCCCAGCTTTGAGTTTATTGTGTCAATTGTGTGGCTTGAACTCAGCTCTTTTGCTCAAAGCTAGCATTCTACTACTTTGAGTCTTGGCTACATTTCTAGTTCTGGAATGGTTAATTGGAGATAAGAGTCTCATGGTCATTTTTCTATAGTTGCTGGCTTCAACCAAAATCTTCAGATTTCATCCTCCAAAGTATCTAGGATTCCAAGCTTGATGCACTAAACTCTGTGTCAAGTTTGGCTTACAAATACACACTTTTAACTACTGGTTTCCAGCTCATACTCTCCATAGTAATGTATGTTGTTTCTAGCCTGTAGATCCACCTATAATAATCACCCCAAATCTGGGAAGTCAGTTCCCTACTGATTTGCCTTCTTAAAAATGGGAATAAAATTAGCTCTTGAGTCACATATAATGAAGTTGAAGTTTCCCTTAGAAAGCAATGACACTTCCCATGGAGTGGAATCTTTTTTTTCTTTTTCTTTTTTTTTCTTAAGAAAATGTAATGGTCCAAAGGCTTATACTTGTAACCCTACATTTAGGAGGTAAGACCAGAAGAGGCAGGCTTGAAAGCAACCTGAGCACGGAATCCCAGAATATACCCCAAAACAAAAGACAAAATGGAGTTGTGGCTCAAGCAGTTGTGTGAAAAGCAAACAACACCAAGCTCCTAGACCTGAATTTGGCTGTTTTTTATACTAGCAGTTTTTTACCTGGGAATGGACTGGAATCTTATACCTAAATAACAGAAACAGTCAAATGTCTACTAAAATAAAAGCACTTGATCTTCCAAATAAAAGTGACCTTTGCTCACCCAAGGACATTAGGTTGCTATAAATCTCCAGCATCACTTCTCTATGAAGGGTCCTCTGACCAGGATCCAGATCCTGCCACTCCTTCCAGGTGAAGTCCACAGCCACATCATCAAATGACATCAGCTTCTGTAATGGCACATTTCCATCAAGAAATTAGACCTGGGTCATGAGAATTCCAATCTGGAATTTCATTATGCTGCAGGTATGCTTTTGTCTTACATAAAATGTTTGCAGCTGGCTGTGTTATCTATTCACTGGGAAAATTAAATAGCAAATTAGAAATATTTGACAGTACATAAACCTGGCCATTAAAATACACAGATTGGCAGGGCACTGGTGGCTTATGCCTGTAATCCTAGCTATTGAGGAGGCTGAGGTCTGAGGATCAAGGTTCATGGCCAGCCCAGACAGGAAAGTCCATGAGACACTTATCTCCAATAAACCACCAGAAAACTGAAAGTAGCACTGTGACTCAAGTGTTAGAGCACTCACCTTGACCTGAAGAGCTGAGGGACAAAAACCAGGCCCAGAATTCAAGTCCCAAGACCAATAAAAAGTGACAGATTCCCTAATGCATCCAAACACATTTCTGCTGCTAGCAATAGAGACAAGATAAAAATTCTAAGGAGACAATAATCTGGCATGACAACAGTAAGTCTATGGTCGTGTGTAAAAAATTATATTATCATTTTTGATAAAATTTTAGTACATATCAGTGTAACAAAGAATTAAACAAATATTTTTCCTGCATTTACATATACTGCTTCCAAATAAATCCTATTTAGGCCTTCTATTAACATGTACTCTCTTAGGCAAGAAGAACACATTCAGGATATCACATGTAATACAGAACATAGAACGTTACTAGAGCTATGAGAAGCAGTGTCCACATGAATGTTAAAAAACAGTAACAGTACTCCAGAAAGTAGCTAATGATTTATTTGCCCCTTATAAGATTTGATTTAGTTTCCACATAAAAATATCCTAGGTTAACCATGTTTGGTTTAAATACTAAATATTGAAAAGTGGTCACAGATACCCTGATATTTCTATCCTATGTAAAAAAGAACTGCTACCCTGAAGTTTTGTAAACTTTGCCTACATTCTACAATACAAAATATAGGTGGGAGGGGTTCCTTGACAAGATTTTCATTTTAATAGGCCTTCATGGAAGGTGGAGGCAAAATTATACAGGCTCAAGGAACACCCAAGATGAAAAAATGATAAATATGACCAAATGCTTAAATGTGGCACATATTCCTGAGTCATTTCAACAGTAGATCCGTAAGGATATATTTCCACTTGTGTTAGTTAATAGCGAAATTCGTCAGAGATCAAAATCAATTCCTGAGCCAACGTCTGTGAGATTTTGCAGCAAGTGATATGTCTAATAGAGAAAACTTGGTCACTATGTTATCTTTTTTTTTATCAAAACTACCTATCTTATGCTGCCAGTGAATGAAAATATTTAAAATAGTGGTATGGAAAAACAAAACTGAGTACCACAACAAATGAAGTTAGACCAAAGATAACAGAATCAGGTGAAATCAAATTTTCTTGTAGGTTATCAATTGGGAGAAGGACGTACTTTTCTTTTCTTTTTTTTCATTTTATTTTATTTTATTTGAGAACATACTGTACAGAGGGGTTACAATTACATGGGCAGGATAATGCATACATTTCTTACCAAGCATTGCAGCCTCCTCCTTTGTTTACCCTTCACCTCCCTTCCCACCTTCCCCCCAAGGACGTACTTTTCTGTATGGAACTCTGAAGTTGAGCTGAAGGGGTAAAGGATTGAGAGGTTGGAATTCCAGCCTGACAGCACTGAGAGCACTGACAGCTGGCCACAGAAGGATTGAAAGAGAATTCTGGAGAGGGTTAAGAGACGGGAGTGCAGGCCTTTTCCTTACTGTTGGAAAGATAGCATCTGAAACTGAGCTGCTATTGACCTTGAAGGATAGGTAAGGTGAACTTCATGTCTGCATTTTCTCTGAGCACCAGTCTTCTGTCTCAGGAGAATAAAAAACGTGTTTTCCTCACAACCTGTTGTGGCTCAGATTGTAATATTAATATAGATACTTCAATTTTGCATGTTATCAATGGTAATCTTCCCTGTGTGAACTCAAGGAACTTTGCTTGCTTGCTGGCAACCAGAGACCAAGTGCCAGAGAGGCTTCAGAACCCTGGTTTCCCCTAAGTCTATTGTTTATGTTTTTGTGTTTCTCTAATTGTCTTTGTTTCTGGAATCCTGTAGAACTCTCTAGGTAACAATTTTCCTATACAGTGGGTAAGAAAAATGTCAATCCTAAGAGCCATATCAGCAAACTAAAACTAATCACTAAGAAAAACTAGTTCCCAGATAGATCATTGAAGAAAAGAAACAACTGAGAGACATATGGAGGAAAGAGAGAATGAGAAAAGTAAGAAAAAATGATTCAAAGATAGATACAAAGAGAGAGAAAGAGAAAATAACCAACACACGTGAGTAGAAAAGCAAAAGTAGAGGGAGCTTATACAGGAAAGAAATCTTGTGATGATACTTTAGAAAACAAACAGGATTTGGAAAAAAAAAAAAAAAACATAAAGTTTAGCAACAAATATAGCCTAAGTTTCAAGTAAGACCAAGACCATGAAGTAGTCCAAAAAGTATATATGGAGAGTAATTTAAGTACATATAGGTTAATCATTCCTTAAGAACACACGAAGGTACGTAAGACCACACTATTTCAGCAATTCCAGAAAAATTTCATTGAGAAAGTTTAATGAGTTCTCATTGCAATCTACCCTTTACCTTCCATGAGATGTAACCTGCTCGGTGTCAATATATAACATAACAGGTATGACTACATATTATGACAAGATGAAACCTAGACATTCTGAAGCCAATCTGAATTCAACTTAGAAAGAATATAACCATTTAATCTGCTAAACCTACAAGTAATCTTTATCTCCTAATCTATAAGCCATCTTTATCTGATTTATGAATATGTTCCTGAGGCTGAATCTGTGTGGTTGGTATTGTTTGTAATTCTTGGACATCTTTAGGTTCATATAATGGAATGGAAAACAAATGAGAAATAAAAAAACTCACCAGAGATCCATTCATTCTGTCTTGCTGCTGACAATGAACAGAAGATTCTGGAAGCATGGCTACGATATAAGGCAAATGACATATACAGAAATGAATCTGTGAGATTTTGGGCCCAGAATTTTCTCTTGCAAACATGATACATGGGCTGCGAAACCATAAAGCATTCTTAGAAGAATCTTTAATATCTCAGGCAGAGTATTAAAGTCTCCAATAAACAAAAATCCAGTCCATTTCCTGGTAGATAGATATTATTAAACCAACTAATTACTACACTTATGTACACACTAAATTCTAACAAATGAATGTTCCCACAAAAATTATTGAAAAATTGAAAGCAAAAACATATCACGTTTCCACTAAAAGTATTTATTACTGAATATACTTCAGGATGTATGAATTGCTTTTTTTTAATGAAAGGTATTCTAAGAATCCATTGGAATTTGTGTTCTACCTCATTCATTTACATATTTAAACACTAGGGAAATCATGTATGATGTAACTCAGTAGTTTTCACCCAAAGTTATAGAGGAAAATAAATCCAGAATATATCTCTTGTGTTATAATATTTCAATCATGGTTGTCAAATGGAACATTTCACTGTACCTATTGCACCCCTATGCAATGACTTGCAATTTCCATTTAACATGCTTTATCCAAAGGGACATGAGTAAAGATGAGGTAAACCCTGGTTTGAGAAGTCCCTAATGTTTATTTCTCTAAACAGTCTTGGGAAGAACCTTGGCCATCCTAAAGATACAACATAAAATACTCCATATAGGAGTGACACACCTGAAGATAAGCAACACCTACAAAGCATACAACCTTGAGTAAGACATATTACCTCAAGTTTTCTTCTGTGAATTTTCTTTTAAGGCCAAATGTCCCTGACCAACACTTTCTGTACTACCAGGCACAAACAACCAATAGGAGCTAGCATTAGCAAATCCTTAGATGGGACATTTAACATAAGTTTGCATGATTACATACTAAAAATCATAGTGGTAAGAGGCTGAATGCATTAGCAAGAAGAAGATTAGCGATTACTACATGAATAGATAAGTTCAGTCATAACTATTAACCCACCAACCTATACCACAGCCTTAGGTACCCTCTCATAACTATGCTCTGGCTTATTCCTCTATCCAGCGCATCACAATTCCTAGAAATTAGTTTAAATCTTGGAACAACACAAAGTGATTGGGAGTTGTGTTGGAAAGAGTACCACGTGAATCTGGTGCTCAGGGAAGTAGCAACAATTTTTGCAAAAGGCAAGGGAAGCTAGCAACATCTTCCCCTTCCTGTGCTTTTCTGCTTCTTCCCTTTTGGGCTTCTCAGAATTGACAAGGTCTGTCCATTCAGGATGGAGATTCCAATTCATAGGATGCTCTGCTTCAAACATTGCTAGGCTTCATTCCTAAAAATACAGGACCAGCACTCACTACTCCAATATCCCATGTACAACTGTCTCTAGAAACAGGGTCGAGTACAAACACTTGTGAACTCAAGCCAGGAGATTAAAACCTCAAGCCAAACAGATTAAAATATCTCTAGGAGAAACAACAATGTAAGAGGACTCAAGGCAGGCACGCACCTCACAATTTCACTAGAATTCTTCCTGTACTCCTCTTACACCTGGGCAAAGCAAATAAAGTCACATGGGTTAATAGAAGAATCCCTTGGTCTTGGAGTACAAATGCAAGGCTCTTGGGCTCTCCTAGTCTGGACAATCACCCAGCTTGCTCTCGGACATTTGGGAACCAGGTTCTTGCATCTGAGGGCCAGAGGCTAATGGCAGCACAAACTCTTGAACCTCAAGCAAATTATCAACCCCAGACTGGAGAAAAGCCTCGATGGGAAAGTTGGCACTTTGGCTCAAGTATAAAGTTCTCCCTCTGAGCTTGACAGCTCAGGAATGCTGCTTGCAAGCCCAGAGTTCACGCCCCACCAAACAATCAGAAACAGAAAAAGAAACAGAAACCCGTGAAGGGTAGACTCCTGCAGCAATTGCACAGTTCCTACCTGAGATCAGTTCCAAAGTCTGAGATTCCTTCAAGTTAGAGCTCCCAAGCTCCACTGGACAGAGCTGGTCGCAGGGCTCCTGGCTCCCACCTATGGAAGGCCAAACTGTACTTCAGGGCAATTCCAGCAGCAAGGCAAAAGGAAAAAATCCGGAAGAGGCAGACTTAAAACGCCAGTGGTGGGCAGGGAGACCATGAGCATAAGGATCTTCTGCCCCACCTCCACCCTCCAAAAAACAAAAACAACCTATGACTTTCAAAGAGAATATCCTCAATGGAGACTACAGTTCCCACAATGCTCAGAGCCACCCTGCTACAGCCCTGGTTCCAAGTGTGCTTGGATGCATGGGGACTTTTCTCTCCCTGCTGTGGGAGTTAAGCTCAGTTTCTTCTTGAAAACCACTGTTTCCTCTTGAAATATATAAGACCAACCAGAAAATGGATGTATATGGGGAGAATTGGATACATTGGCTTTTTGATTCTTAGTTCTAATAATGAAATTGAAGTTATGAGACTATGTTGCTTATACCTTTCTGTTTATTCAATGCCTGCGTTCTGCTGAATGTAAGTTATATCTCTGTTTTGTCTTAAATTTTTTAATACATCCCCTCTTACTTTACAAAGGTACTCACAGACACTAAACTTATACCTGGGTCATTTCCCATTGCTGTAATGTATACACTTGCATAAAATAGTGAGATTGTTAGGTAAATATGCAGCATAATATTTCTGATGATTTGGATGTCACAAAATCTAACAATTAATTTTCCAGAAACTCCCCAATTCTATCTATTAAATCAAATGAGTTTTTGTTTTTTCTGAATTTTTCATTTCATTTAAGGATTTTATGTTTTGTTTTGTTGTTGGTCCTATGGCTTGAACTCAGAGCTTGGGCACTGTCTGTGAGCATTTGCTGTGCTCTATTTGTATTTCCTTTAATAATTTCTTCACGTAACTAGTGAAAAGTTTCCTCACAGGAATTCTTATGAACATGGCACATCACCTCCATTTCCCTTCAAAGAAATAGTGATTTCAGGGGTCAGGGATGAATGCAGGCGGGATAGAAGAGTGAAGTTTAGGCTAGGCTATGTTGATGTGAAGCTTAATCACTTGCAAACCAGTCTGCTTTTGTCTTTTCATTTTGTTTGAAAAAACTCTTTATAATTTTTACCTCTTCTCTGATCCTAACAGTTCCTCTCAGTAGCTTCAGGCTACATATCTAGGGGACCTCAGACTTGTCTTCTCACACCTTATCCATTAAACTGTGGAATAAATATTTTTTTAATTGTGAAAATACTGTAAAGAGGGGTTACAATTACACGGGCAAGATCATGAGTATATTTCTTATCAAGCATTGTAGCCCCCTTCTTTGTTTCCCCTTCCCAACCCTTGCCATCCTCCCCCCTTCCTCCCCTTCCCCCAATGTATCCTCCTCCCTCACCACCAAAGTTGTAAAGTTCGCTTTTCCATATAACAACTTTTACATCTGATTGTTGCAATGGATCCACCTGTATCCCTATTTAAATGATTTGGAATAAATATTTTGTCTCCTGCCTCAGTCCCATTAGAGCACAAGCAAGGCTCAGTTGGCCAATGGGATGATAATGAAGGAGACAGAGAGATGGCTGATGGCACAGTTCTGTTTATTCTAGCAAAAGCCTCAGCAACCTATACTTTCTATATTTCTCAAATGCTTGCATAATATTGCTCTAAACCCACTGTACCCAAAAGTACAAACAGCACACATCTTTATTCATTCTATTTCAATACATCTTTTCTACCCAAGCCTCCCTTCAGTTAAAGCCCCAGGCCAAAAATCTAGAACACAGACTTCCTCAAACCAAGAACAGGCAAAGACTTGCAGTCCTGAGGGTGGGAGTCAATGGCCCTGAAGCCTTTGCTCACATTTTCTCTGCTCCTGGCAGGAACCCCAGGGTCTCCCTCTTTCTTATCAGAGAACCTACACTTGTCTCTTAGATGTTTATTGTGATTTTTGGTGATCCTTTACATACAACATAATTGGGAAAGATCGGATTGGAAACTTTCACGTATGATTTTTGTTCTCCAGTGTATGGGTTCTCCATCTCTCTATTGTGGACCTGAACTATTCTTCATGAAAATGGGAATCAAAGAGCATATTTGGATGTATAGACTTCAACTTAAAAGCACCTCTAACAATATAAAGAAAAATAATTACATTCTTTAAAACTAAATTCCTGGGAAGTGGCACTGTGGCTCAAGTGGTAGAGCACTCGCCTTGAGCTGAAGAACTGAGGGACAAGTGCTCAGGCCCAGAGTTCAAGCCCCACAACCAAAAAAAAAAAATCATTCCTAAAACTAAATTCCTGAGAGACAAAGAGATAAGGATCAGGTAAAACCTGGGATGCTTCCAAGAGTACCTGTGAAATGTAGTTTTCTTTTCTTTTCTTTTCTTTTTTTTGTTAGTCATGGGACCTGAACTCTGGGCATAAGCACTGTTCCTTGGCTCTTCAGCTCAAGGCTAGTGCTCTACCACTTGAGCCACAGTGCCACTTCTGGCTTATTCTGCTTATGTGGTGATGAGGAATCGAACCCAGGGCCTCATGCATGCAAGGCAAGCACTCTACCACTGAACCATATTCCCATCCCTGAAATATAGTTTTCATTGTTCAAGCCAACATTCATGATGAATTTCTTCATTCTTTTATCCTTTTGTTTTGTTTTGTTTTTGGTCATGCCACTTGAACTGTGAGCCTAGGAACCATCCCTTAGCCCTTCAGCTCAAGTCAAGTGCTCTACATTGTGAGCTAAAGCACCACTTCTGGTTTTCTGGTTTTTATTGGAGATAAGTGTCTCACAGACATTGCTGCCCTGGCTGACTTTGGACTGCGATCCTCAGGTTTCATCCTTTTGAATAGCTAGGATTAAAGCCATGAGTCACCAGCACCCAGCTTGTATTTCTTTTATTTTATGTCCCAGCCCTGGGGCTTGAACTCAGTGCGTGGACACTGTCCCAAAATTTTTGCTCCAAATTAGCATGCTAGTACTGGAGCCATAATTCCACATTCGGCTTTTTCTATGTATGTGGTACTGAGGACTTGAACCCAGAGCTTCATGCATGTTAGGTAAGCACTCTACCACTGTTGCAGGACAGCCACAACACAAGCAGTGCTCTGGAAGGGCAATGGGATGATAATGGAACAGACTGAGAGAAGGCCAATGATGAATCTCTCTTGATTCCAGCAATAACCTTAGCTATAGACACTTTCTAGATCTGTCCAGTGCTTGCATCACATTGTTCTAGGACTCACTGTGCCAACAAGTGCAGACCATATGCCTTTCCTCATTCTAGTTCAACCTTTGTCCACCAAACACCTAGAGGTAAGCCCCCAGGCCCAGAAGCTAAAAGGAACACTCCCTCCAACAAAAAGCGAAGTACATATAGCACTGAAGGTTGGAGTCCATGGTTGTGGAGCTTTTGCTCACAGCTTGCCAGCTCCTGGCACCTCAGGGTCTGTACCATTTCCCCCTTTTTCATTTTGTAAATTGAGCAAGTGTCTATCAGCCTGAACCTGGAAAAAGCAGCAGAATGGAAGAAAAAAGATATACCAAAACAAGAAACAGGAAAATGCTTAAGAAATAGCAAAACGAGTGCTATTTCCCCAGGTGAATCCCTGCAGGTAATGGAGAACTGATACAGCTAAGCCTGTGTGATGGAGTGACCAATACCAGATATCTGACCCTGAAGCTGCGTAATGTCTAAGTTCAAATTATCAGAAGGCCAGATTCCTCAAATATGTCACTGGATATTGGTCCAAATCATACTTCCATCATATTCAAGAGGGATAACACATGTACTGACAATTAGCATGACACATCATTTTTAACTAGGTCTTTAACAGGTCTATGTGATTATCAACATGCATCATTGCTGTTTCTAAATCATAAAACATATCACAATCATTTTATCTATTCCCATATGCATCCCAAGGGTACCAGAAACATTTCAAACTAAAGTATTAACATGTTGTGCTGTATATATGGTTTCTACAAGGATCATAGGAGAAGCAGGAGTGCTAGCAAGAAGAGTCAGGGTAGCAATAATGAGGGCAACCAATATTCCCCAAAATCTGCAGCAATGGCTAAGAGTCCTCTGAACCTCAATAGCAAACAGAGACCCAAACTTATTATACCATGGTTCTATCAACTGAACATGCAATGTAAGTTAAGGGGATTGCATAGTAAGCTAGCATTACTCATGCAGTTAGTGAGAACACAATTGTTCCTGCAAGAGGCATGAAACACCACCCCACCCTTGAAAACCATACCCAGCCCCACTACTAGCATATATGGCTACATAACACAAGCTTGCACAGTAAATGATACAAAACCATGAAACAGGACAGGTCTCTGAAACAGATGTATGGGATGGTGGGAGGCATTAGTTCAAATAGGCCTCATGGCAGCAGCCAGGCTCAAGTTGTCAGGGTGTGCTTGTCCACACAAACTGACAAACACGGGAGCCAGCAAGGTACCACTGATCACATCACTCCTCTGAGACCTGCCTTACATACTGGGAGACTCCTACCACCAGAACAATGGACAAGATGTGAAATCCACAGGCCCTCCAGGGCAATGGATCATCGCAACCATGGGAATCGCTGGGCATAGTAGAACCCAAGAAGGATGCACCACATCTCCTGCCAAAGGAGTTTTACAAGTGTTATGCATAAGCTCCATCTTTTTCCATTGGTTCACCTTTTCTTCCCAAGGAAGTCAGAACCATAATCTATCCCTGAATACCTTACCGTACTTGTACCTTCTACCTCAGGATCTGCAATAGTCAATAACTGTGATCAATGAAGTAGAGGATATAATATTTGTATAATAATGGGAGTTACATCTGTGAGCAATGAACAATTCAAAAATAATGTAAGAAGTAAATTCTATTTATACTAGTACAATAAACATAATACTTAGAAATGAATGTTTGAAAAATGTAACCAAGAACAATGACAACTATGGGACCCAGCTAGTCTAGGAAGCACCTATTTTTACCTGATCCTTACGTCCTTGCCTCTCAGGAACTTACTTTTAACTTTTACAGAAAGAAAGAATTATTTTTCCTTCATATTTTATAGGTGCTCCAATGTTGCTGTCTATACATGCAAAAGTGCCTCACGATCTCCATTTTCATGAGGAATAGCTAAGGCCCACTAAAAGAGGGATGGAAAACCCTTACACTGGAGGACTGAATATCAGGCATGAATATTTCCTACACAATCTTTCCCAATCATGATGTGGGGAAAGAATCATCAACAATCACAACAAACCCTTAAGAGACAAGCTTAGGATATCTGATATGAGGGAGGGAGGCCAAAGATTTATTTCACAGTGTAATGGATACAGTCTGAGAAGACAAGTCTGAGGTCCCCTAGATATGTGGCCTAGACTTGCTGACAGCAACTTCTAGGGTCAGAGAAGCGGTAGAAAATCAAAATATAATAGGATATGCAAAACAGAAAAGTAAAAACAGACTAGTTTGGAGCAAGTAATCAAGCTTCACATGAACATAGACCTGCCCTGCACTCTACCTCCTCCCACATTCATCCTGATCTACCTAGACAACCAGGTTTTTGAAGAGTCTTGGAGGAGGAGTACCATTTTCTAAGAAACCCCTGGGAGGAAACTTTTCACTAGTCCCCTGAAGCAATTAATAAAAGAAAGGCAAGTACAGCACAGCAAATGCTCACAGACAGTACCTAAGCTCTGAGTTCAAGCCACAGGACCAACAACAAAACGAGGGGAAAAAACCTTTTAAGGAAAGGCAAATTTCAGACACAAATAACAAAACTCTTTAAAATATCATAGATGGAATTTGGGAGTTTCTGGGAAAGTAATGAGTAGAGTTTGACAAATGTATTTAATTCAAAGATTATAAAGTATATCTGTCTTTAAATTCTGTTATTTTATTCCTATATATATATATTAGAGCAGGGAACAATGATGCCAGAATGAATCAGTTTACTGTCTGCAAATACCTTTTTTTTTTTTTTTTGGTCGATCTTGTGGCTTGAACCCACCCTGAGCGCTGTCCCTGCTTTTTTCAGCTCAAAGTGAGCCCTCTACGACTGGAGCCAGAAGGCCACTTCCATTTTTTTGGTGGTTAGTTGGAGATAAGGCTTATGAATTTTCCTGCCCAGGCTGGCTTTGAACTGGGATCCTCATATCTCAGCTTCCTGAGTACCTAGGATTACAGGCATGAGCCATTGGCACCCAGCTGCAAATACCTTTGTAAAGTGAGAGGGGAGATATTCAAAACTTTAAGGAAAAACAGAGACATAATTTACATTCAGCAGAACGTACTTTTTGAACAGAAACCAAAATAAAAACTACGTAGTTTCATAACCTCAATTATATTAAAAGAACTAAGAATTAAAAAGCCAAATTATGCAATGCTCCTAATTCATTTGTGTTTTTAATTGGTCTCACAATATTTATGTTGGTAAACTGAATTTTCAAGAAGAAACTCACCTAAGTTCACACAGATGGGAAAGAAAGGCCCTCATGCATCCTTGCACACTTAGGACCAAGTGCCTTGTGCAAGTCAAAACCTGTAACAAGCCCACTTCCTCTAGGTGAATTGTGCATCGCATTCTGGGAATTGTAGTTTCTTTTGGGGCATAGATCCTTTGAAAGCATGGGGAGGGAAGAGGCACCAGTGCCTCCTTGCCCACTGTTGGTGTTTTTATTTTGCAAATTCGGGTTACTTTGCTTTTTCCTTGCTGCTGGAAATGCTCTGAAGTACAGCTTTGCACTTCATAGTCATAGCCAAAAGATCAGAGCCCAGCTTCTCTTTTTCAGGGGAACTTGGGAGCTGTAACTGGAACGATCTGAGGCTCCTAGCCAGAGTCTGCCCATCCCATCTTTCCCCATTCTGGGGTGGATGATATTTTATGAGCTCATGGGTTTGTGCTGCCATTAGCAGGTGCCAGAAACTGGCTCACAAACCACTGAGTTTCGAGACAAGGAGAGTCAGGAGTTGTGCGTTTATATTCCTGAACCTAGAGATTCTGGTACTCAGCCATGTGACTTTATAAACTTGCTTTTTGTGAATTGAAGCCAATGAATGGTAAACATTCCTTGAAAATGTCTTATATAAACATATTGATCCTCTTTTCATCCTCTGCACTTCCTATGGCTTTTGTTTTGTTTTTTGTTTTTGTATTTTTTTGGTCCGGTTGTGGGGCCTGCACTCTGAGCCTGGGAGCTGCCCCTCAGCTCTTCAGCTCAAGGCTAGCGCTCTACCATTGAGCCACAGTGCCACTTCCGGCTTTTTTCTTTTTGCTTATGTGGTGCTGAGGAATCGAACCCAGGGCCTCAGGCTTGCGAGGCAAGCGCTCTACCACTGAACCACCTTCCCAGCCCTTCCTATGGCTTTTGAAACTTTCAAAATGCTGCTGGCACAGATATAGTCCAATTGATGTGTCTGTTCTGACAAATTACAATTTCTCCACTAATATAATTAGCCTATTTTACATCACTTAAAATGAGAGAGACTGGCTGGGCAGGTGGTTCAGTGGTAGAGTGCTTGCCTTGCGTGAATGAAGCCCTGGGTTTGATTCCTCAGAACTACATAAGCAGAAAAAGCAAGCAGTGTACTGTGGCTCAAGTGGTAGAGTGCTAGCTTTGAGCTGAAGGTCCAAGGGACATTGCCCAGGCTCAGAGTTCAGGCCCCACACCGACGAAAAAAAATGAGAGAGATTGCCTATACATGCACACCAAAAAAATTGTTAAAATACAATTTGAATACAATACAATGCCCTAGATATGTGTCTGCCTGTCCTGATTCTTGAACTCAAGGTCTGGAATATGACCTTGAATTTATTTGGTTCAATGTAAATTTTCTGCCACTTAAGCCGCATTTGCACTTCTCATTACTTTGGTAGTTTATTGGAGATAAGTCTCTCAGATTTTTATATTCCCCTGGCTTCAATCTGTGATCCTTGTAGCGTTCCTTCATGTCTATCCCAGGGAACACAAGCAGGCACAGGAGATAGATTATTATAAGGTTTATTAGCATTTGTCCCTCTTCTGGTTGCAACACTATGAGCCTAAATTTGATATATGGCCAGATTTAACTAAGTATACTAAATGTCATGATTTGGGCCACAAATTAGGGACCCTCTAAAGAATGGCAAAGAAGCACAGTTGCTTAGAAAAGATTTGAAACACATAAAGTACAAAACTAAACAAAAGTAACTATGAAGTACTAGAGTTCATGCCTTTCTGTTCAGCACCTTGCCCATATGCTCTGGTTAATGGCTAATAGGTGATAAACATCGAAACCAATTGTATTTCTTAAAAATAGAGGTAAAGCTGAAAACAAGTGCCTATTGTCATAGCTCATCATCCAAAAAAACAAGATCAGGCGACCAGCTGGTGACCACCCAAGAACGAAGCCTTGCAGCAAGATTGTGTAACCTTTTGCTCTTTCTCATGGAGACTTTTGCTATAAAAGCTTCTTATCCTCTGCAATAAATCCCACTAGGCATCCACTCCTCTTGTGTGTGAGTTGTCTGTTTGCCATCTCCCCACCTATTCCAGTTACCTCCATTAGGTGTCTTCCGTCGTCCCGACAGAGCCGGTCCGCGGCACTAGTATAAATAGAATTTACTTCCTACATTATTTTTGAATTGTTTATTGCTCACAGAATAAGTCTAATTATTTGTTATACCAAGATTATATCCTCTTCCTTCATTCATCTCAATGATTGTCTGTTGCAGATCCTGAGGTAGCATGTACAAGTATGGTAAGGTACTCAGGGATAGATTATGGCTCTGACTTCCTCTGGAGGAAAAGGTGAATGAATGGAAAACATGGAGCTCATGCATAACACTTGTAGAATTCCTTTGGCAGGAGATGTGGTGCACCCCTCATGGGTTCCACTATGCCCGGAGATTCCTGTGGTTAATCTGATCCACCACCATGGAGGGCCTGTGGAATATGGAGAGCCTGTGGATTTCACATCTTGTCTACTGTCGTGCTGGTGGAAGTCTCCCAATATGCACTGCATGACTGGGCTCAGAGGAGGGCTCAGGCCCCCATGTTTGTCAGCCTGTTTGGACAAGCTCACCCTGACATCTGCAACTGGCTGCTGCTGATGCTTTTTGGAATAATGCCTCTCTTCATCCCATACCTCTGTATCAGAGACGTGTACTGTTTCATGGTTTTGTATCATTTACTGTGCAAGGTTGTGGTATGTATCTATACATGCTGGTAGTTGAGCTAGGTATGGTTTTCAAGGGTGGGGTGGTTTTTGATGCCTCTAGCAGGAACAATAGTGTTCTCACTAACTGCATAAATACTCCGAGATTACTATGCAATCACCTTAACTTATGTTGCCTGTTTAATTGATAGAACCATGATGGTATAATAAGTTTGGGTCTCTGTTTGCTATTGAGGTTTAGAGGGTGCTTAGCCATTGCTGCAGATTTTTGGGAATATTGGTTGCCAGCATTTTTGTTACCCTAAATGTTCTTGCTAGTGCTACTGCTTCTGCTGTGAAACTTATCCAAACCATATATACAGCACAACATGTTAATACTTTGGCTTGATATGTTTATGCAGGTGGGCTTAGATAAAAAGATTGTGATATGTTTTATGATTTGGAAACAGCAATGATGTATGTTGATAATCAGGTAGATGTGCTAAAAACCCAGTTAAAAATGATGTGCCATGCTAATGGTTAGTACATGTGTGTTATTCCTCTTAAATAGGATGGAAATACGATTTGGGCCACTATCCAGTGACATATTTGAGCAATCTAGTCCTTTGATAAGTTTTTTTTGCGTCCGGTCATGGGGCCTGAACTCTGTGCCTGGGTGCTGTCCTTCAGCTCTTCACCTCAAGGCTAGCGGGCTACCACTTGAGCCACAGTACCACTTCCGGCTTTTTTCTTTTTGCTTATGTGGTGCTGAGGAATCGAACTCAGGACCTCATGCATGCAAGGCAAGCGCTCTTCTACTGAGCCACCTTCCCAGCCCTCCTTTAATAAATTAAGCTTAGACATTAGGCAGCTTCAGGGTCAGAAATCTGATATTGGTCACTCCACCCTATGGGTAGCACACCCTGCAGACCTAGCTGCATCAGTTCTACATTTCCTGCAGGGATTCAACCTGGGAAATAGCACTCTTTTTACCATTTCTTAGGCATTTTCCTGTTTCTTGTTTTGGCATTCCTTTTTGTTCCGTTCTTCCTGAGATGTATGATCTGCTGCTTTTTCCTGGTTCAGGCTGATAGACACTTGCTCAAATTACAAAATAAAAAGGAGGACTTGTTACAGACCCGGCGGTGCCAGGAGCTGGCAAGGTGTGAGCAAAAGCTCCACAACCATGGACTGCAACCTTCAGGGTTATAAGTACTTGCCCTTTTCATAGGAGGGAGTGTTCCTTCTAGCTTCTGGGCCTGGGGCCTTACCTGTAGGAGTTTGGTGGACAAAGATTGAAGTAGAATGAGGAAGGATGCATATGATCTGCAGTTGTTGCCACATTGAGTCCTAGAACAATGTGATGCAAGAACTGGACAGATATAGAAAATGCCTATAGCTAATGATGTTGCTGAAATAAGAGAGATTCATCATTGGCCTTGCCTCTGTCTCTTCCATTATTATTCCCTTGTTCTTCCGGAGCACTGCTGGTGTTGTGGCTGGCCCCAGCAGTGGTAGTATGCTTACCTAGCATGCATGAAGCCCTGGGTTCAAGTCCTCACTACCACATACACAGAAAAGCAAAATGTGGTATTGTCACTTAAGTAGTAGGGTGCTAGTCTTGAGCAAAAGAAGTTCAGTGACAGTGTCCATGCACTGAGTTCAAACCCCTGGGTTGGGACATAAAACCCAAGAAATGCAAGCTGGGTGCTGGTACCTCATGTCTGTAATCCTCACTGTTCAATAGGCTGAAACCTGAGGATCCCAGTTCAAAGTCAGCCTGGCCAGCAACATGTGTGAAACACTTATCTCCAGTGACCACTAGAAATCCAGAAGTGTGTTGTGGCTCACATGGTAGAGCACTTGAGCTCAGACATGGTTGCCAGGCTCAGAGTACAAGTGCCATGACCGACCAAAAAAAAAAAAAAAGGATAAAAATATAAATAAATGCATCAGAAATATACGCTTGAACAATGAAAACTACACTTCACATGTTGTCTTGGAAGCACTAAAGTTCTTTCTGATCCTTTTCTCCTCACCTCTCAACAATTTACTTTTACAGGATGAAATTAGTTTTTCTTTATATTAAAAGAGGTGCTTTTAAGTTGAAGTCTATACATCCAAATATGCCCTTTGATTCCCATTTTCATGAGGAATAGTTCAGGTCCACAAAAGAGACATGGAAAACACATACACTGGAGCACTAAAATCAGTTGTGACAGTTTCCAATCCAAACCATCCCAATTATAGTGTAAGGATCACCAAAAATCACAATAAACCCTTAAGAGACAAGTATAGGATCTCTGATTATGAGAGATGGAGACTGTTGCAGACCCTGGGGTGCCTGCCAGAAGCAGGCAAACTGTGAGCAAAGGATTCATGGCCATTGACTCCCACCCTCAGGACTGCAAGTCCTTGCCCTTTCTTGGTTTGAGGAAGTGTGTGTTCTAGCTGTTTGGCCTGGGGTTTTAACTGAAGGGAGGCTTTGGTAGGAAAGATAGATTGAAATAGAATGAAGAAAGATGTGTGCTGTTTGCACTTTTTGGCAGAGTGGGCCTAGACAAATATTACACAAGCATTTGAGAAATATAGCAGAATTGTGCCATCAGCTATCTCTCTGTATCCTTAATTATTATCCCATTGGCCCACAGAAATCTTGCTTGTGCTTTGATGGGACTGTGGCAGAAGACAAAGATTTATTCCACAGCTTAATGGATAAGGTCTGAGAGGACAAGTCAGAGGTCCCCTAGATATGTAGCCTAAAGCTACTGAGAGGAACTTTTAGGATCAGAGAAGAGGTAAGAATTCTAAAGAGATTTTCACCTGCAAAATGAGAAGACAAGAGCAGACTGGTTTGTAAATGATTAAGATTCACATCAACATAGACCTACAATAAACTTCACTCTTCTACTCACCTGCATTCATTCTGACCCCCAAACCACTCTCTTTGTAGGAAAATTGGGGAAATGTGCCATGTTCTTAAGAATCCCTGTGAGGAAATTTTTCACTAGTTATCTGAAGAAATTATTAATGGAAATCCAAGTAGAGCACAGCAAATGCTCACAGACAGTGCTCAAACTCTGGGTTGAAGCCTCAGGACCAACAGCAAAAAGAAAAAACATAAAACCCTTAAATGAAAAGCAAAATTCAGAAACAGCCAAAAACTCATTTTCATTTAATAGATAGAATTGGGGATTTTCTGGAAAATTAATTGTTAGTTTTTTGCGAAATCCAAGTCAACACAAGGATTATGGTGCATATCCACATAACCATCTTCCTATTCTATGCCTGTGTGTACATTACAGCAATGGAAAATGACCTGGTATAAGTTCAGTGTCTATAAGTAGCTTTGTAAGATGAGAGGGGAGGTATTAAACAATGTAAAGCTAAACAGAGATATAATTTACATTCAGCAGAACACAGGCATAGAACAAAAAAATGGATGAGAAACACAGTCTCATAACCTCAATTTCATTATTAGAACTAAGTACCAAAAAGTCAATGCATCCAATTCTCCCCATATATATCCACTTTCTGGTTTGTCTTACAATATTTCACGAAGGAAACATTAGTTTTGAAAAAGAAACTCAACTTAGCTTCCACAGCAGGGAGAGAAAAGTCGCAATGCATCCAAGCACTCTTGTGACCAGAGGTGTGGCAAGGTGGCGCCGAGCATTGTGGGAATTGTAGTCTCCTTGGAAAACTTTTGGTTTGAAAGTCCTGAGTTGTTTTTGTTTTTTGGAGGGCGGAAGTGGAGGAGAGATCCTTTTGCGCATGCGTCTCCCCGCCCCTCATGGGCGTTTTAAATCTGCCCCTTCTGGATTCTTTCCCTTTGCCTTGCTGCTGGAAGTGCCCTGAGGTACAGTTTGGCCTTCCATAGGTGGGAGCCAGGGGGCAGGCACCCAGCTCTGTCCAGTGGAGCTTGGGAGCTCTAACTTGAAGGAATCTCAAGCTTTGGAACTGATGTCAGGTAGGAACTGTGCGATTGCTGCAGGAGTCTGTCCTCCACGGGTTTCTTTTTCTGTTTCTGTTTTTTTTGGTCATTGGTGGGGCTTGAACTCTGGGCCTGCAAGCACCATTCCTGAGCTCCTCAGCTCATAAGGAGAGCTTTACACTTGAGCCAAAGCGCCCGCTTTCCCCTCCACGCTTTTCTCCAGTCTGGGGTTGATAATTTGCTTGAGGTTCAGGAGTTCGTGCTGCCATTAGCTTCTGGGCCCTGAGGTGCAAGAACCTGGTTCCCAAATGTCTGAGAGCAAGCTTGGTGATTCTGCAGACAAGGAGAGCCCAAGAGCTGTGCATTTGTACTCCAAGACCAAGGGATTCTTCTGTTAACGCACGTTACTTTATTTTCTTTGCCCAGGTGGAAGAGGAGTACAGGAAGTATTCTAGTGAAATTGTGAGGTGTGTGCCTGCCTTGAGTCCTCTTACATTGCAGTTGTATTTGGGGCTTCTGTGTTGTTTCTCCTAGAGGTATTTTAATCTTTTTGGCTTGAGGTTTTAATCTCCTGGCTTGAGTTCACAGATGTTTGTTTACCATCCTGTTTCTAGAGACAGTTGTACAGGGGATATTGGAGTAGTGAGTGCTGGTCCTGTATTTTTAGGAATGAAGCCTAGCAATGTTTGAAGCAGAGCACCCTATGAATAAGAATCTCCATCCTAAATAGACAGACCTTTTCAATTCTGAGAAGCCCAAAAGGGAAGGAGCAGAAAAGCACAGGAAGGGGAAGATGTTGCTAGCTTTCCTTGCCTTATGCAAAAATTGTTTCTCCTTCACTGAGCACCAGATTCACGTGGTACTCTTTCCTACACCAGATTCACGTGGTACTCTTTCCTACACCACTGTCAATCATTTTGTGTTGTTGCAAGATTTAAGCTAATTTCTAGGAGTCGTGATGGGCTGGCTTGAGGAATAACCCAGAGGCTAGTTATCAGAGGGTACCTGAGGCTTGTGGTTTGGGAAGGTGGGGTAATTGTTATGACTGAAAATATCTATTCATGTAGTAATCACTAATCCTCTTCTTGCTAATTTATTCAGCCTGGGTTACCACTATAATTTTTAGTATGTATTCATTGAAACTTATCTTAAATGTCCCATCCATGGATTTGTTAATGCTAGCTCTAATGTGTTGGCTGTGCCTCGTAGTTCAGAAAGTGTTGGTCGGGGACATTTGGCCTTAAATGAAAAATCACAGAAGAAAACTTGAGGTAATATGTCTTACTCAAGGTTGTATGTTTTGTAGGTGATGATTATCTTCAGGCGTGTCACTCCTATATGGAGTATTTTATGTTGTATCTTTAGGATGGCCAAGGATCTTCCCATGACTGTTTAGGGAAAGAACATTAGGGACGTTTCAAACCTGGGTTTACCTCATCTTTACTCATGTTCCTTTGGCCAAAGCATGTTAAATGGCAAATTGGAAATCATTGCATATGTTTGCAATGGATACAGTGAAATGTGCCATTTGACAACCATTATTGAAATAGTATAGCACCAGAAATATATTCTGTACATAGTTTCCTCTGTAACTTTGGGTGAAACCTACTGAGTTACATCATACATGCTTTCCATGATGTTTAAATATGTAAATGAATGAGGTAGAAAACAAATTCCAATGGATTCCTAGGATACCTTTGCATTAAAAAAAGCAGTTCATACATCCTGAAGTATATTCAGTAATAATTACTATTAGTGGCAATGTGATATGTTTTTGCTTTCAGTTATATGATATTTTTTGTAGGAACATTCAGTTTAATAAATGTAGTATGTACATAAACATAGAAATAAGTTGGTTTAATAATATCTATCTACCAGGAAATGGACTGCATTTGTATTTATTGTAGACTTTAATGCTCTGCCTGAGACATTAAAGATTCTTCTCTTATAAGAAGTCGTTGCCATTTTCCAGCCCATGTATTGTGTTGCAAGAGGAAATTCTGGGCCGAAAGTCTCACAGATTCATTTCTGAATTTGTCATTTGTCTTGTATCCCAGCCATGCTTCCAGAATCTTCTGCTCATTGTCAGCAGCAAGACAGAATGAATGGATCTCTGGTGAGTTGTTTTTTTATTTCTCATTTGTTTTTATTCCATTATATGAACCTAAAGATGTTCAAGAATTTAAAACAATTCCAACCACACAGATTCAGCCTCAGGAACATATTCATATGGCTTATAGAGTATCAGATTAAGATTGCTTGTAGGTTTAGCAGATTAAATGGTTATATTCTTTCTAAGTTGAATGCAAATTAGCTTCAGAATGTCTAGGTTTCATCTTGCCATAAAATGTAATCAAATCTGTTATGTGATGTAATGACACTGAGCAGGTTACTTCTCATGGAAGGTGAAGGATAGCTTGCAAACAGATCACATCCTCATGAGCAACATTAAACTATTTCAATGAAATTTTCCTGGAATTGCTGAAATAGTGTTATGGACAGACACACATTCATGTGTTCTTAAGGAATGATTAACCTATATGTACTTAAATTACTCTCCATATATAGTACTTGGTCGAACTTCATGGTCTTGGTCTTACTTGAAACTTAGGCTATATTTGTTGCTAAACTTTATGGTCTTTCTACAAATTCCTGTTTGTTTTCTAAAGTATCCTCACAAAATTTCTTTCCTCTATTTTCTCTCTCTATTTTTGATTTTCTACTCACTAGTGTTGATTATTTTTTCTCTTTCTCTCTCTTTGTATCTATCTTTCTATCATTTTTTCTTACTTTTCTCATTCCCTTTTTCCTCCATATGTGTCTCAGTTGTTTCTTTTCTTCAAATGGTCTATCTGGGAACTATTTTTTCTTAGTGATCAGGTTTACTTTGCTGACATGGCTCTTAGGTTTGACATTTTTCTTACCCATTGTATAGGAAAATTGTTCCCTAGAGAGTTCTACAGGATTCCAAAAACAAAATTAGAAAATCACAAAAACATAAACAGATAGACTTAGGGAAAACCAGGGTTCCAAAGGCTCTCTGGCACTTGGTCCGTTGGTGCCAGCAAGCAAGCATAGTTCCTTGAGTGCACACAGGGAAGATTACCATTGATAACATGCAAAAATGAAATATCTATATTAGTAGTACAATCAGAGCCACAACAGGTTGTGAGGAAAACATGTTTTCTAATCTCCTGAGACAGAAGACTGGCTCCCAGAGAAAATGCAGACATGAAGTTCACCTTACCTAGCCTTGAAGGTGAACAGCAGCTCAGTTTCAGATGCTATCTTTCTATCTTTCCAACAGTAAGGAAAAGGCTTGCCCTCCAGTCTCTTAACCCTCTCCAGAATTCTCTTTTAACCCTTCTGTGGCCAGCTCTCAGTGTTCTCATTGCAGTCAGGCTGGAATTCCAACCTCTCAAACCTTTTCCCCCTTCAGCTCAACTTCAGAGTTCCCCACAGAAAAGTATTTCCTTTGCCCAACTTATAAACTACAAGAAAATCAGTTTTCTCCTGATTCTGTTATCTTTGGTCTAACTTCATTTGATGTGGTATTCTGTTTTGTCTTTCCTTCCCACTACTTTTGAATATTTTAATTCACTGCCAGTATATGATAGGAACTGGTTTTGATAAAAAATAAAATACAGTGACAAGGTGTTCCTTATTAGAAATATCACTTGTTGCAAAATCTCACGGATGATTTCTCAGGAATTGATTTGGATCTCTGAGGAATTTTGCGATTAACTAACACAAGTGGAAATATATCCTTAGGGATCTACTGGAGAAATGACTCAGAAATATGTGACACATTGGAGCATTTGTTCATATTCATCATTTTTTGTCACATTGAGTATTCCTTGAGCTTCTATACATTTTCCTCCACCTTCCATGAAGTCTATTAAAATGAAAATATTGTAAAGAATATTTTATTCCCCTCCCACATATATTTTGTATTGTAGAATGTAGGCAAAGTTTACAAAACTTCATGGTAGCAGTTCTTTTTTACATAGGATGGAAATATCAGGGTATCTGTGACCACTTTTCAATATTTAGTATTTAAACCTAGGATATTTTTATATGTGAACTCAATTAAATCTTATATGGGCAAAATAAATCATTAGATACTTTCTGGAGTACTATTAGTATTTTTTAATATTTATGTGGACACTGCTTCTCATAGGTCTAGTAATGTTCTATGTTCTGTATTCCATGTCATATCCTGAATGTGTTCTGCTTGCTTATGAGAGTACCTGTTAATAGAAAGTCTAAATAGGATTTAGGGTGAAGCAGTATATGTAAATGCAGAAAAAATATTTCTTTAATTCATTGTTACCCTTATATGTACTAAAATTTTATCAAAAAATGATAATATAATTTTTCACATACCTCCTTAGACTTATTGTTGTCATGCCAGATTATTGTCTCCTTAGAGTTTTTATCTTGTCTCTATTGCTAGCAGCAGAAATGTGTTTGCATGCATTAGGGAAACTGTAATTTTTTATTGGTCTTGGGGCTTGAATTCTGGGCCTGGTTGTGGACCCTCAGCTCTTCAGGTCAAAGTGAGTGCTCTACCACTTCAGTCACAGTGCTACTTTCAGTTTTCTGGTGGTTTATTGGAGATAAGTGTCTCATGGACTTTCCTGCCTGGGCTGGCCTTGAACCTAGATCCTCAGACCTCAGCCTCCTGAATAACTAGGAGGATAAGCCACCAGTGCCCTGCCAATCTGTGTGTTTTAATGACCAGGTTCATATATTGTCCAATATTTCTAATTTGCTATTTAATTTTCCCAGTGAATAGATAACACAGCAAGCTGCAAACATTTTGTGTAAGACAAAAGCATACCTGCAGCATAATGAAGTTCCAGATTGGAATTCTCATGACCTAGGTCTAATTTCTTGATGGAAATGTGCCATTACAGAAGCTGATGTCATTTGATGATGTGGCTGTGTACTTCACCTGGAAGGAGTGGCAGGTTCTGGATCCTGGTCAGCGGACCCTTCACAGAGATGTAATGCTGGAGACCTATAGTAACCTAATGTCCTTGGGTGAGCAAAGGTCACTTTTTCTTGGAAGACCAAGTGCTTTTATTTTAGTAGACATTTGACTGTTTATGTTATCTAGGTATAAGGTTCCAGTCCATTCCCAGGTAAAAAACTGCTAGTATAAAAGCCAGCCAAATTCAGGTCTGGGAGCTTGGTGTTGTTTGCCTTTGGCACTACTGCACGAACCACAACTCCATTTTGGGTTTTGTTTTGGAGTATATTCTGGGTTTCCATGCCCAGGTTGGTTTCAAGCCTACCTCTTCTGATCTCACCTCCTCAATGAAGGATTAAAGTTGTAAGCCTTTGAACCATAACATTTTCTAAAAAAAAAAACTAAAAGAGATTCCAGTCCATGGGAAGTGTCATTTCTTTGTAAGGGAAACTTCAACTTCATTATATGTAACTCAAGACCTAATTTTATTCTCAATCTTTAAGATTTCTAATCAATAGTTGGACAAAAGTTCTAAACTATGATCCAATAATAGGAGACTGACTTCCCAGACTTGGGGTAATTATTATAGGTGGATCTACAGTCTAGATAGAATATACATTACTACTGACAGTATGATCTGGAAATCAGTAGGTGAAAGTGTGTATTTGTAAGCCAAACTTGACACAGAGTTTAGTGCATCAAGATTGGAATTCTAGATACTCTGGAGGCTGAAATCTGAAGATTTTGGTTTGAAGCCAGCAACTGTGGAAAAGTGACCATGAAACTCTTATCTCCAATTAACCATTCAAAAACTAGAATCGTAGGCAAGACTCAAACTAGTAGAATGCTAGCTTTGAACAAAAGAGCTGAGTTCAAGCCACACAACGGACACAATAAACTCAAAGCTGGGGGAAACTCCACCATGGAGTTATTAAGAATAGAGAAACCATGGGCTGGGAAGATGGCTCAGGAGTAGAGTGATTGCCTTGCATGCTTGAGGCCCTGTGTTCGATATCTCAGCACCACATAAGCAGGTGTTGTGGCTCAAGTGATAGAGTGCTAGCCTTGTGCTTAAGAGCTGAGAGACAGCTCCCAGGCCCAGAGTTCAGGCCCCACAACTTGAGCGCCCCCCACACAAACAATTGAGAAACCAGATTTAGGAGCAACCTTGTGAACAGGATGTCTGTGACCTTACATTAATGATGACACAACAAGAGCAATTGTTCTTATTCACAGGGCACTGTGTTCCTAAACCTGAATTGATTGTGAAGCTGGAGCAAGGTGCAGAACCATGGATAAGAGAAACCTCAGACAAGAATTTTACAGGTGAGTTAAAGCATCTTGAATGGTGATGATGGATCCAGAGCCCAGTATGTTTATATTCTGCAGTACAGAGCAATAGTATTCCTAGTGCCCCTGAGTCATGTGTGGCAGAGAACTAGGTGATCCTTTGTCTCAAGGAATTGTCAATCCAGAATGCACGTGGAGACACACTCAATTTGGTGTGCCAGTGTAGGTAGTGTTAGCAATTCCCTTTTTCTGTAGAGAAGTCATTCATAAAGAGAAAAAGAGAATAAGAAATGTAGAAAGGAGATCTCATTTTCTTTTAAACTAGTATGATGCAGGTAGGAGGAAAATAGCGGTATGCTAGGGCTGCTATCCTCTGATGGGGACAATTTCTTATCACTGGTCCTGGGCATAGAACGTGATTCAGAATGGTAGCGTTAAGAGTATGGAGATGAATAATTTCAGGAAATATTTCCTGGGAAAACATATAATAATCTGAAATACAGAAAAACATTATTTTGCATTGTAAAATGTCAGTACTACTTTCTTAATTACTACATTGCAGAGAAAAGTATATATTCTGCATAAAGCAATGCTTTGATATTTGAAAATCTAGTAACAGAATATGAGGAAATATTGTTATTGTAAGGAATTTGTGGGTCTCATTTATGTTTTTGTCTATTTTTCTATTATTCATTTTAGATGTCCCAGTAATGGAGGATGTGATTAGCACCTGTCAGGAAAGTCACAATAAATATCTCTCTGAAGTAGCAGTCATGAATAGTAACCCAGGGGAGGAAAAAGTGAGACTTACAAGAAGTTTTCCTTTGAGCTCCATACAGAAGTCAGAACTGATTAAGAATAATGGGAACTCCTTAGGGATGAGGATAGAAAAGGTCACTGGGTGTCAGAAAATGGGTGTTTTCAGTGAACCTGGTAAGATGTGTGCTGCCTATAGTCCTCATGTGTCTTCTGTAGTTGAAGAATATAAACAATGTGAAAAGTCTTTCACTGAGAAGAAACATCCTGTTGTCCCTCAGAGAGCACACACAAGAGAGAAACCTCATGAATGTAACCTGTGTGGAAAGTGTTTCACCCAGAAATCAAAGCTTAATTGCCACCAGAGAACACACACAAAAGAGAAACCTTTTCAATGCAACATTTGTGGAAAATCTTTCACCTGCAAGGCATATCTTACTAGACACCAGAGAATACACACTGGAAAGAAAATTTATGAATGTAACTTATGTGGAAAGTTCTTTACCTGGAAGTCAACCCTCACTGTCCATCAGATAACACACACAGGAAAGAAACCTTATGAATGTAACCTGTGTGGAAAGTGTTTCACCCAGAAATCAAAGCTTACTGTCCACCACAGAACACACACAGGAGAGAAAATGCATGAATGTAACTTGTGTGGAAAGTTCTTTACCTGGAAGTCAACCCTCACTGCCCATCAGATAACACACACAGGAAAGAAACCTTATGAATGTAATGTGTGTGGAAAGTCTTTCACCAAGAAATCAAAGCTTACTGTCCACCACAGAACACACACAGGAGAGAGACCTTATGAATGTAACCTGTGTGGAAAGTGTTTCACCAAGAAATCAAAGCTTACTTGCCACCAGAGAACGCACACAAAAGAAAAACCTTTTGAATGTAAGATTTGCGGAAAGTTTTTCACCAACAAGGCATATCTTCCTACCCACCAGAGAATACACACAGGAGAGAAAATTTATGAATGTAACTTGTGTGGAAAGTTCTTTACCTGGAAGTCAACCCTCACTGCCCATCAGATAACACACACAGGAAAGAAACCTTATGAATGTAATGTGTGTGGAAAGTCTTTCACCAAGAAATCAAAGCTTACTGTTCACCAGAGATCACACACAAAAGAGTATCCTTTTGAATGTAACATTTGTGGAAAGTCTTTCACCTGCAAGGCATATCTTACTAGCCACCAGAGAATACACACAGGAGAGAAACTTCATGAATGTAATGTGTGTGGAAAGTCTTTCACCCAGAAATCAAAGCTTACTGTCCACCACAGAACACACACAGGAGAGAGACCTTATGAATGTAACCTGTGTGGAAAGTGTTTCATCCAGAAAGCAAAGCTTACTCGCCACCAGAGAACACACACATAGGAGAGAAACCTTATGAATGTAACATGTATGGAAAGTCTTTCACCAAGAAGTCATACCTTACTTGCCACCAGACAACACACACAAGAGAGAAACCTTATTAATGTAACATGTGTGGAAAGGTTTTCACCTGGAAGTAAAACTTCACTGTCCATCAGAAAACACACATGAAAGAAACCTTATGAATGTCATATGTGTGGAAAGATTTTCAGCTAGAAGCTACACCTTACTGTCCACCAGAGAGCACACACAGGAGAGAAATTTTATGAATGTAACCTATGTGGAAATTCTTTCACCCAGAACATACACCTTTCTGTCCATCAGAAAAAAACCCACCAGAGAGAAATGTTATGTATGTAGTAGGCATGGAAATTCTTTCATCTGGAAGGCAAACCTTAACATCCATCACAGAACACAAGGAGAGAAACCTTATGAATGCAACCAGTGTGGAAAGACCTGGAGTTCACAGCTTAACACACATAAGTTGATTCACACAAATGAAATAACTTAGGATTGTACCAAATGGGGAAAGTCTTTGATCTGTAAGAAAATTGAAATTGCAACACAGAACCAATACAGGATAGAGACCTTATGATATAGCAGATGTGGAGTCCTCCAACTACAAGACACAGCACAGAGTGCATCACAGAACACCCAAAACACACAGAAACACATACTCTCACACACAAAGAAGAGAGAAATCATAAGTAGGAAAAAATGGAAAGGTTTTCTAGAAAATGTCATAACAGTGTACATCAGAGAACAGACACAGATGAGAAAATACAAATATATCAAATGTGGAAAGTCCTTTACTAAGTATTCATAGATCCAAGTTCATATAACACACAGCAGAGAAATCTTCAAAATATTACAAATGTGGAAGGTCTTTGACCTGAAAGGAATACCTCAGTGTTCATCAGAGAACTGACTCACATAGGAGAAAAGAAAGTAGTGAATAGAACACATGTGAAATGACTTTCAATCAGAACTGAGTCTTCAGCATATGTGAGATCATACACAGGAGAGAAATTATGAGTCTAGAAAACATTTTGCCAGAAATCATATCTGTACAGGTATCAGAGACCTGGACACATGACAGAATTTCTGTAAATATAAACATGAGAGGAAGTCTTTCAACCAGAAGCCAACCTTCAGCAATTATTAAAATATTCACCCAGGAAAGAAACCCAATGTAGGAAAATCTTTGTCAGAAAACCTCTGTAAATTATACAGAGAAATTCATCATGGCAGAGGTAAGTTAGGGGTGATGGGAAACCATTCTTCACTCTTCAGCTCTCTTTGAGCCAACATTTGTCATTATGTTGAGTGGGGATGGTGTCCTTCAATATTATCCAAAGCATGTAGAAACAACCAGTCTGGACAAGTAATTAAGAAATTGAAATAATTCACTTGTGCCTTTTATACTAAGGAATGGTGTGTCAAGGTAATTTGAGAAACTCTTCTTAGAAATATGACTTCTAGCCCCTTGGGACTGGATTCAGATCATCTCCAACATGCTTATGAGAACAATAGATGAGTAAATACTGTTATGATTGGAGGCAAGAACATGAGAACAACCATATTTCTACTGCTCCCTTAAGTCTCCCTCTGTATGTGTGATCCATGCGTTATAGTACAAATGACTTACTTATTCCAGTTCAGTTTTTGAATGGAAGATCTAAAGGAAGATATTAGTCCTTAATGCAGTATATACATAGTAGTAAAGTCTTTCTCAGAGGGGTAACAATGCTCAAAAGGAAATGTATTCATGACCTAACTCATAATGGTATAACCAATCTGTACAGTATGTTTACAATATAATATATATTTAAAAATATGATAGATTAATAAAGACTAGAATCTGCATTGTGCCTTGGGGGAGAACCCCAAAGTGTCTCCAGTGCTTGTTCTTTAATTAATCATTGGTGATGAGCAACTGGTGATTGATTCACTCTTAGCCTATTCAGTTGTTCTGCTGAGCAAGCTATTACAAAACACCAGTGTGGATGATGTGTCGCACCTGTGTTATCTCATAGAGGGCCAAAGTGGATAGGACATTAGGGGAAATCATCGAGCACACAAAGATATTGATCAACCTCTCACAAAAATTGAAGTTAACAAAAAAATAAAACCATCTGCCACTTGAGTTACTGCATCACTTCTAGGCCCTGAGAGGAAGGAAGGAAAGAAGGAAGGATAGAAAGAAGGAAGGAAGGAAGGCATGAAGGAGTGATGTGAGAGACGGAAAGAGGAAGGGAAGGAATGAGGAAGAAGGAAGAAATAAACTATTCAAAAGAAGAATGTTTAATTTTTGGTGAATGTGAGAATTATTGTTTCAAAGGTGGGGCTCAAGAAAAATGGCTTTTACAAAAGTTAATTCTTGAACTGTTTACAAAATTATAAGGAAGCTGTAACATTTTATAAATTGACTTAATATTTCAGTAATATTAAGTAAGGAGGTCAGGTGTGGCTGGTGCCCTATTGGGCACATGGTGGATGGTGGGGTCTGGCATCTTGTCTTCATGCAGGGGCAAGGAATACCCCCTTCATCACTTGCCACCCAACTGATAGGTTGGCTGGTTCCCTGGAAGCAGGGGTGAGAATTTGGTTGATATGTTACTCAATCTCTTAGTCCAGTGACTGGGACTGGAATTTCCTGTGGACCTCCCTCCTGCTTAGGCCCTATTTAGGCTGGACCAGCAGGGGCACTAGATGCTATGGTACATGTCTCTGTGATCATGTCCTGTGTCCTGTCTCCTGGCTTGTCTCTGGTCATCATAGTGTGCCAGTTCAGCACTCTTTTCGTGCTGATTGGTTTCTTGGTGTTGTTTTAATTCTTTTTTTTCCTTTCTGTCCTGTTTCCAAGCTGTCTATTTGTGGACTGCAAGTGATTTTTACAACAGGCTGCTTGCAGACTGCTAGCTGTGTAATAAGCACTGCAGTATTCCATCTTCCATAATGTGGCTTCCAACAAATGTACTGTCTTCTTTTACAGAAACACAAAGGTTGACCTAAATTTAGAATTTCTAGAGCCAAGATAGATGCCACTGTATAGTTATATAATTAAAGATATCCTGGAGGCATTTAGAAAAAATGTCTGTTACATCAAAAAGTGCTTAATTAGTAAACCAAGACCAAGACTCCAGAACCTATATAAGCCAGTCATTCTAGATATGTCCACAGCTGTTTTGTTACATGAAGGGCTCTATTTTCACACTTTCATGAAGAAATGTTTTTGTGCCAATATGAGGTCTTCAACTCAGGAACTGAGTTGAAGCCAATGAGAGCTACGTTCACCTGATAACATTTTATTTTTGATTTTATCACTTTTGTTATTATCATTTGGCCAATACTTTTGCTTGAGCTCAAAATTTAAGGGACTTGCTGCTCACTGACTTGGTAAAATACCCTTTCCTTCTTTTAATTTAAAACCAGCAATTAAAAATGAGCAATTACACTCCCTCGTGTGGAATCTTAGCTACTCAGGAAGCTGAAATTACAAAGGTAGTATTTGTAGGCCATCCAATGCAAAAGCTTCATGAAAATGGTATCTTAGCCAATAAAAGGATGGATCTGGTTATATGTGCCTATCTTGTTTGCTACTTGTGATATGTAATTATAAAATTAGTGTGTTGAAAGGCCCAGACAAAGAAACAAGACCCTAAGGTGAAAAATCAGTGATACAAAAGGGCATCTGGTATAGAAGGTAAAGGAAGCCTCACAAATTTTTGCCTCTGAATTCAACCTGAGGACCACGAATATGATCTGTGAAAACAATGCATTCTTCCAAATATTTAGTGGAAGAATTTGGATGTGGTTTACAGAATGATAGGTAAACAGTCCTTTACTGAGATTGCAAAAGGACCTTTGCATATGTCTATATGATGTTATGAATTTTATATCCTATTCTGTGGAAACCATGAGTCCTGCTTGGATCAAGTAGTTAAGATCTCCTGATCTAATGGGGCACTGGTGCTTCACATCAGAATTCTTAGTTGCTCAAGAATATGAGGTTTAAAATCACAATTGAAAGGCCAACTAGGTAGTAAAGGCTGTGAGACTGTTATCGCCAATTATCATGAAATTTCCCACAAGTAGTGCTGTGAATCATGTTGATAGGCTGTCATCACATTTGTTCCTTTATTACAAAATCTGAGGGACAGTACCCAGGCCCTGAGTAGAAAGAACCCCAAGGCCAGGGAAGATATTTTGTTAAAATGGGTTCTTTGACCTTCATGCAGGAAAGTTTCCATTCCTATAGAAACCTAAAATACTCCACAGGATATAGTCATTGTCCCTCAATTGAAGTTGATATTGAAATGTCTTATAAGCGTGGGTAATGATAAATTGTCACAAATAATTTGATACCTTTTGTCATGTGAATGCACATGCACATACCTTTATGTTTCTGACTAGTTCATAGTTCCTTGCAGAGGTTCAAGTTACTATGTAGGACAATGTGGTCCACATCTGTAAGGTGTGGAATTAGACATTCTAAGAGAGATCTCAACATCTAAACTGTGGCCAAATATTTCAGTATACTTGAAACAGGATCATAAGAAAAGGGGTCAAGTAGTGATCATTTAAGATCCCAGAATACCAATATATTTGAACAAGAAGACAATGGTGTTCTACTGTGTGCACACAAATGTAAGAGAAATACTCTTTTCAGTCTGTTCTGTCCAGATGTGCAGAAGCACTTTTGCTGTTCTTCCCTTATGGACTGCAATTTATTTCAAGGCCACTCCCAGGGGTGAATGACAGGATATTTCGTTTCAGCTCATTCTAAAAGCTACTATGTCCTCAGAAGAGAAGTGGTGAACCATGACTTGGGTACATATCCACCCTAGACCTAATCACTAAGAGTGGGTTAAGTTATATAATTTTTCAGAATGTCAACGGTCCTACCACAAGGTTCATCCTGTAGCAATATCCAAAGTTAGGCTTTAGAAGAGTTCTGCCTTTGTTCAAAGATTTCAACTCTAAATTAGATTATTTTCAAAAGCCATTCATTGAATGTTACTGGATAAAGTATACAAACATAGTCATATCTATGTTACAGAACATTGTGATATCATCAGCAGGGGCAGTTCATATGACCCAAAGTCATGACCCTGAAGAGTCTGCTCTCCAGAGATCTAAGTATTTAACCAAAACCCTCCATTTCCCAAGCAATCGTGACCCCAGTGAGAGAGCAGGATGTTAGGTGAATCCTTGTTTCTTCCTGAGGTTAACCTGGAATGATGCACTTCAGAGTGACTGGAAGGGACAGAAGCTGGGATACTGAGCACAGTGCGTACTGAACAAGGCTATCATAGGATTTTCACTAGAACCTCAGGGACCACCCAAGGCCTCCTTCCATTACCTTGAGCACTTATTTCTTTAGTGTTGTCCACCTCTAGGTCATTTTTCCTCCCATAATTAGCATAGTATTAGGTGTACATTTTTCTTGCTCCTTTGAGAAACATCTCCCCTAACCTTTCTTTTCTGTTTCCTCAATGAATTGTGAAGATCTTTTAAATATTTTTTTGTCCAGGTTTCTTGATCAGAAACATCCCTGTATGAAGTCCCTGTTATAGAGTTGTCAGTACTTTGAGAAGATCACTACCTGGGGCTTCCACAGCTAACCATCTTTTTTCACTTGTCCATGGGGTCTGAGCAAACCCAAGCCAAATATTTATATGTGCATTCTAACTTAAATGTTTGTTAACAAAAGTTTGATGTGGAGACTTCATCAGGTGTGTTGGAAATTGGCTGGGCTCATAGTCTAAGCCAGAACTCAAAATGGAAGGTACAGGAAAGAAAAGATTGGTGAGGAGCCAGCCGAGGAGAGGAGTGCAGTGCCAAAGTCTTCATGCAATATGCAAGCCTGGCAAGCCCCTTGGAACAGGAGTGAGGAGCCCAGAACAGGGCCTGTGCTACCCATCAGTACACCACCAGCACCACACGGCACCTCTGGCATGGGACATGGTGTGCCCAGCTTTCAGGAGGGCTGACTGTTGACACAGGGACCTGTTAGTCAAGTTAAGCCAGTGGCCTAATGTAATTGTCTTGTCTTATGTAGATGATACAATTGCTGTGGTAGTAAAACTATTGTCTGATGAACTAGTTAAAATTCTTCAGGATATTTGTGTGTGTGTGTGTGTGTGTGTGTGTGTGTGTGTGTGTGTGTGTGTGTCCTAAGAAGAAAACAAATTGAAAAGTAGTTCAGAGAGAACTAAAATGACAGGAGTGTCAGACTTAAGTCCTCAGCAAGATAGATCCATTACAATCACAACCAATAAATGAAAAGGAAAGGTTTCCTTCACTTACTTTTACCTACCTTGACAAAGCCCATTGTGTTCAAAATATTAAGAACAGAAATGTATGTGTTGATGCTTACTGTTGAACAACAGTAGTTTACAAGGAACAGCAGAGGGTGGTGAAAGTAAAATATACAACTCAAGAGTAGAGATAGGAGGGAGAGATTGGGAGAGAGTGAAGGCATGGAAGACACTGTATGAAAGGAAGGGTATTTTTACCTCACTCATGACATTATATCTCTCTATACACACCTCCATAATAAGATTAAATTACATTAATTATAAAACAATACCTCCAGCATAAACGATCTACTTAGTGAAGAAAATCTACCACAGTTAGAACAGTTACAATTGTTAGAAATACAATACAACACTTCATTTGAAAGATAAACTATTTCAGTTTAGGTTGCAAAATAACTCTACATAAACCAGAAACAATAAACTATTTCATTGTAGTATCCAATTAAGTGTTAATATTAAATGTTAAAGTAAGAAAAATCAAGGCAAGTACTTCTTGCTCAAGACTGTCATTTTAGCCTAGCTACTAAGGAGGAAACTGAGGTCTGGAAGCCAGCCTGGATAGACAACTCAAACTAAGCAGCTAATGAACAGGTTAGAGGTATGGCTCAAGTGATAGTGCCAACAGTGAGTGAGGAAGTTGACTGACTATGAGACCTGAAGTTCAAGCTCCAATAGTAGCTCAAGAAAACCATGAGGTATGTGTATTACTGTGTTTCAGATATAAAGGGAAAAGAAGATGAGTGGAGGAGGGAGAGAATGGAAGAAAGGACAAGAAAAAGAAGGAAGAAGAGAGGACAAGAGAGTAGTGGAGTGGAGGGGAAAAGAGGAAAAGGGAAAAGAAGAGAAGAGAGATGGGGAGGAAAATTTCATGGCATCAGATTTGACAGTAACTGGTCTGGGAAGATTGCTCAGTGGTAGAGTGCTTGCTTATCATGCATGAGGCCCTGGGTTTAATTCCTCAGTACCACATAAGTGAAATGTTGGAAGTGTTCCTTTGGTTCAATCTGTAATGTACTCACCTTGAGCTGAAGAGCTGAGTGACAGCACCCAGGCCTACAGTTCAGGACTCACTGCTGAGAAAAAAGAAAAGAAAAAAAAATAAAGCAAGATTTGACAGTAACCCCATAAATAAAACTCCAAAACTACCTCTTGGAAAAAACAAAGAAACAAACAAACAATGTGAGTCTCTGGTGGATCACACCTGTAATATTAGGTACTCAAGAGGGTGAGATCTGAAGATCGGGTCTCAACGTCAGCCTGAGCAGGTATAGCTGTGAAACTCTTACTTCCACTAAATCACCAGAAAACCAGAAGTGCTATGGCCAAAGTGGTAGAGTGCTAGTCTAGAATTTAAGAGCTGAGGGACCGTGTTCAGGCCCAGAGTTCAAGCCCCATGACCTACAATATATAAATAAATAAATAATAAATAAATACAAATGAAAACCTTGTATATTGAAAAACACTACCAATAAAGGAAAAAAAGCATGTATGTGAGAAATATTTGCATATATCTCTAAATGGATTGCTAACCAATATGAATTAAAAATATAAAGAAAATCCTTCAAGTAACCCATACAACAAAATCTAATTTTAAAGTTGGAAAAAGATTGAAGAGATTTTTCTAAAAACAACATACACATGGAGTACATTAAAATATAAAAGTAGTTTAATATCAGTAGTCATGAGAAAAATTCAAATCAAAATTCCAATAAAATAACATTTGATACATGCTAGTATGGACATAGTTTTAAATAAAAACAACAAAAATACTCCCAAAGTCTAAAAAAAGCTCGGAAAGATGTGAAAAGGATGTGAACCTTGGTGCGTTTCTGTCATGTATGTAAAAATATCAAAGATGAAGCCAGGTTCCCGTGGCTCACACCTGTAATCATAGCTACTCAGAAGACTGAGATTTGAGGATCACGGTTCAAAGCCAGCATGGGCAGGAAAATCCCTGAAACTCTTATCTCCAATAAAACCACCAGAAAACCAGAAGTGCTGCTGTGGCTCCACTGGTAGAGCGCTACCCTTGAGCTAAAGAGCTGAGGGAGTACGGCTCAGGCCCGGAGTTCAAGCCCTTTGATCGACCTCACAAACAAACAAATAATCTATCAAAGATGGTACGAAGAGTCCTAAAAAGAATGAAATATAGAATTATATAGGAATATGGTCCAGCATTTCTTTTTTTGGGGGGGTCCAGTCGTGGGGCCTGAACTCTGGGCCTGGGCGCTGTCCCTCAGCTCTTCAGCTCAAGGCTAGTGCTCTACCACTTGAGCCACAATGCCACTTCCGGCTTTTTTCTTTTTTGCTTATGTGGTGCTGAGGAATCGAACCCAGGGCCTCAGGCATGCAAGGCAAGCGCTCTACCACTGAGCCACCTTCCCAGCCTCTGGCCCAGCATTTCTATGCTTGTATGCAACAGTAGATAAAGCAGGGAGTACAACAAATACTTGGAGAATCACTTCTCAAAATCTACTCACAATATGGAAAACATTGAACCATGTAAAACAATAAATGTGTTCAAAGGAAGAAAACTTTACTACATTTTATGGCAGGGACGAACTTTAAGTAAAATAAGCTAAATAAAACACACCAGTCATAAAGGAACAGCCATGGTATAATTTCCCTTACTGAGCTTCCAAGGATCAACAAACTTGTAGAGCCCAAATGTAGGATGATTCCAGAGACTGGGATAGAGAGGAACAGGAGCTGCCTATTCAATGATTAAACAGCTTCACGGATGGAAGATGAAAAGTGTTGTAGATGGATGGATGGAATGGCCTCACAACAGTGTGGCCCAGGGTTTTATCAATGAACTGTACACATAAGAATGGCTAATGTAACCACACACAGTCTGAAACACAACTAGTCTCCCTGGACTTGGGAAATTCAAGAAAGATTAGTTGCCAGCCTAGGCTACATAAGAAGATGAAGAGCTTGCTGGAGGTGTGTGGGGGAGTGTAGTGGAGGAGATGGGAGGGCTGGGATGGTAGGGGAAAAGCAAAGGAGGAGGCAACAATGCTTAATAAGAAATGTACTCATTACCTTGCTCATGTAAGTGTAACCCCTCTGTATGGGATTTTCACAATATATAAACTTATTTAACAAAAAAGAGTTTGCTGCACTACATAGCAAGACCTGTCATCAAAAGGAACATGGAAAAATCAAATTTTGGATTCTGTGAAGACATATGGGTAACAAACATAGCTATTTTACCTACTAAAATAACAAACAAACTGAAAGTGTTTGAACACATGCTAAAACAGAAAATAGTTAGAAATACACACTACAAATAGCATTAATAACAAACATACATGGACAAAAAATACAAATTATTATAATCTGTGCATCTTGCTTGTAGTTTTTGCAGATGTTTTCACTGTTGCTCAAATGTGTCACATATTACTGAATCATTTCTCCCACTAGATTCCAAAGGATACATTGCCACACATACTATTTAGTAGTTAATCCTGAGATTAAAGTTTACTACTTAGCAAATGTATGTCAGATTTTGCCATTAGTGATATTTCAAATATGAAAACCATAGTCACTCTATTGTTTATTTTCACAACCAGCTTCTATCTTATACTGTCAGTGAATGCAAACATTCAAACAGAGCGAGAAGAAAAAAGAAAACTGCAGGAACCACATCAAATGAGGCTAAATCAGAGAAAGATAATAGAATCTGGAAACAAATTATTTTTTGTTTAGCAACAATTTTCCTGTATATTGAGTAAGAAAAATGTCAATTCTAAGAGCCATGTCACCAAAAGAAAACTGAGCAGTAAGAAAAACTATTTCCCAGATAAACCATTTCAAGAAAAGAAAAATTAAGAGACAAATGGAGGAAAGAGAAGCTGAGAGAATGAAAGAGAAAAAGAGAGAGAGAAATAGACAATGAGAGAGAAAGAGAGAAATAAAGCTAGTGAAGCCACATGGTGGTGCCTCATGCCTGTAATCCTAGCTACTAAGGAGGCTGAGATCTGAGCATAGAGGTTCAAAGCCAGACCAGGCAGGACCATCTGTGAGACTCTTATATCCAATTAACCACTAGAAAACTGGAAGTGGTGTTGTGGCACCAGCGGTAGAGTACTAGCCTTGAGCTTAAGTATAGTGCCTAGGCCCAGGGTTCCAGACCTACAACTGAAAAGAAAGAAACAAGGAAAGAAGGAAAGAAAAAAGAAAGAAAGGAAGGAAGGAAGGAAGGAAGGAAAGAAGGAAGGAAGGAAGGAAGGAAGGAAGGAAGGAAGGAAGGAAGGAAGGAAGGAAGGAAGGAAGGAAGGAAGGAAGGAAGGAAGGAAGGAAGAAAGGAAGAAAGAAAAAGAAAGAAAGAAAGAAAGAAAGAAAGAAAGAAAGAAAGAAAGAAAGAAAGAAAGAAAGAAAGAAAGAAAGAAAGAAAGAAAGAAAGAAAGAAAGAAAGAAAGAAAGAAAGAAAGAAAGAAAGAAAGAAAGAAAGAAAGAAAGAAAGAAAGAAAGAAAGAAAGAAAGAAAGAAAGAAAGAAAGAAAGAAAGAAAGAAAGGATGGTAAAGGGAGAAACAAAGAAGAAGCAACAATGCTTGATAAGAAATGTACTCACTATCTTGCCCATGTAATTGTAACCTCTCTGTATGGCATTTTCACAATAAAAAAAATGTAATGCAAAAGAAAGTAAGAAAGCTAATGAGCTTGAAAAAGAATGAATTGGGAAAATAGGTAAGAGAAGTCCTATGAGAGCACCATAGAGAAAAACAGAGATTTCTATAAATACCATCAAACTCAGCCTAAGTTTCAAGTAAAAAAAAGACCACAAAGCAGTCCAAGAGTATTTACAGAGATTAATTGAAGTACTTATAGCTCACTCAGTCCTGTAGAATACTTGAAGTTATATTGGACCACACTATTTCAGCAAATCCAGTAAAATTTCATTAGGATAGTTTAATATTACATATGAGGATGTGACGTCTGAGCAGTTGCTAGCCATCCTTCACCTTGTATGAGAAGTCACCTCCTAGGTGTCACTGAATCACATAACAAATGGGAAAACTTTTTCTCACATTAAAAAACTAGCAACAAACTGAAGCATATCTGCCCTATAACTTAGAATGTCAGATTTTATAATCTGCTAAATCTCCAAGCCATCTTTAGCTTTTTTAGAAATATGTTCCGAAGCTGAATTCTTTTTTTCTCTTCTTCAATCTTGGACACCCATAGGTTCATAAAATGGAATGTCAATCAAAGTGAAAAATAAAAAAATCTCACTAGAGATCCTTTCATTCTTTCTTGCTGTTGACAATGAATAAAGATTCTGGAACCATGGCTAGGAGCGAAGGCAAATAAGGGAGTCAGAAAAGAACCTGTTTGATTTTACCCTAGATGTTCCTGCTCAAAACATGACATGTGGGCTGGAAAAGCATAAAGCCTTCATATGGGAGAAGAATCATTCCTGTCTCAAGTAGAGCATTAAAGTCTCCACTACAGAGAAATCCACGGTCCATTAGAACGTAAATCGACAGTATGAAAGCAATTCATATCTAGGTTAATATACATATAGATCACATAAGAACTAACGCTCCTACAAAATATTGTTGAAAAATTGAACCCAAAAAAGGAAAACATGCCACCTGTTCAGTAAAAGTAATTTTCACTGAAATACACTTAGGGATATATAAACTAATTTTCTATTAATGTAAAGATATCTTAGGACTGCATTCAGCATTTGTACTCTACCTCATTAATTTACATATTCAAACACATGTATGTTATGAACAGTATTTTCACACAAATTTATAGAGATAAAATGTATACAACACATATTTTTGTTTTATAATATTTCAATAATGGTTGTCAAATGGCACATTTCCCTTTATCCAAATACTTAGCATACCCTTGTACAATGACTTTCAATTTGAGTTTGAACCTGCTTTGGTCAAAGGGACATCAGTAATGATGATATAAACACAGATTGAGAAGTCCCTCACTTTCCTAAGTAGTCATATTAAGAACTGTGTCCATTCTGCTGGAGATACAGGGCCTCATAAAGATGCAACATAAAATACTGGTCAGGGGAGTGACAAAATCCCAATCAACCACCCCCAGCCAAGGCACCAGAAGATTAAAATCTTATGTGTTACCACACAATATTAACAGAAAATACACCCCAAAATGTAGATCCATCAAAATTAAAACCAACAAATTATATCCCTATGTGCTTTTGCTTGTACTTGTTGGTTGATTACACAGGATATTCTATTATCGAGAGGACTGGTGTAGTTTTTACAATTACCTAGAATGGTAACTGTTAATATAAAATACATAACCTTTACACTGACATATACAAAAAGAGAAAATCTATTCTATATACATCATTGAGGTTGTTTTTGCTCAGAAAGACAATATGAATCCTTTAAAAGCAATACTTGCACATTACTACTGGGTTTTTCTGTAACAAGAATGTTTTCTTACTTTGAAAAATGTAAAAGAATTTATTATAGACTAAGTGTTCACATTCACAATACTTAAGATCAAGAGCGTTACCGATTTCAAGGTGGGGGCATTTTCTGTGTGCTTTGGGATTTGGACTGTCCTCATACACATTAGTGACTGAACATCCTGCCTTAAAAATTTCAAGTTTCTATTTCATATTATTTCATTATAATATAATCTGAATTTAAGAAAGAGCATTGTAACTGGGCTATCATGTCTAATAGCTGTAATCTTAGGTATTCAGAAGGCTGAGATCTGAGGAAAGTTAGTATTATCCTCACCTTTAGTCCTCAGCTCCACCCAGACCTGAGCTCCTCCCAGACCTAGAGTTCCCTCCATATAGCTGGCCACTCCCTCTCTCATCTCAGACTCACCCGAGCTTTTACTTAACTCACTTCCTTATGACTCTTGTCTTTATCACCAAAGAAAGTGGAAGTGCAGCTATGGCTCAAGTGGTAGAGCAATGTTAGCCTTGAGAAGAAATGATTTAGGAAAGTGTTGCTGGGCACTGGTGTCTCAGGCCTCTAATCCTACCTTCTCTGCAGACTGAGATCTGAGGATCATGGTTCAAAGCCAGAGTGGGCAAGAAAAGTTTGGGAGACTCATCTCCAATAAACCACTCAGAAAACCCGAATTGGTGAGGTGGCTCAAGTAGTAGAGCACTACCCTTGAGCTGAAGAGCTCATGGACAGTGTTCAGGCCCAGAGTTCAAGACCAAGCCCAATTAAAAAACGTAAAGTGCCTAGTCTCTGAGTTCAAGCTGTAAGACTTGTTGTATCCTGTTTGGTTTCTCTGATGCAAAATGAGTTATCTTCCAGGTGAGACTTCCCACATTTATTACATTCCTAAGGTTTCTCACGTGTGTGAATCCTCACATGTGAGTGGAGGTGTTAATTCAGAGTGAAGGACTTACCCATTTCTTACATTCATAAGGTTTCTCTACTGTGTGTTTTCTCTGATGCAAAGTAAGCTGTGATTACAATCTGATGGGACTTCCACATTTGTTACATTCATAAGGTTTCTCTCCAGTGTGAATTCTCTTATGTGTGTTGCAATCTGAATTCCAGGAGAAGGACTTTCAACATTTGTTACATTCATAAGGTTTCTCACCTGTGTGAATTCTATTATGGCTGGAAAGCTGTGACCTCTGCTTAAAGGATTTTCCACATTTGTTGCAATCACAAAGTTTCTCTCCTCTATGTGTTCTCTGATGAAAAGAAAGTTCTGCCTTCCAGTTGAAAGACTTTCTACATTCGTGATACTCCTATGTATGTTCTCTGATGAACATGAAGGTTTAACTTAGTGGTTGAAAGACTTTCCACATTTGTTACATTCATGAGGTTTCTCTCCTGTGTGCTATCTGATGCAAAGTAAGTTCTACATTTCTTGCATTCATAACGTTTCTCTTCTGTGTGAATTCTGTTGTGCCTGCTGAGAACTGACTTCTACGTGGAAATTTTCCTACATTCCTCATACATATAGGGTTTCTCTACTGTGGGTGCTTATGGTAGGAATGTCACTTCTGTTTTCTCAGACATAGATTTTGGACAGTGCTTATGCTCATCAAGCTTCTTCTGTGGATACATGCCCTGAGGTATTGTTAGGTGTATTTCCTTACTGAAAGATTTTGCACATTCAGTAAAAGTATAAGGATTCTCTCCTTTGTACATTTTTTGATGTGAACTGACTGTGGACCTTAAGTGGACTGATTTTGCACATACAATACATTCAGGTGTTTTCCTCCCTCCCTCAAGTATTTCTTGGGCAAGGACATCAGAATTACCATACTCTTCTCTATATTCATTATGCTTACTGGAGTGTCCTCCAATACTGTCTAAAAAATATGGTCTCTTATTGTACTACCTTCTCTTCTCTACCATATTCAAATGTTGCAGCTCATTTGGACTTTCATAATTTTGCATAAAAATGCTCAGAATAACTGTGGGGTTCTTCAACTTCAGTAGACACCCCGGGCATGCATCTCATCAGGTTCATTGAAATCCTCAGTTCTCATCCTTCAGGGTTCCCATTAGTCCTCGTCTGCTCTGCCTTACATTTTGAGCTCAAAATTAAATGTGTTCCTAATCACACTCTTCCCTCAACTGTATCATTAGTTGTGACTGCTATTTTACACAGAGATTCATCCTGGAAAGACTTAATCACAACATCTATGTTTTTGGACCTCTAAAATGAGTCATAAGAAAAAATACAAAAACTTAATTGATATCCAAAAACTCTTTATTGTGAAGGTAGCACATTATCTTTTAAAATTTAAGATTTTAAAATATCAAAGTAGGAATGGATTTATGAGAACTGTATGCCTTTCTCCCTAAGATTTTATGAAAGTAATACTGATATTTTACAATTGAAAATAATATTTTTCTGTGTTTAAGTTTTTCTTTCTTAGTCAATTCACACTTTAAAAAATGCAGATTATGGGTATTTTCAGGAAAGGTAATTAATTAATAACACATCTCCATCTGCAGACTGTTACAAGAAATTATCCTGCTTCAAGACAATAAGAAAGATGTCAACGTGAAAATACACCTGAAAATTGCAAATGTTTAGGTAATATAAAGGAATGTATAGAACATATATTTTATGTAAGTTGTCTAAAATGATTTGTGAAGGGAGAACACAGCACCATATTCATGATTCATAAAGCATGAAGATTCAATATATAAATATATAGGTGTAATTAAACCAAAGTATGCAGATTAGTAATATGGATCAATTAATACTGAACTTGCTGACGAATTTGAGGACCTGTGTTCAAAGAATACCAACAAAAAATTAAAAAGTGTAATTGATTCAGATTTTAAATGGAATTATCTCATTGAAAAGTAACTATAGAGGGGGGACCAAGATGGCGACGGGGCAGTAGGGAAACGCCACAGCTCTCTCCAACCAAAAAGAGAGTTCGAGTTCCAACCTTTAATCTCCCCAAGAGACTGACAACAACAAAAAGACGAACACTCAGAGAAAAACCAGAGGTGGAAAATAACAAAAAAAAGAAAGAGAGGAAAAGAAGAATTTCAGAACAGAGAAGAGCGAAGACCCCTCCCCCAACCTTTACTGGCCGCGCGGCAGTGCGCCAAGCCGCCGGCCAGCCGGCCGGGCGGGGGCTGCCGGAGCCACAGAGACACAGGGGGCTGCTTGCAGATCACCAGGTACCGGATTGCAGAACAGCGGATCGCCAGGAACAGAGAAACCTACCAGCCGGAGTCTCCAGGAGGATCCCACCCCACCCATCACTCTCCACCGGAGCGGAGAGGCTCCATCCCGCCAAAGCTGCCCGGCACCAGCAGCGCCACAAAGGGACCTGTCCGCAGACCACCCGCCCAATCGCGATCGCAACGACCCGGCTGGGGGCCGCCCAACCCAGCGCGCAACCACCCCAACTGAACTCGGACTGCAACAACAACTGACGGACTGCAACAACAACTGACGACCTACAGGGTGAGTACCCATCAGGGGACAGGGAATCCATCAAGGGAGACCAGAGCTGGAGGGAATCCCCAGACCCTGACCTAGACTCCCTACCCCAACACCCGGACCACAGGACCCACTAAAACTGGGAACTGTTCGAGAGCTCCACCAGCCGGTGGAGCACACTCTGCTGGCCAGGCCAGAGCAAGAGCGCCCCTGGAAGGGAGCTTAAATGCTCAAGCCAGGAACAGTGCCCCTGGGTCAAGACTACCAACAGTAGAAGAAATTTGAACTGTGTCCTCCAGGCTGCATAACCAAGGTGGATACACATTAGCACAGGCCTAACGAGCGCGCTCCAGGCTGGGGCCGGAACCAGGCCAGGGGACCGGCGCCTGAACAAAGCAAAAAGGGTCAGAAGTGGGGCTGTGGCTCAAATGGTAGGGTGCCAGCCCTGAGCTGAAGAGCTGAGGGACAGCACCCAAACCTAGAGTTCAAGCCCACAACCAGCCCAAAACAAACAAACAAAAACACATCAGGAGCCCATAGCAGACTCCAGTATTTGGGAGAGTGCATCCAGAGCATCTGATCTTCCCAAGAGCACCCGCAGGAGCAAACACAAGCAGTCTAGGCTGCTCAACCCTTCCAAAGGCGGGAATTGCTACAGCAGAGAGCTGAGAATCCTAAGTGAATAGCAGCTGGAAATAGGCTCCCAACAGAATCCAGATCAGGCACAGACTCTCTCTACCAATACAGAATCAGCAACCAAGCAAAGACAGACACACCAAAACAAGATTGAAGAGCAGTCTCCTGAGCCCCCATGCGAAAATCACAGAGAAAAATCACAAGGTTTACCACTACCCAGGACAGCAAGCTCACCTCAAAAGCCAGCAGCCACGCAGGGGAGAGCCCCAGTGGGAGCAAAGCAGGAATGGAAGACAAAAACTACATCCAAGGGTTGCTGGAGGCAATGACTCAAGAAATAAAGCGAGAAATGGATCAGAAATTGAAAGAGCACAAGGATGAACTATCAAAAGATATACAGGATATCAAACAAAAATTGGATGCAAAAATAGAAGCTGCACAAACCTCAGTAAGAAGTGAGATAAACGCCAAATTAGAGGTAATGCATACTGATCTCACCTCATTGAGAGGTGAGATCAGTACTCTGAGAACCAACATTGAATCCATAAAGGGATCCATTTCCTCCATGCAAACCACAATAGAAGCCACGGTCAACAGAGTGAATGAAATGGAAGGTAGAGTGTCAGATACAGAAGACAGAATACACCAACTGGACCAAAAAGTGACAGATATGGAAAAATCACTCAAATTAAACCAAAGGGAAATTCAAGAGCAAGCAGATAATGCTAAAAAATTTAACCTTCGCATAATCGGAGTGGACGAAGGTGAGGAATTCCAGAGCAAGGGAATGCAACACCTATTTAACAAGATAGTCAATGAAAATTTTCCCCACCTCAAAAACGACCATCTTAACTACATCACAAAAGCTTATCGAACACCCAACAAGCAAGATCCCAGGAGAAACACCTCTAGGCACATAATAGTAACAATGATGGATCTGAATAATAAGGAAACAATCCTGCATGCAGCAAAAATGAAGAAGGAGCTATACTACAACGGGAAAAAAATTAGAATCACTGCAGATCTCTCCACACAAACAATGAATGCAAGAAAAGCCTGGGAAAGCACCATACGAGCCCTGAGAGCCAATAACTGCCAACCCAGACTGATGTACCCGGCAAAGCTAGCATTCACATTCGATGGAGAACTGAAAACTTTTAATAGCAAAGAAAAACTAAATGAATACATAAACATTAAGCCAGCATTACAAAGAATTCCAAGAGGGGGGACACAACCTGAAGAAAGCAACCAGGAACTGGGACCTGCCCCAAACAGGCATTACTCAAAGTCTAACTGAGCAAGCACAGGAGGAAAGGAAAGAAGAAAAACTTAGGAAAACGGAATGGCAGGGACCACAATGCATCTCTCTATACTTTCTCTTAATATAAATGGGCTGAATTCGCCAATTAAAAGAAAACGAACTGAGGACTGGATCAGAAAACAAGACCCATCCATCTGTTGCCTTCAGGAGACCCACCTCTCAGCCAAACATACAAACAAACTCAGAGTGAAGGGGTGGAAAAGGATCTACCAATCAAATTCCCCCAATAAGAAAGCAGGTGTAGCTATCCTGATATCTGACAAAATAAACTTTTCATTAAAATCAGTACAGAAAGACAAGGACGGACACTACATATTAATAAAGGGAACAATCCAAGAGGAGGATATAACCATCATCAACTTATATGCCCCAAATATTGGTGCACCCAGATATGTTAAACAAATGCTCTCAAACTTACAGAATAAAATAGATCCCAATACAATAATACTAGGAGACTTTAACACGCCACTCTCACCAAAGGACAGGTCTACCAACCAGAGGATTGGCAAAGAAGCTACCGAATTAAGTGAGGCCATACTTCAAGCGGAATTAACTGACATCTACCGAGTATTTCACCCTAAAACAACACAGTACACATTCTTCTCAGCAGCTCATGGAACTTTCTCCAAAATAGACTATATCATAGTTCATTCAAGGAACTTAAGCAAATACAAAGGGATCGACATAATCCCCTGTATCCTATCTGACCACAATGGAATCAAGCTAGCTCTCAATAACAAAGCATACCGCAGAAATTTCTCTAATACATGGAAATTGAACAGCACACTCCTTAACAAGGCCTGGGTAACAGAAGAGATCAGAGAAGAAATAAAGCATTTCCTAGAACTCAATGAAAATGAAAACACCTCACAAAGAAACTTGTGGGACACAGCAAAAGCAGTCCTGAGGGGCAAATTTATTGCCCTCAGTGCCCACATCAAGAGAATGGAGACAGACCAAGTAAATAATCTCATGTTGCAACTAAAACAGCTAGAAAAACAAGAAAAAATGGGACCTAAAGCTACTAGACGAAGCCAGATAACCAAATTGAGAGCAGAGATTAACCAATTAGAAAATCAGAAAACCATAACCAAAATAAACCAAACAAAAAGCTGGTTCTTTGAAAAAATAAACAAAATTGATGGCCCGTTGGCAAGATTAATTAAAAAAAGAAGAGAGGAAACCCATATTAATAGGATTAGGGATGCCACGGGAAACATCACAACACGTACCCAAGATATCCAAACAATTCTAACAGACTACTTTCAAAAGCTATACTCTCTAAAGGAAGAAAATCTGGCGGAAATGGATGCATTTTTAGAGAAATACAAGTTACCCAAACTGAGCAAAGAAGAAGTTAACCAATTAAATAAGCCAATATCCTATAATGAGATACAGGAAGCTATCAAAAGTCTTCCAACAAAAGAAGCCCAGGACCAGATGGATTCACAGCAGAATTCTATAAGACCTTTAAAGAAGAACTAATACCCATACTCCTCAAGCTCTTCAGAGAAACAGAGAAGGAGGGAGCTATCCCAAACTCATTCTACGAAGCCAATATCACACTCATCCCCAAACCAGGCAAAGACCCAACCAAAAAGGAGAATTACAGGCCAATCTCCTTGATGAACACAGATGCAAAGATCCTTAACAAGATTCTAGCTAACAGAATCCAGAAACACATAAAAAAAATAATACACTATGATCAGGTAGGCTTCATCCCAGAGACACAGGGATGGTTTAACATATGTAAGTCAATAAATGTAATCCAGCATATCAACAGAGCCAAGGTCAAGAATCACATGATTATCGGCACAGATGCAGAAAAGGCCTTTGATAAAATTCAACATTCATTCATGCTAAAAGCTCTGGAGAAAATAGGAATAGAAGGAACATTTCTAAAAACAATAAAAGCCATTTATGACAGACCAATAGCCAATATTATACTTAATGGGGAAAAGCTACAACCAATCCTCCTAAAAACAGGAACAAGGCAAGGATGTCCACTGTCTCCACTCCTCTTCAACATAGTCCTAGAACCCCTAGCCAGGGCAATAAGGCAAGAAAAAGACATTAAAGGGATCCGCATAGGGAAAGAAGAAGTGAAACTATCCCTTTTTGCAGACATGATACTATACCTCCACGATCCCAAAAACTCCATCCCCAAACTTTTAGAAATCATAAGTCACTTCGGCAAAATAGCAGGATACAAAATAAACCCACAAAAATCAGTTGCCTTCCTATACACTGATAAAGCACAGGAAGAGAGGGAAATAAAGGGAGCAACCCCATTCACAATAACCTCCCAAAAAATAAAATATTTAGGAATTAACCTAACCAAAGATGTAAAAGAACTATTTAATGAGAACTATAAAAAGTTAAAGAAAGAAATTGCAGAAGACACTAGGAAATGGAAAGACCTCCCATGCTCCTGGATAGGCCGACTTAATATAGTAAAGATGGTGATACTTCCAAAACTAATATACAAATTCAATGCAATTCCTATTAAAATCCCAATGACGTACATCACTGAAATACAGAAAACAGTCCAAAATTTATATGGAACAACAAAAGACCTAGAATAGCCAAAACAATTCTAGGGGATAAAGACAATATGGGAGGGCTATCCATGCCGAACTTCAAACTCTACTACAGAGCTATAATCACAAAGACAGCATGGTACTGGCACAAAAACAGACCCGAAGACCAATGGAACAGAATAGAAGATCCAGATATAAATCCACAGGCCTACAGCCAGCTGATATTCGACAAAGGACCCAAAGACATACAATGGAAGAAACACAGCCTCTTCAACCGCTGGTGCTGGGAAAACTGGGCAGCCACATGCAGAAAACTAAAAGTGGACCCCAGCCTGTCACCATGCACCAACATCAACTCAAAATGGATTAAAGACCTTAACATTAAACCTGAATCTCTGAAACTACTGCAGGACAGAGTAGGAGAGACACTTGAACTAATAGGCACAGGAAGGAACTTCCTGAACAGAGTCCCAGGGTCACAATAAGTTGGAGAGAGACTCGACAAATGGGACTACCTTAAAATAAAAAGCTTCTGCACAGCTAAATCTATCGCAACTAAGCTAGAAAGACAACCAACTAATTGGGAAAAAATATTTACCAGGAATATATCAGACAAGGGGTTAACATCCTGTATATACAGGGAACTCAAGAAACTAATCCCTCCCAAACCTAACAAACCAATTACTAAATGGGCAAGGGAACTAAAGAGGGACTTCTCAAATGAAGAAATAAAAATGGCAAAGAAACACATGAGGAAATGTTCATCATCCCTGGTGGTGAAGGAAATGCAAATAAAGACAACCCTGAGATACCACCTTACCCCAGTCAGAATGTCCCACATCCACAAATCAGCCAACGACAAATGCTGGAGGGGATGTGGAGAAAGAGGAACCCTATTACACTGCTGGTGGGAATGTACACTTATACAACCACTTTGGAAAGCAGTCTGGAGGGTCCTTAGAAAGCTAAAGATTGACCTCCCTTACGACCCAGTCATACCACTTCTAGGCATCTACCCTGAACAACAGGAACCAATATACAAGGACACATGCACCTCCATGTTTATTGCAGCACTGTTCGCAATAGCTAGGATATGGAAACAACCTAGGTGCCCCACCACAGATGAATGGATCCAAAAATTGTGGTATCTATACACAATGGAATATTATGCAGCCATTAGAAATGACAAAATAATGGCATTTGCAGGGAAATGGATGGAGCTAGAAGGAATCATGTTGAGCGAGGTAAGCCAAGAACGAAGAGACAAACGGTACATGGTCTCCCTCATAAGTGGATGCTAAATCCAAAAGGTTAGGTGATACGACAAAACTAACAGGATTTAAGAAACAAAGAACTCCTGCTCATCTGGTTGAACCACTACTAAATATCCTCATGCTGCTGATCACAAATATGGTATATAACATGTGAACACTGTTATATATTACAGACTGTGGTAGACAATTTGCTCCAGGGAAGTTAGAATGAACTTGTGACTTTGAAATTATGTAATCATTTAATCACAATCAAAAAAAAAAAAAAAAAAGAACCTCGGGGAAGGGAGGGAGGGAGGGGATGGTAGGGGGAAAACAATGGAGGGGGTAACAATGTTCAAGAGGAAGTGTACTCGTAACCTCACTCATGTAACTGTAACCCTCTGTATAGTAGCTTTACAATAAAAAAAAAAAAGAAAAGTAACTATATTATATGATGTCATAGGTGAGTAATGTGAGAATACTGTAAACTACTAGAGTACCTCGTAATAATGAACTGCAGTACCTCCAGCAACTTAATTACCTATGTCTGTCGTAAGAAAAATCAGACTGGGAAATTTACTTTCTTGCAGTTCTATAGTATAGCAACAATTATGATACATGTTTTACGTCTTTAGAAGTTCTGTGCTTCAGCCTAAGGATGGTCTTTATTCTGTACATAAAATTTGTGGTTACTTCTTTATTAAAGAAACAGTCAGACTACCAGATTAGGGTATAGCTACTGCATAACAGCATTTTTTTTTCTTTTCATCAGTCACAGGGCTTGATCTCTGGGCCTGGGCTCTGTCCCTCAGCTCTTCAGCTCAAGGCTAGTACTCTACCACTTGAGCCACAGCACCAATTCCAGCTTGTTCTGTTTATGTGGTGCTGAGGAACCAAACCCAGGGCCTCATGCATGCAAGGCAAGCACTCTACCACTGAGCCACCTTCCCAGCCCCTGTAGTAGCATTTTCATAGGAGTATATTATGCCTTGCATATTTGTTTGTTTCACAGATTCAACAAACCATAGATCCAAAATATTTGAAAAAGTATGACACCTATAGTCTTCATGTAGTCTTTGCAAAAACTGGCATTATCCTATGAACAATGCAGTATAACAACTATTTAGAAGGATTTAAAATGTAATAGGCATCAGAGGTGATTTACAGTGTATAGAAGATTGCCAGGAATTGTATTACAGGTGATTTTCACTGTATAGAAGGCTGTGTGCAGATTACATGAAAGCAAACTAAGAAATAAGTATCAGAGGAGACAAACACAATAAATAGCAAAGTAATTACTAAAATGAAACCATATTTATATTGTAATATAAAAATAGTAAATATATCAGGTACTGTCTGATTTGAACTGAAGAAAATATACTCAAAAAACTCAATAAGCCATCCAAAGAAATATACATTAATTATCAAGAAATCAAAATAACTCAATATAATGATACCTGAAGCAAAAATGAATAATGAAAATACAGATACTGATAATATGAGAAGAAATAAACATCAGCACAAAGTGTGTTAAGTGTGTTACCACAGATACAGAGCACTGATAATAACATGTATCATCAATCTGTATAATAAAAAATTTACTCTGAAAAGTCTACAAAGACATGGTTAAAAGGCCAAAGAATGATAATTTCTTTAATCTCTCATTATGATTGGAGAACGAATACTCCTCTTTTTATTTTTTTGTCGGCCATGGTGCTTGAACTCAGGGATTGGGTGCTATACCTCTGCTCTTGACCTCAAGGCAAATGATCTACCTCTTGAGCCACAGCACCACATCTGGTTCTCTAGTGCTTTATTGGGGATAAGGATCTCATGGACTTTCCTACCAGGGCTGGCTTTGAACCGAGATCCTCATATCTCAGCCTCTTGAGTAGCTAGGATTACAGGTGTGAGCCACCAACGCCTGGTGTCTAATACTCCTCTTAATGACTGAACAACCAGAAAAATGGTCACCACAAACACACATGTGGAAGGCATTATCTTTACCTAAAGGCTGTTTAATAATCACTATGCTGTTATATTTACCAAGACAGACACACTGAGAATAGATCTGAAGACAAATTGTCTAGAAATCAGTATGAGAAAGAAAGCTATGTTATAAACACAATAAAATCCAACAATATGTTTCTAATAATCTATCAGTAAAACAAACAGATGGGAACTAGAATGGATCTGTAACAAATGTATGCTATTAGTATGATTTATAGAATATTAAAGGGAGTCACTGTCTTACTTCAGTTGTGAAATAAAAACAAGTGCTTTCAATTATGTATGGAGTATTCATGTGAAAATCTTCTGGAGGGTGTGGCAGAGCCATAGAATTTGAGGGAAATAGGGTGATGAAAATACAGTATACAACTCAGGAGTAGAGATAGGAGGGAGGGAGTGGCAGAGAGTGAAGGAATGGAAGACACTGTATGAAGAAACAGTATTTATTAATCTCTATGCATCACCTCCATAATAATATTAAATTACATTAATAAAACAATATTTCCAGCATAAATGATTTGCTTGGTGATCAAAATCTACCACAGTAAGAAGAACAGTTACAATTATTAGAGATATAATACAACAACACTTAATTTGAAAGATAAACTATTTCAGTTTAGGTTGAATATTAATTCCACATAAACCAGTAACAATAATCCTTTCATTGTAGTATCCAATTAAGTGTGAATGTTAAATGTTGAGGTAAGTCAAAACAAAACAAGCACTTCTGGCTCAAAACTGTCATTTTAGCCTAGCTACTAAGGAGGAAACTGAGGTCTGTAAGCCAGCCTAGAAAAACAATTCAAATTAAGCAGCTAATAAACAAGTTAGAGGTAAGGCTAAAGTGATTGTGCCAACAGTGAGTGAGGAAGCTGACTGTCTGTGAGACCTGGAGTTCACGCTCCAATAGTAGCTCAAGAAAGCCATGGAGTGTGGCTTTCTTGTGGTGGAGTGTGAGGTATGTGTTTCTAAGTTAGAAGCCTAATTGTAGTGATACTAGCAAGTCTCATCTCAGACATATAGAGAAAACAAAATGAGTGGAGGAGGGAGAGAAGGGAAGCCAAAGGTCAGGGAAAAGAAGGAAGAAGAGGAGACAAGAGAGTAGTGGAGAGAAGGGAACAAAAGGGAAAGGGAAAGGAGAAGAAGACAGGAGATGAAGAAAGCCTTATGGCATTAGATTTAACAGTAAATCCTTAAATAAGACACCAAAAATGACTCATGCAAAAAATAAACAAACAAATGCCAGACTCTGGTGACTGATACCTGTAATCCTAACTACTCAGGAGAGTGAGATCTGAGGATCATGGTTCAAAGCCAGCCTGGCAGAAAAACCTATGAAACTCATCTCTAATGAAGCACCAGAACACCAGAAGTTGTGCAATGGCCCAAGTAGTAGAGTGCTAGTCTTGAACTGAAGAGCTGAGGGACAAGCTCATACCCAGAGTTCAAGCCCCATGACTGATAATAAATCAATAACTGAACAAAAATTAAAAAATAAATACCATACCAAACCAGATTAAGTGCATACAATGAAAACCTTTTATACTGAAAAGAACCATCAACAAAGAAGCAAAAGCATGGTAGGAGAAAATATTTGCATATTCTTCAAATAGATTACTAACAAATATGGATTTGAAAATATAAAGAAAATGCTCCATGTAACCCCCACACCATAAAATCTAATTTTAAAATGGGAAAAAGATTAAAGAGACTTTTCTAAAAAGGACATACACAAATAGCTGATTAAAATATGAAAGTAGCATATACAGCCTTTATTGTATTGAGGAATGTTCCATGGATTCCTAATTTTTCCAAAACCTTCATCATAAAGGGGTGTTGGATCTTGTCGAATGCTTTTTCTGCGTCTATTGAGATAACCATGTTGTTCTTATTCTTGCTCCTGTTGATGTGATGAATAATATTAATTGATTTGAGTATATTGAACCAGCTTTGCATCCCTGAAATGAATCCTGCTTGATCGTGGTGTATGATTTTTTGGATGAATTGTTGAAGTCGGTTGGCCAAAATTTTGTTGAGAAGTTTTGCATCAATATTCATCAAAGAAATGGGTCTATAGTTCTCTTTCTTTGATGAGTCCCTGCCTGGTTTTGGGATGAGGGTTATGATGGCTTCATAGAATGTATTCGGTAGTGAGCTTTCTCTTTCAATTTCATTGAAGAGTTGGAGGAGAATTGCTGTGAGCTCTGCTTTGAAGGCCTTGTAAAAATCCGCTGTAAAACCATCTGGTCCTGGACTTTTCTTAGCTGGGAGGTCTCTTATTGCTCTTTCTATTTCAATGCTTGATATGGGCCTGTTAAGATAGTTTAACTCATCTTGGTTTAGTTTTGGCATGTCAATATTTGCTAGGAAGAGGTCCATTTCTGTCAGGTTCTCAAACTTATTAGCATAATGTTTTGAGAAGTATTCCCTTATAATGTTCTGAATCTTGGTTGTTTCCGTGGTGGTGTTTCCATTCTCATCTCTGAGTTTATTAATTTGGGTGTGTTCTCTTCTTTTTCTGATAAGATTTGCTAAGGGTCTGTCAATTTTGTTAAGTTTTTCGAAGAACCAACTCTTTGTTTTGTTGATTCTTTCTATAGTTTTTTTGGATTCTAATTCATTTAATTCTGATTTAATTTTTATTATTTCTTTCTGTCTACTGGATTGGGGTTTATCTTGCTGCTCTTTTTCAAGGAAGTTTAGATGTGTCCTTAAATTGTTAGTTTCAGATCTCTCCAATTTGTTGATGTAGGAGCTCAGAGCTATAAACTTGCCTCTGAGTACTGCCTTTGCTCTGTCCCAGAGGAGCTGGTAATTTGTGTGTTCATTTTTGTTGAATAGCATGAACATTTGAATTTCCTTTCTAATCTTCCCCATGACCCACTCATGATTAAGTAGTGTGTTCTTCAGTCTCCATGTGATACCAGACTTTCTTTGGTGGCTTTTGGTGTTGAGTTCTAATTTTATTCCCTGTGGTCAGAGAGAATGCAAGGTATAACTTCAATGTTTCTGAATTTAGACAAGTTTGCTTTGTGGCCTAAAATGTGGTCTATTTTAGAAAATGTTCCATGTGCTGCTGAGAAAAACGTGTATTCTGATGCTGCTGGGTGAAATGTTCGGTAGATGTCTGTTAAGTCTAGTTGGTCTATGCAGCTGTTTAGATCTGCGGTTTCTCTGTTGAGTTTTTGCCGAGTTGATCTATCTAGTGGGGAGATTGGTGTGTTAAAATCCCCAACAATTAATGTCTTTGGATCTATATGGGATTTGAGGGAAAGTAGTGTTTCTTTGATAAATTTGGGTGCTCCATTGTTTGGCCGAATAGATATTTAGAATTGTAATATCCTCCTGAAGGAGAGATCCTTTAATTAGTATGTAGCAACCTTCTTTATCTCTTCTCACAAATTTTAATGAAGTCTATTTTATCTGATATTAGGATTGCACCTCCCGCCTGTTTATGGGGGCCGTTTGCTTGGTAGATTTTGTTCTAGCCTTTAACATTGAAAATGTGTTTGTTTTTACGGGCAAGATGTGACTCCTGCAGGCAGCAGATAGAAGGGTCTTGTTTTTTAATCCAACTAGACAGTCTATGTCGCTTAATTGGAGAGTTCAGTCCGTTAACGTTAAGAGACAGGACTGAGAGGTATTTGGGAGTTCCTGCCATGTTATCCACCTTCTTGGGGGCTGCAAAAACTGGGGTTCTTCCTATGGTTCTTGGATTCTCAGTTTGGGTGCAGTTTCTTGCCTTTATTGCGGTCTTGTTGGTTTTCTATGTGTAGGACATCTTTAAGAATCTTTTGTAGGGCTGGTTTGGTGGAGATGTATTGTTTCAATTTTTCTTTGCTATGGAAGGTTTTTATTTGGCCTTCAGTTATGAAGGAGAGTTTAGCTGGGTACAGTTTTCTTGGTTGATAGTTGTTTGTTTTTAGGGCATGGCATACATCATTCCAGGCTCTTCTTGCTTTGATTGTCTCTGCTGAGAAATCTGAGGTGATTCTAATTGGTTTCCCTTTATAGGTGATTAACCTTTTCTCTCTGACAGCTTTAAGGATCTTTCCTTGGTCTGAGTTGATCCTGTGTGGATTATAATGTGATGGTGGGATGTCCTATTCTGGTCTGGTCTATTTGGGGTTCTAAAGGCTTCTTGTATCTGAATAGGCCTATCTTTTTGCATGTTGGGAAGTTCTCTGCTGGGATCCTGTTAAACAACTTTCCTAGACCATTAACTTCTGTTTCTAGGTGCTCTTCTACACCCATTATCCTTAGATTAGGCCTTCTGATGGTGTCTTCCAGGTGTTGAATAGATCTATCATATTCTTGGACTTGTCTTGGATGGTTGTATGTTCTTTCTCTATAATATCTAGGCTGTCTTCAATCCCTGAGATTCGATGTTCTGCATGGTCTAACCTGCTGTCAAGACTCTCTACTTTGTTTTTTATGTCTTTGATGGCTTCAAGTTCTTTGTTGAAGCTCTGTTTTAGGTCTTGTATGAATTTCTTTACTTCCTTAATTTGGTGTTCAGTGTTTGTTCTCAAATCACTTAGTTGATTGGTTATGGTTTCTTTGGACTCCCATTCCTTCTGTTGGGTTCCATCAGCATTCCCTTTGTGGTCTCCCTGACTTCCTTCAGCTCTTTGTTAATGGATTCCATGAATGCCTTTAGTGATCTTTGTGTATTCTCTACCTGGTCTCTCAATTCCTGTATTACTCTTTGATTAGCTTCCTCCCATTTGTGGGATTCCTGTAGTTCTCTTTCCTCCCGTTCCTGGGATTCCTGCAGTTCTCTTTGAGTGTTCTCAGCCTGCTCACGCCATTCCTCCCTTTCTCTTTGAGTATTCTCAAGTTGTTCACGCAAATCCTGTATCAGTTTTTGAGTAGCTTCCTCACGCTTATGATATTCCTGTATAAACTTCTGGGGTGCCTCCTCTCTCTCCCTATCACGCTCATGCAGAGTCCTTTGTAAGTTGTCAAACTTCTCTATTTATCATGTTTGCTAGCAGTGTTTGTAGAGCTATTTGGGAACTCTCCTCTGGATTATTCATTATCTGTTCTGACCCCTGATTATCAAGATTGGGAATTGAGATACCCGAATTTACCATTTTTCTAGTGTTTTTCTGGCTTACTCTGCCCATTTGAGATGAAGATAGCACCAGTTTTGTGCTAGAACACTATCTTAAGGCAACCATCAACCAAAGTTTGCATTTGTACAGTCAATAGTCTACAGATACAATCTAGTTCAACAGATATATCTATTCAACATCAAACAACTATATGTTAATGGACTTCGAACTGCAGAGAATAATTTGGAAAACCAGAAATTATTAGGGTTAGGGAGAGATGTGGGTAAAAAAATAGGAATAGATTGGTGTGGGGAGGCACAGGGAGAGTTAACTATGTCCTAAACCCAATGCAGGAAATAGGTTGGGTAGGATGCAAGTAGAGAGAGAGAGAGAAAAAGAAGAAAGGGAAAGGGGAATGAAAAGATACCAGAAAAAAAATAAAAACGTAAAAATTAATGTTATTATAGAGAATAAAAGGCCATCTATTTAGAGAGGAATGTGAATAAATTGAGAGAAGGGGAGGGACATAGAGGAGATGTGAAAAACTCAAAAAAATGCTTAAAATATTATATAGGTATAAAGAGGTAGTACTGCTATTAAAGAATTTAAGTCTCAGAGGTTTTGAATTGAGTAATAAATTTGTGGATTAAGTGTGTACACAATGGGGGATAGGGTCTACTAGTTAACTACGGGTTTATCTGAGGATGTGCAGGACAAGAGTTAAGTCACATAAAGAAGAACAAAAGAGAGGAAAAGGTGGAAAGGATAGGAAAGGGAGAAGAAAAGATCAGAAGTTCAGTAGAGCTAGACAAAAAACAAAAAGATAATTAAGAAAGAAAAAGAGAAAGAAGACAAGAAAAGAAAGGAAAACGCACATTCACGTATTCCTAAAATAAAAATTATAAGAGGAAAAAAAAGTTACTGGAAAACAATTATTTTTTCAAAAGAGGCAAAAATTAAAGATTAATAAAAGTTTTAGAAAAGGAAAAAAAATTTTTTTATATATATAAGGTACCAAAAAAAAAAAAAAAAGTGGGCTGGGAAGTTGGCTCAATGGTAGAGCGCTTGCCTTGCATGCATGAGGCCCTGGGTTCGATTCCTCAGCACCACATAAGCAAAAAGAAAACAGCCGGAAGTGGTGCTGTGGCTCAAGTGGTAGAGCGCTAGCCTTGACCTGAAGAGCTGAGGGACAGCACCCAGGCCCAGAGTACAGGCCCCACGACCGGACCCAAAAAAAAAAAGAAAAGAAAAGAAGAAGAAGAAGAAGAAGAAGAAGAAGAAGAAGAAGAAGAAGAAGAAGAAGAAGAAGAAGAAGAAGAAGAAGAAGAAGAAGAAGAAGAAGAAGAAGAAGAAGAAGAAGAGGAAGAAGAAGAAGTTCTTTGATTTTTTGGGGGGGGGGGGGGGAGTCGTGGGAAGAATCCTGTATCTCCCTTTTGTCTATAACCAGCCTCTTGTTGGAGTCTCTGGTCAGCTTGAGGTCCTGTGGCTTGATTGGTTTCTTAAGTCAGTTTGTTCGAACAGGCAGCAAAATGCTCTGCTTTACCCAAGATTTTGAGATCCCCCTCCCAGGTTAGTTTAATGGAAGGGTGATCTGCTTTGAGAATCACAAAAGAGGGGGATGCAGTGATTAGGCTAGGTTCTGGGTAGAGTTGAGGCCTTTCAACAAACAGTAGCTTTTCCCTGGGGCTATTTGTGAAAAACTCACCGAGCCCAGCCTGGAGCCATTCTCAGGGTTTCTGTTTTTCAATTGATTGTGGTGGCTGCTAGAGGGAGGGGCAGCCTCTGGCTCCGATTGCCCAGTGAGGAAATCCACTCCAATGGCTGGCGCCTGAGCTGGGTGACTTTTCCCTGGATGGAACTGAGTCTGTGAGGTCACTTCGCCGTTAAGTTCTTGTGACCTGCTAAATGACTCGTTTTATTCCAAGGCCTGAGCTGGAGCTAGCCACTCCTCTGAGCTTTGTCGGTATCCAAGATGGAGATCACCAGTGCTGGGGGGAGAGGGGTGGCCTTCCCTCCTCTGCTCCCTGAGAAGGAGTGAGGAAGTAGGGCTTCTACTCACGCCGAGTCTTGGATCCTGGGTCGTCTCTGGTCTGCAAAGTGCAGGATGAAGTTGTCCGCTCCTTGTCGGTTCTTGCTGGTGTTGAGTAGAATCCGCTCGTCTGCTGGGTCTGGCTCCTTCGTCCCGGACTGTGTCTCAGGTATGCTCCCCGTGGCGGTGGTCGCTACCGCGACCCTGCCGCCGCAGCAGCAGCTGCTGGCAGGCGCTCAGATGTGTCTGCTTGGCTTCCCCTCTCTTGACTAACTCTCTGTCCTGTGATGGCACACTTGGTGTGATACTCTGTCTTAGGACTGTTCACTGGAACTCTAAAACTGCTTTCTATGCGAGAGCTTGTTCAGATTCCAGCTTCTCCTCTGCCATCTTCCCCCCAGATGCCCTTTTGTATCACTGATTTTTCAACTTAGGGTCTTGCTTCTTTGTCTGGGCCTTTCAACACACTAATTTTATAATTACATATCACAAGTAGCAAACAAGATAGGCACATATGACCAGATCCATCCTTTTATTGGCTAAGATACCATATTCATGAAGCTTTTGCATGGGATGGCCTACTAATACTACCTTTCTAATTTCAGCTTCCTGAGTAGCTAAGATTCCACACATGAGGGAGTGTAATTGCTCATTTTTAATTGCTGGTTTTAAATTAAAATAAAGAAAGGGTACTTTTCCAATTCAGTGAGCAGTAAGTCCCTTAACTTTTGAGGTCAAGCAAAAGTGTTGGCCAAATGATAATAACAAAAATAATAAAATCAAAAATAAAATGTTATCCTTTGGGCTACTTTGAATGAATGTGGCATGTTAGTCCATGTCTTTTAATTACAGCTATATGACAGGCCTAGGTAGAAGGGACTCCAGTCCATGAACCATCCTTTATCAGAAAGCATCCAGTTTGTAAAAATGGGAGAATGAGCTATATCCAGTGGCAGGTGTGTGTGTGTGTGTGTGTGTGTGTGTGTGTGTGTGTGTGTGTGTGTGTGTGTGTGTTACAAGTAGGAAGGCCAAGGGCCTCCCAATCCCCCTATTTTTTTTAACTGGACCTCAGTAGATAAGCAGAAGGGTGAACAGTGTGAGGGAAGGGGTTAAGCTAGCAGCCTAGCTAAATCTGGCAATGTGAAGTCCACTGTCCTTATCTTGTAAATGGAACCCTGGCCAGGATTTAAGGATTCTCTTTGAAAAATTAAAATAAATACAGAAATTGTTGAAGGGACGGAAATCATGAGGTGAAGCACTGAATGAAACCTCTTATTCCCAGAGAGAGATTTCTTCAGAACAGCCCACAGGGCTCATGCTTTGATTCCTAGCTTTTATGGAGGCCAAGATGAGAGAATCTCCTTTGAAGCCAGCTCTGGATGGCTTCAACTCAGTTCTTGAGTTGAACACCTCATATTGGCACAAAAACATTTCTTCATGAAAGTGTGAAAGTAGAGCTCTTCATGTAACCAAACAGCTCTAGACATATCTAGAATGACTGGCTTATATAGGATCTGGAGTCTTGGTCTTGGTTTACTAATTAAGCACTTTCTGATGTAACAGATATTTTTCTAAATGCCTCCAGGATATCTTAAATCACATAACTATACTGTGGCATCTATCTTGACTCTACAAATTCTAAATTTAGGTCAACCTTTGTGCTTCTGTAAAAGAAGACAGTATATTTGTTGGAAGCTACCTTTGGGAAGATGGAATACTGGAGTCTTTATTACACAGCTAGCAGTCTGCAAGCAGCCTGATGTAACAAAGACTTGCAGTCCACAAATACACTTAGCTTGGAAACAGGACAGAAGAAAAAAAATTAAAACAACACTAAGAATCCAATCAGCATAATAAGGATACAGGTGGAACCGTTGCAACAATGAGAAGTACCCGTTGTCATGTCAAAAACGAACTTTACAACTTTGGTGGGGGGGGAGTATTGGAGGGGGCAGAGGCTGGGAAGGGATGGGAAGGGAAAACAAAGGAGGAGGCTACAATGCTTGATAAGAAATGTACTCATCTTGCCCATGTAATTTTAACCCCTCTATACAGTATTTTTACAATAAAAAATACATTAAAAAAAGAATACAGTGAAAATCTAAAAAAAGAAAAGAAAAGAAAAGAAACCAATCAGCACCAAGAGAGGGCTGAATTGACACACTATGATGACCAGAGACAAGCCAGGAGACAGGACACAGGACATGATCACAGAGACATGTACCATGGCATCTAGTGCCACTGCTGGTCCAGCCTAAATAGGGCCTAAGCAGAAGGCAGGTCCACAGGAAATTCCAGTCCCAGGCACAGGATTAACAGATTGAGTAACATATCAGCCAAATGCTCACCCCTGCTTCCAGGGAACCAGCCACACCCATCAGTTGGGTGGTAAGTGATGGATGGGGGCATTTCCTTCCCCCTGCATGAAGACAAGATGCCAGACCCCACCATCCACCATGTGGCCAATAGGGCACCAGCCAAACCTGACCTCATTACTTAATATTACTGAATTATTAAATCAATTTATAAAATGTTACATCCTCTTTATCATTTTGTAAACAGTTCAAGAATTTGCTTTTTGTAAAAGCCATTTTTCTTGAGCTCCATCTCTGAAAGAATAATTCTCACATTCACCAAAAATTAAATATTCTTCTTTTGAAAAGTTTATTTCTTCCTTCTTCCTCATTCCTTTCCTTCCTCTTTCCCTCTCTCACTTCCCTCCTTCACTCTCTCCTTCCTTCCTTCCTTCCTTCCTTCCTTCCTTCCTTCTTTCCTTCCTTCTTTCCATCCTTCCTTCATTCCTTCCTCTCAAGGCCTAGAAGTGATTCTGTAGCTCAAGTGGCAGATGGTTTTATTTTTTTGTTAACTTCAATTTTTGTGAGGTTTGACTTTGAGGTGAAAGACTTTCCACACATGTTAATTTCATAAGGTTTCGCTCCTGTGTGTGTTCTCTGAGGGAAAGTAAGGTGTGTCTTCTGGGTGAAAGAGGTGTCACATTGTTCACATTCCTCAACTACAGGAGACACACTGGGACTATATACAGCACACATCTTACTAGAATCACTGTAGACACCCATGTTCTGATACCCAGTGACCATTTCTGTCCTCATCCCAAAGGATTTCCCATTATTCTTAATCAGTTCTGACTTCTGTATGGAGCTCAAATTAAAAGTTTTTATATATCTCACTTTTTCTTCCCCTGGGTTACTTTTCATGATTACTACTTCAGATAGATATTCATTGTGACTTTCCTGACAGGTGATAATTATATCCTCCATTTCTTAGACATCTAAAATGAATTAGAGAAAAATAGACAAAAACATAAATGAGAGCCATAAATTCCTTAATGTAAAGATATTTTCTCCCATTCTGTTTCAATATTCTCAAATGGCAAAACATTGTTTTATGCAGAATATATACTTTTTTCCACAATGTAGTAATTAAGAAAGTAGTACTGATGTTTTACAATGGAAAAAAATGTTTTCCTGTATTTCAGATTTTTCTATTTTTCTCAAGGAAATATTTACTGAAGTTATTCAGCGACACACTCTTAAAGCCACGATTCTGAATTCCACTCCATGGCCAGCAATACTGATAAGAAATTGTCCCTATCAGAGGACAGTAGCCCTAGCATACTCCTATTTTCCTCCTACCTGCATAGTACTAGTTTAAAAGAAAATGATATCTCCTTTTCTACATTTCTCATTGTCATTTTTTCTTTTAGAATGACTTTTCTAAAGACAAAAAGACATTAACAATACTGACACACCAAATTCAGTTTCTGTTCATGAGAATAATGGATTGACAATTCCTTGACACAAAGGATCACCTAGATCTCTGCCATACATGACTCAGGGGCACTAGGAATACTATTGCTTGGTACACCTCAAGATAAACATACCAACTGGCTCTGGATCCAACATCACCATTCAACATGCTTTATCTTACCTGTGAAATACTTGTCTGAGGCTTCACTTATCCATGGTTCTGTACCTTGCTCCAGTTTGACAATCAATTTAGGTTTAGGAACACAATGCCCTGTGATTAAGAAATAGTGGAGAACTATTGCTCTTGCTACGTCATTATTGCTGTAAGGTCTCAGACATCCTGTTCACAAGATTGCTCCTAAATCTGGTTTCTCAATTAACAGCTCCATGGTGGATTTTCCCCCAGCTTTGGGTTTATTTTGCCAATTGTGTGGCTTGAACTCAGCTCTTTTGCTCAAAGCTAGCATTCTACTAGTTTGAGTCTTGGCTACAGTTCTACTTTTGGAATGGTTAATTGGAGATAAGAATCTCATGGTCATTTTTCTGCAGTTGCTGGCTTCAAGCCAAAATCTTCAGTTTCAGACTCCAGAGTATCTAGGATTCCAAGCTTGAAGCACTGCACTTTCAACTACTGATTTCCAGATCATACTGTCAGTAGTAATGTACATTCTATCTAGAATGTAGATCCACCTATAATAATCACTCCAAGTCTGGGAAGTCAGTCTTCTATTAGTGGAACATATTTTAGAACTTTTGTCCAACTACTGATTTGCCTTCTTAAAGAATAAGAATAAAATTAGCTCTTGAGGTACATATAATCAAGTTGAAGTTTCCCTTAGAAAGAAATAACACTTCCCTTGGACTGGAATGTTATCCCTAAATAACATAAATAGTCTAATATCTACTAAAATAACAACACTTGATCTTCCAAGTAAAAATAACCTTTGCTCACCCAAGGACATGAGGTTGCTATAGGTCTCCAGCATTACATCTCTATGAAGGATCCTCTGACCAGGATCCAGATTCTGCCACTCCATCCAGGTGAAGTCCACAGCCACATCATCAAATGACATCAGCTTCTGTAATGGCACATTCCCATGAAGATATTAGAGCTGGGTTATGAGAATTCCAACCTGGAATTTCATTATGCTGCAGGTATGCTTTTGTCTTACATAAAATGTTTGCAGCTTGCTGTATTATCTATTCACTGGAAGAATTAAATAGCAAATTATAAATTCTGGACAATGTATAAACCTAGTCACTAAACAACAAAGATCTGCAGTGCCCTGGTGGCTTATGACTGTAATCCTAGCTACTCAGGAGGCTGAGGTCTGAGGACCATGGGTCAAAGCCAGCCTAGGCAGGAATGTCGGTGAGACTCTTATCTCCAATAAACCAACAGAAAACTAAAAGTAGCACTGTCACTCAAGTGGTTGAGCACGAGTCTTGACCTGAAGAGCTGAGGGACAGCAGCCAAGCCCTGAATTTAAGCCCCAAGACCATTAAAAAATTACAGTTTCCCTAATGCATGCAAACACATTTCTGCTGCTAGCAATAGAGACAAGATCACAATTCTAAGGAGACAATAATCTACCATGGCAACATTAAGTCTAATAAGGTATATGAAAGATGATATTATCATATTTTGATAAACTTTTACTACTTATCAGATTGACAATGAATTAAACAAATAATTTTCTTGCATTTACATATTCTCCATCACTGTAAACCCTATTTAGATCTTCTATTAACAAGTGCTCTCAAAAGCAAGCAGAACACATTCAGGACCTCACATGGTATACATATCATAGCACATTAGTAGGTCTATAAAAAGCACACTGTCCCCATGAATGTTAAAAACAGTGACACTACTCCAGAAAGTAGCTAATTATTTATTTGGTCCTCATAAGATGTGATTTAGTTTCCACATAAAAATATCCTAATTAACCATTTCTTGTTTAAATACCAAATATTGAAATGTGGTCATAAATACCCTAATACCTCCCCTCTCATCTTACAAAGGTACTCACAGACACTAAACTTATACCTGGGTCATTCCTGTTGCTGTAATATATACACTGGCATAAAATAGTGAGATTGTTAGGTTACTTCTGATGATTTGGATTTCACAAAATCTAACAATTAATTTTCCAGAAACTCCCCAATTCTAAAGTTTGCTTTTCATTTAAGGGTTTTATGTTTTTTTTCTTTTTGCTGTTGGTCCCGAGGCATCAACTCAGAGCTTGGGCACTGTCTGTGAGCATTTGTTGTGCTCTCTTGCAAGTCCTTTAATAATCTCTTCTGGTAACTAGTGAAAAGTTTCCTCACTGGGCTTCTTAAGAACACGGCACATTACCTCCATTTTCCTACAAAGAGAGTGGTTTAGGGTAGAAGAGTGAAGTTTAGGGTAGGTCTATGTTGATGTGAAGCTTAATCACTTGCAAACCAGTCTGCTTTTGTCTTTTCATTTTGCACGTGAAAATCTCTTTACAATTCTTACCTCTTTTCTGATCCTAAAAGTTCCTCTCAGTAGCTTTAGGCTACATCCCTAGGGGAGCTCAGACTTGTCTTCTCAGACCTTATCAATTAACCTGTGGAATAAATCTTTTGTCTCCTGCCACATTCCCCTTAGAGCACAAGCTAGACTCTGTAGTCAATGGTAGGATAATTAAGGAGACAGAGAGATGGCTGATGGCACAATTCTGCTATATTTCCAAAAGTGCAAACAGCACATTCTTTCTTCATTCTATGTCAACCTATCTTTTCCACCAAAGCTTCCTTAACTTAAAGCCCCAGGCCAAACAGCTAGAACACAGACTTCCTCAAACCAAGAAAGGACAAGAACTTGTAGTCCTGAGGGTGGGAGTCAATGGCTCTGAAGCCTTTATTCACATATTATATGTTGAGAGCTCTCTTTGGAGGTCTCCTTCCCCACTTTACAGACATTGACCACATTGTCCTACATAGTAACTTGAACCTTTGCAAGGACCTATGAACTAGTCAGAAACATAAAGGTATGTGCATGTGGGTTCACATGACAAAAGATACCAAACTATTCGTGACAATCTATCATTACCCTGGCTTATAAGACATTTCAATATCAACTTCAATTGAGGACAATGACTATACCCTATGGAGGACTTTAGGCTTATACAGGAATGGTAACTTTTCTGCACGAGGGCCAAAGAACCCATTTTACAAAATATCTTCCCTGGCCTTGGAGTGCTTTCTACTCAGAGCCTGGGTACTGTCCCTGAGCTTTGGTAATAAAGGAACAAAAGTGTTGACAGTCTATCCACTTGATTCACAGCACTACTTGTGAGAAATTTGGTGATAATTGGCCATAACACTCTCACAGCATTTCCTACCTAGTTTGCCTTTCAATTGTGATCTTTAAACCTCATACATTTGAGCAACTAAGAATTCAGATGTGAAGCACACCAGTGCCCTGTTAGATTAGGAGATCTAAATTACTTGATCCAAGTAGGAATCATGGTTTCCACAGAACAGGATAAAAAATTCATAACATCATATAGACATATGCAAAGGTCCTTTTGCAACCACTTGGTAAAGGACTGTTTACCTATCATTCTGTAAACGACATCCAAATTCTTCCATAAAAGATTTGGAAGAATGTATTATTTGCACAGATCATATTATTGATCCTCAGGTTGAATTCAGGGGCCAAAATTTGTGAGGCTTCCTTTACCTTCTATACCAGATGCCCTTTTGTATCACTGATTTTTCATCTTAGGGTCTTGTTTCTTTGCCTTGGCCTTTTGACACAATAATTTTATAATTACATATCACAAGTAGCAAACAAGATAGGTACATATGGCCAGATCTATGCTTTTATTGGCTAAGAAACCATATTCATGAAGTTTTGCATGGGATTGCCTACAAATACTGTCTAATTTCAGCTTCCTGAGTAGCTAAGATTTCACACCTGATGGAGTGTAATTGCTCATTTTTAATTGCTAGTTTTAAATTAAAAGAAGGAAAGGGTACTTTACCAATTCAGTGAGCATTAAGTCCCTTAAATTCTGAGTTCAAGCAAAGTGTTGGCCAAATGATAACAAAAATAATCAAAGCATTGGGGGGGGCGGGGGGGGGGAAGAAGAAGGATTGGGATTAGGGGGGGAGGGGGGAGGCTGGGAAGGGATGTGAAGGGTAAACAAAGGAGGAGGCTGCAATGCTTGGTAAGAAATGTACGCATTATCCTGCCCATGTAACTGTAACTCCTCTGTACAGTATGTTCACAAATAAAATTAAATTAAATTAAAAAAAAAATAATCAAAGCATTAACAAAATGTGCTATCATGAGGCATACTTTGAATGAAAGTGGTATGTTGGTTCATAATTTGAGCTATATGACAGGCCTAGGTAAGACTCTAATCTATGAGCTATCCTTCTCAGAAAGCATCCAGTTTGTAATCATGGGAGTAAGAGCTATTTCCAAATGGATGATGATGATGATGATGATGATGTGTGTGTGGTACAAGTAGGAAGGCCAAGGGTACAGGTGCCTCCCAATCCCCCTATTTTTTTTTTACTAGGCCTCTGTAGATAAGCAGAAGGGTGAAGAGTGTGAGGGAAGGGGTTAAGCGAGCAACTAGCTGAATCTTGCAGTGTGAAGTCCACTGTTCTTATCTTGTAAATGGAATCATAGGCAGGATTTAAAGATTCTTTTTTTATTGTGAAAATACCATAAAGAGGACTTATTATTTTTGAACAATTGAAATAAATACTGAAATTCTTGAAGCCATAGGAAGCCTGAGCTGAAGCACTGAAGGAAACTTCCTGTACCCAGAGAGATATTTCTTCAGAACAGCCCACAGGGCTCATGCTTTGATTCCTAGCTTTTATGGAGGCCAAGAGAATCTCCTTTGAAGCCAGCTCTGGATGGCTTCAACTCATTTCCTGAGTTGAACACCTCATATTGGCACAAAAACATTTCTTCATGAAAGTGTGAAAGTAGAGCTCTTCATGTAACCAAACAGCTCTGGACATATCTAGAATGACTGGCTTATATAGGATCTGGAGTCTTGGTCTTGGTTTACTAATTAAGTACTTTCTGATGTAACAGACATTTTTTCTAAATGCCTCCAGGATATCTTTAATTACATAACTATACAGTGGCATCTATCTTGGCTCTAGAAATTCTAAATTTAGGTCAACTTTTGTGTTTCTGTAAAAGAAGACAGTATATTTGTAGAATGCCACATTTTGGAAGATGGAATACTGGAGTCTTTTACACAGATAGCAGTCTGCAAGCAGCCTGTTGTAACAAAGACTTGCAGTCCACAAATACACTTAGACAGCTTGGAAACAGGACAGAAAGGAAAGAAAGAATATAAACAACACTGAGATATCAATCAGCACCAAGAGAGTCCTGAATTGGGACACTATGATGACCAGAGACAAGCCAGGAGACAGGACACAGGACATGATCACAGAGACACGTGGCATGGCATCTGGTGCCACTGCTGTTCCAGCCTAAATAGGGCCTAAGCAGGAGGTAGGTCTACAGGAAATTCCCAGTCCCAGGAAATGAACTAACAGATTGAATAACATATCAGCCAAATGCCCATGCCTGCTTCCAGGGATCCAGCCACACCCATCAGTTGGGAGGCAAGTGATGGTTGGGGCATTTCCTTCCCCCTGCATGAAGACAAGATGCCAGACCCCACCATCCATCATGTGGCCAATAAGGCACCAGCCAAACCTTACCCCCTTACTGAATATTACTCAATTATTAAATCTATTTTAAAAATGTTATAACCTCTTTATCATTTTGTAAACAGTTCAAGAATTATTTTTTGTAAAAGCCATTTTTCTTGAGCTACCTCTGAAAGAATAATTCTCACATTCACGAAAAATTAAACATCCTTCTTTTGAATAGTTTATTTCTTCCTTCTTCCTCATTCCTTCCCTTCCTATTTCCCTTTCTCACTTCCCTCCTTCCTTCTTTCCTTCCTCTGAGGCCTAGAAGGGATGCTGTAGCTCAAGTGGCAGATAGTATTTTCTTTGTTAATTTCATTTTTTGTGAGAGATTAATCAGTATCTTTCTGTGCTTGATTATTTCCCCTAATGTCATATCTACATTGGCCCTCTATGAGATAACACAGGTACGACACATCATTCACACTGGTGTTTTATTATAGCTCACTCAGCAGAACAACTAAATTTGCTAAGAGTTCATCACCAGTGATTAAAGAAAAGAGTAAGCACTGAAGACATTTTGAGGTTCTCCCCCAAGGCAAAATGCTGAGACTCTTGTCTTTATTAATCCACCATATTTTTTAGAATATATATTTTATTGTAAAGATACTGTATAAATTGGTTATACTATTATATGAATTAGGTCATGAATACATTTCCTATCGAGCATTGTTACCCCTCCGAGAAAGACTTTACCAGTATGTATGTACTGCAATAAGGACTAATATCTTCCATTCAAAAACTGAACTGGAATAAGTAAGTCATTTGTACTGTAATGCATGGATCACACATACAGAGGGGGACTTAAGGGAACAATAGAAAAAAAGTTGTTCTCATGTTCTTGCCTCCAATCATAACAGTCTTCACTCAACTATTGTTCCCCTAACCGTGTGGGAGATGATCTAAATCCAGTCCCAAAGGGACTGACCTCATATTTCTAAGAAGAGTTTATCAAATTACCTTGACACACCATTCCTTAGTATAAAAGACACAAGTTAATAACTTCAATTTCTGAATTACTTGTTATAACTGGTTGTTTCTGCATGCTTTGGATAATATTGAATGACACCATCCCCACTCAACACGATGAGAGGATGAGAAATGTTGGCTCAAAGAAAGCTGAAGAGTGAAGAATGGTTTCCCATCACACCTAGCTTAGCTCTGCCATGAAGGATTTCTCTGTATAATTTACACAGGTTTTTGGACAAAGATTTTCCTAGATTGGGCTTCTTTCCTGGGTGAATGTTCTAATACTTGCTGAAGGTTGGCTTCTGGTTGAAAGACTTCCTCTCATGTTTATATTTACAGAGATTCTGTCATGTGTCCAGGTCTCTGATACCTGTACAGATGTGACTCCTGGCAAAATGTTTTCTATATTCATAATTTCTTTCCTGTTTCTGCTCTCACATATGCTGAGGACTCATTTCTGATTGAAAGTCATTTCACATATGTTCTATGCACTACTTTCTTTTCTCCTACGTGAGTCAGTTCTCTGATGAACATGAGGTATTCCTTTCTGATCAAATGATTTCCACATTTGTAATATTTTTCATTTTATTTTATTTTATTTTTTGTGAACATACTGTACAGAGGGGTTACAATTACATGGGCAAGATAATGAGTACATTTCTTATCAAGCATTGCAGCCTCCTCCTTTGTTTACCCTTCACATCCCTTCCCAGCCTCACCCGGCCCCACCACCCTATCCTTCCCCCCCACCAAAGTTGTAAAGTTCATTTTTGACATGACAACTTGTACTTCTCATTGTTGCAACGGGTCCACCTGTATGCTGAAATGACTTGTTTTTCCCCTTCTCCTCCACAAATTATACCGACATCAAATATAGTGAAAGCAGGGATTATACTGTGGGGGAGGGACATACAAAGCAACAAAGAAATAATCTTATAAATGCATTAGAAAGAAATGCATGAAATAAAAAAAAACATTTAAATACACATCTAAGGGTTCATTTTCCTAACATCACATTATCTGACCTTTTCTGCTTGACTCATACATATACTAGATATTGCAAATAATAGGTCCCATGGTTTCCCTTATTCACATTTGTAATATTTTTAAGATTACTCTGCTGTGTGTGTCCTACGAACTTGGATCCATGAATACTTGATAAAGGACTTTCCACAATTGTTACATTTGTATATTCTCGCCTGTGTCTGTTCTCTGATGCAAACTGAGTTAGGACTTTTTCTTGAAAACCTTTCCATTGATTTTTCCTACATAGGATTTCTCTCCTCTTTGTGTGTGAGGGTGTGTGTGTGTGTGTGTGTGTGTGTGTGTGTGTGTTTTGTGTTCTGTAATGAACCCTGAGCTGTGTCTTGTAGTTGGAGGACTCCACATCTGCTGTATCATAAGGTCTCTATCCTGTATTGGTTCTGTATTGTAATTTCAATTTTCTTACAGGTCAAAGACTTTCCCATTTGGTACAATCCTAGGTTATTTCATTTGTGTGAAGCAACTTATGTGTGTTAAGCTGTGACCTCCAGGTCTTTCCACACTGGTTGCATTCATAAGGTTTCTCTCCTTGTGTTCTGTGATGGATGTTAAGTTGTGCCTTCCAGGTGAAAGAATTTCCATGCCTGCTACATACATAATATTTCTCTCTGGTGGGTTTTTTTCTGATGGACAGAAAGGTGGATGTGCTGGGTGAAAGACTTTCCACATAGCTTACAATCACAAAATTTCTCTCCTGTGTGTGCTCTCTGGTTGACAGTAACGTGTAGCTCTTGGCTGAAATACTTTCCACACATATGACATTCATAAGGTTTCTTTCTCGTGTGTTTTCCGATGGACAGTAAGGTATGACTTCTTGGTGAAAGAATTTCCACACATGTTACATTCATAAGGTTTCTCTCCTGTGTGTGGTCTCTGGTGGACAGTAAAGTTTAGCTTCTGGGTGAAAGACTTTCCACACACGTTACATTCATAAGGTTTATTTCCTGTGTGTGTTCTCTGGTGGAGAGTAAGTTGTGACTTCTTGGTAAAAGACTTTCCACACAGGTTACATTCATAAGGTTTCTCTCCTGTGTGTGTTCTCTGGTGGACAGTAAGGTTTGACTTCTTGGTGAAAGACTTTCCACACATGTTACATTCATAAGGTTTCTCGCCTGTGTGTGTTCTCTGGTGGACAGTAAGGTTTGACCTCTTGGTGAAAGACTTTCCACACACATTACATTCATGAGGTTTCTCTCCTGTGTGTGTTCTCTGGTGGACAGTAAAGTGTAGCTTCTGGGTGAAAGACTTTCCACACATGTTACATTCATAAGATTTGTTTCCTGTGTGTGTTCTCTGGTGAACAGTAAGGTGTGACTTCTGTGTGTAAGACTTTCCACACATATTACATTCATAAGGTTTCTCTCCTGTGTGTGTTCTCTGGTGGTCAGTAAGATATGCCTTGCGGGTGAAAGACTTTCCACACAGGTTACATTCATAAGGTTTCTCTCCTGTGTGTGTTCTCTGGTGGACAGTAAGGTTTGACTTCTTGGTGAAAGACTTTTCACACATGTTACATTCAAAAGGTTTCTCGCCTGTGTGTCTTCTCTGGTGGACAGTAAGTTTTGCCTTCGAGGTAAAAGACATTTCACACATGTTACATTCAAAAGGTTTCTCGCCTGTGTGTGTTCTCTGGTGGACAGTGAGAGTTGACTTCTCGGTGAAAGTCTTTCCACAAAAGTTACATTCATTAGGTTTTTTTCCTGTGTGTCGTCTCTGATGGACAGTGAGAGTTGACTTCTGGGTGAAAGACTTTCCACACATATTACATTCATAAGGTTTCTCTCCTGTGTGTGTTCTCTGGTGGTCAGTAAGATATGTCTTGCAGGTGAAAGACTTTTCACACATGTTACATTCAAAAGGTTTCTCGCCTGTGTGTCTTCTCTGGTGGACAGTAAGGTTTGACTTCGAGGTAAAAGACATTTCACACATGTTACATTCATAAGGTTTCTCATTTGTGTGTCTTCTCTGGTGGACAGTAAGGTATGCCTTACTGGTCAAAATCTTTCCACACATTTTACTTTCATATGGTTTCTCTCCTGTGTATGTTCTCTGAGGGACTATAGGGTGTGTCTTCTCAGTGAAAGACCCTTTACATTGTTTATAATCCTCAACTACAGAAGACACCTGAGGGCTATATACAGCACACATCTTACCAGGTTCACTCAAAACACTCATGTTCTGACACCCAGTGATGTTTTCTGTCCTCATTCCTAAGGAGTTCCCATTATTCTTAATCAGTTCTGACTTCTGTTTTGAGCTCAAATTAAAACTTTTTATAAGTCTCAGTTTTTCCTCCCCTGGGTTAATATTTATGACTGCTACTTCAGAGAGATTCTTATTGTGACTTTCCTGACAGGTGCTAATCACATCCTCCATTTGTGGGACATCTAAAATGCATAATAGAAAAATAGACAAAAACATAAATGAGATCCATAAATTCCTTACTGTAAAGGTATTTTCTCACATTTTAACTGTTACAAGATTTTCAAATATCAAAGCATTGTTTTATGCAGAATATAAAATTTTCTCTGCAATGGAATAACTATGAATGTAGTATTGACATTTTAAAATGGAAAATAATGTTTTTCTGTATTTCAGATTTTTCTATTTTTTTCTAGGAAATATTTACTGAAATTATTCATCAACGTACTCTTAATGGTTCCATTCTGAATCTCACTCTATGCCCAGCACAACTCATAAGCTATTGTCCTGATGAGAGAATAGCAGCACTACCATTCTCCTATTTTCCTCCTACCTGCATAATACTAGTTTAAAAGAAAATGAGATCTCCTTTTGTACATTTCTTATGGTCTTTTTCTCTTCAAGAATGACTTCTCTACAGACAAAGAGAATTGCTAACCTTAAGTACACTGGCACACCAAATGCAGTTTGCCTCCATGTGAATTCTGGATTGACAATTCCTTGAGACAAAGGATCACCTAGTTCTCTGCCATACATGACTCAGGGGCACTAGGAATACTATCACTCTGTACAGCTCAAGATAAACAGACCAACTGGGCTCTGGACCCATCATCACCATTCAAGATGCTTTAACTCACCTGTAAAATACTTGTCTGAGGCTTCTCTTATCCATGGATCTGCACCTTGCTCCAGCATCATGATCAATTTAGGTTTAGGAACACAGTGTCCTATGATTAAGAAATAGTGGAGAATTATTGCTCTTGCTGGGTCATCATTAATTTAAGGTCACAGACATCATGTTCACAAGGTTGCTCCTAAATCTGGTTTCTCAATTGTTTTTTGGGGGTTGGGGATTTAGTTCTGGGGTCTGAACTCTGGGCCTGGGCACTGTCCGGCAGATCTTCAGCTCAAGGCTAGCACTGTATCACATGAGCCACATAGCCAATTCCAGCTTTTTTTTTTCTTTCTGCTTATGTGGTGCTGAGGAATCCAACACAGGTCCTCATGCATGGAAGGCAATTCCTCTGCCATTGAGCCATTTTCCCAGTCCATGGTTTCTCAATTCTTTTTTTTTTTTTTTAGTCAGTCGTGGGGCTTGAACTCTGAGCCTGGGTGCTGTCCCTCAGCTCTTCAGCTCAAGGCGAGCGCGCTAACACTTGAGCTACAGCGCCACTTCCGGTTTTCTGGTATTTTATTGGAGATAGGGTCTCACGGTCTTTCCTGCCCGGGCTGGCTTTGAACCGCGATCCTCAGATCTCAGCCTCCTGAGTAGCTAGGATTATAGGCGTGAGCCTCCAGCGCCCGGCTTGGTTTCTGAATTCTTAACAGCTCCATGGTGGAGTAGCATCCAGCTTTGGGTTTATTTTGCCAACTGTGTGGCTTGAACTCAGCTGTTTTGCTAAAAGCTAGCATTCTACTAGTTTGAGTCTTGGCTACATTTCTGGTTTTTGAATGCTTAATTGGAGATAAGAGTCTCATGGTGATTTTTCTACAGCTGCTGGTTTCAAACTGAAACCTTCAGATGTCAGCCTCCGGAGTATCTAGGATTGGTAGCTTGAAGCACTAAACCCTGTATCAGGTTTGGCTTACAAATACACACTTTCACCTATTGATATCCAGAGCATACTCTCAGTAGTAATGTATGTTCTATTAATTACCCAAGTCTGGGAAGTCAGTCTCCTATTAGTGGATCATAGCTTAGAACTTTTGTCCAACTACTGATTTGCCTTCTTAAAGAACGAGAATAAAATTAGCTATTGTGTTACATATAATGAAGTTGAAGTTTTCCTTAGAAAAAAATGACAATTTCCATGGCCTCGAATCTTTTTTTTTTTTTTTTTTTGTAGAAATTGTAATGGTCCAAATGCTTACACCTGTAATCCTACATTTAGGAGGTGAGATCAGAAGAGGAAGGTTTGTAACCAAACTGGGCATGGAAACACAGAATATACCCCAAAACAAAAACGAAAATAGAATTGTGGCTCAAGCACTAGTGTGAAAGACAAACAACACCAGGCTCTCAGACTCAAATTTGACTGGCTTATATACTAGTAGTTTTTTACCTGGAAATGGCCTGGAATCTTCTCCCTAAATAACATAAATAGTCTAATGTCTACTAAAATAAAAGCACTTGACCTTAGAAAGTAAAAATAACCTTTGCTCACCCAAGGACTTGAGGTTGCTATAGGTCTCCAGCATTACATCTCTATGAAGGGTCCTCTGACCAGGATCCAGATCCTGCCACTCCTTCCAGGTGAAGTACACAGCCACATCATCAAATGACATCAGCTTCTGTAATGGCACATTTCCATCAAGAAATTAGACCTGGGTTATGAGAATTCCAATCTGGAATTTCATTATGCTGCAGTTATGCTTTGGTCTTACATAAAATGTTTGCAGCTAGTTTGTTATCTATTCACTAGGAGAATTAAATACCAAACTAGAAATATTTTACAATACATAAACCAGGACCTTAAAATACACAGATTTGCAGCGTGCTGGTGGCTTATGCCTGTAATCCTAGCTATTCAGGAGGCTGAGGTCTGAGGATCAAGGTTCAAGGCCAGCCCAGGCAGGAAAGTCCATGAGACACTTATCTCCAATAAACCACCAGAAAAATGAAAGTAGCACTGTCACTCAAGTGGTAGCACTCACCTTAACCTGAAGAGCGGAAGGAAAAAAATCAGACCCAGAATTCAAGCCCCAAGACCAATAAAAGATTACAGTTTCCATAATGCATGCAAACACATTTCTGCTGCTAGCAATAGAGACAAGATAAAAACTCTAAGGAGACAATATTCTGACATGATAACATTAAGTCTAAGGAGGTGTCTGAAAAATTATATTATCATTTATGATAAAATTTCAGTACATACCAGGGTAAAAATGAATTAAACCAATATTTTTCCTTCATTTACACATACTGCTTCACCATCAATCCTATTTAGACCTTCTATTAACAAGTACTCAAAAAGCAAGCAGCACACATTCAGGATATCATATGGAATACAGAACATAGAACATTGCTAGATCTATGAAAAGCAGTGTCCATATGAATGTTCAAAAAACAGTAACAGTACTCCAGAAAGTAACTAATGATTGATTTGGCCCTTATAAGATTTAATTGAGTTCCCACATAAAAATATCTGTGGTTTACCATGTTTGGTTTAAATACTAAATATTGAAATGTGGTCATAGATACCCTGATATATCCTTCCTATGTAAAAAAGAACTGCTACCATGAAATTTTGTAAACTTTGCCTACATTATACAAAACAAAATATAGGTGGAGGGAAAAAAATGTTCCTTGACAAGGATTTCATTTTAATAGGCCTTCATGGAAGGTGAAAGCAAATATAGAGAGGCTCAAGGAACGAACACTCAAGATGACAAAAATGATAAATATGACCAAATGCTCAAATGGGTCACATATTTCTGAGTCCTTTCTCCAGTAGATCTCTAAGGATATATTTTCACTTGTGTTAGTTAATAGTGAAATACCTCAGAGATCAAAATCAATTAGTGAGCAAATATCTGTGACATTTTGCGACAAGTGATATTTCTAATAGAGAACATCTCGTCACTGTATTAATTTTTTTCAACACTAGTTCCAATCTTATACTGGCAGTGAATTTAAATATTCAACAGTAGTGGGATGGAAAAACAAAACTGAATACCACATCAAATGAAGTTAGACCAACACAAAATCAGGAGAAAACAGATTTTCTTGTAGTGTATCAATTGGTAGAAGGAAGTACTTTTCTGTAGGGAACTCTGAAGTTGAGCTGAAGGGGAAAAGGTTTGAGAGGTTGGAATTCCAGTCTGACAGCACTGAGAGAACTGAGAGCTGGCCGCAGAAATGTTAAAAAAGAATTCTGGAGAGATTTAAGAGACTGGAGTGCAGGCCTTTTCCTTACTATTGGAAAGATAGCATCTGAAATTGAGGTGCTGTTGACCTTGAAGGCTAGGTAAGGTGAACTCCATGTCTGCATTTTCTCTGGGCACCAGTCTTCTGTCTCAGGAGAATAAGGAAACATGTTTTCCTCACAACCTGTTGTGGCTCTGATTGTACTATTAATATAGATACTTCATTTTTGCATGTTATCAATGGTGATCTTCCCTGTGTGCACTCAAGGAACTATGCTAGCTTGCTGGCACCCATGGACAAAGTGCCAGAGAGCCTTCGGAACCCTGGTTTTCCCTAAGTCTATCTGTTTATGTTTTTGTGTTTCTCTAATTTTCTTTGTTTCTGGAATCCTGTAGAACTCTCTAGGCAACCATTTTCCTATACTATAGGTAAGAAAAATGTCAATCCTAAGAGTCATGTCAGCAACGTAAAACTGATCACTAAGAAAATCTTGTTCCAGATAGATCATTTGAAGAAAAGAAACAACTGAGACACATATGGAGGAAAGAGGTAATGAAAAAAGAAAATGATAGAAAGATAGATACAAAGAGAGAGAAAGGGAAAAATAACCAACACTAGCGAGTAGAAAATCAAAAATAGAGAGAGAAAATGGAGGAAAGAAATCTTGTTAGAATGCTTTAGAAAACAAACAGGAATTTGTAGAAAGTCCATACAGCTTAGCAACAAATACAGGCGATGTTTCAAGTAAGACCAAGACTGTGAAACAGTACAAGAACTATATATGGAGAATAATTTAAGTACATATAGGTTAATCATTCCTTAAGAACACACAAAGGTGGGTATGACCACACTATTTCAGCAATTCCAGGAAAATTTCATTGAGATAGTTTAATGTTACTCATGAGGAAGTGATATGGTGGCAATCTATCCTTCACCTTCCATGAGAAGTAACCTGCTTGGTGTCATTACATCACATAACAGGTGTGACTACATTTTATGACAAGTTGAAACCTAGACATTCTGAAGCCAATCTGAATTCAACTTAGAATATAACCATACAATCTGCTAAACCTACAAGCAATCTTTATCTGCTAATTTACAAGCCTTCTTTATCTGACTTATGAATATGTTGCTGAGGCTGAATCTGTGTGGTTGGTATTGTTTTTAATTCTTGGACATCTTTAGGTTCATATAGTGGAATGGAAAACAAACGAAAAATAAAAAAATCAACTCACCAGAGATCCATTCATTCTGTCTTGCTGCTGACAATGAGCAGAAGATTCTGGAAGCATGGCTGGGATATAAGGGAAATGATGCATTCAGAAATGAATCTGTGAGATTTTGGGCCCAGAATTTCCTCTTGCAAACATGATACATAGGTTCAAAAACCATAAAGCCTTCTTTTTTTTAAATTTTTTATTGTGAAAACATAAAGCCTTCTTATAAGCGAAGAATTTTTAATGTCTTAGGCAGAGCATTAAAGTGTCCAATAAACACAAATCCAGCCCATTTCCTGATAGATAGATATTATTAAACCAACTAATTTATATACTTATGTACACACTAAATTGGAAAAAATGAATGTTCCCACAGAAATTATTGAATAATTGAAAGCAAAAACATATCATATTTCTACTAAAAGTAGTTATTACTGAAAATATTTCGGGATGTATGAACTGCTTTTTTTTCCTTTTTTTTTTTCTTTTGCCAGTCCTGGTGCCTGAACTCTGGGTCTGGGCGCTGTCCCTCAGCTCTTCAGCTCAAGGCTAGTGCTCTACCACTTGAGGCACAGCACCACTTCCAGCGTTTTCTGCTTATGTGGTACTGAGGAATCGAACCCAGGGCCTCATGCATGCAAGGCAAGCACTCTGCCACTGAGCCACCTTTCCAGCCCATGAACTGCTTTTTTAATGCAAAAGTATCCTAGGAATCCATTGGATTTTGTGTTCTACCTCATTCATTTACATATTTAAACACCATGGAAAGCATGTATGATGTAACAGTAATTTTCACCCAAAGTTAGAGAGAAAAATGTATATAGAATATATTTCTTATGTTATACTATTTCAATAATGGGTGTCAAATGGCACATTTCACTCTACCCATTGCACACATATGCAATGATTAGCAATTTGCCATTTAAAATGCTTTGGCCAAAGGGACTTGAGTAAAGATGAGGTAACCCAGGTTTGAGAAGTCCCTAACGTTCATTTTCCTAAACAGTCATGCGAAGAACCTTGGCCATCCTAAAGATACAACATAAAATAATCGATATAGGCGTGACACACCTGAAGATAAGTAACACCTACAAAGCAAACAACCTTGAGTAAGACATATTACCTCAAGTTTTCTTCTGTGAATTTTCTTTTTAGGCCACATGTCCCCGACCAACACTTTCTGTACTACCAGGCACAACCAACTGATTAGAGCTAGCATTAGCAAATCCATAGATGGCACACTTAATGTAAGTTTGAATGATGACATACTAAAAATCACAGTGTTAACAGGCTAAATAAATTAGCCAGAAGAGGATTAGGGATTACTACATGAATAGATACTTTCAGTCATAACAATTACTCCAATATCCCAAACCACAGCCTCAGATATCCTTTGATAACTATGCCCTGACTTATTCCTCAATCCAGCTCATCACGACTCCTAGAAATTAGTTTAAATCTTGCAACAACATAAAGTAATTGAGAGTGGTGCAGGAAAGAGTACCACGTGAATCTGGTGCTCAGGGAAGTAGCAACAATTTTTCCATAAGGCAAAGGATGCTAGCAACAGCTTCCCCTTCCTGTGCTTTTCTGTTTCTTCCCTTTAGGGCTTCTCAGAATTGACAAGGTCTGTGCATTTAGGATGGAGATTCCTATTCATAGGGTGCTCTGCTTCAAACATCGCTAGGCTTCATTCCTAAAAATACAGGAACAATATCCAATATCCCATGTACAACTGTCTCTAGAAACAGAGTCGAATACAAACACGTGTGAAATCAAGCCAGGAGACTAAAAACTCAAGCCAAACAAATTAAAATATCTCTAGGAGAAACAACACAGAAGCCCCAAATACAACTTCAATGTAAGAGGACTCAAGGCAGGCACACACCTCACAATTTCACTAGAATTCTTCCTGTACTCCTCTTACACCTAGGCAAAGCGAATAAAGTCATATGGGTTAATAGAAGAATCCCTTGGTCTTGGAGTACAAATGCACAGCTCTTGGGCTCTCCTCATCTGCAGAATCACCAAGCTTGCTCTCAGATATTTGGGAACCAGGTTCTTGCACCTCAGGGTCTAGAGCCTAATGACAGCACAAACTCCTGAACCTCAAGCAAATTACCAACTCCAGACTGGAGAAAAGTGTGGAGGGGGCAGTAGGAGCTTTAACCAAAGTGTAATGTTCTCCCTTTGAGCTGACAAGCTCAGTTATGGTGCTTGCAGGCCCAGAGTTTAAGCCACACCAATGACCAAACAGAAACAGAAAAAGAAAAAGAAATCCGTGGAGGGGAGACTCCCCCAGCAATCGCACAGTTCCTACCTGACATCAGTTCCAAAGCCTGAGATTCCTTCAAGTTACAGCTCCCAAGCTCCACTGCACAGAGCTGTGGGCCGGACTCCTGGCTCCCACGTATGGAAGGCCAAACTTTACTTCAGTGCACTTCCAGCAGCAAGGCAAAGGGAAAGAACCCAGAAGAAGCCCACTTAAAATGCCCGTTGTGGGCGGGGAGTCGCATGCGCAAAAGGATCTTCTGCCCCACCTCCGCCCTCCAAAACAAGAAAAACAACCCAAGACTTTCAAAGAAAATGTCCTTCTTGGAGACTACAATTCCCACAATACCCGGCACCACCCTGGTCACAAGAGTGCTTGAATGCATTGGGACTTTCCTCTCCCTGCTGTAGGAGCTAAGCTGAATTTTACTTGAAAAACACTATTTTCTTCCTGAAACCAGCCACAAAATGTAAATATATGGGGAGAAGTGGATGCATTGACTGTTTGGTTCTTAGTTCTAATAATGAAATCGAGTTTATGTGACTGTGTTGCTCATACATTTCTTTTTGTTCCATTCCTGTGTTCTGCTGAATGTAAATTATATCTCTGTTTTGCCTTAAATTGTTTAATACCTCCCCTCTCATCTTACAAAGGTACTCACAGACACTGAACTTATACCGGGTCATTTTCCATTGCTGTAATGTACACAACGGCATAGAATAGGAAGATTGTTACGTGGATATGCAGCATAATCCTTGTGTTGATTTGCATTTCGAAAAAATCTAACAATTAATTTTCCAGAACATCCCCAATTCTATCTATTAAATCAAAAGGAGTTTTAGGTTGTTTCTGAAGTTTGCTTTTCATCTAAGGGTGTTATGATTGTTGTTTTTGCTCTTGGTCCTGTGGCTTGAACTCAGAGCTTGTGCACTATCTGTGAGCATTTGCTGTGCTCTATTTGCATGTCCTTTAATAATTTCTTCAGGTAAGTAGCAAAAAGTTTCCTCACAGCGATTCTTAAGTACATGGCACATTACCCTGATTTTCCTACAAAGAGAGTGATTTGGGGGTCAGAATGAATGCAGGTGTGTAGAAGAGTGAAGTTTAGGGTAGGTCTATGTTGATGTGAAGCTTAATCAGTGCAAACCAGTCTGATTTTTCATTTTTGCATGTGAAAATCTCTTTAATATTCTTACCTCCTCTCTGAAACTTAAAGTTCCTCTCAGTAGCTTTAGGCAATATATCTCGGGGACCTCAGACTTGTCTTCTCAGACCTTATCCCTTAAGTTGTGGAATAAATCTTTTGTCTCCTGCCGCAGTTTCACCAGAGCACAAGCAAGACTTCTGTGGGCCAATGGGATGATAATTAAGGAGACAGAGAGATGGCTGATGGCACAATTCTCCTATGTCTGTCAAATGCTTGTGTAATATTGGTCTAAGCCCACTCTGCCAAAAAGTGCAAACAGCACACTTCTTTCCTCATTCTATTTCAATCTATGGTTTCCACCAAAGCCTCCCTTCACTTAAAGCCCCAGGCCAAACAGCTAGAACACACACTTCCTCAAATCATAAAGGACTTGCAGTACTGAGGGTGGGAGTCAATGGCCCTGAAGCCTTTGCTCACATTTGGCCTGCTCCTGCAGGCACCCCAGGGTCTGCAACAGTCTCTCTCTCTCATAATCAGAGATCCTATACTTGTCTCCTAAAGTTTATTGTGATTTTTGGTGATCCTTTACATACAACATAATTGGGATGGATTGGATTGGATACTTTCTTACCTGATTTTATTTCTCCAGTGTATGGGTTTTGCATGTCCGTTTTGTGGAGCTGAACTATTCCTCATGAAAATGGGAATCAAAGGGCATATTTGGATTATAGACTTCAACTTAAAAGCACCTCTAATAATATAAAGAAAACCTAATATCATTCTGTAAAAGTAAATTCCTAAGAGGCAAGGAGAAAAGGATCAGGAAAAACTGGAGTGCTTCCAAGACTACCTGTGAAGTGTAGTTTTCATTTTTCAAGCTTATATTTCTGATGCATTTATTTATACTTTTATCCTTTTTTTGTTTGTTGTTCGGACATGGCACTTGTACTCTGAGCCTGGGAACCATCATTGAGCTCAAGTGCTCTACCATGTGAGCCACAACACACTTCCGGATTTTTAGTGGTCACTGGAGATAAGTGTCTCACACATGTTGCTGGCCAGTCTGACTTTGAACCGGGATCCTCAGTTTCAGCCTATTGAAAAGCAAGGATTACAGACATGAGGCACCAGTACCCAGCTTACATTTCTTGTGTTTTATGTCCCAACCCTGGACTTGAACTCTGTGCATGGACACTGTCACTGAACTTCTTTTGTTCAAGACTAGCACCCTACTACATGAGCCACATTTCCACATTCTGTTTTTTCTCTGTATGTGGTACTGAGGAGTTGAACCCAGGACTTCATGCATGCTAGGTAAGCATACTACCACAGCTGGGGGCCAGCCACAACACCAGCAGTGCTCCAGAAGAACAAGGGGATGATAATGGAAGAGACAGAGACAAGGCCAATGATGAATCTCTCTTTATTTCAGCGACAACCTTAGCTATAGACACTTTCTGTATCTGTCCAGTGCTTGCATCACATTGTTCTAGGACTCAACATGGCAACAACTGCAGATCATATGCATCCTTCCTCATTCTAGTTCAACCTTTGTCCACCAAACTCCTACAGGTAAGGCCCCAGGCCCAGAAGCTAAAAAGAACACTCCCAGAATCAATCAGTTAAGTGTCTGTAAATACCTGATCATGTGGTTTGAACTCTGGGCCCGAGCACTATCCCTGAGCTCTTCCCCTCAAAGTGAGCTCTCCACAACTTGAGCCACAAGACCACTTCCATTTTTCTGGTGGTTAATTGGAGATAAAGCTTATGAACTTTCCTGCTGGAGCTGATTTTAGACCAGCCTCCTCAGATCTCAGCTGCCTAAGTACCTAGGATTACAGGCATGAGCCACTGGCACCCAGCTGCAAATACCTGTTTAAAGTGAGTAGAGAGATATTCAAATTTTTAAGCCAAAACAGAGACATAATTTATATTCAGAGGAACATACTTTTTAAACAAAAACAAAATCAATAACCATAGATTGTCATAAAATCAATTACATTAATAAAACTAAGAATTAAAAAGCCAAATTATCTAATGCTCCTAATACAATTCTTTGTTTTGGTTGATCTCACAATGTTTCAGGAGGTAAATGGATTTTTCAAGAGGAAACTCACCTTAGTTTCCCGTAGCTGGGAGAGAAATGTCCCCAAGCATCCATGCACACTTAGGACCAAGTCTCTGGCGCCAGTCCAAACCCTGTAACAAAGCCACTTCCTCTAGTTGAATGCATTGTATTATGGGAATTGCACTTTCTATTGGGGCATAGATACTTTGAAAGTGTGGAGGTGGGCTGTGGTAAGGCATCTGAGCATCCTTGGCCACTGTGGGTTGTTGGGAGCCATTGGGAGCTGACAGTAAAGCTCAAAGGTCATCTTGACCCCTGTGTAGCTTAAAGGCACGTACAAGGAACTGGCTTACTTAAAAGACACCTGGTGCCCAGGAATTAATTGAACTGCTTCAGACATTTCTAACTGTGGTGGGACTGATGTTTATTACTGTGCTAGGTGGGGATGTGAGATAACTGGGACTGGCTCTTGGATCATGCACCAAGGCCCTCCCTATCCTTGTCTGGCGAATCTCGACCCCCAGACTTGCCTGGAACCCCCTGTGTAGCCAATGCTATCCTTACCAATGTAATCCTGTTAAAACAACCTTTACAGAGGAGAGAAAAGGATAACTAACTGGAAGGTGGGTCTGCAATTAAAACAAAAAAAAAGGGGGGGGGAAATATGTAGAGCACATGGGCAGCAAAGATGGTGCTGAGAGGGGGTTGAGTGGGCAGAGCCCAATTTACTGTAGAGCACATGTGCAACCAAGATGGCGCTGGGAGAGAGTAGAGAGAGCAGAGCCCAATTGATCTTCCGATCAGTGCCTAACCAGCCAGTGAAGGCTCAGGTGCATGATAGGGTGTGACCTTGACAGTGATTGGTTTCTCTTCCTTCCTTGCGATGCCATCCGCCCTTTTTGTCTTTAAAAGGTGCTGTTCTCAGTTAATTAATGAATTTTCTACCTGCTGGATTTGGCTCCCCACTGTGTCTGATTGTCTCCCGGTCTGAGGGAGGTTGGGGAACGGGCGAGAGCACTGCACTAACCTTTCCTAGGACCCCGTCAGTCTTTCATGGGACAGACGAAGACCCAACAGTGGGTGTTTTTAGTTTGCAAATTCAGGTTTCTTTCCTTTTGCCTTGCTGCTGGAAGAGCTCTGAAGTACAGCTTAGCACTTCATAGTCAGAGCCAAGAGGTAGAAGACCAGTGCTTCTTCTTCAGGGGAACTTGGGAGCTGTAACTTGAAGCGATCTGAGTCGCCAGCCAGAGTCTGCCCTTAGCATCTTTTTTCCTAGTCTGGGGTTGATATTTTATGGCCTAATGGATTTGTGCTGCCATTAGCACTTGTTCCTCCAGGTGCCGGAAACTGGCTCACAAACCTCTGGTCCTCTAGACAAGGAGAGTCAGGAGTTGTGCGTTTATACTCCTGAACCTAGAGATTCTGGTACTCACTCATGTGACTTCATAAACTTGCTTTTTGTGAATTGAAGCCTATGAATAGTAAACATTCCTTGAAAATGTCTTATATAAACATAGTGATCCTCTTTTCACCCTCTGTACTTCCTATGGCTTTTGAAACTTTCAAAATGCTGCTGGCACAGATATACTCCAATTAATATGTCTGTTCTTAACAAATTACAATTTCTCCACTAATATAATTAGCCTATTTTACATCACTTAAAATGAGAGAGAAAGGCTGGGCAGGTGGTTCAGTAGTAGAATGCTTGCCTTGCATGAATAAATCCCTGGGTTTGATTCCTCAGAACCACATAAGTAGAAAAAACTCACAGTGCACTGTGGCTCAAGTGGTAGAGTGCTAGCTTTGAGTTTAGGAGCTGAGGAACAGTTTCCAGGCTCAGAGTTCAGGCCCCATGTCTGACAAAAAAAAAATGAGAGAGATTTCCTATATATGTATTCCAAATCAATTGTTAAAATATAATTTGAATACAATACAATGACCTTGATATGTGTGTGCTTGTCCTGATTCTTGAACTCAAGGTCTGGAAACTGACTATGAAATTATTTGGTTCAATGATAATCTTGTACCAATTAAACCACATCTCCACATCCAGCTACTTTGGCTACTTTATTGGAGATAAGTCTCTCAGACATTCTTGTACCCATGACTTCAATTTGTGATCCTTGTAGGGATCCTTCATGTCCATCCCAGGGGACCACAAACAAGCACAGGAGAAAGATTATAATAAGGTTTACTAGAAAGACAGTATTTCCCCAAAGAGGGAGCACATGCATCTATCCCTCTTCAGGTAGCAACAGGAGCTGGGGAACAGGAAGTTAGGTAGGTGCATGCTCAGGTAGGTGTGGGTAGAGAGAGGGAGTGGTCACCAGTTTGGAAGGAACTCTAGGTCTGGGAGGAGCTCAGGTCTGGGTGGAGCTGAGGAGCAAAGGTGGGGATAATACTAACTTTCCTCAGATCTCAGCCTTCTGAGTAACTAAGATTACAGCCATTAGACATGAGAGTCCAGTTACAATGTCCCCTTTTAAATTCAGATTACATTTCTAGTAAAATAATATGAAATAGAAAACGTGACAGTTTTAAGGCAGGATGTTCAGTCACTAATGTGGATGAGGACAGTTCAAATCCCAAAACAAACCGAAAATACCCCACCTTGAAGTTTGTAACACTCCTCATCTTAAGTATTGTGAATGTGAACACTTAGCCTATTGAAAGATTAAAAATTGACCATTACCATTACTAACTTGCTAACTGCTGATTCTGCTTCTATAAACTTGTTTACGCTAGCATTGACCCTTCCCTTCCCAGAAAATGAGTTAAGAAGTTTCAGAGACCAGATGCCGGCCCCAGGACAAGGTCAGTGGTCGTAGATAAAAAACAGACAGTAGGTGTTCCTCAGTTCCCATTTAGAAATTCCCCAGACAGGACCTTGAGATAACGACCACCTGGCAAGACCACAAGCTAAGCCAAATGTCAACCAATCATAGGCCTGTAACCATGTATTCCCGCCCCCCCCCCCCGCCTTAAACCAACCATGGGCCAGTCATTTTACAAAGAGTGTTACAAAATTTCCCGCGTGGCAAAGTGATTGTTGGTGTATATGGTGACCTTTAAATGGACCAATCATGGGATGCTTTGTGTTATGCGTTAATCTTGTGGTTTTTGCCTTTAAAAGAAGGCTTGTAACCGCTGCTGCTCGGGGCTCCCTGTCTGTTCCGGGCAGAGAGTCCGTTTGCGCAAATGTCAAATAAACTCCTCTTCCTTATTGCATCTCCCGGCCTGGAGTCTGAGTTTTCTGGGGCACCCTCCCGTTGATGAAAGTATCCCAGGAGTCTGGGGTCTTTCATTATAATAAATTCTTTTTAAGTTTGTCAAAGTAAGAAAACATTCTTGTAAAGTAGAAAAACCCAGTACTGATGTGCAAACACTGTTTTTAAAAGATTCATATTGTCTTTCCTATCAAAAACCTCACTGAAATAATCTGAAAAATGTTCTCTTTTTGTAAATGTCACTGCAAAGTTCATGTATTTTATATTAACACTTACAATTATGCATAAGTGGAAAAAAATAAAACAAGAACGCTGGATAATAGAATTTCCTGTGTCATCAACCAACAAGTATAAGCAAAAGCACATACCTACGTAAGTTGTTTCTTTTACATTTTATGGATCTACATTTTGGGGTGTATTTTCTGTTAATATTGTTTGGTTACAAATAAGACTTTAATCTTCTGTGGATTTGTCTTTAGGGGATACTTTAATGCTCTACTTGATTCAGGAATGTTTCTTCTCCCATAAGAAGGCTTTATGCTTTTCCAGCCCACCTATCATGTTCTGACCAGGAACTGCTAGGGTAAAATCACACAGGTTCTTTTCTGACTCTAATTTGGCTTCTCTCCAAGCCATGGTTCCAGAATCTTTATTCATTGTCAACAGCAAGCAAGCAAGAAAGGATTTCTGATGAGTTTCTTTTATTCCTCACTCTGTTTGACATTCCACTTTATGAACCTCAGGGTTTCCAAGAGTAAAGAACAGAAAAAAAAAGATTCAGCTTGAGAAACATGTTTCTGAAAAAGCTCAAGATGGCTTAGAGATTTAGCAGATTATCAAATCTTGCCTTCTAAGTTAAGTGCAGATTTGCTTTAGTTTGTTTCTAGTTGTTCTAATGTGAAGACAAAGTTGTCCCACTTGTCATGTGATTCAATGACACCTATGAAGTAACTTGTCATGAAAGGTAAAGTTTTGCTAGAAAATGGTCAGACTTCACATCCTCATACAAAATAAAAAACTATCCTAGTAAAGTTATACTGGATTTGCTGAAATAGTGTGGTCAAACATAACTTTGATTGTTGTACAGGACTGAGTGAATTATAAGTACTTCAATTAATCTGTGTAAATACTCTTGGACTGCTTTGTGGTATTTGTCTTTCTTGAAACTTAGGCTGTATTTGATGGTATTTATAGAAATCTCCATTTTTCTGTATTTTACATACTAGTGTAGAAGTGCTGGACCATATTGCTATGTAATTCTATATTAAGTTCTTTTTAGGACTCTTTGTCCCATCTTTGATAGTTTTACATACCTGAGAGAAATGCACCAAGGTTCACAATATTGTCCCATTTTTCCTAGCTTTTGCTAGATTTTGGAAGGATTTTTTTGTTTTGTTTAAAATTATGCCACACTAACATGTGTAAAATAGTTATTTTATTGTAATTTTGATTTGAATTTTTCACATGACTATTGGTGCTACTTTTATATTTTAATTAGCTATTTGTGTATGTCCTTTTTAGAAAGTCTCTTGAGGGGCTGGGAAGGTGGCTCAGTGGTAGAGCGCTTGCCTTGCATGCATGAGGCCCTGGGTTCAATTCCTCAGTACCACATAAGCAAAAAGAAAATAAGCTGGACGTGGCACTGTGGCTCAAGTGGTAGAGTGCTAGCCTTCAGCTGAAGAGCTGACGGACTGTGCCCAGGCCCAGAGTTCAGGCCCCAAGACCGGACCCCTCAAAAAAAAAAAATCTTGAATCCTTTTCCCATTTTAAAAGTAGATTTTGTAGATTTTATATTTTCTAATTCAGATTTGCTAGTAATCTATGTAAAGACATATGCAAATACTTTCTCTTACCATGCTTTTGCTTCTTTGTTGATAGTTCTTTTCAGCATACAAGGTTTTCATTGTATGCACTTAATCTTGTTTGGTTTTGTATTTATTTTTTTAATTTTTATTCATTAATTTATTTATTGTCAGTCATGGGCCTTGAACTCTGGGTCTGAGCTTGTCCTTCTGCCCTTCAGTTCAAGGCTAGCACTCTACCACTTGGGCCACTGCACCACTTCTGGTTTTCTGGTGCTCCATTGGAGATAACAGTTTCACAGGTTTTCCTGCCCAGGCTGACTTTTAACCATGATCCTCAGATCTCACCTTCCTGAGTAGTTAGGATTACAGGTGTAGGCCACAGGTGCCACATTTGTTTGTTTGTTTCAAGTGTCACTTTTGGTGTCCTATTTAAGGATTTACTGTTAAATATAATGCCATAAGGCTTTCTCCATTGCTGTCTTCTTTTCCTCCTTTTCCTTTTTCTCTTTTTCCTTTCTCTCCACTACTCTCTTGTCTCCTCTTCTTCCTTCTTTTCCCTGACCTTTGGCTTCCCTTCTCTCCCTCCTCCACTCATTTTCTTTTCTCTTTATGTGTGAGATGAAGACTTGCTAGTATCACTACAATTAGGTTTCTAAATTAGAAACACATGTAATAAACAAACCTCAGACTCCATCATGGCTTTTTTGAGCTACTATTGGAGCTTGAACTCCAGGTCTCACAGTCAGTCAGCTTCCTCACTCACTGTTGGCACTATCACTTGAGCCTTTCCTTAACCTGTTCATTAGCTGCTTAATTTGAGTTGTCTATCTAGGCTGCCTTCCAGACCCCTATTTCCTCCTTAGTAGCTAGGCTAAAATGACAGTCTTGAGCTAGAAGTGCTTGTCTTGTTTTTTCTTACCTCAACATGTAACATTAACACTTAATTGGATACTACAATGAAACATATGATTGTTACTGGTTTATGTAGAATTAATATTTAACCTAAACTCAAATAGTTTATCTTTCAAAATAAGTGTTGTATTATATATCTAATAATTGTAACTGTTCTTCTAACTGTGGTAGATTTTCATCACCAAGCAAATCATTTATGCTGGAGGTATTGTTTTATTATTAATGTAATTTGATGTTAATATGGTGGTGATGCATACAGAGATTAATAAATACTTTTCTTTTCATACAGTGTCTTCCATTCCTTCACTCTCTCCCAACTCCTCCCTCCTATCTCTACTCCTGAGTTGTATACTGTATTTTCATCACCCTATTTCCCTCAAATTCTATGGCTCTGCCACACCCTCCAGAAGATTTTCTCGTGAATACACCATGCATAATTGAAAGCACTTGTTTTTATTTCACAAACTGAAGTAAGACAGTGGCTCCCTTTAATATTCTATAAATCATACTAATAGCATACATTTGTTACAGATCCATTCTAGTTCCCATGTGTTTTTTTTACTGAGAGATTATTAGAAACATATTGTTGGATTTTATTGTGTTTATAACATAGATTTCTTTCTCATAATGATTTCCAGACAATTTGTCTTCAGATCTATTCTCAGTGTGTCTCTCTTGGTAAATATAACAGCGTAGTGCTTATCAAACAGCATTTAGGTAAAGAAAATGCCTTCCACATGTTTCTTTGTGGTGACCATTTGTTTGGTTGTTCAGTCATTAAGAGGAGTATTAGATGCCGGGCACCAGTAGCTCACGCCTGTAATCCTAGCTACACAGGAGGCTGAGATATGAGGATCACGGTTCAAAGCCAGCCCTGGTAGGAAAGTCTATGAGATCCTTATCCCCAATAAAGCACTAGAGAGCCAGATGTGGCGCTGTGGCTCAAGCGGTAGATCATTTGCCTTGAGCTCAAAAGTGCAGGGATAATGCCCAAGCTCTGAGTTCAAGCACTATGGCCGACAAAAAAAAAAAAAAAAGGAGTATTCGTTCTCCAATCATAATAATAGATTAATGAAATTATCATTCTTTGGCCTTTTAACCATGTCCTTGTAGACTTTACTTTTCAGAATAAAATTTTTATTATACAGATTGATGATATACATATTATTATCAGTGCGCTGTATCTGTGGTAACACAATTTGTGCTGAAGTTTACTTCCTCTCAGATTATCAGTATTTGTATTTTCCATTATTCATTTTTGCTTCAGGTATCTTCATATTGATTATTTTGATTTCTTGATAATAAATGTATATCTCTTTGGATGGCTTATTGAGTTTTTGAGAATATTTTCTTCAGTTCAAATCAGACAGTACCTGATATATTCACTATTTTTCTATTACAATATAAACATGGTTTTATTTTACTAATTACTTTCCTATTTATTATGTTTGTTTCATCTGATACTTCTTTCATAGTGTGCTTTCATCTAACCTGTACACAACCTTCTATACAGTGCAAATCACTTGTAATATAATTTCCTGGCAATCTTCTATACACTGTAAATCACCTCTGATGCCTATTACATTTTAAATCCTACTAAACAGTTGTTACACTGCATTGTTCATAGGATAATGCCAGTTTTTTGAAGGACCACATGTTGACTATAGGTACCATACTTTTTCAAGTATTTTAGATCTAAGGTTGGTTGAATCTGTGAAAAAAACAAATATGTAAGGCATAATATACTCCTATGAAAATGCTACTACAGGGGCTGGGATGGTGGCTCAGTGGTAGAGTGCTTGACTTGCATGCATGAGGCCCTAGGTTAGGTTCCTCAGCACCACATAAACAGAACAAGCTGGAAGTGGTGTTGTGGCTCAAGTGGTAGAGCACTAGCCTTGAGCTGAAGAGCTGAGGGACTGAACCCAGGCCCAGAGATCAAGCCCCATGACTGATGAAAAGAAAAAAGAAAAAAAGTGCCGTTAAGCAGTAGCTATAACCTAATCTTGTAGTCTGACTGTTTCTTTAATAAAGAAGTAACCACAACTTTTATGTACAGAATAAAGACCATCCTTAGGCTGAAACATAGAACTTCAAAAGACATAAAACATGTACCAAAATTGTTGCTATACTCTAGAACTGCAAGAAAGTAAATTTCTCAAATAGTCTGGTCTTTCTTATGGCAGACATAGGTAGTTAAGTTGCTGGAGGTACTGCATTGCATTATTACTAGGTACTCTAAGAGTTTACAATATTCTCACAATTCTAGCCGATGACATCATATAATATAGTTACTTTTCAATGGGTTAATTCCATTTAACATCTGAATCAATTACACTTTTCAATTTTTTTGGTGGTATTCTTGAACACAGGTCCTCATATTTGTCTGGCAAATACAGCATTAATTGATCCATGTTACTAATCCACATACTTTGGTTTGATTACACTTATGTATTTATATATTGCATCTTTATGCTTTAAGAATCATGAACATAGTTCTATATGTTTTCCCTTCACTAATCATTTTAGACAGATTACATAAAATATATGTTCTATACATTCCTATATACTTACCTACACATTTACAATTTTCATGTGTAGTTCCATGTTGACATCTTTCTTATTGTCTTCAAGCAGGATAATTTCTTGTAACACTCTGCAGCTGGAGGTGTGTTATTAATTAATTACCTTTCCTGAAAATACCCATAATCTGCATTTTTAGAAGTGTGAATTGACTAAGAAGGAAAACTTAAACACAGAAAAATATTATTTTCAATTGTAAAATATCAGTATTACTTTCATAATACCTTAGGGGGAAAGGCATACAGATCTGATAAATAAATTCCTACTTTAATATTTTAAAATCTTAAATTTTAAAAGATAATGTGATACCTTCACAATAAAGAGTTTTTAGATATCAATTATGTTTTTGTACTTTTTTCTTATGACTCATTTTAGAGGTCCAAAAACATAGATGTTGTGATTAAGTCTTTCCAAGATGAATATCTGTGAGAAATAGCAGTCATAACTACTGATACAGTTGAGGGAAGAGTGTGATTAGGAACAAATTTTATTTTGAGCTCAAAATATAAGGCAGAGCTGACTAGGACTAATGGGAACCCTGAAGGATGAGAACTGAGGATTTCAGTGAACCTGATGAGATGCATGTCCTGGGTGTCTACTGAAGTTGAAGGACCCCCACAGATATTCTGCGCATTTAATTCAAAATTATGAGAATCCAAATGACCTGTAGTCTTTGAATATGGTAGAGAAGGGAAGGTAGTACTCTCAGGGACCATATTCTTTAGACAGTGTTGGAGAGCACTCCAGAAAGCATAATGAATATAGAGAAGAGTATCATAATTCTGCTGTCCTTGCCCAAGAAATGCTTGAGGGAGGGAGGAAAACACCTGAATGTATTGTATGTGCAAAATCATTCCACTTAAGACCCACAGTCAGTTTACATAAAAAAAATGTACAAAGGAGGGAATCCTTATACTTGTACTGGATGTGCAAAATCTTTCAGTAAGGAAATACACCTAACAAAACCTCAGAGCATGTATCCACAGGAGAAGCTTGATGAGCATAGGCACTGTCCAAAATCTATGTCTGAGAAAACATAAGTGGCATTCCTACCACAACTGCTAGAAGATGGTTACAGAAATCCATAAATTGAGAGACACAAAGAGATAGAAGTAGGATTGTGCTTAGATATTTGATAGGTAATATACAGGTAAAAAGTGATCCTCATCATTTTGTATTCCACAGATAGGTAAACACAGTATTTTGAAGTACAAATGGATGCTGATGCATCATGCCTGCAATCCTAGCTACTCTTGAGGCTGAGATCTGAGGATCACAGTTCAAAGCCAGCCTGGGCAGGGAAGTCTGTGAGACTCCTGTCTCAATTAATCACCAGACAAACAGAAGTGGTGCTGTGGCTTAAGTGGTTGAGTGCTCACCATGTGCTGAAGAGCTCTGGGATTGCTTAGGACCTTTAGTTCAAGCTCAGGACCAGCATAAAAACAAACAAAAAATTCATTACTAAATACCACAAATAACATAGTGCATGTAATAATATTTAAAGGTGCTGGACATAAGTGTCTCATGGTGGTAAACCTGAGATCTGAGGATTGAGCTTTCATCCAGCCCTTTCAGAAAAGTCAATGAAACTCTTCTCTACAATTAATCAACTAAAAATACAGAAGTAGAAAGAGTGAAAGAGCCTTAAGATAAAATGGTAAGGGATAGCACCCAGACAATGAGATCAATACCTAATATTGGTACATTTTAATATTGGTACATTTTTAAGACTGAAAAAACAACAGAAACATAGAATAAGTTCTCTTGTGGATGTAGGTAGCAGTTGGAGCAGAGAGGGTGAGCAGACAGGGTAAAGGAGGTGAATGAGGTTTTTAAAAATTGTGTATGTGTGTGTGTATGTGTGTGTGTGTGTGTGTGTGTGTGTGTGTGTGTGTGTGTGTGTGTGTGTATGCGTGTGGTGTTTATCAATTAAACTTGCTGACACTGTGTTTTTGTTTTCATTTACTCATTTGTTGTTGTTGATATTGCTTGACATTCCTGGGGCTTAAACTCAGGGCTTAAGAACTGTTACTGAATTTTATTATGCTGAAGACCTCCATTCTCCCACTTGACCAACTCTAGGGATGTTTGGTGATTGTTGTTGTTTATTAGGTACTGAGAAATCAAACCCAGTGCTCCATGCATGCTAGGCAAGCACTTTATCACTAAGCCACATTGCCAGCCCCAAACACTGTTTTAAGAAAGGGGTCAGTGCTGGGAGCATGGCTCAGTGGTAGAGTGCTTGCCTTGCATACATGAGGCTCTGGGTTCATTCCTCAGCAGCACATCAGCTGAAAATTCTTTGTGACATATCACCCATTAAATGCCCGAAAACTAGAAGTGACATTGTGGTAGCATGCTAGCCTTTAGTGAAAAGCTTAGGGAATATGTCAGGCCCTCCCTGAGTTTAAAGCCCTCACTTAACAATTGAAAGAAAAAAGAAATGGTCCCAAACAAACAAAAACCTAATTACTTGCTTATTGCCTTTGTTCTTCTATTTTTCTTTGTAGTTGTAACTGAATACTTTCTGTCATTCCATTTTCTACTTTCTTCCTTTCACTTTGGGGGATTGAACCTTGGGACTTGCACATGGAAGGTGGATAGTACATACTAACATATTCTTTCTTCTTTTAACATAAAAAAGTCAGCTTATAGGACAGGGAAGGTGGCTAAGTGGTACAGTGCTTGCATTACATGCATGAGGAGCTGGGTTCTATACCTCAGGTCCACATACCCAGAAAAAGCCAGAAGTGGTGCTGTGGCTCAGGTGGTAGAGTGCTACCCTTGAGCAAAAGCAGCTCAGGGACAGCACCTGGGCCCTGAGATCAAGCCCAAAGACAAGCAAAACAGAAAGTCTGCTCATTGAAATTAGTCAATGCCTCCCCTGCAATAAACTGGCTTTAGTTCACTTTCAATAGTACTGTCCTTTCAGTGATTGCAGGGGACACTCACAGAACAGACCTTATGCCTCTGCTGTCATTTATAAACTAGCTGTTGTACAACATTAAGCATCAACACATACATTTCTATTCTTATCATTTTGAACACAATGGGATTTGTAAGGGTAGGTAAAAATAAGTGAAGGAAACCCTTCCTTTTCACCTATTTGTTGTGATAGTAATGGATCTATTTTGCTGTGCACCTAAGTCCCACACTTATCATTGAAGTTCTCTCTGAACTACTTTTCAATTTCTTTTCTTCTTAGGACACACACGAACACACACGTCCTGAAGAATTTTACCAGTACACCTAACAATTGTTTTACTACCAATTTTTCTTGTCCACAAGCAATTGTATCATCTACATAGGACAAGACTATTACATTAGGCCACTGACTTGTTACAGGTCCCTGTGTCAACAGTGAACCCTGCAAGAAACACATGCACACCGTGGCCCATGCTGTAGGTGCCATGCTGTGCTGGTGGTAGAAAGATGTGTAGTACAGGCCCTGCTCTGGGCTTCTCATTCCTGTCCCAAGGCCTTGCCAGGCTTGCCTGTTGCATGAAGACTTTGGCACACCCCTCCTCTCCTCAGCTGGATTCTTACCAAACTTTTCTTTACCTTCCATTTTGAGTTCCTGCCTGGACCATGAGCCCAACCAACTTGCACCACACCAGATAAAGTCTCCACATCAAACTTTTTGTAAGAAATATTTAAGTTAGAATGCTTTGGTTGGGTTTTGCTCAGACTTCATATACAAGTGAGCCAAAAGATGGTTGGCTGTGGATGTTCCAGGTAGTTATCTACTCAAAGTACTGAGACTTCTATAACAAGAATTTCATAAAAGGGTGTAAGTGATCCAGAAAACTTAAAGAATAAAATTTAAAAGAACTTCAAAATTCATTGATGGAACAGAAAATAATGTACACATAATTTTAAGCTAATTATGGGAGGAAAAATGACCTATAGCTGGACAAACATAAAGATATAAGTGCTCAAGGTAATGCAAGGGGGTCTTGGGTGGTCCCTGAGGGTCTAGTGAAAATCCTATGATGGCCTTGTTCAGTACCCACTGTGCTCAGTATCCCAGCTTCTGTCCCTTCCAGTCACTCTGAGGTGCATCATTCCAGGTTAACCTGAGGAAGAAACAAGGGTTCACCTAACATCCTGCTCTCTCCTTGGGGTCAAGATTGCTTGGCAACTGGAGGTTCTTGGTTAAATACTTAGATCTCTGGAGAGCAGACTCTTCAGGGTCATGACTTTGGGTCTTATTAACTGACCCTGATGTGATAACACAATTTTCTATAACATAAATATGATTTTATTTGTACACTTTATCCAGTAACATTCAATAAATGGCTATTGAAAATAATCTAATTGAGAGCTGAAATCTTCATAAAAAGGCAGAATTCTGCTAAAGCCTAACTTTGGAAATGACTACAGAATGAAACTTATTAACCACCAATAATCATGAGATGTGGTACAAGTGGTAGAGTGTTAGTGTTGGTTTCACAAATGAAACCTTGATCAAGGATGTTATATCAGTTCCTGAGTTGAAGACCTCCTATAGGCACAAAAACATTCTTCATGATAGTGTGAAAGTACAGCTTTTCATGGAAGCAAGCAACTCTGGACTTATCCATAAGGACTGGCTTATATAGCATCTGGAGTCTTGGTCTTGGTTTACTAATTAAGTACTTTCTGATGTAACACAGACATTTTCTCTAAATGCATCCAGGATTCGTTTAAATACATAACTATACAGTGGGAGCTATCTTGGCTCTAGAAATTCTAACTTTAAGTCAACCTTTGTGTTTATGTAAATGAAGACAGTATATTTGTTGTAAGGTAAATTATCCCAAAAGTCACATTTTTTAAAATGTATAAATGATGTAATTAGGCTCTCAGTAAGTTTAGAACACTATTTTGTAAAAATATGGAACGCTTCACGAATTTGCATGTCATCCTTGCACAGGCACAGGGCCCATGCTAATGCTCTCTGTATTGTCTCGATTTTAGTCTATGTGCTGCCGAAGCGAGCACAGAAGCCACATTTTGGAAGATGGAATACTGGAGACTTTATTACAGAGGTAGCAGTCTGCAAGCAGCTCGCCGGAACAAAAGCTTGCTGTCCACAAATACACTTATACAGCTTACAAACAGGTCATAAAGGAAAAAAATAAATAAAAACAAAACCAACAAACCAATTCATAAAAGGGTGTAAGTGATCCAGAAAACTTAAAGAATAAAATTTAAAAGAACTTCAAAATTCATTGATGGAACAGAAAAAAATGTACACATAATTTTAAGCTAATTATGGGAGGAAAAATGACATAGAGCTGGGCAAACATAAAGATATAAGTGCTCAAGGTAATGCAAGGGGGTCTTGGGTGGTCCCTGAGGGTCTAGTGAAAATCCTATGATAGCCTTGTTCAGTATCCACTGAATTGGGACACCATGATTACCAGAGACAAGCCAGGAGACAGGACACAGAACAGGATCACAGAGGCATGTGGCGTAGCATCTGGTGCCACTGCTGGTCCAACCTAAATAGGGCCTGAGCAGTGGCAGGTCCATAGGAAACTCCCAGTCCCAGGCACTGAACTAACAGATTGAGTAACATATCAGCCAAATGCTCACCCCTGCTTCCAGGGATCCAGGCACACCCATCATCTGGTAGGCAGGTGATGGATGTTGTCATTTCCTTCCCCGAGCATGAAGACAAGATGGCAGACTCCACCACCATCCACCCTGTGGTCAATATGGCACCAGCCAGGCCTGACCCTCTTATTTAATATTACTGATTTTATTAAATCACTTTATAAAATGTTACAGCCTCTGCATCATTTTCTAAACAGTTAAAGAGTGTGCTTCTTGTAAAAGTCACTTTTCTTTACTTTATTTGTTGATGTGAAAATACGGAACAGAAGGGTTACAATTACAGGAGCAAAGTAATAAGTACACTTCCTATCAAGATTGTTACCTCCTCCTTTGTTTACCCTTACCATCCCTGCCCTCCCATCTCCCACACCCCCCACCAAACTTCTAAAATTCATTTTTCAACATAATGTCTTGTATATCTCATTGTTGCAATGAGTCCACCAGTATCCTTATTTAAACAATTTTTTTCCTTCCCCGCCACAAATTATACCAACATCAAATACAGAGAAAACAACGATTATACTGTGGATAGGAACATACAGAGCAACAAAGAAATCATCTTATAAACATGTTAGAAACAATAGCAAGCAAGAAAAATCATTGGAGTCTTTATCTTCGGGTTCATTTCCCCTAACATCAACTTATCTAACCGTTTCTGCTTGTCTCACACATATACCAGTTATTACAACTAAGGGAAACTATGGAACCTATGTTTCTTTGGGCCTGGCTTACTTCACTCAATATAATTTTTTCCAAATCTTTCCATTTTCTAACAAATGGGGCAATTTCATTCTTACTGATGGAGGCATAGAATTCAATTGTGTAGCACATTTTCTTGATCCATTCATCTACTGAGGGGCATCAGGATTGTTTCCATATCTTAGCTATGGTAAATAATGCTGCAATAAACATAGTCGTGCTGGTAGCCTTAGGATATTCTTGTTTGTGATCATTCGGGTAAGTGTCCAAAAATTGGGATTGCTGCATCACAGGAGAGCTCTATGTGTAGTTTTTGAGGAACTTCTATAAATCTAAAATATATGTGGAATTCAAAAAATTAAACCCCCCAACAATACATCCTCAGAGAAACAACTGCCCAATAAATAGGTGGGCTAAAGTCTTAAAGAGAAACTTCTCTGAAGAGGAAAGGATGGCCAATAGACACATGAAGAAATGTTCAACCTCCCTAGCCATAAAAGAAATGCAAATCAAAATATTGAGATACCACCTCACCCTAGTTAGAATGGCAATAATCAAGAACTCTAATAACAACAGATGCTAGAGGGGATGTGGACAGAAGGGAACCCTACTGCATTATTGGTGGGATTGTAAACTTGTTCAGCCACTTTGTAAAAGCCATTTTTCTTGAGCCCAAACTCTGAAAGAATAATTCTCTCATTTACCAAAAATTAAACATTCTTCTTTTGAATAGTTTATTACTTCCATCTTCCTTCTTTCCTCTCTCCCTCTCTCACTTCCCTCCCTCCTTCCGTCCTTCCTCTCAGGGCCTAGAAGTGATGCTGTAACTCAAGTGGCAGATGGTTTTATTTTTTTTTTTTTTTGTTAACTTCAATTTTTGTGAGAGATTGCTCAATGTTTTTTTGTGCTTGGTTATTTCCCCTAATGTCATATCTACCTTGGCCCTTTATGAGATAGCAAATGAAAGACTTCTTCTCATCACAAAGAAATATATGTGTTCTGGGTTTTGGATATATACTCATTGCATGGATATACACTGATTGTACAAAGAAAATATGGAACATCACATTGAATTTCAAAATAAGTGCAATATAATTTGTAATTAGCCTCTAGAACATTGAGAAAATGCAGGCTTGTCACATTGTCCACACTGGTGTTTTATTATAGCTCACTCAGCAGAACAACTAAATGGGCTGAGTGAATTAATCACAAGTTGCTCATCACCAGTAATTAATTAAAGAAAAAACCAAGCAGTGAAGACACTTTGGGGTTCTCCCCCAAGGCAAAATGCAAAGACCCTTGTCTCTATGTATCCACCATATTTTTTAAAATATATATTTTATGGTAAAAATACTGCACAGATTGGTCATTTAGTTATATGGGGAAGGTCATGAATACATTTCCTATTGAGCATTGTTACTCGCTCTGAGAAATATTTTTCTACTCTATATGTATTGCAATAAGGACTAATATCTTCCATCAGATCATCCATTTAAAAACTAAACTGGAATAAGTTCTTGCCTCCAATCATAACAGTCTTTATCCATCTATTGTTCCCCTAACCATGTTGGAAATGATCTGAATCCAGTCCCAAAGGGACAGTACTCATGTTTATAAGAAGAGTTTATCAAATTACCCTGACACACAATTCCTTAGTATAAAAGACACAAGTTAATAACTTCAATCTCTGAATTACTTGTCCAGACTGGTTGTTTCTACATGCTTTGGATAATATTGAAGGACACCATCCCCACTCAACACGATGAGAGAATGAGAAATGTTGGCTTAAAGACTGCTGAAGAGTGAAGAATGGTTTCCCATCACACCTAGCTTAACTCTGCCATGAAGGATTTCTCTGTATAATTTACACAGGTTTTCTGACAAAGATTTTCCTAGGTTGGGCTTTTTCTTGGGTGAATGTTCTAATATGTGTTGAAGGTTGACTTCTGGTTCAAATATTTCCTCTCATGTTCATATTTACTGAGATTCTGTCCTGTGTCCAGGTTTCTGATACCTGTACAGATGGGACTTCTGGCAAAATGTTTACTATACTCATAATTTCTCTCCTGTCTATGTTCTTACATATGCTGAGGACTCACTTCTTTTTTTTTTTTTGTCAGTCATTGGGGCCTGAATTCTGGGCCTGGGCACTGTCCTTCAGTTCTTCAGCTCAAGGCTAGCGCTCTACCACTTGAGCCACAGCGCCACTTGCGGCTTTTTCTTCTTATGTGGTGCTGAGGAATCAAACCCAGGGCCTCAAGCATGCAAGGCAAGCACTCTACCACTGAGCCACCTTCCCAGACCGCTGAGGACTCACTTCTGATTGAAAGTCATTTCACATGTTATATTCACTACTTTCTTTTCTCCTATGTGAGTGAGTTCTGTGATGAACACTGAAGTTTTCCTTTCAGATCAAAGGTTTTCCACACTTGTAATATTTTTTTTCCTTGTTCACAAAAGCCTTTATTATCTAGTGATGCATACTGAGAACATACAGAAACCTGCATGGTCCACCACATGCAGAGGAACTTTACAGTGAGTGTCAACTGTTTTATGCAATAGACAACACTTCAAAGTCACATTTTTAAAGAAAATCTTCATTTACAAAAGAAATAAAAGGTAAAGAAGCAATTACCACTTTTAAGAGTGGAAGGTTTATGCCTGTATCGAAAGACAACATGACCACAAGTAATGAAAACAATGAACAAATGAAAAACATTTTTACCATAAAGCAGTACACTTTCAAAAATGACATACAAATAATTTAAAATTTCATTATGTTGTCTATCTAACCTTTAAATATGAGGACTTTCAGAAGCAGGCCTCAACATTTGTAATTAGTAAATGAAAACTTCATTGTTTCTACATTGCTAGGAACTGTATTTAACAAAATGTGTAGAAAGTCTATAGCAAGTTGATTTTAAAAAAGGAAATAAGAAACAGTACACTGAAGGCACTCTACCCATCAAGTGCATACTATTCAAATATTGTTTTGTGTCTTATGTGAAATTTCACTATTGAACTGTTTAATTGGCAAGACTGCACAAAGTTATAGTACTAATGTTTATGGTTGCAGTTCCCATAAAAGACAAAAGCATCTGTTTCGAGTAGTAATATTGGGTGGTTGATTTGTTAGCAGACTTGGCTTCATTTTGGTCTTCGGATACAATGGCCAGCATAAATGCTGTTTATATTCACGTTTTCTTAGGTGTGTGTGTGTGCAGGCCACAGCAGCATGCTCTTGGTGTAGTCAGTGCCAAAGGGGGTCTGTACTTTCTCGAGCCTGCCTGCAGGGATGGTCTCCTCTTTTAAAGCAGGTTGTGTACAATATTCAGTACACTGAAAGTAAGCTAAACCATCAACATCACTGGTGTTTTAAGATGTTATTTTATTGGAATAATAATTGACAAATGAGGGCTATTAGCTTTGTGGCAGAATTCCCTGCATGTTTGATAACTGATCTTGTTTTATTTTTTTGGCATTGAAACTGTGGCATACTTACAATTTCCGTTTTGTTCATCACTTGTAATAGTTTTAAGATTTCTCCCGTGTATGTTCTCTGAATGTGGATCCATGACTACTTTTTGGTTACATATGTGTATTCTTGCCTGTGTCTGTTCTCTGATACAAATTGAGTGATGACATTTTCTTTTTTTATTATTGTGAGGAGTTACAATTACATGAGCAAGTAATGCGTACATTTCTTATCAAGCATTGTTGACTCTTCCTTTGTTTCCCCTTCCCATTCCTTCCCATACCCCCTTCTGAGTTATGACATTTTCTTGAAAACCTTTGAACTTAGTTTTCCTACATATGTTTTTCTCCTCTGTGTGTGTGTGTGTGTGTGCATGTGTTTTGTGTGTTCAATGTTGAACCCTTAGAAGGACTCCACATGTGATATATCTTATGGTTTCTATCCTGTGTGGGTTTTGTATTCCAATCTCAATTTTCTTACAGATGAAAGACTTTCCTAAGTTTTTTCATCTGTGTGAACCAACTTATGTGTGTTGAGCTGTGACCACCAAGTCTTTCCACATTTGTTGCATTCATAAGGTTTCTCTCCTGTGTATGCTGTCGTGTGGATATTAAGCTTTACCTTCTGTATGAAACTCTTTTGACAGTTCTTACTTTTAGAAGGTTTCTCTCCAGTGTGTGTTACCTGATGGACCTTAAGGTGTGCTTCTGGGTGGAAGACTGCCCACATTTCTGACATTCATAAAGTTTCTCTGCTGAGTGTTCTGTGATGGTTTTTAAGGTATGATTTCCAGATGAAAGAATTTCCATGCCTGCTACATAGATGAGATTTCTCTCTGGTGGGTTTTTTTTCTGATGGACAGAAAGGTGTATGTTCTGGGTGAAAGACATTCTCCACAGTTTACATTCATAAACTTTCTCACCTATGTGTGCTCTCTGGTGGACAGTAAGGTTTGCCTTCAAGGTGGAAGACTTTTGACACATGTTAATTTCATAAGGTTTCTTTCCTGTGTGTGTTCTCTGGAAGACATGAAGGTGTGCCTTCTGGGTGAAAGACTTTCCACACCTGATACATTCATGAGGTTTCTCTCAGGTGTGTGTTCTCTGGTGGAGAGAAAGATTTGGCTTGTTAATGAAAGACTTTCCACACATGTTACATTGATAAGTTTTCTCTCCTGTGTGTGTTCTCTGCTGGACAGGAAGGTGTAGTTTCTGAGTGAAAGACTTTCCACATGTTACATTCATAAGGTTTATTTCCTGTGTGAGTTCTTGGATGGACAGTGAGGCTTGACTTCCAGGTGAAAGACTTTCCACACATGTTCCAATCAAAAGGTTTCTCTCTTGTGTGTGTACTCTGATAGCCAGCAAGGTTTGACTTCTGGCTGAAAGACTTTCCACAAATGTTACATTCATAAGGTTTCTCTCCTGTGTGTGTTCTCTGGTGGAGAGTGAGGTTTTCCTTTGAGGTCAAAGACCTTCCACAACTGTTACTTTCCACAATTGTTACATTCATAAAGTATCTCTCCTGTGTGTGTTCTCTGTTGGACAGAAAGGTTTGACTTCTGGGTGAAGGACTTTCCACACATGTTATTCATATGGTTTGTTTCCTGTATGTATTCTCTGGTGGACAGTAAGGCTTGCCTTCTGGGTCAAGGACTTTCCACACACGTTACATTCATAACGTTTCTCTCCTTTGTGTGTTCTCTGGTGGACAGTATGGTGTATCTTCTTGGTGAAAGACTTTCCACACATGTTACATTCATAAGGTTTCTCTTCTGTATGTGTTTCCTTTTAGACAGTAAGATTGCCTTCTTGGCTAAAGACTTTCCACACAAGGTACATTCATAAGGTTTCTCTCCTGTGTGTGTTCTCTGAGGGAAAGCCAGGTGTGTCTTCTGGGTGAAAGAGGTGTCATATTGTTTACATTCCTCAACTGCAGGACACACACTGGGACTATATGCAGCATACATCTTACTAGGATCACTGTAGACACCCATGTTCTGTCACCCAGTGACCTTTTCTGTCCTCATCCCTAAGGAGTTCCCATTGTTCTTAATCAGTTCTGACTTCTGTATGGAGCTCAAATTAAAAGTTTTTATAAATCTCACTTTTTCCTCCCCTGCGTTACTATTCATGATTGCTACTTCAGATAGATATTTATTGTGACTTTCCTGACAAGTGGAAATCATATCCTCCATTTCTTGGACATCTAAAATGAATTATAAAAAAATAGACAAAAACATAAATGAGAGCCATAAATTCCTTAATGTAAAGATATTTTCTCCCATTCTAACTGTTACAAGATTTTCAAATGTCAAAGCATTGTTTTATGCAGAATATATAGTTATCTCCACAATGTAGTAATTAAGAAAGTAGTACTGACGATTTACAGTGGAAAATAATGTTTTTCTGTATTTCAGATTTTTCTATTTTTCTCAAGGAAATATTTACTGAAGTTATTCAGCTACACACTCTTAAAGCTATGATTCTGAATTCCACTCCATGACCAGCAACACTGATAAGAAATTGTCCCTATCAGAGGATAGTAGCCCTAGCATACTATTTTCCTCCTACCTGCACAGTACTAGTTTAAAAGAAAATGATATCTCCTTTTCTACATTTCTCATTGTCATTTTCTCTTTAAGAATGACTTCTCTAAAGACAAAAAGAATTGCTAACATTAACAATACTGACATACCAAATTCAGTTTGTCTCCACAAGAATTCTGGACATGACTCAGGGGCACTAGGAAAACTATTGCTTGGTACACCTCAAGATAAACATACCAACTGGCTGTGGATCCAACATCACCATTCAAGATACTTTAACTCACCTGTGAAATTCTTGTCTGAAGCTTCTCTTATCCATGGTTCTGCACCTTGCTCCAGCTTGACAATCAATTCAGGTTTAGGAACACAGTGCCCTGTGATTAAGAAATAGTGGAGAACTATTGATCTGCTGGGTCATCATTGCTGTAAGGCCTCAGACATCCTGTTCACAAGGTTGTTTCTAAATCTGGTTTCTCAATTAAGAGCTCCATGGTGGAGTTTCCCCGAGTTTGGGTTTATTTTGTCAATTGTGTGGCTTGAACTCAGCTCTTTTGCTCAAAGCTAGCATACTACTCGTTTGAGTCTTGGCTAAATTTCTAGTTTTTGAATGGTTAATTGGAGATAAGAGTCTCATTGTGATTTTCTGCAGTTGCTGGCTTGAAACCGAAATCTTAAATTTCAGACTCCGAGTATCTAGGATTCCAAGCTTGAAGCACTGCATCCTATGTCAGGTTTGGCTTACAAATACACAGTTTCAACTAATGATTTCTAGATCATATTTGCAGTAGTAATGTATGTTCTATTCTAGAATGTAGATCCACCTATAATAATCACTCCAAATTTGGGGAATCAGTCTCTTATTAGTGAAACATAGTTTAGAACTTTTGTCCAACTACTGATTTGCCTTCTTAAAGAATGAGAATAAAATTAGCTCTCGAATTACATATAAAGTTGATGGTTCCCTTAGAAAGAAATGTCACTTCCCGTGGACTGCAATCTTATAACTAAATAACAAAAATAGACAAATGTCTACTAAAATGAAAGCACTTGATCTTCCCAGTAAAAATGACCTTTGCTCACCCAAGGACATGAGCTTGCCATAGGTCTCCAGCATTACATCTCTATGAAGGGTCCTCTGACAAGGATCCAGATCCTGCCACTCCTTCCAGGTGAAGTACACAGCCACATCATCAAATAACATCAGCTTCTCTACAAAATGTCATGTCAAAACCAGCTTTACAATGTCGGTGGGGGGGGGGAGAGGGGGTATGGTTGGGTGGGGGGGAGGGGGGAGGCTGGGAAGGGAGGTGAAGGGTAAACAAAGGAGGAGGCTGCAATGCTTGGTAAGAAATGTATGCATTATCCTGCCCATGTAATTGTAACCCCTCTGTACAGTATGTTCTCAAATAAAATAAAATTAAATTAAAAAAATAAAATAAAATAAACAAATAACATCAGCTTCTCTAATGGCACATTTCATTCAGGAAATTAGACCTGAGTCATGAGAATTCCAATCTGGAATTTCATTACGCTGCAGGTGTGCTTTTGTCTTACATAAAATATTTGCAGCTTGCTGTGTTATCTATTCACTGGGAGAATTAAATAGCAAATTAGAACTACTTGAGAATATATAAAACTAGTCATTATAAAACAAAGATTTGTGGGACACTGGTGGCTTATGCCTGTAATCCTAGCTACTCAGGAGGCTGAGGTCTGAGGATCATGGTTCAAAGCCAGCCCAGGCAGCAATGACGGTGAGACTCTTATCTCCAATAAACCACCAGAAAACTGAAAGTAGCACTGTGACTCAACTGGTAGAGCACTCATATTGATCTGAAGAGTTGAGAGACAGCAGCTAAGCCCAGAATTTAAGCCCCAAGACCATTAAAAAATTACAGTTTCCCTAATGCATGCAAACACATTTCTGCTGCAAGCAATAGAGACAAGATAAAAATTCTAAGGAAAAATAATCTACCATGACAATATTAAGTCTAAGGAGGTGTCTGAAAAATGATATTATCATATTTTGATAAACTTTTAGTACATATCAGTTTGACAATGAATTAAACAAATATTTTTTACTGCATTTATATATTCTGCATCACTGTAAACCCTATTTAGATCTTCTACTAACAAGTGCTCTCATAAGCAAGCAGAACACATTCAGGACCGCACATGGTACAAATTAGCAGGTCTATGAAAAGCACAGTGTCCACATGAATGTTAAAACAGTAACAGTACTCCAGACAGTAGCTAATGGTTTATTTGGTCCTTATAAGATGTGATTTAGTTTCCACATAAAAATATCCTAGGCTAACCATTCCTTGTTTAAATACTAAATATTGAAATGTGGTCATAGATACCCTGATATTACCTTCCTATGTAAAAAAGAACTGCTACTATGAAGTTTTGTAAACTTTGCCTACATCTACAATACAAAATATAGGTGGGAGGGGAATAAAATATTCCTTTACAAGATTTACATTTCAATACGCCTTCATGGAAGGTGGAGGCAAATTGTTAGAGGCTCAAGGAACACTGAACATGACAAAAATGATAAATATGATGAAATGCTCAAATGTGTCCGACATTCCTGAGTCATTTCTCCAGTCGATCCCTAAGGGTATATTTCCACTTGTGTTAGTTAATAGCAAAATTCTTCAGAGATCAAAATCAATTACTGAGAAAACATCTCTGAGATTTTGCAACAAGTGATAATTATAATAGAGAAAACCTTGTCACTGTATCTTTTTTTTTTATCAAAACAAATTCCTATTTTACAATGGCAGTGAATGAAAATATACAAAATATTGGGATGGAAAAACAAACCCATACTACATCAAATGAAGTTAGACCAAAGATATCACAATCAGGAGAAATCGCATTTTCTTATACTGTATCAATTGGGGGAAGGAAGTATTTTTCTGTATGGAATTCTGAAGTTGAGCTGAAGGGGGAAAAGGTTTGAGAGGTTGGAATTCCAGCCTGACAGTACGGAAAGCACTTAGAGCTGGCCATAGAGGGGTTAAAAGATAATTCTTGAGAGGGTTAAGAGACTGGAGTACAGGCCTTTTCCTTAGCTTTGGAAAGATAGCAGCTGAAACTGAGGTGCTGTTGACCTTGAAGTCTATGTAAGGTGAACTTCATGTCTACATTTTCTCTTGGCAGCAGTCTTCTGTCTCAGGAGAATAAGGAAACATGTATCCCTCACAAACTGCTGTGGCTCTGATTGTAATATTAATGTAGATACTTCATTTTTGCATGTTCTCAATGGTAATCTTCCCTGTGTGCACTCAAGCAACTATGGTTGCTTGCTGGAATCCAGGGACCAAGTGTCAGAGAGCTTCCGGACCCCTGGATTCCCCTAAGTCTATCTGTTCATATTTTTGTGTTTCTCTAATTTTGTTTCTGGAATCCTGTAGAACTCTTTAGGCAAAAACTTTCCTATACAATTGATAGGAAAAATGTCAAACATAAGAGTAGGGTGTTCTCACAATTAAAAAAAAAAAAGAGGCACATCAGCAAAGTAAAACTGATCACTAAGAAAAACCAGTTCCCAGATAAATCATTTCAGGAAAAGAAACAACTGAGAGACATATGCAAGAAAGAGGGAATGAGAAAAGTAAGAAAAATAATAGAAAAAGAAATACAAAGAGACAGAAAGAAAAAAATAACCAACCCTAGTGAGTAGAAAATCAAGAATAAAGAGAGAAAATAGAAGAAAAAAATCTTGTGAGGATACTTGAGAAAACAAACAGGAATTTGTAGAAAGACCATAAAGTTCAGCATCAAATATAGCCTAAGTTTCAAGTAAGACCAAGACCATGACGTAGTCCAACAAGTATATATGGAGAGTAATTTAAGTACATATAGGTTAATCATTTAAATACCTATAAGTTAATCATTCCTTAAGAACACACAAAGATGTGTGTGACCATACTATTTCAGTAATTCCAGGAAAATTTCATTGAGATACTTAATGTTATCCATGAGGATGTGATCTCGTTCCAATATATCCTTCATCTTCTTGAGATGTAACCTGCTTGGTGTCATTAAATCACATAACAAGTGTGACTACATTTTATGATAACACAAAACTCAGACATTCTGAAGCAAATCTACATTCAACTTAGAAAGAATATAACCATTCAATCTGCTAAATCTACAAGGAATCTTTATCTGCTAAATCTACAAACCATCTTTATCTAATTTATGAATATGTTCCTGAGGCTGATCTGTGTGATTGCTATTGTTTTTAATTCTTGAACATCTTTAGGTTCATATAGCCTTCTTATAAGAGAAGAATTTTTAATGTCTCAAGCAGGGCATTAAAGTCTCCAATAAACACAAATCCAGTCCATTTCCTGGTAGACAGTTATTACTAAACCAACTAATTTCTTGTTTATGTATACACTAAATTTGTAAAAATGAATGATTCCACAGAAAATATTGAATAACTGAAAGCAAAAACATATCATATTTAAACTAAATCTAGTTATTGCTGAAATATACTTTGAGATGTATGAACTGCTTACTTTTAATGCAAAGATATCCTAGGAATCCATTGGAATTTGTGTTCTACCTCCTTCATTTACATATTTAAACACCAGGAAAAGCATGTATGATGTAACTCAGTAGTTTTCACCCAAAGTTATAGAAGAAAATGTATACAGAATATATTTCTTGTATTATACTATTTCAATAATGGTTGTCAAATGGCACATTTCACTGTACCCAGTGCACACCTATGCAATGACTTGCAATTTGCCATTTAACGTGCTTTGGCCAAAGGAACATGAGTAAAGGTGAGGTAAACCCAGTTTTGAGAACTACCAAATGCTCACTTTCCTAAACAGTTATGGGAAGAACCTTGGCCACCCTCCTGTAGATACAGGGCTTAATAAAGATACAACACAAAATACTTGATATAGCAATGACACATAAAACCTTGAGTAAGATATATTACCTCATTATCTTCTGTGATTTTTCTTTTTTTTAATTTTTGTTTATTTTTTATTGTGAAAATACTGATCTTCTGTGATTTTTCTTATGAGGCCAAATGTCCCTGACCGACACTTTCTGAACTACAAGGTGGAACCAACCGATTAGAGCTAGCATTAGCAAATCCATAGACAGCACATTTAAGATAAGTTTCAATGATTACATATTGAAATCAATGGTAAAAGGCTAAATAAAATAGCGAGAAGAGGATTAGAGATTAGTACAATAATACATACATTCAGTCATACTGAATACCCCACCATCCCAAACTACAGCCTCAGGTAGCCTCTGATAACTATGCTCTGGCTTATGCCTCCATCCAGCTCATCATGATTCTTAGAAATTAGTTGAAATGTTGCAACAGCACAAAGTGATTGCGATTGGTGTAGGAAAGAGTACCACGTGAATCTGGTGCTCAGGGAAGTAGCAACAATTTTTGCATAAGGCAAGGGAAGCTAGCAACATCTTCCCCTTGCTGTGCTTTTCTGCTCCTTCCCTTTAGAGCTTCTAAGAATTGACAAGGTCTGTCCATTGAGGATGGAGATTCCTATTCTAGGATGCTCTGCTTCAAACATTGCTAGGCTTCATTCCTAAAAATACAGGACCAGCACTCACTACTCCAATATCCCATGTACAACTGTCTCTAGAAACAGGGTTGTGTACAAACACGTGTGAACTCAAGCCACGAGATTAAAAACTCAAGCCAAACAGATTAAAATATCTCTAGGAGAAACAACACAGAGGCCCCAAATACAACTGCAATGTAAGAGGACTCGAGGCAGGCACACACATCACAATTTCACTAGAATTCTTCCTGTACTCCTCTTACACCTAGGCAAAGCAAATAAAGTCATATGGGTTAATAGAAGAATCCCTTGGTCTTGGAGTACAAATGCACAGCTCCTGGGCTCTCCTCATCTGCAGAATCACCCAGCTTGCTCTCAGACATTTGGGAACCAGGTTCTTGCACCTGAGGGCCAGAGGCTAATGACAGAACAAACTCCTGAACCTCAAGCAAATTATCTACCCCAGACTGGAGAAAAGCGTGGAGAAGGAAGTAGGTTCTTTGGCTCCAAGTGTAAAGCTCTCCCTCTGAGCTGATGAGCTCAGGAACGGTGCTTGCAGGCCCAGGGTCCAAGACCCACGAACGAGCACAAAAACAGAAACAGAAACCTGTAGAGTTTAGACTCCTGCAGCAATTCCACAGTTCCTACCTGACATCAGTTCCAAAGCCTGAGATTCCTTCATGTTACAGCTCCTATGCTCCACTGTACAGAGCTGGGCTCCGGCCTCTTTTTTCCCACCAATGGAAGGCCAAACTGTATTTCAGGGCACTTCCATCAGCAAGGCAAAGGGAAAGAATCCGGAATGCGCAGACTTAAAACACGCGTGGAGGGCGGGTAGATACATGCAGAAAAGGATCTTATGTCCCACCTCCCCCTACCAAAAAAAGAAACAACCAAGGACTTTCAAAGGACTATAATTCCCACAATGCTCAGCACACCCTGCTACACCCCTGGTCCCAAATGTGCTTGGATGCATTGGAACTTTTCTCTCCCTGTTGTGGGAGATAAGGTGAGTTTCTTCTTGAAAACCGCCATTTCCCTTCTGAAATATTGTAAGATCAGCGAAAAAATGTAAATACATGGGGAGAATTGGACACATTATCTAAGCTTAAATTATCAAAGGACCAGATTCCTCAAATATGTCACTGGATATTGGTCCAAGTCATATTTCCATCATATTTAAGAAGGATAACACAGATGTACTGACCATTAGCATGACACATCATTTTTAAACACGTTTTTAGCAGGTCTACTGATTATCAACATACATCATTGCTGTTTCCAAATCATAAAACTTATCACAATCTTTTTACCTACTCCCACCTGCATCCCAGGGCACCAGAAACTTATCAAGCTAAAGTATTAACATGTTGTGCTGTATATATATATTGTATAGATAAGGTTCAAAGCAGAAGCAGTAGCACTAGCAAGAAGAGTTAGGGTAGCAATAATGCTGGCAACCAATATTCCCAAAAATCTGCAGCAATGGCTCAGAGCCCTCTAAAGCTCAATAGCAAACAGACCCAAACTTATTCTACCATCATGGTTCTATCAACTGAACAGGAAACATAAGGTAATTGAATAGTAATCTCAGAGGATTTCTAAGGTTAGTGAAAATACAATTGTTCCTGCAAGAGGCATGAAACACAACCCTACCCTTGAAAACAATACGCAGCTCAACTACCAGCCTGTATAGATACATAACACAAGCTTGCAATGTAAGTGATAAAAAATCATGAAACAGAACAGGTCTCTGAAGCAGAGGTATGGAATCAAGACAGGCATGCATGCAAATAGGCCTCAAGGCAGCATCCAGTCTACAATGTCAGGGTGAGCTTGTCTACACAGGCTGACAAACCTGAGGTCCATTAAGTTACCACTGATCACATCACTCCACTGAGATCAGTCTTGCGGTGAATATTGGGAGGCTTCTAACACAAGAACAGTGGACAAGAAGTGAAATCCACAGGCCCTCCATGGTGATGGATCATCACCAACAAAGGAATCTCTAGGAATAGTGGAACCCAAGTGGGGTGCACCACAGCTCCTGCCAAAGGAATTCTACAAGTGTTATACATAAGCTCCCACTTTTTCCATTCATTCACCTTTTCCTCCAGAGGAAGTCAGAGCCATAATCTATCCCTGAATACCTTACCATACTTGTACCTTCTACCTCAGGATCTACAACACTCAATAATTAAGATCAATGAAGTAAGAGGACATAATATTTGTATGACAAATAATGAGACACATCTGTGAGCAATGAACAATTCAAAAATAATGTAGGAAGTAAATTGTATTTATACTAGTACAATAAACATAATACTTAGAAATGAACGTTTGAAAAATGTAACCGTGAACAATGAAAACTATGCAACACAGCTAGTCTAGGAAGCAACTGTTTTTATTTGATCCTTATCTCCTTGCCTCTCAGGAACCTAATTTTGACTTTTACAGAAAGAAAGAATTATTTTTGCTCCTTATTTTATAAGTGCTCCAATGTTGCCACTATAATCCAAATATGCTTCCTGATCTCCATTTTAATGAGGAATAGCGCAGGTCCACTAAAAGAGGCATGGAGAACCCATGCACTGGAGGACTGAATATCAGGCATGAATATTTCCTACACAATCCTTCCCAGTCATTATGTCAGGAAAGGATCATCAACAATCACAACAAATCCTTCAGAGACAGCTTAGGATGTCTGATATGAGGGAGAGAGGCAAAAGGTTTATTCCACAGTGTAATGGATACAGTCTGGGAAGACAAGTCTGAGGACCCCTAAATATGTAGCCTAGAGTTGCTGCCATAAACTTCTAGGATCAGAGAAGAGGTAGAAAATCAAAACAATACAGGACATGCAAAACAGAAAAGTAAAAACACACTGGTTTGGAGCAAGTGATCAAGCTTCACATGAACATAGACCTACCCTAAACTCTACCTCCACCCACATTCAACCTAATCTCCCTAGACAACCATTTTTTGAAGTCTTGGGAAGGAGTACCATTTTCTAAGAAACCCTGGGAGGAAACTTTTCACTAGTTCCCTGAAGCAATTAATAAAAGAAAGGCAAGTAGAGCACAGCAAATGCTCACAGACAGTGCACATGCTCTGAGTTCAAGCCACAGGACCAACAACAAAATGAGGGGAAAAAAAACTTTTTAAGGAAAGGCAAACTTCAGACACAAATAACCAAAAATAACTTGAAATTTCATAGATGGAATTTGGGAGTTTCTGGGACAGTAATGAGGAGAGGTTGACAAATCAATTTAATTCAAAGATTATAAAGTATGTCTACCTTAAAATCCTGCTATCTTATTTCAGTATATATATATATATATATATATATATATATATATATATATGTATGTATATATATATATGTATATATACATATATATTAGAGCAGGGGGAAATGATCCCAGAATCAATCAGTTAAATGTCTGTAAATACCTGATTTTGTGACTTGAACTCTGGGCCTGAGCACTATCCCTGATCTCTTCAGATCAAGGTGAGCTCTACACCAATTGAGCAACAAGGCCACTTCCATTTTTCTGGTGGTTTAATGGAGAGAAAGCTAATGAACTTTCCTGCTCGAGTTGGCTTTGGACCAGCATCCTCAGATCTCAGCCTCCTGAGTCCCTAGGATTACAGGCATGAGCCACTGGCACACAGCTACAAATACGTTTTTTAATGTGAGAGGGGAGATATTCAAAATTTAAGGCAAAAGAGACATAATTTGCATTTACCAGAACATACATTTTTAACAATAATAAAAACATAACTCTGGAGTCTCATAACCTCAATTACATTAATAGAACTAAGAATTAAAAAGCCTAATGCTCCTAATACCTTTCTTTCTTTTGGTTGATCTCCCAATGTTTCAGGAGGTAAAGTGATTTTTCAAAGAGAAACTCACCTTAGTTCCCATAGATGGGAGAGGAAGTTCCTCATGCATCCATGCACACTTAGGACCAAGTGTCTGGTGCCAGTGAAAACCCTGTAGCAGGGCCACTTCCTCTAGGTGAATGCATCGCCTTATGGGAATTGTAGTTTCTATAGGAACACGGATCATTTGAAAGTGTGTGAGGGAATGGGGAGAAAAGAGGCCAATGACTCCTTGCTCACTGTTGGTATTTTCAGTTTGCAAATTCGGGTTTTTTTCCTTTTGCCTTGCTGCTGGAAGTGCTCTGCAGTACAGCTTTGCACTCCATAGTCAGAGCCAAGAGGTAGAAGCCCAGCTTGTCGTCTTGGGAGGTGTAACTTGAAGCGATCTAAGGCTCCTAGCCAGAGTCTTTCCCCATTCTGGGGTTGATGATATTTTATGAGCTCTTGGGTTTGTGCTGCCATTGGCATTTGTTCCTCCAAGTACCAGAAACTGGCCCACAAACCTCTGGTCAGGAGTTGTGCGTTTATACTCCCAAACCTAGAGATTCTGGTACTCACCCATGTGACTTTATAAACTTGCTTTTTGTGAATTGAAGCCAATGAATCATAAACATTCCCTGAAAATCTTATATAAACATATTCATCCTCTTTTGACCCGCTGCACTTCCTATGGCTTTTCAAATTTTAAAAATGTTGCTGGCACAGATATAGTCCACTTTCTGTGTCTGTTCTGACACATTACAATTTCCCCACTAATATAATTAGCTTATTCTACATCACTTAAAATGAGAGAGACTGTTGGGGCAAGTGATTCAGTGGTAGAGTGCTTGCCTGAATGAATAAGTCCCAGGTTCGATTCCTCAGAATGACATAAGTAGAAAAAGCGTGTAGTACACTGTGGCTCAAGTGGTAGAGTGCTAGCTTTGAGTTTAGGAGCTGAGGAACAGTTCCCAGACTCAGAGTTCAGGCCCCATATCAGACCAAAAAAATGAGCGACTTCCTGTGTATGTGTTCCTAATCAATTGATAAAATATAATTTGAATAAAATACAATGCCCTAGATATGTGTGGGCTTGTCCTGATTCTTGAACTCAAGCTCTGGAAAATGACCATGAAATTATTTGGTTCAATGATAATGTTGTACCATGTAAGCCACATCTCGACATCCAGCTACTTTGGCTACTTTATTGGAGATAAGTGTCTCAGACATTTTTTTTACTCATGGCTTCATTTTGTGATCCTTATACGGATCCTTCCTATGTTTCCCAGGGGACCACAAGCAGGCACAGGAGAAAGATTATTATAAAGTTTACTAGAAGGACCATATTTCCCAGGAGAGGGAGCACATGCATCTGTCTTTCTTCAGGTAGCCACAGGAGCTGGGGAGGAGGAAGTTAGGTAGGTGCATGCTCAGGTAGGTGTGGGTAGAGAGGGGGAGTGGTCAGCAGTATGGAGGGAACTCTAGGTCTGGGAGGAGCTCAGGTCTGGGTGGAGCTGAGGAGCAAAGGTGGGGATAATACTAACTTTCCTCAGATCTCAGCCTTCTGAGTAGCTAAGATTACAGCCATTAGACATGACAGGCCAGTTACAATGTCCTCTTTTAAGTTCAGATTATATCCTAATGAAATTATATGAAATAGAAAACTTGAAATTTTTAAGGCAAGATATTCAGTCACTAATGTGGATATGGACAGTCCAAATCCCAAAACAAACAGAAAATACCCAACCTTGAAAGTTGTAACACTCCTCATCTTAAGTATTGTGAATGGAACACTTAGCCTATAATAAATTCTCTTTTATTTCAAAGTAAGAAAACATTCTTGTGAATTAGAAAAACCCAGTACTAATGTGCAAACACTGCTTTTAAAGGATTCATAGCCTTTCCTATGAAAAACACCTCACTGAAGTAAACAGAATTGATTTTCTCTTTTTGTGAATGTCACTGCAAAGTTCATGCATTTTATATTAACAATTACCATTGTGGGTAAGTGTAAGAAAAACCAGATCGCTGGTTAAAAGAATTTCCTGTGTAATCAACCAACAAGTATAAGCAAAAGCACATACCTATATAAGTTGTTTCTTTTAGATTTTATGGATCTACGTTTTGGGGTGTATTCTCTGTTAATATTATTTAATAAAACATAAGACTTCAGTCTTCTGTGGATTTATCTTTAGTGGAGACTTTAATGCACTAGAAGATACAGGAATGTTTCTTCTCCCATAAGAAGGCTTTATGCTTTTCCAACCCACCTATCATGATCTGACCAGGAACTTCTAGGGTAAAATCACACAGGTTCTTTTCTGACTCTCTCATTTGGCTTCTCTCCAAGCCATGGTTCCAGAATCTTTACTCATTGTCAACAGCAAGAAAGAATGAAAGGATCTCTGATGAGATTCCTTTATTTCTCACTCGGTTTGACATTGCATGTTATAAACCTAACTGTGTCCAAGATTAAAAACAGAAAAAAAAAGATTCGGCTTGAGGAACATGTTTCTCAAAAAGCTAAAGATGGCTTGTAGATTTAGCAGATGATCAAATCTTGCCTTCTACGTTAAGTGCCGATGTGTTTTAGCTTGTTTCTCATTTTTTAATGTGAGGACAAAGTTGCCTCACTTTTTTTGTGATTCAATGACATCTAGGAGGTAACTTCTCATGGAAGTAAAGGATGGCTAGAATCTGGTCAGACATCACATCCAAAAATAACATTAGACTATCCTAATGAAGTTTTACTGGATTTGCTGAAAAAGTGTGGTCAAACATAGTTTTAATTGTTGTACAGGACTGTGTTGTAAGTAGTTCAATTAATCTCTGTAAATACTCTTGGACTTCTTTGTGGTATTTGTCTTTCTTGAAACTTAGTCTGTATTGGATGGTATTTGTAGAAATCTTTGTTTTTCTCCTAAGGTTCGTACAAGTGTAGAAGTGATGGACCATATTGCTATGTAATTCCATATTAAATTCTTTTTAGGACTTTTTGTCCCATCTTTGATAGTTTTACATACCTGAGAGAAATGCACCAAGTTCACATTGTTGTCACATCTTTCCTAGCTTTTGTAAGACTTTGGAAGGATTTTTGTTGTTTTGTTTAAAACTATGGCCACACTAACATGTATAAAATGGTTATTTTATTGTACTTTTGATTTGAATTTTTCTCATGACTATTGATACTACTTTTATATTTTAATCTTCACAATAAATTTTTTTAAGAATGCAAAAATAACAGAAACATAGAAAAAGTTCTCCAGTAGATGTAGGTAACAGTTGGAGCAGTGAGGGTGATCAGACCTGGTAAAGGAGAGGAATATGGTTTGATAAAATTGTATTTGATAAAAGATAAAATATGATTTGATAAAAGTGTGTCTATGTGTGTGTTGGTGTGTTGTGTTTATCAATGAAACTTGCTGACGTTGGGTTTTTTGTTTTCATTTGCTCATTTCGTCTTGTTTTTGTTGTTCTTATTTTTGTTTTTTTTGTTTTTGTCAGCCATGGGGCCTGAACTCGGCCTGAGTGCTGTCCCTCAGCTCTTCCGCTCAAGGCTAGCGCTCTACTACTTCAGCCACAGCACTGTTTCTGGCTTTTTTGGCTTATGTGGAGCTGAGGAATTGAACCCAGGACCTCATGGATGCAACACAAGTACTCTACCACTGAGCCATCTTCCCAGCCCCTTGTTTTTGTTGTTCTTGTTTGACATTCCTGGGGCTAGACTCAGGGCTTGAAAACTGTTCCTGAATTTCATTATGCTGAAGGCTACCACTCTACCATTTGAGCTATAGCACCAGTGCTTCTAGGGGTGTTTGGAGGCTGTTGTTATTTATTAGGTACTGAGATATCAAACTTAGTGCTCGATGCAGGCTAGGCAAGCACTTTATCACTAACCCACATTGCCAGCCTCAAACACACTGTTTTAAGAAAGGAGGCAGGGCTGGGAGTGTGGCTCAGTGGTAGAGTGCTTGCCTTGCATACATGAGGCACTGGGTTCCATTCCTCAGCACCACATCAGCAGAAAATTCATTGTAACTTATCACCAATTAAAAGCCAGAAAACTAGAAGTGACATTCTGGTTGGAAGTGGTAGCATGCTAGCCTTTAGTTAAAAGCATAAGGAATATGCCAGGCCCTCCCTGAGTTTAAACCCCACAGCTAACAATTGAAAGAAAAAGGAAACAATCCCAAACAAACAAAAACCTAATTACTTACTCATTGCCTTTGTTCTATTTTTCTTTGTGTTGTAACTGAATACTTCCTGTCACTCCATTTTCTACTTTCTTCCTTTCACTTTGAGGGGTTGAACCTTTGGACTTGCACATGGAAAGTGGATACTAACATACCAACCTATTCTTTCTTCTTTTAACATAAAAAGTCTGCTTATAGGACAGGGAAGGTAGCTAAGTGGTACAGTGCTTGCATCGCAGGAATGAGGAGCTGGGTTCTATTCCTCAGGTTCTCATACACAGAAAAAGCCAGAAGTGGTGCTGTGGCTCAAGTGGTACAGTGCTACCCTTGAGCAAAAGCAGCTCAGGGACAGCACCTGACCCCTGAGTTCAAGCCTAAAGACCAGCAAAACAAAAAGCCTGCTCATTTAAATTAATCAATGCTTCCTCTGGAATTTAAACGACAAACTTACAAGTGACATAAGTTCACTTTCAATAGTATTGTCCTCCTTTCCAGAGAGTTCAGGGACCACACACAGAAGAGACCATAGGCCTCTGCTGTCATTTATAAACTAGCTGTTGTACAACATTAAGCATCAACACATACATTTCTGTTCTTATTATTTTGAACACAATGGGATTTGTAAGGGTTGGTAAAAATAAGTGAAGGAAACCCTTCCTTTTCACCTATTTGTTGTGATAGTAATGGATCTATTTTCCTGTACACTCAAGTCCCACACTTGTCATTGAAGTTCTCTCTGAACTACTTTTCAATTTCTTTTCTTCTTAGGACACACACATTCACACACATCCTGAAGAATTTTTACTAGTTCATCTAACAATGTTTTACTACCAATTCTCCTAGTCCACAAGTAATTGTATCATCTACATAGGACAAGACTATTACATTAGGCCACTGACTGCTCTGACAGGTCCCTGTGTCAACAGTCAGCCCTGCAGGAAATACGTGTACACCTTGGCCCATGCTGCAGGTGCCATGCTGTGCTGGTGGTGGACTGATGAGGAGCACATACCCTACTCTGGGCTTCTCACTCCTGTCCCAAGGGGCTTGCCTATTGCATGAAGACTTTGACACTGCCCTCCTCTCCTCAGCTGGCTCCTTACCAAACTTTTCTTTCCTGTACCTTCCATTTTGAGTTCTGGCATAGACCATGAGCCCAACCAACTTCCACCACATCAGATGAAGTCTCCACATCAAACTGTTGGTAACAAACGTTTAAGTTAGAATGCACATATAAAGTTTTGGCTGGGTTTTGCTCAGACTTCATATACAAGTGAGCCAAAAGATGGTTGGCTGTGGATGCTCCAGGTAGTCATCTACTCAAAGTACTGAGACCTCTATAACAGGGACTTCATACAAGGGTGTAAGTGATCCAGAAAAATGAAAGAGATTTTTCAAAGAACTTCTCAATTCATTGATCAAACAGAAAAAAATGTACACTTAATGTTAAGCTAATTATTGGAGGAAAAATGACCTAGAGCTGGACAAACATAAAGATATAAGTGCTCAAGGTAAAGCAAGGGGGCCTTGGGTGGTCCCTGAGGGTCTAGTGAAAATCCTATGATAGCCTTGTTCAGTACCCACTGTGCTCAGTATCCCAGCTTCTTTCCCTTCCAGTCACTCTGAGGTATATCATTCCAGGTTAACCTGAGGAAGAAACAAGGGTTCACCTAACATCTTGTTCTCTCATTGAGGTCCAGATTGCTTGGGAATTGAAGGTTCTTGGTTAAATACTTAGATCTCTGGAGAGCAGACTCTTCAGGGTCATGACTTTGAGTCATATTAAGTGCCCCCGCTGATGATATCAGAATTTTCTCTAACATAAATATGACTTTATTTGTTTACCTTATCCAGTAACATTCAGTGATTCAGTGAATGACTATTGAAAATAATCTAATTTAGAGCTGAAATCTTCATACAAAGGCAGAACTCTTCTAAAGCCTAACTTTGGAAAGTGCTACAGGATGAACCTTGTGGTAGGACCCTTGATATTCTGAAAACATATATATCTTTCACTTAACCCACTCTTAGTGCTTGGGTCTAGGGTGAATATGTACCCAAGACATGATTCATCACTTCTCTTCTCAGGACATAGGAGCTTTTAGAATGAGCTGAAACTAAATATCCTGTCATTCACTCCTGGGAGTGGCCTTGAAAAAAAGTGCAATCAGAAAAGGAAAAACAACAAAAATGCTTAAACACATCTGAACAGATCATACTGAAAAGAGTTCTTCTCCTACATCTATGTACACACAGCACAAGACCACAGTCTTCTCGTTCAAATATATTGGTATTGGGGGACCTTAAATCATCACTACTTGACTTCTTCTTTTCTCATAATACTGTTTCAAGTATACTGAAATATTTGGCCACATTTTATATGTTGAGATCTCTCTTTGAAGGTCTCATTCCGCACTTTACAGATGTGGACCACTTTGTCCTGAATAGTAACTTGAAACTCTACAAGGACCTATGAACTAGACGGAAACATAAAGGAATGTGCATGTGGATTCACATGACAAAAGATTCGTGACAATCTATCATTACCCTGGATTATAAGACATTTCAATATCAACTTCAATGGAGGACAATGACTATAACTTATGGAGGACTTTAGGCTTATACAGAATGGTAATTTTTCTGCAGGAGGGCCAAAGAACCCATTTTACAAAATATCTTCCCTGGCCTTTGAGTTCTTTCTACTCAGGGCCTGGGTACTCTCCCTGAGCTTTGGTAATAAAGGAAAAAAGTGTTGACAGTCTATCAACTTGATTCACAGCACTACTTGTGGGAAATTTGGTGATAATTGGCCAAAACACTCTCACAGCAATTCCAAACTAGTTTGCCTTTCAATTGTGCTCTTTAAACCTCATACTCTTGAGCAACTAAAATTCAGATGTGAAGCACCAGTGCCCAGTTAGATCAGGAGATCTTAATTACTTGATCCAAGCGGGACTCATGGTGTCCACATAACAGGATATAAAATTCATAACATCATCTAGCCATATGCAAAAGTCCTTTTGCAATCACTTGGTAAACGACTGTTTACCTATCATTCTGTAAACCACATCCAAATTCTTCCACTAAATATTTGGAAGAATGTATTGTTTACATGGATCTTATTATTGGTCCTCAGGTTGAATTCAGGGGCAAAAATTTGTGAGGCTTCCTTTACCTTCTATACCAGATGCCCTTTTGTATCACTGATTTTTCACCTTAGGGTCTTGCTTCTCTGCCTGGACCTTTCGACATACTAATTTTATAATTACATATCACAAGTAACAAAAAATGAAGGCTCATATAACCAGATCTATGCTTTTATTGGCTACCATTTTCATGAAGCTTTTGCATGGGATGGCCTACAACTACTATCTAATTTCTGCTTCCTGATTAGCTAAGATTCCACACATGAGGGACTGTAATTGCTCATTTTTAATTGCTGGTCTTAAATGAAAAGAAGGAAAGGGTACTTTACCAATTCATTGAGCATTAAGTCCCTTAAATTCTGAGTTCAAGCAAAGTGTTGGCCAAATGATAATAACAAAATAATAAAAAATGAATAAAATATGTTATCATCAGACAAACTTTGAATGAATGTGGTTATGTTGGTTCATAATTTGAGCTATATAACAGGCCGAGGTAGGACTTCAGTCTGTGAACCATCCCTTCTCAGAAAGCATCCAGTTTGTAAACATGAGAGAATGAGCTATTTCCAAATGGATGGATGGTGTGTGTGTGAGTGTGTGTGTGTGTGTGTGTGTGTGTGTGTGTGTGTGTGTGTCTGTGTCTGTGTCTGTGTGTGTGTGTGTGGTACAAGTAGGAAGGCAAAGGGCATAGGTGCCTCCCAATCCCCTTATTTTTTTTTAGTAGGCCTCTGTAGATAAGCCGAAGGGTGAACAGTGTGAGGGAAGGGGTTAAGCGAACAACTAGCTAAATCTTGCAATGTGAACTCCACTGTCTTTATCTTGTAAATGGAATCATAGGCAGGATTTAAGGATTCTTTTTTGTATAGTGAAAATACCGTAAAGAGGAGTTATTATTTTTGAACAATTGAAATAAATACTGAAATTGTTGAAGCCACAGGAAGCCTGAGCTGAAGCACTGAAGGAAACCTCCTGTTCCCAGAGAGATATTTCTTCAGGACAGCCCACAGGGCTCATGCTTTGATTCCTAGCTTTTATGGAGTCCAAGATGAGAGAATCTCCTTTGAAGCCAGCTCTGGCTGGCTTCAACTCAGTTCCTGAGTTGAACAGCTCATACTGGCACAAAAACATTTCTTCATGAAAGTGTGAAAGTAGAGCTCTTCATGTAACCAAACAGCTCTGGACATATCTAGAATGACTGGCTTATATAGGATCTGGAATCTGGGTCTTGGTTTACTAATTAAGAACTTTCTGATGTAACAGACATTTTTTTTTCTAAATGCCTCCAGGATATCTTAATTACATAACTATACAGTGGATCTATCTAGGCTCTAGAAATTTTAACATTAGGTCAACCTTTGTGTTTCTGTAAAAGAAGACAGTATATTTGTTGGAAGCCACATTTTGGAAGATGGAATACTGGAGTCTTTAAGACACAGCTAGCAGTCTGCAAACAGCCTGTTGTAACAAAAAATTGCAGTGCACAAATACACTTAGACAGCTTGGAAACAGGACAGAAAGGAAAAAAAAAAGAATAAAAACAACACCAAGAAACCAATCAGCACCAAGAGAGTGCTGAATTAGCACACTATGATGACTAGAGACAAGCCAGGAGACAGGACACAGGACATGATCACAGAGACATGTGGTATGGTATCTGGTGCCGCTGCTGGTCCAGCCTAAATAGGGCCTAAGCAGGAGGCAGGTCCACAGGAAATTCCTAGTCCCAGGCACTGGACTATTAGATTGAGTAACATATCAGCCAAATGCCCATGCCTGCTTGCAGGGATCCAGCCACACCCATATGTTGGGAGACAAGCACTGGATGGGGCATTTCCTTCCCCCTACATGAAGACAAGGTGTCAGACCCCAAGATCTACTATGTGGCCAATAGGGCACCAGCCACACCTGACCACCTTACTTAATATTACTGAATTGTTAAATCAATTTATAAAATGTTACATCATCTTTATCTTTTTGTAAACAGTTCAAGAATTTGCTTTTTGTAAAAGCCATTTTTCTTGAGCCCCCACCTCTGAAAGAATAATTCTCACATTCACCAAAATTTAAACATTCTTCCTTTGAATAGTTTATTTCTTCCTTCTTCCTAATTCCTTCCCTTCCTCTTTCCCTCTCTCCCTTCCCCTCCTTCCTTCCTTCCTCTCAGGGCCTAGAAGTGATGCAGTAGTTCAAGTGGAAGATGGTTTTTTTTGTTAAATTCAATTTTTGTGAGATTGATCAATATCTTTTTGTGCTTGATTATTTCCCCTAATGTCATATCTACATTGGCCCTCTATGAGATAAAACAGGCGGGACACATCATCCACACTGGTGTTTTATTATAGCTCACTAAGCAGAACAGCTAAATGGGCAAAGAGTGAATCAATCACAAGTTGCTCATCACCAGTGATTAAAGAAAAGAGCAAGCACTGAAGACACTTTGGAGTTCTCCCCCAAGGCAAAATGCAAAGACTCTTGTCTTTATCCACCATATTTTTTATTTGATCCTTTTTGGGGGGGCGGGGTCCGGTCGTGAGGCCTAAATTCTGGGCCTGGGCACTGTCCCTCAGATCTTCAGCTCAAAGCTAGTGCTCTACTGCTTGAGACACTGCGCCACTTCCAGCTTTTTTCTTTTTGCTTATGTGGTGGAGAGGAATCGAACCCAGGGCCTCATGCATGCAACGCAAGCACTCTACCACTAAGCCAGGTTCCCAGCCATCCACCATATTTTTTAAAATATATATTTTATTGTACATATACTGTATAGATTGGTTATACCATTATATGAGTTAGGTCTTAAATACATTTCCTATTGAGCATTGTTCCCCCTCCAAGAAAGACTTTTACTATGTATGTACTGCAATAAGGACTAATATCTTCCATTAGCTCTTCCATTCAAAAACTGAACGGGAATAAGTAAGTCATATGTACTATAAGGCATGGATCACACATACAGAGGGAGACTTAAGGGAGCAGTAGAAAAATGGTTGTTCTCATGTTCTTGCCTCCTATCATAACACTCTTTACTAATCTATTGTTCCCCTAACCATGTTGGAGATGATCTCAATCCAGTCCCGAAAAGACAGAGCTCATATTTCTAAGAGTTTATCGAATTACCCTGAGACACCATTCCTTAGTATAAAAGACACAAGTTAATAACTTCAATCTCTGAATTACTTGTCGAGACTGGTGGTTTCAACATGCTTTGGATAAATTGAAGGACGTCATCCCTACTCATCACGATGAGAGGATGAGAAGCGTTGGCTCAAAGAGAGCTGAAGAGTGAAGAATGGTTTCCCATCACACCTAGCTTACCTCTGCCATGAAGGATTTCTCTTTATAATTTACAGAGGTTTTCTGTCAATGATTTCCCTACATTGGGCTTCTTCCCTGGGTGAATGTTCTAATACTTGCTAAAGGTTTGCTTCTGGTTGAGAGACTTCCTCTCATGTTTATTTTTACAGAGATTCTGTCATGTGTCCAGGTCTCTGATACCTGTACAGATGTGACTTCTGGCAAAATGTTTTCTATACTCATAATTTTCCTCCTGTCTATGTTTTCAAATATGCTGAGGATTAATTCTGATTGAAAGTCATTTCACATATGTTCTATGCACTACTTTCTTTTCTCCTATGTCAGTTCTCTGATGAACATGAGGTATTCCTTTCTGATCAAAGGATTTCCACATTTGTAATATTTTTTTTTAATTTTATTTTATTTGAGAACATACTGTACAGAGGGGTTACAATTACATGGGCAGGATAATGCATACATTTCTTACCAAGCATTGCAGCCTCCTCCTTTGTTTACCCTTCACCTCCCTTCCCAGCCTCCCCCCTCCCACCCACCCAATCCTTCCTCCCCTCCCCCCCCCACACTGACATTGTAAAGCTGGTTTTTGACATGACATTTTGTACTTCTCATTGTTGCAACAGGTCCACCTGAATCCTTAAATGACTTGTTTGTCCCCATCTCCTCCACAAGTTATACTGACATCAAATATAGTGAAAGCGGGGGTTACACTGTGGGGGAGGGACATACAAAGCAACAAAGAAATAATCTTATAAATGTGTTAGAAACACGTGCATGAAAGAAAAAAAAACATTAAAATACATATTTAAGGGTTCGTTTTCCTAACATCACATTATCTGACCTTTTCCGATTGACTCATACATATACTAGATATTGCAAATAAGGGAAACCATGGGACCTATGTTTCTTTGGGCCTGGCTTACTTCACTTAATATAATTTTTTCCAAGCCTTTCCATTTCCTAACAAATGGGGAAATGCCATTCTTTCTGATGGAGGCATAGAATTCCATTGTGTATATATACCACATTTTCTTGATCCATTCATCTACTGAGGGGCATCTGGGTTGGTTCCATATCTTAGCTATGGTAAATAATGCTGCAATAAACATAGTTGTGCTGGTAGCTTTAGTGTGGTCTTGTTTGTAAACATTTGGGTAAATGCCCAAAAGTGGGATTGCTGGGTCATAGGGGAGTTCTATGTGAAGTCTTTTGAGGAACCTCCCTACTGCTTTCCAAAGTGGTTGAACAAGTTTACATTCCCACCAACAATGAAGTAAGGTTCCTTTCTGTCCACATCCCCTCCAGCATCTGTTGTTGTTAGAGTTCTTGATTTTTGCCGTTCTAACTGGAGTGAGTTGATATCTCAATGTTTTGATTTGCATTTCTTTTATGGCTAGGGATGTTGAACATTTCTTCATGTGTCTATTGGCCATCCTTTCTTTTTCAGAGAAGCTTCTCTTTAAGTCTTTCGCCCACTTATTTATTGGGCAGTTGTTTCTTTGAGGATTTGTTGTTGGGGGGGTTAATTTTTTGAGTTCCAAGTATATTTTAGATATGAGACCCTTGTCTGTTGTATGGCTAGTAAAGATCTTCTCCCAATCCGTGGGCTTTCTATTGATCTTGCTAGCTATGTCTTTTGCCCTGCAGAAGCTCTGCAACTTTATGCAATCCCATTTGTCCAACTTTTCTTTGATTTGTTGTTTCCGGGTCTCTATACAGAAAATTTCGGCCTGAGCCAAGGAGACCTAGGGTTTCTCCTATTCCATCCTGTAATGTTTTCAGAGTGTCTGCTTTGACTTCAAGGTCTTTGGAGTTGATTCTGGTGCAGGGTGATATATAAGGATCTAGCTTTAGTTTTCGACATGTAGTTAACCAATTTTGCTAGCACCATTTACTGAAGAGGCTGTCTGTCTTCCATTCTATTGTTTTAGCTCCCTTATCGAAGATTAGATGGCTATAGGTCTGTAGGTTCATTTCTGGGTTTTCAATTCTATTCTATTGGTCCTGAGGTCTGTTCTTATGCCAATACCATGCTGTTTTGATTACTATGGCTTTATAGTAGAGTTTGAAATCTGGTATTGATATTCCTCCAGCAGTGTTCTTTCCGTTGAGGAGCGTTTTTGCTATTCGGGGTCTTTTATTGTTCCATATGAATTTTTGGATTGCCTCTTCTATTTCCTTGAAGAATGAGGGTGGAATTTTGATAGGTATTGCATTGAATTTGTAGATAGCCTTGGGAAGTATTGCCATTTTCACGATGTTAATCTTTCCAATCCAGGAGCATGGGAGGTTTTGCCATTTTTTAAGTTCTGTGTTGATTTCCTTTTTCAAGATTTTAAAGTTTTCATCATAGAGGTCCTTCACTTCTTTAGTTAAGTTAATTCCTAGGTATTTTATTTTTTGTGGGGCTATTATAAATGGAGTTGCATTCCTAATTTCAGCCACACTTTTCTCACATTTGTAATATTTTTAAGATTATTCTGCTGTGTGTTTCCTAAGAACTTTGATCCATGAATACTTGGTAAAGGACTTCCACATTTGTTACATTTGTATTTTCTCATCTGTGTCTGTTCTCTGATGCAAACTGAGTTAGGACTTTTTCTTAAAAACCTTTCCACACATTTTTCCTACATAGGATTTCTCTCCTCTTTGTGAGGGTATGTGTATGTCTGTGTGTTTGGTATGTTCTGTGATGAACCCTGAGCTGTGTCTTGTAGTTGGAGGACTCCACATCTGCTATACCATAAGGTCTCTATCCTGTGTTGGTTCTGTCTTGCAATTTCAATTTTCTTACAGATCAAAGACTTCCCCCATTTGGTACAATCCTAAGTTAGTTCCTTTGTGTGAATCAACTTATCTGTATTAAGCTGTGACCTCCAGGTCTTTCCACACTGGTTGCATTCATAAGGTTTCCCTCCTTGTGTTCTGTGATGGATGTTAAGGTGTGCCTTCCAGGTGAAAGATTTTCCATGTCTCCTACATACATAACATTTCTCTCTGGTGGGTTTTTTTCTGATGGACAGAAAGGTATAAGTTCTGGGTGAAAGACTTTCCAACATAGGTTACATTCATAAAATTTCTCTCCTGTGGTGCTCTCTGGTGGACAGTAAGGTGTAGCTTCTGGCTAAGACTTTTCACACATATGACATTCATAAGGTTTCTTTCTTGTGTGTCTTTTCTGATGGACAGTGAGGTTTGACTTCCAGGTGATAGACTTTGCACACATGTTACATTCATAAGGTTTCTCTCTTGTGTGTGTTGTCTGGTGGCCAGTAAGGTATGACTTCTTGGTGAAAGACTTTCCACACATGTTACATTCATGAGGTTTCTCTCCAGTGTGTTCTCTGATGACTAGTAAGCTTTGATTTCTGGGTGAAACACTTTCTACACACATTACATTCATAAGGTTTCTCTCTAGTATGTGTTTTCTGGTGGACAGTAAGGTATTCCTTCTTGGCAAAAGACTTTCCACACACCTTACATTCATAAGGTTTCTCTCCTGTGTGTATTCTCTGGTGGACAGTGAGGTTTGACTTCCAGGTGAAAGACTTTCCACACAAGTTTCATTCAAAAGGTTTCTGTCCTGTGTGTGTTATCTGATGGACAGTGAGACTTGACTTCCAGATGAAGGACATTCCACACACATTACATTCATAAGGTTTCTCTCTAGTATGTGTTCTCTGGTGGGCAGAAAGGTTTGCCTTTTTGGCGAAAGACTTTACACACACGTTACATTCATGAGGGTTCTCTCCTGTGTGTGTTCTCTGGTGGTTAAGGAGATATGTCTTGCAGGTGAAAGACTTTCCACAAATGTTACATTCAAAAGGATTCTCTTTTGTGTGTATTCTCAGGTGAACAGTAAGCTTTGATTTTGGGAGGAAAGACTTTCCACACAGGATACATTCATAAGGTTTCTTTCCGGTGTGTGTTATCTGATGGACAGTGAGATTTGACTTCCAGGTGAAGGACTTTCCACACAAGTTACATTCATAAATTTTCTCTCCTGTGTGTGTTCTCTGGTGTCTAGTAAGATATGCCTTGCAGGTGAAAGACTTTCCGCAAATGTTACATTCAAAAGCTTTCACTTTTGTGTGTGTTCTCTGGTGGCTAGTAAGCTTTGATTTCTCGGTGATACACTTTCCACACAGGTTACATTCATAAGGTTTCTCTCTAGTATGTGTTCTCTGGTGGACAGTAAGGTATGCCTTCTTGGCGAAAGACTTTCCACACACGTTACATTCATAAGGTTTCTCTGTAGTATGTGTTTTCTGGTGGACAGTAAGGTTTGATTTCTGGTTGAAAGACTTTCTACACACGTTATCTTCATAAGATTTCTCTCCTGTGTGTGTTCTCTGAGGGACTATAGGGTGTGTCTTCTCAGAGAAAGACCTTTCACATTGTTTATATTCTTCAACTACAGAAGACACATGAGGACTATATGCAGCACACATCTTACCAGGTTCACAGAAAACACCCATGTTCTGACACCCAGTGAACTTTTCTGTCCTCATCCCTAAGGAGTTTCCTTTATTCTTAATCAGTTCTGACTTCTGTATGGAGCTTATGTGAAAACTTTTTATAAGTTTCACTTTTTTCTCCCCTGGGTTACTATTCATGACTGCTACTTCAGAGAGATATTTATTGTGACTTTCCTGACAGGTGCTAATCACATCATCCATTTCTTGGACATCTAAAATGAATAACAGGAAAATAGACAAAAACATAAATGAGATCCATAAATTCCTTAATGTAAAGGTATTTTCTCACACTGTAACTGTTACAAGATTTTCAAATATTAAAGTATTGCTTTATGATGAATATATATTTTCTCTGCAATGTTGTAATTAAGAAAGTAGTACGAACATTTTACAATGAAAAATAATATTTTTCTGTATTTTAGATCTTTCTATTTTTCTCAAGTAAATATTCACTCAAATTATTCATCAATGTACTCTTAATGCTTCCATTCTGAATCTCACTCTATGCCCAGTACAACTGATGAGAAATTGTCACATCAGAGGATAGCAGCCCTAGCATACTCCTATTTTCCTCCTACCTGCATAATACTAGTTTAAAGGAAAATGAGATCTCCTTTCTACATTTCTTATTGTCTTTTTCTCTTTAAGAATGACTTCACACAGTATTTTCACAATATAAAAATCAGAAAACAAACAAACAAAAAGAATGACTTCTCTACAGACAAATACAATTGCTAACATTAACTACATTGGCACACCAAATTCAGTTTGTGTCCACGTGAATTCTGGATTGACAATTCCTTGAGACAAAGAATCACATACTTTTCTGCTACACATGACTCAGGGGTACTAGGTATATTATCGCTCTGTACAGTTCAATATAAACAGACCAATTGGGCTCTGGAATAATCATCATCTTCAAGATGCTTTAACTCACCTGTGAAATTCTTGTCTGAGGCTTCTCTTATCCATGGTTCTGCACCTTGCTCCAGCTTCACAATCAATTCAGGTTTAGGAACACAGTGTGCTGTGAATAAGAAATAGTGGAGAACTATTGCTCTTGCTGGGTCATAATTAATGTAAGGTCACAGACATCCTGTTCACAAGGTTGCTCTTAAATCTGGTTTCTCAATTGTTTGTGTGGGGGGGGCGCTCGAGTTGTGGGGCCTGAACTCTGGGCCTGGGAGCTGTCTCTCAGCTCTTAAGCACAAGGCTAGCACTCTATCACTTGAGCCAACAACGCCAATTCCAGCTTTTTTCCCCTGCATATGTATGTGGTGCTGTAAAATCGAACACCGGGCCTCAAGCATGCAAGGCAATCGCTCTACCCCTGAGCCATCTTCCAGGCCCATGGTTTCTCAATTCTTAATAGCTCCATGGTGGAGTTTCCCCCAGCTTTGAGTTTATTGTGTCAATTGTGTGGCTTGAACTCAGCTCTTTTGCTCAAAGCTAGCATTCTACTACTTTGAGTCTTGGCTACATTTCTAGTTCTGGAATGGTTAATTGGAGATAAGAGTCTCATGGTCATTTTTCTATAGTTGCTGGCTTCAACCAAAATCTTCAGATTTCAGCCTTCAAAGTATCTAGGATTCCAAGCTTGATGCACTAAACTCTGTGTCAAGTTTGGCTTACAAATACACACTTTTAACTACTGGTTTCCAGCTCATACTCTCCGTAGTAATGTATATTGTTTCTAGCCTGTAGATCCACCTATAATAATCACCCCAAATCTGGGAAGTCAGTTTCCTATTAGTGGATAATAGTTTAGAACATTTGTCCAACTACTGATTTGCCTTCTTAAAAATGGGAATAAAATTAGCTCTTGAGTTACATATAATGAAGTTGAAGTTTCCCTTAGAAAGCAATGACACTTCCCATGGAGTGGAATCTTTTTTTTCTTTTTCTTTTTTTTTTTTTAAGAAAATGTAATGGTCCAAAGGCTTACACTTGTAACCCTACATTTAGGAGGTAAGACCAGAAGAGGCAGGCTTGAAAGCAACCTGAGCATGGAATCCCAGAATATACCCCAAAACAAAAGCCAAAATGGAGTTGTGGCTCAAGCAGTTGTGTGAAAAGCAAACAACACCAAGCTCCTAGACCTGAATTTGGCTGTTTTTTATACTAGCAGTTTTTTACCTGGGAATGGACTGGAATCTTATACCTAAATAACAGAAACAGTCAAATGTCTACTAAAATAAAAGCACTTGATCTTCCAAATAAAAGTGACCTTTGCTCACCCAAGGACATTAGGTTGCTATAAGTCTCCAGCATCACTTCTCTACGAAGGGTCCTCTGACCAGGATCCAGATCCTGCCACTCCTTCCAGGTGAAGTCCACAGCCACATCATCAAATGACATCAGCTTCTGTAATGGCACATTTCCATCAAGAAATTAGACCTGGGTCATGAGAATTCCAATCTGGAATTTCATTATGCTGCAGGTATGCTTTTGTCTTACATAAAATGTTTGCAGCTGGCTGTGTTATCTATTCACTGGGAAAATTAAATAGCAAATTAGAAATATTTGACAGTACATAAACCTGGCCATTAAAATACACAGATTGGCAGGGCACTGGTGGCTTATGCCTGTAATCCTAGCTATTGAGGAGGCTGAGGTCTGAGGATCAAGGTTCATGGCCAGCCCAGGCAGGAAAGTCCATGAGACACTTATCTCCAATAAACCACCAGAAAACTGAAAGTAGCACTGTGACTCAAGTGTTAGAGCACTCACCTTGACCTGAAGAGCTGAGGGACAAAAACCAGGCCCAGAATTCAAGTCCCAAGACCAATAAAAAGTGACAGATTCCCTAATGCATCCAAACACACTTCTGCTGCTAACAATAGAGACAAGATAAAAATTCTAAGGAGACAATAATCTGGCATGACAACAGTAAGTCTATGGTGGTGTGTAAAAAATTATATTATCATTTTTGATAAAATTTTAGTACATATCAGTGTAACAAAGAATTAAACAAATATTTTTCCTGCATTTACATATACTGCTTCCAAATAAATCCTATTTAGGCCTTCTATTAACATGTACTCTCATAGGCAAGAAGAACACATTCAGGATATCACATGTAATACAGAACATAGAATGTTACTAGAGCTATGAGAAGCAGTGTCCACATGAATGTTAAAAAACAGTAACAGTACTCCAGAAAGTAGCTAATGATTTATTTGCCCCTTATAAGATTTGATTTAGTTCCCACATAAAAATATCCTAGGTTAACCATGTTTGGTTTAAATACTAAATATTGAAAAGTGGTCACAGATACTCTGATATTTCTATCCTATGTAAAAAAGAACTGCTACCCTGAAGTTTTGTAAACTTTGCCTACATTCTACAATACAAAATATAGGTGGGAGGGGAATAAAATGTTCCTTGACAAGATTTTCATTTTAATAGGCCTTCATGGAAGGTGGAGGCAAAATTATACAGGCTCAAGGAACACTCAAGATAAAAAAATGATAAATATGACCAAATGCTTAAATGTGGCACATATTCCTGAGTCATTTCAACAGTAGATCCGTAAGGATATATTTCCACTTGTGTTAGTTAATAGCGAAATTCCTCAGAGATCAAAATCAATTCCTGAGCCAACGTCTGTGAGATTTTGCAGCAAGTGATATGTCTAATAGAGAAAACTTCGTCACTATATTATCTTTTTTTTATCAAAACTACCTATCTTATGCTGCCAGTGAATGAAAATATTTAAAATAGTGGTATGGAAAAACAAAACTGAGTACCACAACAAATGAAGTTAGACCAAAGATAACAGAATCAGGTGAAATCAAATTTTCTTGTAGGTTATCAATTGGGAGAAGGACGTACTTTTCTGTATGGAACTCTGAAGTTGAGCTGAAGGGGTAAAGGATTGAGAGGTTGGAATTCCAGCCTGACAGCACTGAGAGCACTGACAGCTGGCCACAGAAGGATTGAAAGAGAATTCTGGAGAGGGTTAAGAGATGGGAGTGCAGGCCTTTTCCTTACTGTTGGAAAGATAGCATCTGAAACTGAGCTGCTATTGACTTTGAAGGCTAGGTAAGGTGAACTTCATGTCTGCATTTTCTCTGAGCACCAGTCTTCTGTCTCAGGAGAATAAAAAACATGTTTTCCTCACAACCTGTTGTGGCTCAGATTGTAATATTAATATAGATACTTCAATTTTGCATGTTATCAATAGTAATCTTCCCTGTGTGAACTCAAGGAACTTTGATTGCTTGCTGGCAACCAGAGACCAAGTGCCAGAGGGGCTTCAGAACCCTGGTTTCCCCTAAGTCTATCTGTTTATGTTTTTGTGTTTCTTTAATTGTCTTTGTTTCTGGAATCCTGTAGAACTCTCTAGGCAACAATTTTCCTATACAGTGGGTAAGAAAAATGTCAATCCTAAGAGCCATATCAACAAACTAAAACTAATCACTAAGAAAAACTAGTTCCCAGATAGGTCATTGAAGAAAAGAAACAACTGAGAGACATATGGAGGAAAGAGAGAATGAGAAAAGTAAGAAAAAATGATTCAAAGATAGATACAAAGAGAGAGAAAGAGAAAATAACCAACACACGTGAGTAGAAAAGCAAAAGTAGAGGGAGCTTATACAGGAAAGAAATCTTGTGATGATACTTTAGAAAACAAACAGGATTTGGAAAAAAAAAAAAAAAAACAAAGTTTAGCAACAAATATAGCCTAAGTTTCAAGTAAGACCAAGACCATGAAGTAGTCCAAAAAGTATATATGGAGAGTAATTTAAGTACATATAGGTTAATCATTCCTTAAGAACACACGAAGGTACGTAAGACCACACTATTTCAGCAATTCCAGAAAAATTTCATTGAGATAGTTTAATGAGTTCTCATTGCAATCTACCCTTTACCTTCCATGAGATGTAACCTGCTCAGTGTCAATATATAACATAACAGGTATGACTACATATTATGACAAGATGAAACCTAGACATTCTGAAGCCAATCTGAATTCAACTTAGAAAGAATATAACCATTTAATCTGCTAAACCTACAAGTAATCTTTATCTCCTAATCTATAAGCCATCTTTATCTGATTTATGAATATGTTCCTGAGGCTGAATCTGTGTGGTTGGTATTGTTTGTAATTCTTGGACATCTTTAGGTTCATATAATGGAATGGAAAACAAATGAGAAATAAAAAAACTCACCAGAGATCCATTCATTCTGTCTTGCTGCTGACAATGAACAGAAGATTCTGGAAGCATGGCTACGATATAAGGCAAATGACATATACAGAAATGAATCTGTGAGATTTTGGGCCCAGAATTTTCTCTTGCAAACATGATACATGGGCTGCAAAACCATAAAGCATTCTTAGAAGAATGTTTAATATCTCAAGCAGAGTATTAAAGTCTCCAATAAACAAAAATCCAGTCCATTTCCTGGTAGATAGATATTATTAAACCAACTAATTTCTACACTTATGTACACACTAAATTCTAACAAATGAATGTTCCCACAAAAATTATTGAAAAATTGAAAGCAAAAACATATCACGTTTCCACTAAAAGTATTTATTACTGAATATACTTCAGGATGTATGAATTGCTTTTTTTAAATGAAAGGTATTCTAAGAATCCATTGGAATTTGTGTTCTACCTCATTCATTTACATATTTAAACACTAGGGAAATCATGTATGATGTAACTCAGTAGTTTTCACCCAAAGTTATAGAGGAAAATAAATCCAGAATATATCTCTTGTGTTATAATATTTCAATCATGGTTGTCAAATGGAACATTTCACTGTACCTATTGCACCCCTATGCAATGACTTGCAATTTCCATTTAACATGCTTTATCCAAAGGGACATGAGTAAAGATGAGGTAAACCCTGGTTTGAGAAGTCCCTAATGTTTATTTCTCTAAACAGTCTTGGGAAGAACCTTGGCCATCCTAAAGATACAACATAAAATACTCCATATAGGAGTGACACACCTGAAGATAAGCAACACCTACAAAGCATACAACCTTGAGTAAGACATATTACCTCAAGTTTTCTTCTGTGAATTTTCTTTTAAGGCCAAATGTCCCTGACCAACACTTTCTGTACTACCAGGCACAAACAACCAATAGGAGCTAGCATTAGCAAATCCTTAGATGGGACATTTAACATAAGTTTGCATGATTACATACTAAAAATCATAGTGGTAACAGGCTGAATGCATTAGCAAGAAGAGGATTAGCGATTACTACATGAATAGATACGTTCAGTCATAACTATTACCCCACCAACCTATACCACAGCCTTAGGTACCCTCTCATAACTATGCTCTGGCTTATTCCTCTATCCAGCACATCACAATTCCTAGAAATTAGTTTAAATCTTGGAACAACACAAAGTGATTGAGAGTTGTGTTGGAAAGAGTACCGCGTGAATCTGGTGCTCAGGGAAGTAGCAACAATTTTTGCAAAAGGCAAGGGAAGCTAGCAACATCTTCCCCTTCCTGTGCTTTTCTGCTTCTTCCCTTTTGGGCTTCTCAGAATTGACAAGGTCTGCCCATTCAGGATGGAGATTCCAATTCATAGGGTGCTCTGCTTCAAACATTGCTAGGCTTCATTCCTAAAAATACAGGACCAGCACTCACTACTCCAATATCCCACGTACAACTGTCTCTAGAAACAGGGTCGTGTACAAACACTTGTGAACTCAAGCCAGGAGATTTCACTAGAATTCTTCCTGTACTCCTCTTACACCTGGGCAAAGCAAATAAAGTCACATGGGTTAATAGAAGAATCCCTTGGTCTTGGAGTACAAATGCAAGGCTCTTGGGCTCTCCTAGTCTGGACAATCACCCAGCTTGCTCTCGGACATTTGGGAACCAGGTTCTTGCATCTGAGGGCCAGAGGCTAATGGCAGCACAAACTCTTGAACCTCAAGCAAATTATCAACCCCAGACTGGAGAAAAGCCTGGATGGGGAAGTTGGCACTTTGGCTCAAGTATAAAGTTCTCCCTCTGAGCTTGCCAGCTCAGGAATGCTGCTTGCAGGCCCAGAGTTCACGCCCCACCAAACAATCAGAAACAGAAAAAGAAACAGAAACCCATGGAGGGTAGACTCCTGCAGCAATTGCACAGTTCCTACCTGAGATCAGTTCCAAAGTCTGAGATTCCTTCAAGTTAGAGCTCCCAAGCTCCACTGGACAGAGCTGGTCGCAGGGCTCCTGGCTCCCACCTATGGAAGGCCAAACTGTACTTCAGGGCAATTCCAGCAGCAAGGCAAAAGGAAAGAATCCGGAAGAGGCAGACTTAAAATGCCAGTGGTGGGCAGGGAGACCATGAGCATAAGGATCTTCTGCCCCACCTCCACCCTCCAAAACACAAAAACAACCTATGACTTTCAAAGAGAATATCCTCAATGGAGACTACAGTTCCCACAATGCTCAGAGCCACCCTGCTACAGCCCTGGTTCCAAGTGTGCTTGGATACATGGGGACTTTTCTCTCCCTGCTGTGGGAGTTAAGCTCAGTTTCTTCTTGAAAACCACTGTTTCCTCTTGAAATATATAAGACCAACCAGAAAATGGATATATATGGGGAGAATTGGATACATTGGCTTTTTGATTCTTAGTTCTAATAATGAAATTGAAGTTATGAGACTATGTTGCTTATACCTTTCTGTTTATTCAATGCCTGCGTTCTGCTGAATGTAAGTTATATCTCTGTTTTGTCTTAAATTTTTTAATACATCCCCTCTTACTTTACAAAGGTACTCACAGACACTAAACTTATACCTGGGTCATTTCCCATTGCTGTAATGTATACACTGGCATAAAATAGTGAGATTGTTAGGTAAATATGCAGCATAATATTTCTGATGATTTGGATGTCACAAAATCTAACAATTAATTTTCCAGAAACTCCCCAATTCTATCTATTAAATCAAATGAGTTTTTGTTTTTTCTGAATTTTTCATTTCATTTAAGGATTTTATGTTTTGTTTTGTTGTTGGTCCTATGGCTTGAACTCAGAGCTTGGGCACTGTCTGTGAGCATTTGCTGTGCTCTATTTGTATTTCCTTTAATAATTTCTTCACGTAACTAGTGAAAAGTTTCCTCACAGGAATTCTTATGAACATGGCACATCACCTCCATTTCCCTTCAAAGAAATAGTGATTTGAGGGGTCAGGGATGAATGCGGGCGGGATAGAAGAGTGAAGTTTAGGCTAGGCTATGTTGATGTGAAGCTTAATCACTTGCAAACCAGTCTGCTTTTGTCTTTTCATTTTGTTTGAAAAAACTCTTTATAATTTTTACCTCTTCTCTGATCCTAACAGTTCCTCTCAGTAGCTTCAGGCTACATATCTAGGGGACCTCAGACTTGTCTTCTCACACCTTATCCATTAAACTGTGGAATAAATATTTTTTTAATTGTGAAAATACTGTAAAGAGGGGTTACAATTACACGGGCAAGATCATATTTCTTATCAAGCATTGTAGCCCCCTTCTTTGTTTCCCCTTCCCAACCCTTGCCATCCTCCCTCTACACCCCCTTCCCCCAATGTATCCTCCTCCCCCACCACCAAAGTTGTAAAGTTCACATTTCCATATAACAACTTTTACATCTGATTGTTGCAATGGATCCACCTGTATCCCTATTTAAATGATTTGGAATAAATATTTTGTCTCCTGCCTCAGTCCCATTAGAGCACAAGCAAGGCTCAGTTGGCCAATGGGATGATAATGAAGGAGACAGAGAGATGGCTGATGGCACAGTTCTGTTTATTCTAGCAAAAGCCTCAGCAACCTATACTTTCTATATTTCTCAAATGCTTGCATAATATTGCTCTAAACCCACTGTACCCAAAAGTACAAACAGCACACATCTTTATTCATTCTATTTCAATACATCTTTTCTACCCAAGCCTCCCTTCAGTTAAAGCCCCAGGCCAAAAATCTAGAACACAGACTTCCTCAAACCAAGAACAGGCAAAGACTTGCAGTCCTGAGGGTGGGAGTCAATGGCCCTGAAGCCTTTGCTCACATTTTCTCTGCTCCTGGCGGGCACCCCAGGGTCTCCCTCTTTCTTATCAGAGAACCTACACTTGTCTCTTAGATGTTTATTGTGATTTTTGGTGATCCTTTACATACAACATAATTGGGAAAGATTGGATTGGAAACTTTCACGTATGATTTTTGTTCTCCAGTGTATGGGTTCTCCATGTCTCTATTGTGGACCTGAACTATTCTTCATGAAAACGGGAATCAAAGAGCATATTTGGATGTATAGACTTCAACTTAAAAGCACCTCTAACAATATAAAGAAAAATAATTACATTCTTTAAAACTAAATTCCTGGGAAGTGGCACTGTGGCTCAAGTGGTAGAGCACTCGCCTTGAGCTGAAGAGCTGAGGGACAAGTGCTCAGGCCCAGAGTTCAAGCCCCACAACCAAAAAAAAAAAATCATTCCTAAAACTAAATTCCTGAGAGACAAAGAGATAAGGATCAGGTAAAACCTGGGATGCTTCCAAGAGTACCTGTGAAATGTAGTTTTCTTTTCTTTTCTTTTCTTTTTTTTTGTTAGTCATGGGGCCTGAACTCTGGGCATAAGCACTGTCCCTCAGCTCTTCAGCTCAAGGCTAGTGCTCTACCACTTGAGCCACAGTGCCACTTCTGGCTTATTCTGCTTATGTGGTGATGAGGAATCAAACCCAGGGCCTCATGCATGCAAGGCAAGCACTCTACCACTGAACCATATTCCCATCCCTGAAATATAGTTTTCATTGTTCAAGCCAACATTCGTGATGAATTTCTTCATTCTTTTATCCTTTTGTTTTGTTTTTGGTCATGCCACTTGAACTGTGAGCCTAGGAACCATCCCTTAGCCCTTCAGCTCAAGTCAAGTGCTCTACATTGTGAGCTAAAGCACCACTTCTGGTTTTCTGGTTTTTATTGGAGATAAGTGTCTCACAGACATTGCTGCCCTGGCTGACTTTGGACTGCGATCCTCAGGTTTCATCCTTTTGAATAGCTAGGATTAAAGCCATGAGTCACCAGCACCCAGCTTGTATTTCTTTTATTTTATGTCCCAGCCCTGGGGTTTGAACTCAGTGCGTGGACACTGTCCCAAAATTTTTGCTCCAAATTAGCATGCTAGTACTGGAGCCATAATTCCACATTCGGCTTTTTCTATGTATGTGGTACTGAGGACTTGAACCCAGAGCTTCATGCATGTTAGGTAAGCACTCTACCACTGTTGCAGGACAGCCACAACACAAACAGTGCTCTGGAAGGGCAATGGGATGATAATGGAACAGACTGAGAGAAGGCCAATGATGAATCTCTCTTGATTCCAGCAATAACCTTAGCTATAGACACTTTCTAGATCTGTCCAGTGCTTGCATCACATTGTTCTAGGACTCACTGTGCCAACAAGTGCAGACCATATGCCTTTCCTCATTCTAGTTCAACCTTTTTCCACCAAACACCTAGAGGTAAGCCCCCAGGCCCAGAAGCTAAAAGGAACACTCCCTCCAACAAAAAGCGAAGTACATATAGCACTGAAGGTTGGAGTCCGTGGTTGTGGAGCTTTTGCTCACAGCTTGCCAGCTCCTGGCACCTCAGGGTCTGCACCATTTCTCCCTTTTTCATTTTGTAAATTGAGCAAGTGTCTATCAGCCTGAACCTGGAAAAAGCAGCAGAATGGAAGAAAAAAGATATACCAAAACAAGAAACAGGAAAATGCTTAAGAAATAGCAAAACGAGTGCTATTTCCCCAGGTGAATCCCTGCAGGTAATGGAGAACTGATACAGCTAAGCCTGTGTGATGGAGTGACCAATACCAGATATCTGACCCTGAAGCTGCATAATGTCTAAGTTCAAATTATCAGAAGGCCAGATTCCTCAAATATGTCACTGGATATTGGTCCAAATCATATTTCCATCATATTCAAGAGGGATAACACATGTACTGACAATTAGCATGACACATCATTTTTAACTAGGTCTTTAACAGGTCTATGTGATTATCAACATACATCATTGCTGTTTCTAAATCATAAAACATATCACAATCATTTTATCTATTCCCATATGCATCCCAAGGGTACCAGAAACATTTCAAACTAAAGTATTAACATGTTGTGCTGTATATATGGTTTCTACAAGGATCATAGGAGAAGCAGGAGTGCTAGCAAGAAGAGTCAGGGTAGCAATAATGAGGGCAACCAATATTCCCCAAAATCTGCAGCAATGGCTAAGAGTCCTCTGAACCTCAATAGCAAACAGAGACCCAAACTTATTATACCATGGTTCTATCAACTGAACATGCAATGTAAGTTAAGGGGATTGCATAGTAAGCTAGCATTACTCATGCAGTTAGTGAGAACACAATTGTTCCTGCAAGAGGCATGAAACACCACCCCACCCTTGAAAACCATACCCAGCCCCACTACTAGCATATATGGCTACATAACACAAGCTTGCACAGTAAATGATACAAAACCATGAAACAGGACAGGTCTCTGAAACAGATGTATGGGATGGTGGGAGGCATTAGTTCAAATAGGCCTCATGGCAGCAGCCAGGCTCAAGTTGTCAGGGTGTGCTTGTCCACACAAACTGACAAACACGGGAGCCAGCAAGGTACCACTGATCACATCACTCCTCTGAGACCTGCCTTACCTACTGGGAGACTCCTACCACCAGAACAATGGACAAGATGTGAAATCCACAGGCCCTCCAGGGCAATGGATCATCGCAACCATGGGAATCGCTGGGCATAGTAGAACCCAAGAAGGATGCACCACATCTCCTGCCAAAGGAGTTTTACAAGTGTTATGCATAAGCTCCATCTTTTTCCATTGGTTCACCTTTTCTTCCCAAGGAAGTCAGAACCATAATCTATCCCTGAATACCTTACCGTACTTGTACCTTCTACCTCAGGATCTGCAATAGTCAATAACTGTGATCAATGAAGTAGAGGATATAATATTTGTATAATAATGGGAGTTACATCTGTGAGCAATGAACAATTCAAAAATAATGTAAGAAGTAAATTCTATTTATACTAGTACAATAAACATAATACTTAGAAATGAATGTTTGAAAAATGTAACCAAGAACAATGACAACTATGGGACCCAGCTAGTCTAGGAAGCACCCATTTTTACCTGATCCTTACATCCTTGCCTCTCAGGAACTTACTTTTAACTTTTACAGAAAGAAAGAATTATTTTTCCTTCATATTTTATAGGTGCTCCAATGTTGCTGTCTATACATGCAAAAGTGCCTCACGATCTCCATTTTCATGAGGAATAGCTAAGGCCCACTAAAAGAGGGATGGAAAACCCTTACACTGGAGGACTGAATATCAGGCATGAATATTTCCTACACAATCTTTCCCAATCATGATGTGGGGAAAGGATCATCAACAATCACAACAAACCCTTAAGTGACAAGCTTAGGATATCTGATATGAGGGAGGGAGGCCAAAGATTTATTTCACAGTGTAATGGATACAGTCTGAGAAGACAAGTCTGAGGTCCCCTAGATATGTGGCCTAGACTTGCTGACAGCAACTTCTAGGGTCAGAGAAGCGGTAGAAAATCAAAATATAATAGGATATGCAAAACAGAAAAGTAAAAACAGACTAGTTTGGAGCAAGTAATCAAGCTTCACATGAACATAGACCTGCCCTGCACTCTACCTCCTCCCACATTCATCCTGATCTACCTAGACAACCAGGTTTTTGAAGAGTCTTGGAGGAGGAGTACCATTTTCTAAGAAACCCCTGGGAGGAAACTTTTCACTAGTCCCCTGAAGCAATTAATAAAAGAAAGGCAAGTACAGCACAGCAAATGCTCACAGACAGTACCTAAGCTCTGAGTTCAAGCCACAGGACCAACAACAAAACGAGGGGAAAAAACCTTTTAAGGAAAGGCAAATTTCAGACACAAATAACAAAACTCTTTAAAATATCATAGATGGAATTTGGGAGTTTCTGGGAAAGTAATGAGTAGAGTTTGACAAATGTATTTAATTCAAAGATTATAAAGTATATCTGTCTTTAAATTCTGTTATTTTATTCCAATATATATATATATTAGAGCAGGGAACAATGATGCCAGAATGAATCAGTTTACTGTCTGCAAATACCTTTTTTTTTTTTTTTTGGTCGATCTTGTGGCTTGAACCCACCCTGAGCGCTGTCCCTGCTTTTTTCAGCTCAAAGTGAGCCCTCTACGACTGGAGCCAGAAGGCCACTTCCATTTTTTTGGTGGTTAGTTGGAGATAAGGCTTATGAATTTTCCTGCCCAGGCTGGCTTTGAACTGGGATCCTCATATCTCAGCTTCCTGAGTACCTAGGATTACAGGCATGAGCCATTGGCACCCAGCTGCAAATACCTTTGTAAAGTGAGAGGGGAGATATTCAAAACTTTAAGGAAAAACAGAGACATAATTTACATTCAGCAGAACGTACTTTTTGAACAGAAACAAAAATAAAAACTACGTAGTTTCATGGCCTCAATTATATTAAAAGAACTAAGAATTAAAAAGCCAAATTATGCAATGCTCCTAATTCATTTGTGTTTTTAATTGGTCTCACAATATTTATGTTGGTAAACTGAATTTTCAAGAAGAAACTCACCTAAGTTCACGCAGATGGGAAAGAAAGGCCCTCATGCATCCTTGCACACTTAGGACCAAGTGCCTTGTGCAAGTCAAAACCTGTAACAAGCCCACTTCCTCTAGGTGAATTGTGCATCGCATTCTGGGAATTGTAGTTTCTTTTGGGGCATAGATCCTTTGAAAGCATGGGGAGGGAAGAGGCACCAGTGCCTCCTTGCCCACTGTTGGTGTTTTTATTTTGCAAATTCGGGTTACTTTGCTTTTTCCTTGCTGCTGGAAATGCTCTGAAGTACAGCTTTGCACTTCATAGTCATAGCCAAAAGATCAGAGCCCAGTTTCTCTTTTTCAGGGGAACTTGGGAGCTGTAACTGGAACGATCTGAGGCTCCTAGCCAGAGTCTGCCCATCCCATCTTTCCCCATTCTGGGGTGGATGATATTTTATGAGCTCATGGGTTTGTGCTGCCATTAGCAGGTGCCAGAAACTGGCTCACAAACCACTGAGTTTCGAGACAAGGAGAGTCAGGAGTTGTGCGTTTATACTCCTGAACCTAGAGATTCTGGTACTCAGCCATGTGACTTTATAAACTTGCTTTTTGTGAATTGAAGCCAATGAATGGTAAACATTCCTTGAAAATGTCTTATATAAACATATTGATCCTCTTTTCATCCTCTGCACTTCCTAAGGTTTTTGTTTTGTTTTTTGTTTTTGTATTTTTTTGGTCCGGTTGTGGGGCCTGCACTCTGAGCCTGGGAGCTGCCCCTCAGCTCTTCAGCTCAAGGCTAGCGCTCTACCATTGAGCCACAGTGCCACTTCCGGCTTTTTTCTTTTTGCTTATGTGGTGCTGAGGAATCGAACCCAGGGCCTCAGGCTTGCGAGGCAAGCGCTCTACCACTGAACCACCTTCCCAGCCCTTCCTATGGCTTTTGAAACTTTCAAAATGCTGCTGGCACAGATATAGTCCAATTGATGTGTCTGTTCTGACAAATTACAATTTCTCCACTAATTTAATTAGCCTATTTTACATCACTTAAAATGAGAGAGACTGGCTGGGCAGGTGGTTCAGTGGTAGAGTGCTTGCCTTGCGTGAATGAAGCCCTGGGTTTGATTCCTCAGAACTACATAAGCAGAAAAAGCAAGCAGTGTACTGTGGCTCAAGTGGTAGAGTGCTAGCTTTGAGCTGAAGGTCCAAGGGACATTGCCAAGGCTCAGAGTTCAGGCCCCACACCGACGGAAAAAAAATGAGAGAGATTGCCTATACATGCACACCAAAAAAATTGTTAAAATACAATTTGAATACAATACAATGCCCTAGATATGTGTCTGCCTGTCCTGATTCTTGAACTCAAGGTCTGGAATATGACCTTGAATTTATTTGGTTCAATGTAAATTTTCTGCCACTTAAGCCGCATTTGCACTTCTCATTACTTTGGTAGTTTATTGGAGATAAGTCTCTCAGATTTTTATATTCCCCTGGCTTCAATCTGTGATCCTTGTAGCGTTCCTTCATGTCTATCCCAGGGAACACAAGCAGGCACAGGAGATAGATTATTATAAGGTTTATTAGCATTTGTCCCTCTTCTGGTTGCAACACTATGAGCCTAAATTTGATATATGGCCAGATTTAACTAAGTATACTAAATGTCATGATTTGGGCCACAAATTAGGGACCCTCTAAAGAATGGCAAAGAAGCACAGTTGCTTAGAAAAGATTTGAAACACATAAAGTACAAAACTAAACAAAAGTAACTATGAAGTACTAGAGTTCATGCCTTTCTGTTCAGCACCTTGCCCATATGCTCTGGTTAATGGCTAATAGGTGATAAACATCGAAACCAATTGTATTTCTTAAAAATAGAGGTAAAGCTGAAAACAAGTGCCTATTGTCATAGCTCATCATCCAAAAAAACAAGATCAGGCGACCAGCTGGTGACCACCCAAGAACGAAGCCTTGCAGCAAGATTGTGTAACCTTTTGCTCTTTCTCATGGAGACTTTTGCTATAAAAGCTTCTTATCCTCTGCAATAAATCCCACTAGGCATCCACTCCTCTTGTGTGTGAGTTGTCTGTTTGCCATCTCCCCACCTATTCCAGTTACCTCCATTAGGTGTCTTCCGTCGTCCCGACAGAGCCGGTCCGCGGCACTAGTATAAATAGAATTTACTTCCTACATTATTTTTGAATTGTTTATTGCTCACAGAATAAGTCTAATTATTTGTTATACCAAGATTATATCCTCTTCCTTCATTCATCTCAATGATTGTCTGTTGCAGATCCTGAGGTAGCATGTACAAGTATGGTAAGGTACTCAGGGATAGATTATGGCTCTGACTTCCTCTGGAGGAAAAGGTGAATGAATGGAAAACATGGAGCTCATGCATAACACTTGTAGAATTCCTTTGGCAGGAGATGTGGTGCACCCCTCATGGGTTCCACTATGCCCGGAGATTCCTGTGGTTAATCTGATCCACCACCATGGAGGGCCTGTGGAATATGGAGAGCCTGTGGATTTCACATCTTGTCTACTGTTGTGCTGGTGGAAGTCTCCCAATATGCACTGCATGACTGGGCTCAGAGGAGGGCTCAGGCCCCCATGTTTGTCAGCCTGTTTGGACAAGCTCACCCTGACATCTGCAACTGGCTGCTGCTGATGCTCTTTGGAATAATGCCTCTCTTCATCCCATACCTCTGTATCAGAGACGTGTACTGTTTCATGGTTTTGTATCATTTACTGTGCAAGGTTGTGGTATGTATCTATACATGCTGGTAGTTGAGCTAGGTATGGTTTTCAAGGGTGGGGTGGTTTTTGATGCCTCTAGCAGGAACAATAGTGTTCTCACTAACTGCATAAATACTCCGAGATTACTATGCAATCACCTTAACTTATGTTGCCTGTTTAGTTGATAGAACCATGATGGTATAATAAGTTTGGGTCTCTGTTTGCTATTGAGGTTTAGAGGGTGCTTAGCCATTGCTGCAGATTTTTGGGAATATTGGTTGCCAGCATTTTTGTTACCCTAAATGTTCTTGCTAGTGCTACTGCTTCTGCTGTGAAACTTATCCAAACCATATATACAGCACAACATGTTAATACTTTGGCTTGATATGTTTATGCAGGTGGGCTTAGATAAAAAGATTGTGATATGTTTTATGATTTGGAAACAGCAATGATGTATGTTGATAATCAGGTAGATGTGCTAAAAACCCAGTTAAAAATGATGTGCCATGCTAATGGTTAGTACATGTGTGTTATTCCTCTTAAATAGGATGGAAATACGATTTGGGCCACTATCCAGTGACATATTTGAGCAATCTAGTCCTTTGATAAGTTTTTTTTGCGTCCGGTCATGGGGCCTGAACCCTGTGCCTGGGTGCTGTCCTTCAGCTCTTCACCTCAAGGCTAGCGGGCTACCACTTGAGCCACAGTACCACTTCCGGCTTTTTTCTTTTTGCTTATGTGGTGCTGAGGAATCGAACTCAGGACCTCATGCATGCAAGGCAAGCGCTCTTCTACTGAGCCACCTTCCCAGCCCTCCTTTAATAAATTAAGCTTAGACATTAGGCAGCTTCAGGGTCAGAAATCTGATATTGGTCACTCCACCCTATGGGTAGCACACCCTGCAGACCTAGCTGCATCAGTTCTACATTTCCTGCAGGGATTCAACCTGGGAAATAGCACTCTTTTTACCATTTCTTAGGCATTTTCCTGTTTCTTGTTTTGGCATTCCTTTTTGTTCCGTTCTTCCTGAGATGTATGATCTGCTGCTTTTTCCTGGTTCAGGCTGATAGACACTTGCTCAAATTACAAAATAAAAAGGAGGACTTGTTACAGACCCGGCGGTGCCAGGAGCTGGCAAGGTGTGAGCAAAAGCTCCACAACCATGGACTGCAACCTTCAGGGTTATAAGTACTTGCCCTTTTCATAGGAGGGAGTGTTCCTTCTAGCTTCTGGGCCTGGGGCCTTACCTGTAGGAGTTTGGTGGACAAAGATTGAAGTAGAATGAGGAAGGATGCATATGATCTGCAGTTGTTGCCACATTGAGTCCTAGAACAATGTGATGCAAGAACTGGACAGATATAGAAAATGCCTATAGCTAATGATGTTGCTGAAATAAGAGAGATTCATCATTGGCCTTGCCTCTGTCTCTTCCATTATTATTCCCTTGTTCTTCCGGAGCACTGCTGGTGTTGTGGCTGGCCCCAGCAGTGGTAGTATGCTTACCTAGCATGCATGAAGCCCTGGGTTCAAGTCCTCACTACCACATACACAGAAAAGCAAAATGTGGTATTGTCACTTAAGTAGTAGGGTGCTAGTCTTGAGCAAAAGAAGTTCAGTGACAGTGTCCATGCACTGAGTTCAAACCCCTGGGTTGGGACATAAAACCCAAGAAATGCAAGCTGGGTGCTGGTACCTCATGTCTGTAATCCTCACTGTTCAATAGGCTGAAACCTGAGGATCCCAGTTCAAAGTCAGCCTGGCCAGCAACATGTGTGAAACACTTATCTCCAGTGACCACTAGAAATCCAGAAGTGTGTTGTGGCTCACATGGTAGAGCACTTGAGCTCAGACATGGTTGCCAGGCTCAGAGTACAAGTGCCATGACCGACCAAAAAAAAAAAAAAAAGGATAAAAATATAAATAAATGCATCAGAAATATACGCTTGAACAATGAAAACTACACTTCACATGTTGTCTTGGAAGCACTAAAGTTCTTTCTGATCCTTTTCTCCTCACCTCTCAACAATTTACTTTTACAGGATGAAATTAGTTTTTCTTTATATTAAAAGAGGTGCTTTTAAGTTGAAGTCTATACATCCAAATATGCCCTTTGATTCCCATTTTCATGAGGAATAGTTCAGGTCCACAAAAGAGACATGGAAAACACATACACTGGAGCACTAAAATCAGTTGTGACAGTTTCCAATCCAAACCATCCCAATTATAGTGTAAGGATCACCAAAAATCACAATAAACCCTTAAGAGACAAGTATAGGATCTCTGATTATGAGAGATGGAGACTGTTGCAGACCCTGGGGTGCCTGCCAGAAGCAGGCAAACTGTGAGCAAAGGATTCATGGCCATTGACTCCCACCCTCAGGACTGCAAGTCCTTGCCCTTTCTTGGTTTGAGGAAGTGTGTGTTCTAGCTGTTTGGCCTGGGGTTTTAACTGAAGGGAGGCTTTGGTAGGAAAGATAGATTGAAATAGAATGAAGAAAGATGTGTGCTGTTTGCACTTTTTGGCAGAGTGGGCCTAGACAAATATTACACAAGCATTTGAGAAATATAGCAGAATTGTGCCATCAGCTATCTCTCTGTATCCTTAATTATTATCCCATTGGCCCACAGAAATCTTGCTTGTGCTTTGATGGGACTGTGGCAGAAGACAAAGATTTATTCCACAGCTTAATGGATAAGGTCTGAGAGGACAAGTCAGAGGTCCCCTAGATATGTAGCCTAAAGCTACTGAGAGGAACTTTTAGGATCAGAGAAGAGGTAAGAATTCTAAAGAGATTTTCACCTGCAAAATGAGAAGACAAGAGCAGACTGGTTTGTAAATGATTAAGATTCACATCAACATAGACCTACAATAAACTTCACTCTTCTACTCACCTGCATTCATTCTGACCCCCAAACCACTCTCTTTGTAGGAAAATTGGGGAAATGTGCCATGTTCTTAAGAATCCCTGTGAGGAAATTTTTCACTAGTTATCTGAAGAAATTATTAATGGAAATCCAAGTAGAGCACAGCAAATGCTCACAGACAGTGCTCAAACTCTGGGTTGAAGCCTCAGGACCAACAGCAAAAAGAAAAAACATAAAACCCTTAAATGAAAAGCAAAATTCAGAAACAGCCAAAAACTCATTTTCATTTAATAGATAGAATTGGGGATTTTCTGGAAAATTAATTGTTAGTTTTTTGCGAAATCCAAGTCAACACAAGGATTATGGTGCATATCCACATAACCATCTTCCTATTCTATGCCTGTGTGTACATTACAGCAATGGAAAATGACCTGGTATAAGTTCAGTGTCTATAAGTAGCTTTGTAAGATGAGAGGGGAGGTATTAAACAATGTAAAGCTAAACAGAGATATAATTTACATTCAGCAGAACACAGGCATAGAACAAAAAAATGGATGAGAAACACAGTCTCATAACCTCAATTTCATTATTAGAACTAAGTACCAAAAAGTCAATGCATCCAATTCTCCCCATATATATCCACTTTCTGGTTTGTCTTACAATATTTCACGAAGGAAACATTGGTTTTGAAAAAGAAACTCAACTTAGCTTCCACAGCAGGGAGAGAAAAGTCGCAATGCATCCAAGCACTCTTGTGACCAGAGGTGTGGCAAGGTGGTGCCGAGCATTGTGGGAATTGTAGTCTCCTTGGAAAACTTTTGGTTTGAAAGTCCTGAGTTGTTTTTGTTTTTTGGAGGGCGGAAGTGGAGGAGAGATCCTTTTGCGCATGCGTCTCCCCGCCCCTCATGGGCGTTTTAAATCTGCCCCTTCTGGATTCTTTCCCTTTGCCTTGCTGCTGGAAGTGCCCTGAGGTACAGTTTGGCCTTCCATAGGTGGGAGCCAGGGGGCAGGCACCCAGCTCTGTCCAGTGGAGCTTGGGAGCTCTAACTTGAAGGAATCTCAAGCTTTGGAACTGATGTCAGGTAGGAACTGTGCGATTGCTGCAGGAGTCTGTCCTCCACGGGTTTCTTTTTCTGTTTCTGTTTTTTTTGGTCATTGGTGGGGCTTGAACTCTGGGCCTGCAAGCACCATTCCTGAGCTCCTCAGCTCATAAGGAGAGCTTTACACTTGAGCCAAAGCGCCCGCTTTCCCCTCCACGCTTTTCTCCAGTCTGGGGTTGATAATTTGCTTGAGGTTCAGGAGTTCGTGCTGCCATTAGCTTCTGGGCCCTGAGGTGCAAGAACCTGGTTCCCAAATGTCTGAGAGCAAGCTTGGTGATTCTGCAGACAAGGAGAGCCCAAGAGCTGTGCATTTGTACTCCAAGACCAAGGGATTCTTCTGTTAACGCACGTTACTTTATTTTCTTTGCCCAGGTGGAAGAGGAGTACAGGAAGTATTCTAGTGAAATTGTGAGGTGTGTGCCTGCCTTGAGTCCTCTTACATTGCAGTTGTATTTGGGGCTTCTGTGTTGTTTCTCCTAGAGGTATTTTAATCTTTTTGGCTTGAGGTTTTAATCTCCTGGCTTGAGTTCACAGATGTTTGTTTACCATCCTGTTTCTAGAGACAGTTGTACAGGGGATATTGGAGTAGTGAGTGCTGGTCCTGTATTTTTAGGAATGAAGCCTAGCAATGTTTGAAGCAGAGCACCCTATGAATAAGAATCTCCATCCTAAATAGACAGACCTTTTCAATTCTGAGAAGCCCAAAAGGGAAGGAGCAGAAAAGCACAGGAAGGGGAAGATGTTGCTAGCTTTCCTTGCCTTATGCAAAAATTGTTTCTCCTTCACTGAGCACCAGATTCACGTGGTACTCTTTCCTACACCAGATTCACGTGGTACTCTTTCCTACACCACTGTCAATCATTTTGTGTTGTTGCAAGATTTAAGCTAATTTCTAGGAGTCGTGATGGGCTGGCTTGAGGAATAACCCAGAGGCTAGTTATCAGAGGGTACCTGAGGCTTGTGGTTTGGGAAGGTGGGGTAATTGTTATGACTGAAAATATCTATTCATGTAGTAATCACTAATCCTCTTCTTGCTAATTTATTCAGCCTGGGTTACCACTATAATTTTTAGTATGTATTCATTGAAACTTATCTTAAATGTCCCATCCATGGATTTGTTAATGCTAGCTCTAATGTGTTGGCTGTGCCTCGTAGTTCAGAAAGTGTTGGTCGGGGACATTTGGCCTTAAATGAAAAATCACAGAAGAAAACTTGAGGTAATATGTCTTACTCAAGGTTGTATGTTTTGTAGGTGATGATTATCTTCAGGCGTGTCACTCCTATATGGAGTATTTTATGTTGTATCTTTAGGATGGCCAAGGATCTTCCCATGACTGTTTAGGGAAAGAACATTAGGGACGTTTCAAACCTGGGTTTACCTCATCTTTACTCATGTTCCTTTGGCCAAAGCATGTTAAATGGCAAATTGGAAATCATTGCATATGTTTGCAATGGATACAGTGAAATGTGCCATTTGACAACCATTATTGAAATAGTATAGCACCAGAAATATATTCTGTACGTAGTTTCCTCTGTAACTTTGGGTGAAACCTACTGAGTTACATCATACATGCTTTCCATGATGTTTAAATATGTAAATGAATGAGGTAGAAAACAAATTCCAATGGATTCCTAGGATACCTTTGCATTAAAAAAAGCAGTTCATACATCCTGAAGTATATTCAGTAATAATTACTATTAGTGGCAATGTGATATGTTTTTGCTTTCAGTTATATGATATTTTTTGTAGGAACATTCAGTTTAATAAATGTAGTATGTACATAAACATAGAAATAAGTTGGTTTAATAATATCTATCTACCAGGAAATGGACTGCATTTGTATTTATTGTAGACTTTAATGCTCTGCCTGAGACATTAAAGATTCTTCTCTTATAAGAAGTCGTTGCCATTTTCCAGCCCATGTATTGTGTTGCAAGAGGAAATTCTGGGCCGAAAGTCTCACAGATTCATTTCTGAATTTGTCATTTGTCTTGTATCCCAGCCATGCTTCCAGAATCTTCTGCTCATTGTCAGCAGCAAGACAGAATGAATGGATCTCTGGTGAGTTGTTTTTTTATTTCTCATTTGTTTTTATTCCATTATATGAACCTAAAGATGTTCAAGAATTTAAAACAATTCCAACCACACAGATTCAGCCTCAGGAACATATTCATATGGCTTATAGAGTATCAGATTAAGATTGCTTGTAGGTTTAGCAGATTAAATGGTTATATTCTTTCTAAGTTGAATGCAAATTAGCTTCAGAATGTCTAGGTTTCATCTTGCCATAAAATGTAATCAAATCTGTTATGTGATGTAATGACACTGAGCAGGTTACTTCTCATGGAAGGTGAAGGATAGCTTGCAAACAGATCACATCCTCATGAGCAACATTAAACTATTTCAATGAAATTTTCCTGGAATTGCTGAAATAGTGTTATGGACAGACACACATTCATGTGTTCTTAAGGAATGATTAACCTATATGTACTTAAATTACTCTCCATATATAGTACTTGGTCGAACTTCATGGTCTTGGTCTTACTTGAAACTTAGGCTATATTTGTTGCTAAACTTTATGGTCTTTCTACAAATTCCTGTTTGTTTTCTAAAGTATCCTCACAAAATTTCTTTCCTCTATTTTCTCTCTCTATTTTTGATTTTCTACTCACTAGTGTTGATTATTTTTTCTCTTTCTCTCTCTTTGTATCTATCTTTCTATCATTTTTTCTTACTTTTCTCATTCCCTCTTTCCTCCATATGTGTCTCAGTTGTTTCTTTTCTTCAAATGGTCTATCTGGGAACTATTTTTTCTTAGTGATCAGGTTTACTTTGCTGACATGGCTCTTAGGTTTGACATTTTTCTTACCCATTGTATAGGAAAATTGTTCCCTAGAGAGTTCTACAGGATTCCAAAAACAAAATTAGAAAATCACAAAAACATAAACAGATAGACTTAGGGAAAACCAGGGTTCCAAAGGCTCTCTGGCACTTGGTCCGTTGGTGCCAGCAAGCAAGCATAGTTCCTTGAGTGCACACAGGGAAGATTACCATTGATAACATGCAAAAATGAAATATCTATATTAGTAGTACAATCAGAGCCACAACAGGTTGTGAGGAAAACATGTTTTCTAATCTCCTGAGACAGAAGACTGGCTCCCAGAGAAAATGCAGACATGAAGTTCACCTTACCTAGCCTTGAAGGTGAACAGCAGCTCAGTTTCAGATGCTATCTTTCTATCTTTCCAACAGTAAGGAAAAGGCTTGCCCTCCAGTCTCTTAACCCTCTCCAGAATTCTCTTTTAACCCTTCTGTGGCCAGCTCTCAGTGTTCTCATTGCAGTCAGGCTGGAATTCCAACCTCTCAAACCTTTTCCCCCTTCAGCTCAACTTCAGAGTTCCCCACAGAAAAGTATTTCCTTTGCCCAACTTATAAACTACAAGAAAATCAGTTTTCTCCTGATTCTGTTATCTTTGGTCTAACTTCATTTGATGTGGTATTCTGTTTTGTCTTTCCTTCCCACTACTTTTGAATATTTTAATTCACTGCCAGTATATGATAGGAACTGGTTTTGATAAAAAATAAAATACAGTGACAAGGTGTTCCTTATTAGAAATATCACTTGTTGCAAAATCTCACGGATGATTTCTCAGGAATTGATTTGGATCTCTGAGGAATTTTGCGATTAACTAACACAAGTGGAAATATATCCTTAGGGATCTACTGGAGAAATGACTCAGAAATATGTGACACATTGGAGCATTTGTTCATATTCATCATTTTTTGTCACATTGAGTATTCCTTGAGCTTCTATACATTTTCCTCCACCTTCCATGAAGTCTATTAAAATGAAAATATTGTAAAGAATATTTTATTCCCCTCCCACATATATTTTGTATTGTAGAATGTAGGCAAAGTTTACAAAACTTCATGGTAGCAGTTCTTTTTTACATAGGATGGAAATATCAGGGTATCTGTGACCACTTTTCAATATTTAGTATTTAAACCTAGGATATTTTTATATGTGAACTCAATTAAATCTTATATGGGCAAAATAAATCATTAGATACTTTCTGGAGTACTATTAGTATTTTTTAATATTTATGTGGACACTGCTTCTCATAGGTCTAGTAATGTTCTATGTTCTGTATTCCATGTCATATCCTGAATGTGTTCTGCTTGCTTATGAGAGTACCTGTTAATAGAAAGTCTAAATAGGATTTAGGGTGAAGCAGTATATGTAAATGCAGAAAAAATATTTCTTTAATTCATTGTTACCCTTATATGTACTAAAATTTTATCAAAAAATGATAATATAATTTTTCACATACCTCCTTAGACTTATTGTTGTCATGCCAGATTATTGTCTCCTTAGAGTTTTTATCTTGTCTCTATTGCTAGCAGCAGAAATGTGTTTGCATGCATTAGGGAAACTGTAACTTTTTATTGGTCTTGGGGCTTGAATTCTGGGCCTGGTTGTGGACCCTCAGCTCTTCAGGTCAAAGTGAGTGCTCTACCACTTCAGTCACAGTGCTACTTTCAGTTTTCTGGTGGTTTATTGGAGATAAGTGTCTCATGGACTTTCCTGCCTGGGCTGGCCTTGAACCTAGATCCTCAGACCTCAGCCTCCTGAATAACTAGGAGGATAAGCCACCAGTGCCCTGCCAATCTGTGTGTTTTAATGACCAGGTTCATATATTGTCCAATATTTCTAATTTGCTATTTAATTTTCCCAGTGAATAGATAACACAGCAAGCTGCAAACATTTTGTGTAAGACAAAAGCATACCTGCAGCATAATGAAGTTCCAGATTGGAATTCTCATGACCTAGGTCTAATTTCTTGATGGAAATGTGCCATTACAGAAGCTGATGTCATTTGATGATGTGGCTGTGTACTTCACCTGGAAGGAGTGGCAGGTTCTGGATCCTGGTCAGCGGACCCTTCACAGAGATGTAATGCTGGAGACCTATAGTAACCTAATGTCCTTGGGTGAGCAAAGGTCACTTTTTCTTGGAAGATCAAGTGCTTTTATTTTAGTAGACATTTGACTGTTTATGTTATCTAGGTATAAGGTTCCAGTCCATTCCCAGGTAAAAAACTGCTAGTATAAAAGCCAGCCAAATTCAGGTCTGGGAGCTTGGTGTTGTTTGCCTTTGGCACTACTGCACGAACCACAACTCCATTTTGGGTTTTGTTTTGGAGTATATTCTGGGTTTCCATGCCCAGGTTGGTTTCAAGCCTACCTCTTCTGATCTCACCTCCTCAATGAAGGATTAAAGTTGTAAGCCTTTGAACCATAACATTTTCTAAAAAAAAAAACTAAAAGAGATTCCAGTCCATGGGAAGTGTCATTTCTTTGTAAGGGAAACTTCAACTTCATTATATGTAACTCAAGACCTAATTTTATTCTCAATCTTTAAGATTTCTAATCAATAGTTGGACAAAAGTTCTAAACTATGATCCAATAATAGGAGACTGACTTCCCAGACTTGGGGTAATTATTATAGGTGGATCTACAGTCTAGATAGAATATACATTACTACTGACAGTATGATCTGGAAATCAGTAGGTGAAAGTGTGTATTTGTAAGCCAAACTTGACACAGAGTTTAGTGCATCAAGATTGGAATTCTAGATACTCTGGAGGCTGAAATCTGAAGATTTTGGTTTGAAGCCAGCAACTGTGGAAAAGTGACCATGAAACTCTTATCTCCAATTAACCATTCAAAAACTAGAATCGTAGGCAAGACTCAAACTAGTAGAATGCTAGCTTTGAACAAAAGAGCTGAGTTCAAGCCACACAACGGACACAATAAACTCAAAGCTGGGGGAAACTCCACCATGGAGTTATTAAGAATAGAGAAACCATGGGCTGGGAAGATGGCTCAGGAGTAGAGTGATTGCCTTGCATGCTTGAGGCCCTGTGTTCGATATCTCAGCACCACATAAGCAGGTGTTGTGGCTCAAGTGATAGAGTGCTAGCCTTGTGCTTAAGAGCTGAGAGACAGCTCCCAGGCCCAGAGTTCAGGCCCCACAACTTGAGCGCCCCCCACACAAACAATTGAGAAACCAGATTTAGGAGCAACCTTGTGAACAGGATGTCTGTGACCTTACATTAATGATGACACAACAAGAGCAATTGTTCTTATTCACAGGGCACTGTGTTCCTAAACCTGAATTGATTGTGAAGCTGGAGCAAGGTGCAGAACCATGGATAAGAGAAACCTCAGACAAGAATTTTACAGGTGAGTTAAAGCATCTTGAATGGTGATGATGGATCCAGAGCCCAGTATGTTTATATTCTGCAGTACAGAGCAATAGTATTCCTAGTGCCCCTGAGTCATGTGTGGCAGAGAACTAGGTGATCCTTTGTCTCAAGGAATTGTCAATCCAGAATGCACGTGGAGACACACTCAATTTGGTGTGCCAGTGTAGGTAGTGTTAGCAATTCCCTTTTTCTGTAGAGAAGTCATTCATAAAGAGAAAAAGAGAATAAGAAATGTAGAAAGGAGATCTCATTTTCTTTTAAACTAGTATTATGCAGGTAGGAGGAAAATAGCGGTATGCTAGGGCTGCTATCCTCTGATGGGGACAATTTCTTATCACTGGTCCTGGGCATAGAACGTGATTCAGAATGGTAGCGTTAAGAGTATGGAGATGAATAATTTCAGGAAATATTTCCTGGGAAAACATATAATAATCTGAAATACAGAAAAACATTATTTTGCATTGTAAAATGTCAGTACTACTTTCTTAATTACTACATTGCAGAGAAAAGTATATATTCTGCATAAAGCAATGCTTTGATATTTGAAAATCTAGTAACAGAATATGAGGAAATATTGTTATTGTAAGGAATTTGTGGGTCTCATTTATGTTTTTGTCTATTTTTCTATTATTCATTTTAGATGTCCCAGTAATGGAGGATGTGATTAGCACCTGTCAGGAAAGTCACAATAAATATCTCTCTGAAGTAGCAGTCATGAATAGTAACCCAGGGGAGGAAAAAGTGAGACTTACAAGAAGTTTTCCTTTGAGCTCCATACAGAAGTCAGAACTGATTAAGAATAATGGGAACTCCTTAGGGATGAGGATAGAAAAGGTCACTGGGTGTCAGAAAATGGGTGTTTTCAGTGAACCTGGTAAGATGTGTGCTGCCTATAGTCCTCATGTGTCTTCTGTAGTTGAAGAATATAAACAATGTGAAAAGTCTTTCACTGAGAAGAAACACCCTGTTGTCCCTCAGAGAGCACACACAAGAGAGAAACCTCATGAATGTAACCTGTGTGGAAAGTGTTTCACCCAGAAATCAAAGCTTAATTGCCACCAGAGAACACACACAAAAGAGAAACCTTTTCAATGCAACATTTGTGGAAAATCTTTCACCTGCAAGGCATATCTTACTAGACACCAGAGAATACACACTGGAAAGAAAATTTATGAATGTAACTTATGTGGAAAGTTCTTTACCTGGAAGTCAACCCTCACTGTCCATCAGATAACACACACAGGAAAGACACCTTATGAATGTAACCTGTGTGGAAAGTGTTTCACCCAGAAATCAAAGCTTACTTGCCACCAGAGAACGCACACAAAAGAAAAACCTTTTGAATGTAAGATTTGCGGAAAGTTTTTCACCAACAAGGCATATCTTCCTACCCACCAGAGAATACACACAGGAGAGAAAATTTATGAATGTAACTTGTGTGGAAAGTTCTTTACCTGGAAGTCAACCCTCACTGCCCATCAGATAACACACACAGGAAAGAAACCTTATGAATGTAATGTGTGTGGAAAGTCTTTCACCAAGAAATCAAAGCTTACTGTTCACCAGAGAACACACACAAAAGAGTATCCTTTTGAATGTAACATTTGTGGAAAGTCTTTCACCTGCAAGGCATATCTTACTAGCCACCAGAGAATACACACAGGAGAGAAACTTCATGAATGTAATGTGTGTGGAAAGTCTTTCACCAAGAAATCAAAGCTTACTGTCCACCACAGAACACACACAGGAGAGAGACCTTATGAATGTAACCTGTGTGGAAAGTGTTTCATCCAGAAAGCAAAGCTTACTCGCCACCAGAGAACACACACATAGGAGAGAAACCTTATGAATGTAACATGTATGGAAAGTCTTTCACCAAGAAGTCATACCTTACTTGCCACCAGACAACACACACAAGAGAGAAACCTTATTAATGTAACATGTGTGGAAAGGTTTTCACCTGGAAGTAAAACTTCACTGTCCATCAGAAAACACACATGAAAGAAACCTTATGAATGTCATATGTGTGGAAAGATTTTCAGCTAGAAGCTACACCTTACTGTCCACCAGAGAGCACACACAGGAGAGAAATTTTATGAATGTAACCTATGTGGAAATTCTTTCACCCAGAACATACACCTTTCTGTCCATCAGAAAAAAACCCACCAGAGAGAAATGTTATGTATGTAGTAGGCATGGAAATTCTTTCATCTGGAAGGCAAACCTTAACATCCATCACAGAACACAAGGAGAGAAACCTTATGAATGCAACCAGTGTGGAAAGACCTGGAGTTCACAGCTTAACACACATAAGTTGATTCACACAAATGAAATAACTTAGGATTGTACCAAATGGGGAAAGTCTTTGATCTGTAAGAAAATTGAAATTGCAACACAGAACCAATACAGGATAGAGACCTTATGATATAGCAGATGTGGAGTCCTCCAACTACAAGACACAGCACAGAGTGCATCACAGAACACCCAAAACACACAGAAACACATACTCTCACACACAAAGAAGAGAGAAATCATAAGTAGGAAAAAATGGAAAGGTTTTCTAGAAAATGTCATAACAGTGTACATCAGAGAACAGACACAGATGAGAAAATACAAATATATCAAATGTGGAAAGTCCTTTACTAAGTATTCATAGATCCAAGTTCATATAACACACAGCAGAGAAATCTTCAAAATATTACAAATGTGGAAGGTCTTTGACCTGAAAGGAATACCTCAGTGTTCATCAGAGAACTGACTCACATAGGAGAAAAGAAAGTAGTGAATAGAACACATGTGAAATGACTTTCAATCAGAACTGAGTCTTCAGCATATGTGAGATCATACACAGGAGAGAAATTATGAGTCTAGAAAACATTTTGCCAGAAATCATATCTGTACAGGTATCAGAGACCTGGACACATGACAGAATTTCTGTAAATATAAACATGAGAGGAAGTCTTTCAACCAGAAGCCAACCTTCAGCAATTATTAAAATATTCACCCAGGAAAGAAACCCAATGTAGGAAAATCTTTGTCAGAAAACCTCTGTAAATTATACAGAGAAATTCATCATGGCAGAGGTAAGTTAGGGGTGATGGGAAACCATTCTTCACTCTTCAGCTCTCTTTGAGCCAACATTTGTCATTATGTTGAGTGGGGATGGTGTCCTTCAATATTATCCAAAGCATGTAGAAACAACCAGTCTGGACAAGTAATTAAGAAATTGAAATAATTCACTTGTGCCTTTTATACTAAGGAATGGTGTGTCAAGGTAATTTGAGAAACTCTTCTTAGAAATATGACTTCTAGCCCCTTGGGACTGGATTCAGATCATCTCCAACATGCTTATGAGAACAATAGATGAGTAAATACTGTTATGATTGGAGGCAAGAACATGAGAACAACCATATTTCTACTGCTCCCTTAAGTCTCCCTCTGTATGTGTGATCCATGCGTTATAGTACAAATGACTTACTTATTCCAGTTCAGTTTTTGAATGGAAGATCTAAAGGAAGATATTAGTCCTTAATGCAGTATATACATAGTAGTAAAGTCTTTCTCAGAGGGGTAACAATGCTCAAAAGGAAATGTATTCATGACCTAACTCATAATGGTATAACCAATCTGTACAGTATGTTTACAATATAATATATATTTAAAAATATGATAGATTAATAAAGACTAGAATCTGCATTGTGCCTTGGGGGAGAACCCCAAAGTGTCTCCAGTGCTTGTTCTTTAATTAATCATTGGTGATGAGCAACTGGTGATTGATTCACTCTTAGCCTATTCAGTTGTTCTGCTGAGCAAGCTATTACAAAACACCAGTGTGGATGATGTGTCGCACCTGTGTTATCTCATAGAGGGCCAAAGTGGATAGGACATTAGGGGAAATCATCGAGCACACAAAGATATTGATCAACCTCTCACAAAAATTGAAGTTAACAAAAAAATAAAACCATCTGCCACTTGAGTTACTGCATCACTTCTAGGCCCTGAGAGGAAGGAAGGAAAGAAGGAAGGATAGAAAGAAGGAAGGAAGGAAGGCATGAAGGAGTGATGTGAGAGACGGAAAGAGGAAGGGAAGGAATGAGGAAGAAGGAAGAAATAAACTATTCAAAAGAAGAATGTTTAATTTTTGGTGAATGTGAGAATTATTGTTTCAAAGGTGGGGCTCAAGAAAAATGGCTTTTACAAAAGTTAATTCTTGAACTGTTTACAAAATTATAAGGAAGCTGTAACATTTTATAAATTGACTTAATATTTCAGTAATATTAAGTAAGGAGGTCAGGTGTGGCTGGTGCCCTATTGGGCACATGGTGGATGGTGGGGTCTGGCATCTTGTCTTCATGCAGGGGCAAGGAATACCCCCTTCATCACTTGCCACCCAACTGATAGGTTGGCTGGTTCCCTGGAAGCAGGGGTGAGAATTTGGTTGATATGTTACTCAATCTCTTAGTCCAGTGACTGGGACTGGAATTTCCTGTGGACCTCCCTCCTGCTTAGGCCCTATTTAGGCTGGACCAGCAGGGGCACTAGATGCTATGGTACATGTCTCTGTGATCATGTCCTGTGTCCTGTCTCCTGGCTTGTCTCTGGTCATCATAGTGTGCCAGTTCAGCACTCTTTTCGTGCTGATTGGTTTCTTGGTGTTGTTTTAATTCTTTTTTTTCCTTTCTGTCCTGTTTCCAAGCTGTCTATTTGTGGACTGCAAGTGATTTTTACAACAGGCTGCTTGCAGACTGCTAGCTGTGTAATAAGCACTGCAGTATTCCATCTTCCATAATGTGGCTTCCAACAAATGTACTGTCTTCTTTTACAGAAACACAAAGGTTGACCTAAATTTAGAATTTCTAGAGCCAAGATAGATGCCACTGTATAGTTATATAATTAAAGATATCCTGGAGGCATTTAGAAAAAATGTCTGTTACATCAAAAAGTGCTTAATTAGTAAACCAAGACCAAGACTCCAGAACCTATATAAGCCAGTCATTCTAGATATGTCCACAGCTGTTTTGTTACATGAAGGGCTCTATTTTCACACTTTCATGAAGAAATGTTTTTGTGCCAATATGAGGTCTTCAACTCAGGAACTGAGTTGAAGCCAATGAGAGCTACGTTCACCTGATAACATTTTATTTTTGATTTTATCACTTTTGTTATTATCATTTGGCCAATACTTTTGCTTGAGCTCAAAATTTAAGGGACTTGCTGCTCACTGACTTGGTAAAATACCCTTTCCTTCTTTTAATTTAAAACCAGCAATTAAAAATGAGCAATTACACTCCCTCGTGTGGAATCTTAGCTACTCAGGAAGCTGAAATTACAAAGGTAGTATTTGTAGGCCATCCAATGCAAAAGCTTCATGAAAATGGTATCTTAGCCAATAAAAGGATGGATCTGGTTATATGTGCCTATCTTGTTTGCTACTTGTGATATGTAATTATAAAATTAGTGTGTTGAAAGGCCCAGACAAAGAAACAAGACCCTAAGGTGAAAAATCAGTGATACAAAAGGGCATCTGGTATAGAAGGTAAAGGAAGCCTCACAAATTTTTGCCTCTGAATTCAACCTGAGGACCACGAATATGATCTGTGAAAACAATGCATTCTTCCAAATATTTAGTGGAAGAATTTGGATGTGGTTTACAGAATGATAGGTAAACAGTCCTTTACTGAGATTGCAAAAGGACCTTTGCATATGTCTATATGATGTTATGAATTTTATATCCTATTCTGTGGAAACCATGAGTCCTGCTTGGATCAAGTAGTTAAGATCTCCTGATCTAATGGGGCACTGGTGCTTCACATCAGAATTCTTAGTTGCTCAAGAATATGAGGTTTAAAATCACAATTGAAAGGCCAACTAGGTAGTAAAGGCTGTGAGACTGTTATCGCCAATTATCATGAAATTTCCCACAAGTAGTGCTGTGAATCATGTTGATAGGCTGTCATCACATTTGTTCCTTTATTACAAAATCTGAGGGACAGTACCCAGGCCCTGAGTAGAAAGAACCCCAAGGCCAGGGAAGATATTTTGTTAAAATGGGTTCTTTGACCTTCATGCAGGAAAGTTTCCATTCCTATAGAAACCTAAAATACTCCACAGGATATAGTCATTGTCCCTCAATTGAAGTTGATATTGAAATGTCTTATAAGCGTGGGTAATGATAAATTGTCACAAATAATTTGATACCTTTTGTCATGTGAATGCACATGCACATACCTTTATGTTTCTGACTAGTTCATAGTTCCTTGCAGAGGTTCAAGTTACTATGTAGGACAATGTGGTCCACATCTGTAAGGTGTGGAATTAGACATTCTAAGAGAGATCTCAACATCTAAACTGTGGCCAAATATTTCAGTATACTTGAAACAGGATCATAAGAAAAGGGGTCAAGTAGTGATCATTTAAGATCCCAGAATACCAATATATTTGAACAAGAAGACAATGGTGTTCTACTGTGTGCACACAAATGTAAGAGAAATACTCTTTTCAGTCTGTTCTGTCCAGATGTGCAGAAGCACTTTTGCTGTTCTTCCCTTATGGACTGCAATTTATTTCAAGGCCACTCCCAGGGGTGAATGACAGGATATTTCGTTTCAGCTCATTCTAAAAGCTACTATGTCCTCAGAAGAGAAGTGGTGAACCATGACTTGGGTACATATCCACCCTAGACCTAATCACTAAGAGTGGGTTAAGTTATATAATTTTTCAGAATGTCAACGGTCCTACCACAAGGTTCATCCTGTAGCAATATCCAAAGTTAGGCTTTAGAAGAGTTCTGCCTTTGTTCAAAGATTTCAACTCTAAATTAGATTATTTTCAAAAGCCATTCATTGAATGTTACTGGATAAAGTATACAAACATAGTCATATCTATGTTACAGAACATTGTGATATCATCAGCAGGGGCAGTTCATATGACCCAAAGTCATGACCCTGAAGAGTCTGCTCTCCAGAGATCTAAGTATTTAACCAAAACCCTCCATTTCCCAAGCAATCGTGACCCCAGTGAGAGAGCAGGATGTTAGGTGAATCCTTGTTTCTTCCTGAGGTTAACCTGGAATGATGCACTTCAGAGTGACTGGAAGGGACAGAAGCTGGGATACTGAGCACAGTGCGTACTGAACAAGGCTATCATAGGATTTTCACTAGAACCTCAGGGACCACCCAAGGCCTCCTTCCATTACCTTGAGCACTTATTTCTTTAGTGTTGTCCACCTCTAGGTCATTTTTCCTCCCATAATTAGCATAGTATTAGGTGTACATTTTTCTTGCTCCTTTGAGAAACATCTCCCCTAACCTTTCTTTTCTGTTTCCTCAATGAATTGTGAAGATCTTTTAAATATTTTTTTGTCCAGGTTTCTTGATCAGAAACATCCCTGTATGAAGTCCCTGTTATAGAGTTGTCAGTACTTTGAGAAGATCACTACCTGGGGCTTCCACAGCTAACCATCTTTTTTCACTTGTCCATGGGGTCTGAGCAAACCCAAGCCAAATATTTATATGTGCATTCTAACTTAAATGTTTGTTAACAAAAGTTTGATGTGGAGACTTCATCAGGTGTGTTGGAAATTGGCTGGGCTCATAGTCTAAGCCAGAACTCAAAATGGAAGGTACAGGAAAGAAAAGATTGGTGAGGAGCCAGCCGAGGAGAGGAGTGCAGTGCCAAAGTCTTCATGCAATATGCAAGCCTGGCAAGCCCCTTGGAACAGGAGTGAGGAGCCCAGAACAGGGCCTGTGCTACCCATCAGTACACCACCAGCACCACACGGCACCTCTGGCATGGGACATGGTGTGCCCAGCTTTCAGGAGGGCTGACTGTTGACACAGGGACCTGTTAGTCAAGTTAAGCCAGTGGCCTAATGTAATTGTCTTGTCTTATGTAGATGATACAATTGCTGTGGTAGTAAAACTATTGTCTGATGAACTAGTTAAAATTCTTCAGGATATTTGTGTGTGTGTGTGTGTGTGTGTGTGTGTGTGTGTGTGTGTGTGTGTGTCCTAAGAAGAAAACAAATTGAAAAGTAGTTCAGAGAGAACTAAAATGACAGGAGTGTCAGACTTAAGTCCTCAGCAAGATAGATCCATTACAATCACAACCAATAAATGAAAAGGAAAGGTTTCCTTCACTTACTTTTACCTACCTTGACAAAGCCCATTGTGTTCAAAATATTAAGAACAGAAATGTATGTGTTGATGCTTACTGTTGAACAACAGTAGTTTACAAGGAACAGCAGAGGGTGGTGAAAGTAAAATATACAACTCAAGAGTAGAGATAGGAGGGAGAGATTGGGAGAGAGTGAAGGCATGGAAGACACTGTATGAAAGGAAGGGTATTTTTACCTCACTCATGACATTATATCTCTCTATACACACCTCCATAATAAGATTAAATTACATTAATTATAAAACAATACCTCCAGCATAAACGATCTACTTAGTGAAGAAAATCTACCACAGTTAGAACAGTTACAATTGTTAGAAATACAATACAACACTTCATTTGAAAGATAAACTATTTCAGTTTAGGTTGCAAAATAACTCTACATAAACCAGAAACAATAAACTATTTCATTGTAGTATCCAATTAAGTGTTAATATTAAATGTTAAAGTAAGAAAAATCAAGGCAAGTACTTCTTGCTCAAGACTGTCATTTTAGCCTAGCTACTAAGGAGGAAACTGAGGTCTGGAAGCCAGCCTGGATAGACAACTCAAACTAAGCAGCTAATGAACAGGTTAGAGGTATGGCTCAAGTGATAGTGCCAACAGTGAGTGAGGAAGTTGACTGACTATGAGACCTGAAGTTCAAGCTCCAATAGTAGCTCAAGAAAACCATGAGGTATGTGTATTACTGTGTTTCAGATATAAAGGGAAAAGAAGATGAGTGGAGGAGGGAGAGAATGGAAGAAAGGACAAGAAAAAGAAGGAAGAAGAGAGGACAAGAGAGTAGTGGAGTGGAGGGGAAAAGAGGAAAAGGGAAAAGAAGAGAAGAGAGATGGGGAGGAAAATTTCATGGCATCAGATTTGACAGTAACTGGTCTGGGAAGATTGCTCAGTGGTAGAGTGCTTGCTTATCATGCATGAGGCCCTGGGTTTAATTCCTCAGTACCACATAAGTGAAATGTTGGAAGTGTTCCTTTGGTTCAATCTGTAATGTACTCACCTTGAGCTGAAGAGCTGAGTGACAGCACCCAGGCCTACAGTTCAGGACTCACTGCTGAGAAAAAAGAAAAGAAAAAAAAATAAAGCAAGATTTGACAGTAACCCCATAAATAAAACTCCAAAACTACCTCTTGGAAAAAACAAAGAAACAAACAAACAATGTGAGTCTCTGGTGGATCACACCTGTAATATTAGGTACTCAAGAGGGTGAGATCTGAAGATCGGGTCTCAACGTCAGCCTGAGCAGGTATAGCTGTGAAACTCTTACTTCCACTAAATCACCAGAAAACCAGAAGTGCTATGGCCAAAGTGGTAGAGTGCTAGTCTAGAATTTAAGAGCTGAGGGACCGTGTTCAGGCCCAGAGTTCAAGCCCCATGACCTACAATATATAAATAAATAAATAATAAATAAATACAAATGAAAACCTTGTATATTGAAAAACACTACCAATAAAGGAAAAAAAGCATGTATGTGAGAAATATTTGCATATATCTCTAAATGGATTGCTAACCAATATGAATTAAAAATATAAAGAAAATCCTTCAAGTAACCCATACAACAAAATCTAATTTTAAAGTTGGAAAAAGATTGAAGAGATTTTTCTAAAAACAACATACACATGGAGTACATTAAAATATAAAAGTAGTTTAATATCAGTAGTCATGAGAAAAATTCAAATCAAAATTCCAATAAAATAACATTTGATACATGCTAGTATGGACATAGTTTTAAATAAAAACAACAAAAATACTCCCAAAGTCTAAAAAAAGCTCGGAAAGATGTGAAAAGGATGTGAACCTTGGTGCGTTTCTGTCATGTATGTAAAAATATCAAAGATGAAGCCAGGTTCCCGTGGCTCACACCTGTAATCATAGCTACTCAGAAGACTGAGATTTGAGGATCACGGTTCAAAGCCAGCATGGGCAGGAAAATCCCTGAAACTCTTATCTCCAATAAAACCACCAGAAAACCAGAAGTGCTGCTGTGGCTCCACTGGTAGAGCGCTACCCTTGAGCTAAAGAGCTGAGAGAGTACGGCTCAGGCCCGGAGTTCAAGCCCCTTGATCGACCTCACAAACAAACAAATAATCTATCAAAGATGGTACGAAGAGTCCTAAAAAGAATGAAATATAGAATTATATAGGAATATGGTCCAGCATTTCTTTTTTTGGGGGGGTCCAGTCGTGGGGCCTGAACTCTGGGCCTGGGCGCTGTCCCTCAGCTCTTCAGCTCAAGGCTAGTGCTCTACCACTTGAGCCACAATGCCACTTCCGGCTTTTTTCTTTTTTGCTTATGTGGTGCTGAGGAATCGAACCCAGGGCCTCAGGCATGCAAGGCAAGCGCTCTACCACTGAGCCACCTTCCCAGCCTCTGGCCCAGCATTTCTATGCTTGTATGCAACAGTAGATAAAGCAGGGAGTACAACAAATACTTGGAGAATCACTTCTCAAAATCTACTCACAATATGGAAAACATTGAACCATGTAAAACAATAAATGTGTTCAAAGGAAGAAAACTTTACTACATTTTATGGCAGGGACGAACTTTAAGTAAAATAAGCTAAATAAAACACACCAGTCATAAAGGAACAGCCATGGTATAATTTCCCTTACTGAGCTTCCAAGGATCAACAAACTTGTAGAGCCCAAATGTAGGATGATTCCAGAGACTGGGATAGAGAGGAACAGGAGCTGCCTATTCAATGATTAAACAGCTTCACGGATGGAAGATGAAAAGTGTTGTAGATGGATGGATGGAATGGCCTCACAACAGTGTGGCCCAGGGTTTTATCAATGAACTGTACACATAAGAATGGCTAATGTAACCACACACAGTCTGAAACACAACTAGTCTCCCTGGACTTGGGAAATTCAAGAAAGATTAGTTGCCAGCCTAGGCTACATAAGAAGATGAAGAGCTTGCTGGAGGTGTGTGGGGGAGTGTAGTGGAGGAGATGGGAGGGCTGGGATGGTAGGGGAAAAGCAAAGGAGGAGGCAACAATGCTTAATAAGAAATGTACTCATTACCTTGCTCATGTAAGTGTAACCCCTCTGTATGGGATTTTCACAATATATAAACTTATTTAACAAAAAAGAGTTTGCTGCACTACATAGCAAGACCTGTCATCAAAAGGAACATGGAAAAATCAAATTTTGGATTCTGTGAAGACATATGGGTAACAAACATAGCTATTTTACCTACTAAAATAACAAACAAACTGAAAGTGTTTGAACACATGCTAAAACAGAAAATAGTTAGAAATACACACTACAAATAGCATTAATAACAAACATACATGGACAAAAAATACAAATTATTATAATCTGTGCATCTTGCTTGTAGTTTGTGCAGATGTTTTCACTGTTGCTCAAATGTGTCACATATTACTGAATCATTTCTCCCACGAGATTCCAAAGGATACATTGCCACACATACTATTTAGTAGTTAATCTTGAGATTAAAGTTTACTACTTAGCAAATGTATGTCAGATTTTGCCATTAGTGATATTTCAAATATGAAAACCATAGTCACTCTATTGTTTATTTTCACAACCAGCTTCTATCTTATACTGTCAGTGAATGCAAACATTCAAACAGAGCGAGAAGAAAAAAGAAAACTGCAGGAACCACATCAAATGAGGCTAAATCAGAGAAAGATAATAGAATCTGGAAACAAATTATTTTTTGTTTAGCAACAATTTTCCTGTATATTGAGTAAGAAAAATGTCAATTCTAAGAGCCATGTCACCAAAAGAAAACTGAGCAGTAAGAAAAACTATTTCCCAGATAAACCATTTCAAGAAAAGAAAAATTAAGAGACAAATGGAGGAAAGAGAAGCTGAGAGAATGAAAGAGAAAAAGAGAGAGAGAAATAGACAATGAGAGAGAAAGAGAGAAATAAAGCTAGTGAAGCCACATGGTGGTGCCTCATGCCTGTAATCCTAGCTACTAAGGAGGCTGAGATCTGAGCATAGAGGTTCAAAGCCAGACCAGGCAGGACCATCTGTGAGACTCTTATATCCAATTAACCACTAGAAAACTGGAAGTGGTGTTGTGGCACCAGCGGTAGAGTACTAGCCTTGAGCTTAAGTATAGTGCCTAGGCCCAGGGTTCCAGACCTACAACTGAAAAGAAAGAAACAAGGAAAGAAGGAAAGAAAAAAGAAAGAAAGGAAGGAAGGAAGGAAGGAAGGAAGGAAGGAAGGAAGGAAGGAAGGAAGGAAGGAAGGAAGGAAGAAAGGAAGAAAGAAAAAGAAAGAAAGAAAGAAAGAAAGAAAGAAAGAAAGAAAGAAAGAAAGAAAGAAAGAAAGAAAGAAAGAAAGAAAGAAAGAAAGAAAGAAAGAAAGAAAGAAAGAAAGAAAGGATGGTAAAGGGAGAAACAAAGAAGAAGCAACAATGCTTGATAAGAAATGTACTCACTATCTTGCCCATGTAATTGTAACCTCTCTGTATGGCATTTTCACAATAAAAAAAATGTAATGCAAAAGAAAGTAAGAAAGCTAATGAGCTTGAAAAAGAATGAATTGGGAAAATAGGTAAGAGAAGTCCTATGAGAGCACCATAGAGAAAAACAGAGATTTCTATAAATACCATCAAACTCAGCCTAAGTTTCAAGTAAAAAAAAGACCACAAAGCAGTCCAAGAGTATTTACAGAGATTAATTGAAGTGCTTATAGCTCACTCAGTCCTGTAGAATACTTGAAGTTATATTGGACCACACTATTTCAGCAAATCCAGTAAAATTTCATTAGGATAGTTTAATATTACATATGAGGATGTGACGTCTGAGCAGTTGCTAGCCATCCTTCACCTTGTATGAGAAGTCACCTCCTAGGTGTCACTGAATCACATAACAAATGGGAAAACTTTTTCTCACATTAAAAAACTAGCAACAAACTGAAGCATATCTGCCCTATAACTTAGAATGTCAGATTTTATAATCTGCTAAATCTCCAAGCCATCTTTAGCTTTTTTAGAAATATGTTCCGAAGCTGAATTCTTTTTTTCTCTTCTTCAATCTTGGACACCCATAGGTTCATAAAATGGAATGTCAATCAAAGTGAAAAATAAAAAAATCTCACTAGAGATCCTTTCATTCTTTCTTGCTGTTGACAATGAATAAAGATTCTGGAACCATGGCTAGGAGCGAAGGCAAATAAGGGAGTCAGAAAAGAACCTGTTTGATTTTACCCTAGATGTTCCTGCTCAAAACATGACATGTGGGCTGGAAAAGCATAAAGCCTTCATATGGGAGAAGAATCATTCCTGTCTCAAGTAGAGCATTAAAGTCTCCACTACAGAGAAATCCACGGTCCATTAGAACGTAAATCGACAGTATGAAAGCAATTCATATCTAGGTTAATATACATATAGATCACATAAGAACTAACGCTCCTACAAAATATTGTTGAAAAATTGAAACCAAAAAAGGAAAACATGCCACCTGTTCAGTAAAAGTAATTTTCACTGAAATACACTTAGGGATATATAAACTAATTTTCTATTAATGTAAAGATATCTTAGGACTGCATTCAGCATTTGTACTCTACCTCATTAATTTACATATTCAAACACATGTATGTTATGAACAGTATTTTCACACAAATTTATAGAGATAAAATGTATACAACACATATTTTTGTTTTATAATATTTCAATAATGGTTGTCAAATGGCACATTTCCCTTTATCCAAATACTTAGCATACCCTTGTACAATGACTTTCAATTTGAGTTTGAACCTGCTTTGGTCAAAGGGACATCAGTAATGATGATATAAACACAGATTGAGAAGTCCCTCACTTTCCTAAGTAGTCATATTAAGAACTGTGTCCATTCTGCTGGAGATACAGGGCCTCATAAAGATGCAACATAAAATACTGGTCAGGGGAGTGACAAAATCCCAATCAACCACCCCCAGCCAAGGCACCAGAAGATTAAAATCTTATGTGTTACCACACAATATTAACAGAAAATACACCCCAAAATGTAGATCCATCAAAATTAAAACCAACAAATTATATCCCTATGTGCTTTTGCTTGTACTTGTTGGTTGATTACACAGGATATTCTATTATCGAGAGGACTGGTGTAGTTTTTACAATTACCTAGAATGGTAACTGTTAATATAAAATACATAACCTTTACACTGACATATACAAAAAGAGAAAATCTATTCTATATACATCATTGAGGTTGTTTTTGCTCAGAAAGACAATATGAATCCTTTAAAAGCAATACTTGCACATTACTACTGGGTTTTTCTGTAACAAGAATGTTTTCTTACTTTGAAAAATGTAAAAGAATTTATTATAGACTAAGTGTTCACATTCACAATACTTAAGATCAAGAGCGTTACCGATTTCAAGGTGGGGGCATTTTCTGTGTGCTTTGGGATTTGGACTGTCCTCATACACATTAGTGACTGAACATCCTGCCTTAAAAATTTCAAGTTTCTATTTCATATTATTTCATTATAATATAATCTGAATTTAAGAAAGAGCATTGTAACTGGGCTATCATGTCTAATAGCTGTAATCTTAGGTATTCAGAAGGCTGAGATCTGAGGAAAGTTAGTATTATCCTCACCTTTAGTCCTCAGCTCCACCCAGACCTGAGCTCCTCCCAGACCTAGAGTTCCCTCCATATAGCTGGCCACTCCCTCTCTCATCTCAGACTCACCCGAGCTTTTACTTAACTCACTTCCTTATGACTCTTGTCTTTATCACCAAAGAAAGTGGAAGTGCAGCTATGGCTCAAGTGGTAGAGCAATGTTAGCCTTGAGAAGAAATGATTTAGGAAAGTGTTGCTGGGCACTGGTGTCTCAGGCCTCTAATCCTACCTTCTCTGCAGACTGAGATCTGAGGATCATGGTTCAAAGCCAGAGTGGGCAAGAAAAGTTTGGGAGACTCATCTCCAATAAACCACTCAGAAAACCCGAATTGGTGAGGTGGCTCAAGTAGTAGAGCACTACCCTTGAGCTGAAGAGCTCATGGACAGTGTTCAGGCCCAGAGTTCAAGACCAAGCCCAATTAAAAAACGTAAAGTGCCTAGTCTCTGAGTTCAAGCTGTAAGACTTGTTGTATCCTGTTTGGTTTCTCTGATGCAAAATGAGTTATCTTCCAGGTGAGACTTCCCACATTTATTACATTCCTAAGGTTTCTCACGTGTGTGAATCCTCACATGTGAGTGGAGGTGTTAATTCAGAGTGAAGGACTTACCCATTTCTTACATTCATAAGGTTTCTCTACTGTGTGTGTTCTCTGATGCAAAGTAAGCTGTGATTACAATCTGATGGGACTTCCACATTTGTTACATTCATAAGGTTTCTCTCCAGTGTGAATTCTCTTATGTGTGTTGCAATCTGAATTCCAGGAGAAGGACTTTCAACATTTGTTACATTCATAAGGTTTCTCACCTGTGTGAATTCTATTATGGCTGGAAAGCTGTGACCTCTGCTTAAAGGATTTTCCACATTTGTTGCAATCACAAAGTTTCTCTCCTCTATGTGTTCTCTGATGAAAAGAAAGTTCTGCCTTCCAGTTGAAAGACTTTCTACATTCGTGATACTCCTATGTATGTTCTCTGATGAACATGAAGGTTTAACTTAGTGGTTGAAAGACTTTCCACATTTGTTACATTCATGAGGTTTCTCTCCTGTGTGCTATCTGATGCAAAGTAAGTTCTACATTTCTTGCAATCATAACGTTTCTCTTCTGTGTGAATTCTGTTGTGCCTGCTGAGAACTGACTTCTACGTGGAAATTTTCCTACATTCCTCATACATATAGGGTTTCTCTACTGTGGGTGCTTATGGTAGGAATGTCACTTCTGTTTTCTCAGACATAGATTTTGGACAGTGCTTATGCTCATCAAGCTTCTTCTGTGGATACATGCCCTGAGGTATTGTTAGGTGTATTTCCTTACTGAAAGATTTTGCACATTCAGTAAAAGTATAAGGATTCTCTCCTTTGTACATTTTTTGATGTGAACTGACTGTGGACCTTAAGTGGACTGATTTTGCACATACAATACATTCAGGTGTTTTCCTCCCTCCCTCAAGTATTTCTTGGGCAAGGACATCAGAATTACCATACTCTTCTCTATATTCATTATGCTTACTGGAGTGTCCTCCAATACTGTCTAAAAAATATGGTCTCTTATTGTACTACCTTCTCTTCTCTACCATATTCAAATGTTGCAGCTCATTTGGACTTTCATAATTTTGCATAAAAATGCTCAGAATAACTGTGGGGTTCTTCAACTTCAGTAGACACCCCGGGCATGCATCTCATCAGGTTCATTGAAATCCTCAGTTCTCATCCTTCAGGGTTCCCATTAGTCCTCGTCTGCTCTGCCTTACATTTTGAGCTCAAAATTAAATGTGTTCCTAATCACACTCTTCCCTCAACTGTATCATTAGTTGTGACTGCTATTTTACACAGAGATTCATCCTGGAAAGACTTAATCACAACATCTATGTTTTTGGACCTCTAAAATGAGTCATAAGAAAAAATACAAAAACTTAATTGATATCCAAAAACTCTTTATTGTGAAGGTAGCACATTATCTTTTAAAATTTAAGATTTTAAAATATCAAAGTAGGAATGGATTTATGAGAACTGTATGCCTTTCTCCCTAAGATTTTATGAAAGTAATACTGATATTTTACAATTGAAAATAATATTTTTCTGTGTTTAAGTTTTTCTTTCTTAGTCAATTCACACTTTAAAAAATGCAGATTATGGGTATTTTCAGGAAAGGTAATTAATTAATAACACATCTCCATCTGCAGACTGTTACAAGAAATTATCCTGCTTCAAAACAATAAGAAAGATGTCAACGTGAAAATACACCTGAAAATTGCAAATGTTTAGGTAATATAAAGGAATGTATAGAACATATATTTTATGTAAGTTGTCTAAAATGATTTGTGAAGGGAGAACACAGCACCATATTCATGATTCATAAAGCATGAAGATTCAATATATAAATATATAGGTGTAATTAAACCAAAGTATGCAGATTAGTAATATGGATCAATTAATACTGAACTTGCTGACGAATTTGAGGACCTGTGTTCAAAGAATACCAACAAAAAATTAAAAAGTGTAATTGATTCAGATTTTAAATGGAATTATCTCATTGAAAAGTAACTATAGAGGGGGGACCAAGATGGCGACGGGGCAGTAGGGAAACGCCACAGCTCTCTCCAACCAAAAAGAGAGTTCGAGTTCCAACCTTTAATCTCCCCAAGAGACCGACAACAACAAAAAGACGAACACTCAGAGAAAAACCAGAGGTGGAAAATAACAAAAAAAAGAAAGAGAGGAAAAGAAGAATTTCAGAACAGAGAAGAGCGAAGACCCCTCCCCCAACCTTTACTGGCCGCGCGGCAGTGCGCCAAGCCGCCGGCCAGCCGGCCCGGCGGGGGCTGCCGGAGCCACAGAGACACAGGGGGCTGCTTGCAGATCACCAGGTACCGGATTGCAGAACAGCGGATCGCCAGGAACAGAGAAACCTACCAGCCGGGGTCTCCAGGAGGATCCCACCCCACCCATCACTCTCCACCGGAGCGGAGAGGCTCCATCCCGCCAAAGCCGCCCGGCACCAGCAGCGCCACAAAGGGACCTGTCCGCAGACCACCCGCCCAATCGCGATCGCAACGACCCGGCTGGGGGCCGCCCAACCCAGCGCACAACCACCCCAACTGAACTCGGACTGCAACAACAACTGACGGACTGCAACAACAACTGACGACCTACAGGGTGAGTACCCATCAGGGGACAGGGAATCCATCAAGGGAGACCAGAGCTGGAGGGAATCCCCAGACCCTGACCTAGACTCCCTACCCCAACACCCGGACCACAGGACCCACTAAAACTGGGAACTGTTCGAGAGCTCCACCAGCCGGTGGAGCACACTCTGCTGGCCAGGCCAGAGCAAGAGCGCCCCTGGAAGGGAGCTTAAATGCTCAAGCCAGGAACAGTGCCCCTGGGTCAAGACTACCAACAGTAGAAGAAATTTGAACTGTGTCCTCCAGGCTGCATAACCAAGGTGGATACACATTAGCACAGGCCTAACGAGCGCGCTCCAGGCTGGGGCCGGAACCAGGCCAGGGGACCGGCGCCTGAACAAAGCAAAAAGGGTCAGAAGTGGGGCTGTGGCTCAAATGGTAGGGTGCCAGCCCTGAGCTGAAGAGCTGAGGGACAGCACCCAAACCTAGAGTTCAAGCCCACAACCAGCCCAAAACAAACAAACAAAAACACATCAGGAGCCCATAGCAGACTCCAGTATTTGGGAGAGTGCATCCAGAGCATCTGATCTTCCCAAGAGCACCCGCAGGAGCAAACACAAGCAGTCTAGGCTGCTCAACCCTTCCAAAGGCGGGAATTGCTACAGCAGAGAGCTGAGAATCCTAAGTGAATAGCAGCTGGAAATAGGCTCCCAACAGAATCCAGATCAGGCACAGACTCTCTCTACCAATACAGAATCAGCAACCAAGCAAAGACAGACACACCAAAACAAGATTGAAGAGCAGTCTCCTGAGCCCCCATGCGAAAATCACAGAGAAAAATCACAAGGTTTACCACTACCCAGGACAGCAAGCTCACCTCAAAAGCCAGCAGCCACGCAGGGGAGAGCCCCAGTGGGAGCAAAGCAGGAATGGAAGACAAAAACTACATCCAAGGGTTGCTGGAGGCAATGACTCAAGAAATAAAGCGAGAAATGGATCAGAAATTGAAAGAGCACAAGGATGAACTATCAAAAGATATACAGGATATCAAACAAAAATTGGATGCAAAAATAGAAGCTGCACAAACCTCAGTAAGAAGTGAGATAAACGCCAAATTAGAGGTAATGCATACTGATCTCACCTCATTGAGAGGTGAGATCAGTACTCTGAGAACCAACATTGAATCCATAAAGGGATCCATTTCCACCATGCAAACCACAATAGAAGCCACGGTCAACAGAGTGAATGAAATGGAAGGTAGAGTGTCAGATACAGAAGACAGAATACACCAACTGGACCAAAAAGTGACAGATATGGAAAAATCACTCAAATTAAACCAAAGGGAAATTCAAGAGCAAGCAGATAATGCTAAAAAATTTAACCTTCGCATAATCGGAGTGGACGAAGGTGAGGAATTCCAGAGCAAGGGAATGCAACACCTATTTAACAAGATAGTCAATGAAAATTTTCCCCACCTCAAAAACGACCATCTTAACTACATCACAAAAGCTTATCGAACACCCAACAAGCAAGATCCCAGGAGAAACACCTCTAGGCACATAACAGTAACAATGATGGATCTGAATAATAAGGAAACAATCCTGCATGCAGCAAAAATGAAGAAGGAGCTATACTACAACGGGAAAAAAATTAGAATCACTGCAGATCTCTCCACACAAACAATGAATGCAAGAAAAGCCTGGGAAAGCACCATACGAGCCCTGAGAGCCAATAACTGCCAACCCAGACTGATGTACCCGGCAAAGCTAGCATTCACATTCGATGGAGAACTGAAAACTTTTAATAGCAAAGAAAAACTAAATGAATACATAAACATTAAGCCAGCATTACAAAGAATTCCAAGAGGGGGGACACAACCTGAAGAAAGCAACCAGGAACTGGGACCTGCCCCAAACAGGCATTACTCAAAGTCTAACTGAGCAAGCACAGGAGGAAAGGAAAGAAGAAAAACTTAGGAAAACGGAATGGCAGGGACCACAATGCATCTCTCTATACTTTCTCTTAATATAAATGGGCTGAATTCGCCAATTAAAAGAAAACGAACTGAGGACTGGATCAGAAAACAAGACCCATCCATCTGTTGCCTTCAGGAGACCCACCTCTCAGCCAAACATACAAACAAACTCAGAGTGAAGGGGTGGAAAAGGATCTACCAATCAAATTCCCCCAATAAGAAAGCAGGTGTAGCTATCCTGATATCTGACAAAATAAACTTTTCATTAAAATCAGTACAGAAAGACAAGGACGGACACTACATATTAATAAAGGGAACAATCCAAGAGGAGGATATAACCATCATCAACTTATATGCCCCAAATATTGGTGCACCCAGATATGTTAAACAAATGCTCTCAAACTTACAGAATAAAATAGATCCCAATACAATAATACTAGGAGACTTTAACACGCCACTCTCACCAAAGGACAGGTCTACCAACCAGAGGATTGGCAAAGAAGCTACCGAATTAAGTGAGGCCATACTTCAAGCGGAATTAACTGACATCTACCGAGTATTTCACCCTAAAACAACACAGTACACATTCTTCTCAGCAGCTCATGGAACTTTCTCCAAAATAGACTATATCATAGTTCATTCAAGGAACTTAAGCAAATACAAAGGGATCGACATAATCCCCTGTATCCTATCTGACCACAATGGAATCAAGCTAGCTCTCAATAACAAAGCATACCGCAGAAATTTCTCTAATACATGGAAATTGAACAGCACACTCCTTAACAAGGCCTGGGTAACAGAAGAGATCAGAGAAGAAATAAAGCATTTCCTAGAACTCAATGAAAATGAAAACACCTCACAAAGAAACTTGTGGGACACAGCAAAAGCAGTCCTGAGGGGCAAATTTATTGCCCTCAGTGCCCACATCAAGAGAATGGAGACAGACCAAGTAAATAATCTCATGTTGCAACTAAAACAGCTAGAAAAACAAGAAAAAATGGGACCTAAAGCTACTAGACGAAGCCAGATAACCAAATTGAGAGCAGAGATTAACCAATTAGAAAATCAGAAAACCATAACCAAAATAAACCAAACAAAAAGCTGGTTCTTTGAAAAAATAAACAAAATTGATGGCCCGTTGGCAAGATTAATTAAAAAAAGAAGAGAGGAAACCCATATTAATAGGATTAGGGATGCCACGGGAAACATCACAACACGTACCCAAGATATCCAAACAATTCTAACAGACTACTTTCAAAAGCTATACTCTCTAAAGGAAGAAAATCTGGCGGAAATGGATGCATTTTTAGAGAAATACAAGTTACCCAAACTGAGCAAAGAAGAAGTTAACCAATTAAATAAGCCAATATCCTATAATGAGATACAGGAAGCTATCAAAAGTCTTCCAACAAAAGAAGCCCAGGACCAGATGGATTCACAGCAGAATTCTATAAGACCTTTAAAGAAGAACTAATACCCATACTCCTCAAGCTCTTCAGAGAAACAGAGAAGGAGGGAGCTATCCCAAACTCATTCTACGAAGCCAATATCACACTCATCCCCAAACCAGGCAAAGACCCAACCAAAAAGGAGAATTACAGGCCAATCTCCTTGATGAACACAGATGCAAAGATCCTTAACAAGATTCTAGCTAACAGAATCCAGAAACACATAAAAAAAATAATACACTATGATCAGGTAGGCTTCATCCCAGAGACACAGGGATGGTTTAACATATGTAAGTCAATAAATGTAATCCAGCATATCAACAGAGCCAAGGTCAAGAATCACATGATTATCGGCACAGATGCAGAAAAGGCCTTTGATAAAATTCAACATTCATTCATGCTAAAAGCTCTGGAGAAAATAGGAATAGAAGGAACATTTCTAAAAACAATAAAAGCCATTTATGACAGACCAATAGCCAATATTATACTTAATGGGGAAAAGCTACAACCAATCCTCCTAAAAACAGGAACAAGGCAAGGATGTCCACTGTCTCCACTCCTCTTCAACATAGTCCTAGAACCCCTAGCCAGGGCAATAAGGCAAGAAAAAGACATTAAAGGGATCCGCATAGGGAAAGAAGAAGTGAAACTATCCCTTTTTGCAGACGACATGATACTATACCTCCACGATCCCAAAAACTCCATCCCCAAACTTTTAGAAATCATAAGTCACTTCGGCAAAATAGCAGGATACAAAATAAACCCACAAAAATCAGTTGCCTTCCTATACACTGATAAAGCACAGGAAGAGAGGGAAATAAAGGGAGCAACCCCATTCACAATAACCTCCCAAAAAATAAAATATTTAGGAATTAACCTAACCAAAGATGTAAAAGAACTATTTAATGAGAACTATAAAAAGTTAAAGAAAGAAATTGCAGAAGACACTAGGAAATGGAAAGACCTCCCATGCTCCTGGATAGGCCGACTTAATATAGTAAAGATGGTGATACTTCCAAAACTAATATACAAATTCAATGCAATTCCTATTAAAATCCCAATGACGTACATCACTGAAATACAGAAAACAGTCCAAAAATTTATATGGAACAACAAAAGACCTAGAATAGCCAAAACAATTCTAGGGGATAAAGACAATATGGGAGGGCTATCCATGCCGAACTTCAAACTCTACTACAGAGCTATAATCACAAAGACAGCATGGTACTGGCACAAAAACAGACCCGAAGACCAATGGAACAGAATAGAAGATCCAGATATAAATCCACAGGCCTACAGCCAGCTGATATTCGACAAAGGACCCAAAGACATACAATGGAAGAAACACAGCCTCTTCAACCGCTGGTGCTGGGAAAACTGGGCAGCCACATGCAGAAAACTAAAAGTGGACCCCAGCCTGTCACCATGCACCAACATCAACTCAAAATGGATTAAAGACCTTAACATTAAACCTGAATCTCTGAAACTACTGCAGGACAGAGTAGGAGAGACACTTGAACTAATAGGCACAGGAAGGAACTTCCTGAACAGAGTCCCAGGGTCACAATAAGTTGGAGAGAGACTCGACAAATGGGACTACCTTAAAATAAAAAGCTTCTGCACAGCTAAATCTATCGCAACTAAGCTAGAAAGACAACCAACTAATTGGGAAAAAATATTTACCAGCAATATATCAGACAAGGGGTTAACATCCTGTATATACAGGGAACTCAAGAAACTAATCCCTCCCAAACCTAACAAACCAATTACTAAATGGGCAAGGGAACTAAAGAGGGACTTCTCAAATGAAGAAATAAAAATGGCAAAGAAACACATGAGGAAATGTTCATCATCCCTGGTGGTGAAGGAAATGCAAATAAAGACAACCCTGAGATACCACCTTACCCCAGTCAGAATGTCCCACATCCACAAATCAGCCAACGACAAATGCTGGAGGGGATGTGGAGAAAGAGGAACCCTATTACACTGCTGGTGGGAATGTCCACTTATACAACCACTTTGGAAAGCAGTCTGGAGGGTCCTTAGAAAGCTAAAGATTGACCTCCCTTACGACCCAGTCATACCACTTCTAGGCATCTACCCTGAACAACAGGAACCAATATACAAGGACACATGCACCTCCATGTTTATTGCAGCACTGTTCGCAATAGCTAGGATATGGAAACAACCTAGGTGCCCCACCACAGATGAATGGATCCAAAAATTGTGGTATCTATACACAATGGAATATTATACAGCCATTAGAAATGACAAAATAATGGCATTTGCAGGGAAATGGATGGAGCTAGAAGGAATCATGTTGAGCGAGGTAAGCCAAGAACGAAGAGACAAACGGTACATGGTCTCCCTCATAAGTGGATGCTAAATCCAAAAGGTTAGGTGATACGACAAAACTAACAGGATTTAAGAAACAAAGAACTCCCGCTCATCTGGTTGAACCACTACTAAATATCCTCATGCTGCTGATCACAAATATGGTATATAACATGTGAACACTGTTATATATTACAGACTGTGGTAGACAATTTGCTCCAGGGAAGTTAGAATGAACTTGTGACTTTGAAATTATGTAATCATTTAATCACAATCAAAAAAAAAAAAAAAAAAAAAGAACCTCGGGGAAGGGAGGGAGGGAGGGGATGGTAGGGGGAAAACAATGGAGGGGGTAACAATGTTCAAGAGGAAGTGTACTCGTAACCTCACTCATGTAACTGTAACCCTCTGTATAGTAGCTTTACAATAAAAAAAAAAGAAAAATAACTATATTATATGATGTCATAGGTGAGTAATGTGAGAATACTGTAAACTACTAGAGTACCTCGTAATAATGAACTGCAGTACCTCCAGCAACTTAATTACCTATGTCTGCCGTAAGAAAAATCAGACTGGGAAATTTACTTTCTTGCAGTTCTATAGTATAGCAACAATTATGATACATGTTTTACGTCTTTAGAAGTTCTGTGCTTCAGCCTAAGGATGGTCTTTATTCTGTACATAAAATTTGTGGTTACTTCTTTATTAAAGAAACAGTCAGACTACCAGATTAGGGTATAGCTACTGCATAACAGCATTTTTTTTTCTTTTCATCAGTCACAGGGCTTGATCTCTGGGCCTGGGCTCTGTCCCTCAGCTCTTCAGCTCAAGGCTAGTACTCTACCACTTGAGCCACAGCACCAATTCCAGCTTGTTCTGTTTATGTGGTGCTGAGGAACCAAACCCAGGGCCTCATGCATGCAAGGCAAGCACTCTACCACTGAGCCACCTTCCCAGCCCCTGTAGTAGCATTTTCATAGGAGTATATTATGCCTTGCATATTTGTTTGTTTCACAGATTCAACAAACCATAGATCCAAAATATTTGAAAAAGTATGACACCTATAGTCTTCATGTAGTCTTTGCAAAAACTGGCATTATCCTATGAACAATGCAGTATAACAACTATTTAGAAGGATTTAAAATGTAATAGGCATCAGAGGTGATTTACAGTGTATAGAAGATTGCCAGGAATTGTATTACAGGTGATTTTCACTGTATAGAAGGCTGTGTGCAGATTACATGAAAGCAAACTAAGAAATAAGTATCAGAGGAGACAAACACAATAAATAGCAAAGTAATTACTAAAATGAAGCCATATTTATATTGTAATATAAAAATAGTAAATATATCAGGTACTGTCTGATTTGAACTGAAGAAAATATACTCAAAAAACTCAATAAGCCATCCAAAGAAATATACATTAATTATCAAGAAATCAAAATAACTCAATATAATGATACCTGAAGCAAAAATGAATAATGAAAATACAGATACTGATAATATGAGAAGAAATAAACATCAGCACAAAGTGTGTTACCACAGATACAGAGCACTGATAATAACATGTATCATCAATCTGTATAATAAAAAATTTACTCTGAAAAGTCTACAAAGACATGGTTAAAAGGCCAAAGAATGATAATTTCTTTAATCTCTCATTATGATTGGAGAACGAATACTCCTCTTTTTATTTTTTTGTCGGCCATGGTGCTTGAACTCAGGGATTGGGTGCTATACCTCTGCTCTTGACCTCAAGGCAAATGATCTACCTCTTGAGCCACAGCACCACATCTGGTTCTCTAGTGCTTTATTGGGGATAAGGATCTCATGGACTTTCCTACCAGGGCTGGCTTTGAACCGAGATCCTCATATCTCAGCCTCTTGAGTAGCTAGGATTACAGGTGTGAGCCACCAACGCCTGGTGTCTAATACTCCTCTTAATGACTGAACAACCAGAAAAATGGTCACCACAAACACACATGTGGAAGGCATTATCTTTACCTAAAGGCTGTTTAATAATCACTATGCTGTTATATTTACCAAGACAGACACACTGAGAATAGATCTGAAGACAAATTGTCTAGAAATCAGTATGAGAAAGAAAGCTATGTTATAAACACAATAAAATCCAACAATATGTTTCTAATAATCTATCAGTAAAACAAACAGATGGGAACTAGAATGGATCTGTAACAAATGTATGCTATTAGTATGATTTATAGAATATTAAAGGGAGTCACTGTCTTACTTCAGTTGTGAAATAAAAACAAGTGCTTTCAATTATGTATGGAGTATTCATGTGAAAATCTTCTGGAGGGTGTGGCAGAGCCATAGAATTTGAGGGAAATAGGGTGATGAAAATACAGTATACAACTCAGGAGTAGAGATAGGAGGGAGGGAGTGGCAGAGAGTGAAGGAATGGAAGACACTGTATGAAGAAACAGTATTTATTAATCTCTATGCATCACCTCCATAATAATATTAAATTACATTAATAAAACAATATTTCCAGCATAAATGATTTGCTTGGTGATCAAAATCTACCACAGTAAGAAGAACAGTTACAATTATTAGAGATATAATACAACAACACTTAATTTGAAAGATAAACTATTTCAGTTTAGGTTGAATATTAATTCCACATAAACCAGTAACAATAATCCTTTCATTGTAGTATCCAATTAAGTGTGAATGTTAAATGTTGAGGTAAGTCAAAACAAAACAAGCACTTCTGGCTCAAAACTGTCATTTTAGCCTAGCTACTAAGGAGGAAACTGAGGTCTGTAAGCCAGCCTAGAAAAACAATTCAAATTAAGCAGCTAATAAACAAGTTAGAGGTAAGGCTAAAGTGATTGTGCCAACAGTGAGTGAGGAAGCTGACTGTCTGTGAGACCTGGAGTTCACGCTCCAATAGTAGCTCAAGAAAGCCATGGAGTGTGGCTTTCTTGTGGTGGAGTGTGAGGTATGTGTTTCTAAGTTAGAAGCCTAATTGTAGTGATACTAGCAAGTCTCATCTCAGACATATAGAGAAAACAAAATGAGTGGAGGAGGGAGAGAAGGGAAGCCAAAGGTCAGGGAAAAGAAGGAAGAAGAGGAGACAAGAGAGTAGTGGAGAGAAGGGAACAAAAGGGAAAGGGAAAGGAGAAGAAGACAGGAGATGAAGAAAGCCTTATGGCATTAGATTTAACAGTAAATCCTTAAATAAGACACCAAAAATGACTCATGCAAAAAATAAACAAACAAATGCCAGACTCTGGTGACTGATACCTGTAATCCTAACTACTCAGGAGAGTGAGATCTGAGGATCATGGTTCAAAGCCAGCCTGGCAGAAAAACCTATGAAACTCATCTCTAATGAAGCACCAGAACACCAGAAGTTGTGCAATGGCCCAAGTAGTAGAGTGCTAGTCTTGAACTGAAGAGCTGAGGGACAAGCTCATACCCAGAGTTCAAGCCCCATGACTGATAATAAATCAATAACTGAACAAAAATTAAAAAATAAATACCATACCAAACCAGATTAAGTGCATACAATGAAAACCTTTTATACTGAAAAGAACCATCAACAAAGAAGCAAAAGCATGGTAGGAGAAAATATTTGCATATTCTTCAAATAGATTCCTAACAAATATGGATTTGAAAATATAAAGAAAATGCTCCATGTAACCCCCACACCATAAAATCTAATTTTAAAATGGGAAAAAGATTAAAGAGACTTTTCTAAAAAGGACATACACAAATAGCTGATTAAAATATGAAAGTAGCATCAATAGTCATGAGAAAAATTCAATCAAAATTACAATAAAATAACTATTTTACACATGTTAGTATGGCCATAGTTTTAAACAAAACAACAAAAATGCTTCCAAAGTCTAACAAAAGCTAGGAAAAATGTGACAACAATGTGAACCTTGGTGCATTTCTCTCTGGTATGTAAAACTATCAAATATGGGACAAAGAGTCCTAAAAAGAACTTAGTATAGAATTACATGGAAATATGGTCCAGCACTTCTACACTTGTACGTACCTTAGAGAAAAACAGAGATTTCTATAAATTCCATCAAAATACAGCCTAAGTTTCAAGAAAGACTAATACCAAAAAGCAGTCCAAGAGTATTTACAGAGACTAATTGAAGTACTTATAACACACTCAGTCCTGTACATCAGCCAAAGTTATGTTTGACAACACTATTTCAGCAAATCCAGTAAAACTTCATTAGGATAGTCTAATGTTATGTATGAGGATGTGATGTCTGACCAGATTCTAGCCAACCTTTACCTTCCATGAGAAGTTATCTCCTAAGTGTCATTGGAGAGAAGCCAAATGAGAGAGTCAGAAAAGAACCTGTGTGATTTTACCCTAGAATTTCCTGCTCAGAACATGATATGTGGGCTGGAAAAGCATAAAGCCTTTTTATGGGAGAAGAAACATTCCTGAATCAAGTAGAGCATTAAAGTATCCACTAAAGACAATTCCACAGAAGAGTGAAGTCTTATGTGTTACTAAACAATATTAACAGAAAATACACCCCAAAATGTAGATCCATAAAATTTAAAAGAAACTACTTATATAAGTATGTGTTTTTGCTTATACTTGTTGGTTGATGACACAGGAAATTCTATTATCCAGCGTTCTGGTTTTTTTTTTTTTTTCCACTTACCCACAATGGTAATTGTTAATATAAAATACATGAACTTTGCAGTGACATTTACAAGAAGAGAAAATCTATTCTGTTTACTTCAGTGAGGTTGTTTTTGATAGGAAAGACCATATGAATCCTTTAAAAGCAGTGTTTGCACATTAGTACTGGGTTTTTCTACATCACATGAATGTTTTCTTACTTTGAAAAACTTAAAGTGAATTTATTATAGGCTAATTGTTCACATTCACAATACTTAAGATGAGAGGGGCTGGGAAGGTGGCTCAGCAGTACAGTGCTTGTCTTGCATGCATGAGGCCCTGGGTTCCATTCCTTAGTACCACATAATCAGAAAAGGCTGGAAGTGGCACTATGGCTCAAGAGCACTAGCCTTGAGCTGAATCACTCAGGGACAGCGTCCAGCCCCATGACCGATAAAAAAAAAAAAAAAAACAACAAAACAACAATACTTAAGATGAGGAGTGTTACAAATTTCAAAGTGGGGTATTTTCTGTTTGTTTTGGGATTTGGACCGTCCTCATCCACATTAGTGACTGAACATCCAGCCTTAACATTGTCAAGTTTTCTATTTCATATTATTTTATTAGAATATAATCTGAATTTAAAAGAGGACATTCTAACTAACTAGGCTCTCATGTCTAATGGCTGTATTCTTAGTTACTCAGAAGGCTGAGATCTGAGGAAAGTTAGTATTATCCCCACCTTTGCTCCTCAGCTCCACCCAGACCTGGGCTCCTCCCAGACCTAGAGTTCCCTCCATACTGCTGACCACTCCCTCTCTCTACCCACACCTACCTGAGCATGCACCTACCTAACTTCCTGCCCCCCAGCTCCTGTTGCTACCTGAAGAGAGACAAATGCATGTGCTCCCTCTCCTTGGAATATTGTCCTTCTAATAAACCTTATAATAATCTTTCTCCTGTGCCTGCTTGTGGTCCCCTGGGATGGAAATAAAGGATCCCTACAAGGATCACAAATTGAACTCATGGGCACAAGAATGTCTGAGAAACTTATCTCCAATAAATTAGCCAAATAGCTGGAAGTGGAGATGTGGCTTAAGTAGTACATTATCATTGAACCATATAATTTCATGGTCAGTTTCCAGACCCTGAGTTTAAGAATCAGGACAAGCACACACATATCAAGGGCACTGTATTGTATTCAAATTATATTTTATCAATTGATTTGGAATACATATATAGGAAGTCTCTCTCTCTTTTTTTTTTGTCGGTCATGGGGCCTGAACTCTGAGCCTGGGAACTGTTCCTTAGCTCCTAAACTCAAAGCTAGCACTCTACCACTTGAGCCACTGTGCACTGCCAGCTTTTTCTACTTAGTGGTTCTGAGGAATCAAACCCAGGGACTTATTCATGCAAGGCAAGCACTCTACCACTGAACCACCTACCCCGCCAATCTCTCTCATTTTAAGTGATGTAAAATAGGCTAATTATATTAGTGGAGAAATTGTAATTTGTCAAGAACAGATACATTAATTGGAGTATATGTGAGCCAGCAGCATTTTGAAAGTTTCAAAAGCCATAGGAAGTGCAGAGGGTGAAAAGAAGATCACTATGTTTATATAAGACATTTTCAAGGAATGTTTACCATTCATTGGCTTCAATTCACGAAAAGCAAGTTTATAAAATCACATGGATGAGTACCAGAATCTCTAGGTTCAGGAGTATAAACGCACAACTCCTGACTCTCCTTGTCTAGAGAACCAGAGGTTTGTGAGCCAGTTTCTGGCACCTGGAGGAACAAGTGCTAATGGCAGCACAAACCCATGAGCTCATAAAATATCCTCAACCCCAGGCTGGGGAAAGATGCTAAGGGCAGACTCTGGCTGGTGACTCAGATCGCTTCAAGTTACAGCTCCCAAGTTCCCCTGAAGAAGAGGCACTGGGCTTCTACCTTTTGGTTCTGACTATGGAGTGCAAAGCTGCACTTCCAGCAGCAAGGCAAAAGGAAAGAAACCCAAATTTGCAAACTAAAAAACAAACAGTGGCCAAGGAGGCTCAGATGCCTTACTCCGGCCCCCCTCCAAGCTTTCAAAGGATCTGTGCCCCAATAGAAACTACAATTCCCATAATACGATGCATTCAACTAGAGGAAGTGGGCTTGTTACAGGGTTTGGACTGGCGCCAGACACTTGGTCCTAAGTGTGCATGGATGCTTGGGGACCTTTCTCTCCCAGCTGCAGGAACTAAGGTGAGTTTCTTCTTGAAAAATCAGTTTACCTCCTGAAAGATTGTGAGATCAACCAAAACAAAGAAATGTATTAGGAACATTAATTTGGCTTTTTAATTCTTAGTTTTATTAATGTAATTGAGGCTATGAGACTCCATGGTTATTGATTATGTTTTTATTCAAAGAGTATGTTCCTCTGAATATAAATTATGTCTCTGTTTTGCCTTAAAATTTTGAATATCTCCTCTCTGTTCTTTTCTAGCTCTCTCTGCTTTTTTCTAGCTCTTTCATCTCTCTTTCACAACTCTCTCTTTTTCCCAGGCCTTTCCCAGCCACGTAGAGTGCCAACCTTGCCTGGTCCCAGCAGGTCTACTGAATAAACCTACCCCTTACCTGAATACCATGTGCCATGACTCAGATAAGGGGCTTAAAGTCAGGATAGCTGGGATTCCTCTCTGTTTTTTTTTTCCTCTTTTTTTCTTTTTCTCTGCTCTCGGCTCTCTCTCTGTTCTCTGCTCTCTCTCTGCTCTTTTCTAGCTCTCTCTGCTCTCTGCTCTCTCCTCTCTCTCTCTGCTTTTTTCTAGCTCTTTTCTAGCTCTTTCCTCTCTTTCCCAGCTCTCTCTCTTTCCCAGGCCTTTCCCAGCCACGTGGAGTGCCAACCTTGCCTGGTCCCAGCAGGTCTACTGAATAAACCTAACCATTACCTGAAAAAAAAAATTTGAATATCTCCTCTCTCACTTTAAAAAGGTCTTTGCAGCTGGGTGCCAGTGGCTCATGCCTGTAATCCTAGGTACTCAGGAGGCAGAGATCTGAGGATGCTGGTCCAAAGCCGGCTCAGGCAGGAAAGTTCATGAGCTTTATCTGTAATTAACCACCAGAGAAATGGGAGTGGCCTTGTGGCTCAAGTTGTGGAGAGCTCACCTTGAGGGGAAGAGCTCAGGGATAGTGCTCAGGCCCAGAGTTCAAACCACATGATCAGGTATTTACAGATACTTAACTGATTGATTCTGGGATCATTTCCTCCTTTTCATATATATATATATATATATATATATATATATACATACATATATACACATATATAAAGTATATATGTATATATATTCATATATATACATACACAAATGTATATGTGTGTGTGTGTATATATATATATATATATATATACTGGAATAAAATTAGCAGAATTTTAAGGAAGACATACTTTATAAACTTTGAATTAAATTGATTTGTCATACTCTGCTCTTTACTTTCCCAGAAACTCCCAAATTCCATCTATGAAATTTTAAGACGTTTTTGGGTTTTTGTGTCTGAAATTTGCCTATCCTTCAAAATTTTTTTCCTCCTTTTGTTGTTGGTCCTGTGGCTTGAACTCAGAGCATGTGCACTGTCTGTGAGCATTTGCTGTGCTCTACTTGCCTTTCTTTTGTTAATTGCTTCAGGAAACTAGTGAAAAGTTTGCTCCCAGGGTTTCTTAGAAAAAGGTACTCCTCCTCCAAGACTCTGCAAAAAATGTTTGTCTAGGGTGATCAGGGTGAATGTGGGAGGAGGTAGAGTTTAGGGTAGGTCTATGTTCATGTGAAGCTTGATCACTTGCTCCAAACCAGTCTGCTTTTACTTTTCTGTTTTGTATATCCTGCTTTGTTTTGATTTTCTACCTCTTCTCTGATCCTAGAAGTTTCTGCCAGCAACTCTAGTCTACATATCTATGGGTCCTCAGACTTGTCTTTTCAGACTGTATCCATTACACTGTGGCATAAAACTTTTGCCTCCCTCCCTCATATCAGATATCCTAAGCTTGTCTCTTAAGGATTTGTTGTGATTGTTGATGACCCTTTCCCCACATCATGATTAGGAAGGATTGTGTAGGAAATATTCATGCCTGATATTCAGTCCTCCAGTGCATGGGTTCTCTACGCCTCTTTTAGTGGATGTGAGCTATTCCTCATGAAAATGGAAATCGTGAGGCACATTTTGATGTATAGATGTCAACTTTGGATCACCTATAATATGAAGGAAAAATAATACATTCTTTCTGTAAAAGTTAAAAATAAGTTCCTGAGAGGCAAGGAGATAAGGATCATTTAAAAATGAGTTCTTCCTAGACTAGCTGTGTTGCATAGTTTTCATTGTTCATGGGTACATTTTTCAAACATTCATTTCTAAGTATTAAGTTCATCGTACTAGTATAAATAGAATTTACTTCCTACATTATTTTTGAGTTGTTCATTGCTCACAGATGTAAGTCTCATTATTTGTTATACAAATATTATAACCTTCATTCATTTCAATGATTGACTGTTGCAAGTCCTGAGGTAGAAGGTACAAGTATGGTAAGGTATTCAGGGATAGATTATGGCTCTGACTTCCTCTGGAGCAAAAGTTGAACGAATGGAAAAAGATGGAGCTTATGCATAACACTTCTAGAATTCCTTTGGCAGGGGATGTGGTGCACCACCCTTGGGTTCCACTATGCCCAGTGATTTCTGTTGTTGCTCTGATCCATCACCATGGAGGGCCTGTGGATTATGGAGAGCCTGTGGATTTCACATCTTGTCCACTGTTCTGGTGGTGGAAGTCTCCCAATATGCACTGAAGGACTGGGCTTAGAGGAGTGACAGGATCAGTGGTACCTTGCTGGCCCCCATGTTTGTCAGCCTGTTTGGAAAAGCTTACCCTGACATCAGCAACTGGCTGCTGCTGAGGCCTATTTGGACTAATGTCTCTCTCCAACCCATACCTCTGTTTCAGAGACTTGTCCTGTTTCATGGTTTTGTATCATTTATTGTGCGGGCTTGTGTATACATAACATGATGGTAGTGTATACATACATGATGGTAGTTGGGCTGGGTATGGTTTTCAAGGGTGGGGTGGTTTTTCATGCCTCTTGCAGGGAACAGTTGTGTTCTCACTAACTGCATAAATACTCCGAGATTACTATGCAATCACCTTAACTTATGTTGCCTGTTCAGTTGCTAGAACCATGATGGTATAATAAGTTTGGGTCTCTTTTGCTATTGATATTTAGAGGGCTGTTAGCCATTGCTGTAGGTTTTTGGGAATATTGGTTGCCACCACTATTGCTACCCTTAATGTTCTTGCTAGAGCTACTGCTTCTGCTGTGAACCTTACCCAAACCATATATTCAGCACAACATGTTAATACTTTAGCTTGATATGTTTCTGGTGCCCGTGGATGAAGGTGGTTGTAGATAAAAAGATTGTGATATGTTTCATGATTAGGAAACAGCAATGATGTACGTTGATAATCAGGTAGACCTGCTAAAGACCCAGTTAAAAATGATGTGTCGTGCTACTGTTTAGTACATCTGTGTTATCCCTCTTAAATAAGATGAAAATATGACTTGGACCAATATCCAGTGACATATTGAAGGAATCTGTTCCTTTGATAATTTAAGCTTAGACATTATGCAGCTTCAGGGTCAGAAATCTGATATTGGTCATTCCACCCTATAGGTAGCACACCCTGCAGACTTAGCTGTGACAGTTCTCCATTACCTGCAGGGATTCAACCTGGGAAATAGCACTCCTTTTACCATTTCTTAGGCATTTTCTTGTTTTGTTATTCCTTTTTCTTCCATTCTTCCAGATCTGCAGCTTTTTCCAGATTCAGGCTAATAGACACTTGCTCAATTTACAAAATAAAAAGGTAGATCTGTTGCAGACCCAGAGGTGCCAGGAGCTGGCAAGGTGTGAGCCAAAGCTCCACAACCACTGACTCCAACCTTCAGGGCTATAAGTACTTGCCCTTTTCATAGGAGGGTGTGTTCCTTTTAGCTTCTGGGCCTGGAGGCCTTACCTGTAGGAGTTTGGTGGACAAAGGTTGAACTAGAATGGGGAAGGATGCATATGACCTGCAGTTGTGGGCCCATGGAGTCCTGGAACAATGTGACACAAGCACTGGACAGATAAGAAAGTGTCTATAGCTAAGGCTGTTCCTGGAATAAAGAGAGATTCATCATTGGCCTTCTCTCTGTCTCTTCCATTATCATCCCCTTGTTCTTCCGGATCACTGCTGGTGTTGTGGCTGGCTCACAGCAGTGGTTAGAGTGCTTACCTAACATACCTGAAGCTCTGGGTTCAAGTCCTCAGTACCACATACACAGAAAAAGCAGAATGTGGAATTGTGGCTCAAGTAGTAGGGTGCTAGTCTTGAGCAAAAATTCAGGGACAGTGTCCAGGCACTGAGTTCAAGCCCCAGGGTTGGGACATAAAACAAAAGAAATGCAAGCTCTAGCTCATGCCTCATGTCTTTAATCCTAGCTGTTCAAAAGGCTGAAACCTAAGGATTGAGGTCCAAAGTCAGCCTGGGCAGCAATGTCTGTGACCACCAGAAAACCAGAAGTGGTGCTGTGGCTCACAATGTAGAGCACTTGACTTGAGCTGAAGAGCTGAGGGATGGCTCCCAGGCTCACAGTTTAAGTGGCATGACCAAAAAAAAAAAAAAAAAAGAAAAGGATAAAAGAATAAAGAAATTCATCACAAATGTAGGCTTGAACAATGAAAATTACATTTCACAGGTAGTCTTGGAAGCACCTCAGTTTTTACCTGATCCTTATCTCCTTGTCTCAGGAATTTACTTTTACAGAATGAAATTATTTTCTCTGTATATTGTTAGAGGTGCTTTTTAAGTTGAAGTCTATACATCCAAATATGCCCTTTGATTCCCATTTTCATGAGGAATAGTTCAGGTCCACAAAAGAGACATGGAAAACCCATACACTGGAGAATTAAAATCAGGCATGAAACTTTCCAATCAATCCTTCCCAATTATGATATATGTAAAGGATCACCAAAAATCACAATAAACTCCCAAGAGACAAGTGTAGGTTCTCTGATAAGAGAGAGGGAGACTGTTGTAGACCCTGGGGTGCCTGCCAGGAGCAGGCAAAATGTGAGCAAATGCCTCAGGGCCATTGACTCCTACCTTCAGGATTGCAAGTCCTCGCCCTTTCTTGGTTTGAGGAAGTGTGTGCTGTAGTGTTTTGGCCTGGGGCTTTAACTGAAGGGAGGCTTTCTTGGAAAAGATGGATTGAAATAGAGTGAGGAAAGATATGTGCTGTTTGCACTTTTTGGCACAGTGGATCTAGACTAATATTATACAAGCATTTGAGAAATATAGAAAGTAGCCGGAAGTGGCGCTGTGGCTCAAGTGGTAGAGCGCTAGCCTTGAGCTGAAGAGCTGGGACTGCGCCCAGGCCCAGAGTTCAGGCCCCACGACTGGATCCCCCCTCCCAAAAAAACAGAGAAATTAGAAAGTGTATGTTGCTGAGCTTTTGCTAGAATAAACAGAATTGTATCATCAGCCATTTCTCTGTCTCCTTCATTATCATCCCGTCGGCCCTCTGAGCCTTGCTTGTGCTCTGATGGGACTGAGGCAGGAGACAAAAGATTTATTCCACAGTTTAATGGATAAGGTCTGAGAAGACAAGTCTGAGGTCCGAAAGATATGTAGCCTAAAGCTATTGAGAGGAACTTTCAGGATCAGAGAAGAAGTAAGAATTCTAAAGAGTTTTTCACATGCAAAATGAAAAGACAAATGCAGAGTGGTTTGCAAGTGATCAAGCTTCACAGCAACATAAACCTACCCTAAACTTCACCCTTCTATCTCACCTGCATTCAGCCTGACCCCCCCCTAACCATTTCTTTGAAGGGAAACGGAGGTGATGTGCCATGTTCCTAAGAATCCCTGTGAGGAAACTTTGCACTACTTACCTGAAGAAATTTTTAAAGGAAATGCAAATAGAGCACAGCACTGCTCACAGACAGTGCCCAAGCTCTGAGTTCAAGCCACAGGACTAACAGCAAAAAGAAAAAAAACATAAAACCCTTAAGTGAAATGCAAAATTCAGAAACAACCAAAAACTTTGATTTAATAGATAGAATTGGGGAGTTTCTGGAAAATTAATTGTTAGATTTTGTGAAATCCAAATCAACAAGGATTATGCTGCATATCTACCTAACAATCTTTCTATTTTATGCCAGTGTATACATTAGAGCAATGAGAAATGACCCAGGTATAAGTTCAGTGTCTGTGAGTACCTTTGTAAGATGAAAGGGGAGGTATTAAACAATTGAAGGCAAAACATAGATATAATTTACATTCAGCAGAACGCAAGCATTGAACCAAAAAAAAAAAAAAAGGTATAAGCAAGGCAGTCCCATAACCTCAATTTCATTATTAGAACTAGGAATCAAAAAGCCAATGTATCCAATTCTCCCCATATATTTCCATTTTTTGGTTGGTCTTAAATATTCAAGAGGAAACATGGGGCTGGGAAGGTGGCTCAGTGGTAGAGCACTTACCTTGCATGCTCGAGGCCCTGGGTTCGATTCCTCAACACCATATAAGAAAAAAGCCCGAAGTGGCGCTGTGGCTCAAGTGGTAGAGTGCTAGCCTTGAGCTGAAGAGCTGAGGGACAGCGCCCAGGCCCAGAGTTCAGACCCCATGACCGGACCCCCCCAAAAAAAATATTCAAGAGGAAACAGTGGTTATCAAGAAGAAACTCAGCTTAGTTCCCACAGCAAGGAGACAAAAGTCCCAATGCATCCAAGGACTCTTGTGATCAGGGGTGTAGCAGGGTGCACTGAGCATTGTGGGAATTGTAGTCTCAATGGAGGACATTTTGTTTGAAAATACTGGGTTTTTTTGTTGTTGTTGTTGGGCGTAGGTGGAACAGCAGTTCCTGTTGCGCATGCGTCTCCCCACCCACCACTGGTGTTTTAAGTTGGCCTGTCCCCGATTTTTTTTTCCTTTTCCGTGCTGCTCAAAGTACCCTCAAGTACAGTTTGGCCTTCCATAGTGGGAACCAAGAGGCCAGCCCCCAGCTCTGTGCAGTGGATCTTTGGAGCTGTAACTTGAAGAAATCTCAGGCTTTGGAACTGATGTCAGGTAAGGAACTGTGCGATTGCTGTGGGAGTCTACTCTCCACGGTTTTGTTTTTCTTTTTCTGTTTCTGTTTTTTTGGTTGGTCGTGGAGCTTGAACTCTGGGCCTGCAAGCACCATTCCTGAGCTCCTCAGCTCAGAGGGAGAGCTTTACACTTGAGCCAAAGCGCCTACTTCCCCCTACATGCTTTTCTCCAGTCTGGGGTTGATAATTTGCTAGAGGTTCAGGAGTTTGTGCTGCCATTAGCTTCTGGGCCTTCAGATGCAAGAACCTGGTTCCCAAATGTCTGAGAGCCAGCTGGGTGATTGTCCAGATGAGGAGAGCCCAAGAGATTTCCTTTTGGACTCCAAGACCAAGGGATTCTTCTGTTAACCCATGTGACTTTATTTGCTTTGCCCAGGTATAAGAGGAGTACAGGAAGAATTCTAGTGAAATTGTGAGGTGTGTGCCTGCCTTGAGTCCTCTTACATTGCAGTTGTATTTGGGGCTTCTGTGTTGTTTCTCCTAGAGACATTTTAATCTGTTTGGCTTGAGTTTTTAATCTCCTGGCTTGAGATCACACGTGTTTGTACACGACCCTGTTTCTAGAGACAGTTGTACATGGGATATTGGAGTAGTGAGTGCTGGTCCTGTATTTTTAGGAATAAAGCCTAGCAATTTTCGAAGAAGAGTACTTATGAATAGGAATCTCCATCCCAAATGGACAGACCTTTTCAATTCTGAGAAGCCCTGAAGAACAGAAGCAGAAAAGCAAATGAATGGGAAAATGTTGCTAGCTTCCCTTGCCTTATGCAAAAATTGTTGCTACTTCCCTGAGCACCAGATTCACGTGGTACTCTTTCCTACACCACTGTCAATCACTTTGTGTTGTTGCAAGATTTAAACCAATTTCTATGAGGTGTGATGAGCTGGATTGAGGAATAAGCCAGAGCCTAGTTATCAGAGGGTACTTGAGGCTGTGGTTTAGGATGGAGGGTAATTGTTATTACTGAAAGTACCTATTTATGTACTAATGCCTAATCCTCTTCTCGCTAATTTATTCAGGCTGTTACCATTATGATTTTTAGTATGTAATCATTCAAACTTATCTTAAATGTCCCATGTATGGATTTGCTAATGCTAGCTCTGGTAGTTCAGAAGGTGTTGGTCAGGGACATTTGACCTTATAAGAAAAATCACAGAAGAAAACGTGAGGTAATATGTCTTACTCAAGGTTGTATGCTTTGTAGATGTCACCTGTCTTCAGGTGTGTCACTCCTATGTGGAATATTTTATGTTGTATCTTTAGGATGGCCCAGGTTCTTCCCATGACTGTTTAGGAAAGTGAGCATTAGGGACTTCTCAAACCGGGTTTACCTCATCTTTACTCATGTCCCTTTGTCCAAAGCATGTTAAATGGCAAATTGCAAGTCATTGCATAGGTGTGCAATGGGTACAGTGAAATGTGCCATTTGACAACCGCTATTTAAATATTACAACACAAGAAATATATTCTGTATATATTTTTCTCTATAACTTTGGGGGAAAACTACTGAGTTACATCATACATGCTTTCCCTGGTGTTTAAATATGTAAATGAATGAGGTAGAACACAAAATCCAATGGATTTCTAGGATACCTTTGCATTAAAAAAAGCAGTTCCTACATCCTGAAGTATATTAAGTAATAACTACTTTTAGTGGAAATGTGATATATTTTTGCTTTCAATTATTCAATGGTTTTTGTGGGAACATTCATTTTTACGAATTTATTATGCATATAAACATAGAAATTATTTGCTTTACTAATATCTATCTACCAGGAAATGGACTGGATTTATGTTTATTGGAGACTTTAATGCTCTGCTTGAGACATTAAAGATTCTTATCATAAGAAGGCTTTATGCTTTTCCGGCCCACATATCATATTTCCAAGAGAAAATTCTGGGCAAAAATCCCACACATTCTTTTCTGAAAACATCATTTGCCTTATATTCCAGCCATGCTTCCAGAATCTTCTGTTCATTGTCAGCAGCAAGAAAGAATGAATGGATCTCTGGTGAGTTGTTTTTTTATTTCTCATTTGTTTTGCATTCCATCATATGAACCTAGAGATGTCCAAGAATTAAAAACAATACAACCACACAGATTCAGCCTCAGGAACATATTCATAAATCAGACAAAGATGGCTTGTAGATTTAGCAGATAAATATTGCTTGTAGATTTAGCAGGTTAAATGCTTATATTCTTTCTAAGTTGAATGCAGCTTTGCTTCAGATGTCTAGGTTTTGTGTTGTTAGAAAATGTAGTCAATCTTGTTATGTGATGTAATGACACCAAGCAGGAACATCTCATGGAAGGTGAAGGATAGATTGGAACCAGATCACATCTTCGTGAGTAACATTAAACTATCTCAATGAAATTTTCCTGGAATTGCTGAAATAATGTGGTCACTCACTGCTGCGTGTGTTCTTAAGGAATGATTAACCTATATGTACTTTATTACTCTCCATATATAGTTCTTGGACTACTTCATGGTCTGGTCTTGGCCTTACTTGAAGCTTAGGCTATATTTGATGCTGAACTTTATGGTCTTTCTACAAATTTCTGTTTGTTTTCTAAAGTACCCTCAGAAGATTTTTTTGCTCTATTTTCTCTCTTTAATTCTTGATTTCCTACTATTTCTTGATTTTCTACCCAATAGTATTGGTTATTTTTCTCTTTCTCTTTGTATCTATCTTTCTATGATTTTTTTCTTACTTTTCCCATTCCCTCTTTCTGCCATGTGTCTCTCAGTTGTTTCTTTTCTTCAAATGATCTATCTGGGAACTAGTTATTCTTTGTGATCAGTTTTACTTTGCTGAAGTCGTTCTTATGATTGACGTTTTTCTTTCCCATTACATAGGAAAAATTGTTTCCTATAGAATTCTCAGGATTCCAGAAATAAAGATGATTAGAGAAACACAAAAACATAAACAGATAGGGTAAAGCAGGGGTCCGGAGGCTCTCTGACACTTGGTTCCTGGGTGCCAGCAAGCAAGCACAGTTGTTTAAGTTCACACAGGGAAGGTTACCATTGATAACATGCAATAATGAAGTATCTATATTATTATTACAACCAGAGCCACAACTTTTTGTGAGAGATACATGTTTCCTTATTCACCTGAGACAAAAGACTGCTGCCCAGAAAAAATGCAGACATGAAGTTCACCTTACCTAGCTTTCAAGGTCAACAACACCTCAATTTCAGATGCTATCTTTCCAACAGTAAGGAAAAGGCCTGCCCTCCAGTCTCTTAACCCTCTCCAGAATTCTCTTTTAACACTTCTGCACCCAGCTCTCAATGCTCTCAGTGCTGTCAGGCTGGAATTCCAACCTCTCAAACCTTTTCCCCTTCAGCTCAACTTTAGAGTTTCCTACAGAAAAGTTCTTCCTTCCCCCAAATGTTACAATATAAGAAAATTTGATTTCTCCTGATTCTGTTATCTTTGGTCTAAGTTCATTTGATGTGGTATTCAGTTTTGTTTTTCCATCCCACTACTTTTGAATATTTTCATTCACTGCCAGTATAAGATAGGAACTGGTTTTGATAAAAAAATAATAATAATAATACAGTGACTAAGTTTTCTCTATTAGAAATATCACTTGTTGTAAAATGTCACAGATGTTTGCTCAGTGATTGATTTTGATCTCTGAGGAATTTCGCTATTAACTAACACAAGTAGAAGTATATCCTTAGGGATCTACTGGAGAAATGACTGAGGAATATGTGCCACATTTGAGCATTTGGTCATATTTATCGTTTTTGTCATCTTGAGTGTTCCTTGAGCCTCTATACATTTGCCTCCACCTTCCATGAAGGCCTATTAAAATGAAAATCTTGTCAAGGAACATTTTATTCCCCTCCCACCTATATTGTATATAGTAGAGTATAGGCGAAGTTTACAAAACTTCATGGTAGCAGTTCTTTTTTACATAGGAAGTTAATATCAGGTATCTATGACCACATTTCAATATTTTGTATTTAAACAAAACATGATTTGCCTATGATATTTTTATGTGGGAACTAAATCAAAACTATTAAGGGCCAAGTAAATCATTAGCTACTTTCTGGAGTACTGTTACTGTTTTTAACATTCCTGTGGACACTGTACTTTTCATAGATCTACTAATGTGCTATGTATTCCATGTGATGTCCTGAATGTGTTCTGCTTGCTGATGAGAGAGCTTGTTAACGGAAGATGTAAATAGGGTTTAGGGTGATGCAGAATATGTAAATGCAGGAAAAAATATTTGTTTAATTCATTTTTACCCACATATGTACTAAAAGTTTATAAAAATATGGTAATATAATCTTTCAGACACCCCCTTAAAATTGTCATGCCAGATTATTATCTCCTTAGAATTTTTATCTTATCTCTATTGCTAGCAGCAGAAATGTGTTTACATGCATTACAGAAACTAAATTTTTCACAGTCTTGGGGCTTAAATTCTTGGCCTGGCTTCTGTCCCTCAGCTCTTCAGGTCAAGGTGAGTGTTCAACCCCTTAAGTCAAGGTGCTACTTTCAGTTTTCTGGTGGTTTATTGGAGATAAGAGTCTCATGGACTTTCCTGCCTGGCTTGGCTTTGAACCACAAACCTCAGACCTCAGCCTCCTGAGTAGCTAGGACTACAGGCATAAGCCACAAGCCCACTGCAAATCTTTGTATTTTAATGTATTTTAATATTTTTAATTTGCTATTTAATCCTCCCAGTGAATAGATAACACAGCAAGCTACAAACATTTTATGTAAGACAAAAGCATACATGCAGCATAATGAAATTGCAGTTTGGAATTCTCATGACCCAGGTCTAATTTCTTGAAGGAAATGTACCATTACAGAAGCTGATATCATTTAACAATGTGGCTGTGGACTTCACCTGGAAGGAGTGGTAGGAGCTGGATCCTGGTCAGAGGGCCCTTCATAGAGATGTAATGCTGGAGACCTATAGTAACCTCATGTCCTTGGGTGAGCAAAGGTCATTTTTACTTGGAAGTTCAAGCGGTTTTATTTTCCTAGACATTAGACTACTTATGTTATTTAGGTATAAGATTCCAGTCCAAGGGAAATGTCATTTCTTTCTAAGGGAAAGTTCAATTTTATTATATGTAACTCAAGAGCTAATTTTATTCTCATTCTTTAAGAAGGAAAATCAGTAGTTAGACAAAATTTCTAAACTATGTTCCACTTATAGGAGACTGACTTCCCAAACTTGAAGTGATTATTACATGTTGATCTACAGTCTACAGTAGAACATACATTACTACTGCAAGTATGATCTGGAAATCAGTAGTTGAAAGTGTGTATTTGTAAGCCAAACCTGACATAGGGTGCAGTGCTTCAAGCTTGGAATCCTAGATACTCTGGAACCTGAAATCTGAAGATTTTGGTTTGAAACCAGCAATTGCAGAAAAATGAACATGAGACTCTTATCTCCAATTAACCATTCAAAAACTAGAAATGTAGCCAAGACTCAAACTAGTAGAATGCTAGCTTTGAGCAAAAGAGCTGAGTTCAAGCCACACAATTGGCAAAATATACCCAAAGCTGGGGGAAAGTCAACCATGGACCTGTGAATAATTGAGAAAGAAGATTTAGGAGCAACCTCGTGAATAGGATGCCTGAGATCTTACAGCAATGATGACCCAGCAAGAGAAATAGTTCTCCACTATTTCTTAATCACAGGGCCCTGTGTTCCTAAACCTAAATCGATTGTCAAGCTGGAGCAAGGTGCAGAACCATGGACAAGAGAAGCCTCAGACATGAATTTCACAGGTGAGATAAATCATCTTGAATGGTGGTGTTGGGTTCACAGCCCAGGTGGTATGTTTATCTTCAGCTGTATCGAGCAATAGCATTTCTAGTGCCCCTGAGTCATGTCTGGCAGCGACCTAGGTGATCCTTTGTCTCAAGGAATTGTCAATCCAGAATTAATGTGGAGACAAAGTGAATTTGGTGTGCTAGTATAGTTAATGTTAGCAATTCTCTTTGTCTTTAGTCATTTTTAAAGAGAAAAAGACAATGAGAAATGTAGGAAAGGAGGTCTCATTTTCTTTTAAACTAGTACTATGCAGGTAGGAGGAAAATAGGAGTATGCTATCCTCTGATGAGGACTATTTCTTATCAGTGGTGCTGGGCATAGAGTGAGATTCAGAATCCAAGCATTAAGAGTATGTAGATGTATAAATTGAATAAATATTTCCTTGAGGGCTGGGAAGGTGGCTCAGTGGTAGAGCACTTGCCTTGCATGCTTGAGGCCCTGGGTTCGATTCCTCAACACCACATAAGAAAAAAGCTGGAAGTGGCGCTGTGGCTCAAGTGGTAGAGTGCTACCCTTGAGCTGAAGAGCTCAGGGACAGCGCCCAGGCCCAGAGTTCAGGCCCCACGACCGGACCAAAAAAAAAAAAAAGAAAGAAAAAAAAATATTTCCTTGAGAGAAAGGGAAAAATCTGAAATACAGAAAAACATTGTTTTCCATTTTAAAATGTTAGTACTACTTTCTTAATTACCACATTGTGGAGAAAACTACATATTCTGCATAAAACAATGCTTTGATATTTAAAAATCTCACACCAGAAGGGAGAAAATATCTTTACATTAAGGAATTTATGGATCTCATTTATGTTTTTGTCTATTTTTCTGTAATTCATTTTAGATGTCCAAGAAATAGAGTATATAATTAGCACCTGTCAAGAAAATTACAGTGAATATCTCTCTGAAGTAGCAGTCATGAATAGTAACACAGGGGAGGAACAAGTGAGATTTATAAAAACTTTTAATTTGAGCTCAAAACAGAAGTCAGAACTGATTAAGAATAATGGGAAGTCCTTAGGGATGAGGAAAAAAAAGTTCACTGGGTGTCAGAACATGGGTGTCTACAGTGAACCTGGTAAGATGTATGCTGCATATAGTCCTGGTGTGACTCCTGTTGTTGAAGAATGTAGACAATGTGAAAACTCTTTTATCCATACCCAGATGACACACCTTACTGTCCCTCAGAGAACACACACAGGAGAGATACCTTATGAATGTAACATGTGTGGAAAATCTTTCACCAAGAAAGCAAAGCTTACTGTCCACCAGAATAAACAAACAGGAAAGAAACCATATGAATGTAACATGTGTGGAAAGTCTTTCCCTAAGAAGGTACAACTTACTGTCCACCAGAGAACACACACAGGAGAGAAACCTTATGAATGTAATGTGTGTAGAAAGTCTTTCACACAGAAGTCAAACCTTACTGTCCACCAGGGAATACATACAGGAGAGAAACCTTATAAATGTAGCATATGTGGAAAATCTTTCACCTGGAAGTCATCCCTTACTGTCCACCAGAGAATACACACAGGAAACAAACCATATGAATGTAATGTGTGTGGAAAGTCTTTCACCCAGAAGGAACACCTTACTCCCCACCAGAGAACACACACAGGAGAGAGACCTTATGAATGTAATTTGTGTGGAAAGTCTTTCACTCATAAGCAAACCTTACTGTCCACCGGAGAAGACACACAAGAGAGAAACCTTATGAATGTAACATGTGTGCAATGTCTTTTGCCTGGAAGTCAAACCTTATTGTCCACCAGAAAGCACATACAGGAAAGAAACCTTATGAATGTAATGTGTGTGGAAAGTCTTTCACCCAGAAATCAAACCTTACTGTCCACCAGAGAATACACACAAGAGAGAAACCTTATGAATGTAACATGTGTGCAATGTCTTTTTGCCTGGAAGTCAAACCTTATTGTCCACCAGAAAGCACATACAGGAAAGAAACCTTATGAATGTAATGTGTGTGGAAAGTCTTTCACCCAGAAATCAAACCTTACTGTCCACCAGAGAATACACACAAGAGAGAAACCTTATGAATGTAACATGTGTGGAAAGTATTTCAGACAGAAGTCAAACCTTACTGTCCACCAGAGAACACACACAGGAGAGAAACCTTATGAATGTAATACCTGTAGAAAGTCTTTCACTTGGAAGTCAATCCTTACTAAACACCAGAGAACACACACAGGAGATAAACCTTATGAATGTAACACCTGTGGAAAGTCTTTCACCTCAAAGGCTAACCTTGCTGGCCACCAGAGAACACACACAAGAAAAAAATCTTTTTTTTTTTTTTAAATTTTATTTTATTTTATTTGAGAACATACTGTACAGAGGGGTTACAATTACATGGGCAGGATAATGTATACATTTCTTACCAAGCATTGCAGCCTCCTCCTTTGTTTACCCTTCACCTCCCTTCCCAGCCTCCCCCCCCCTCCACCCAACCCTTCCCCCCCCACACACCGACATTGTAAAGCTCGTTTTTGACATGACATTTTGTACTTCTCATTGTTGCAACAGGTCCACCTGAATCCTTAAACGACTTGTTTGTCCCCATCTCCTCCACAAGTTATACTGACATCACATATAGTGAAAGCGGGGGTTACACTGTGGGGGAGGGACATACAAAGCAACAAAGAAATAATCTTATAAATGTGTTAGAAACACATGCATGAAAGAAAAAAAAACATTAAAATACATATTTAAGGGTTCGTTTTCCTAACATCACATTATCTGACCTTTTCCGATTGACTCATACATATACTAGATATTGCATATAAGGGAAACCATGGGACCTATGTTTCTTTGGGCCTGGCTTACTTCACTTAATATAATTTTTTCCAAGCCTTTCCATTTCCTAAAAATGGGGAAATGCCATTCTTTCTGATGGAGGCATAGAATTCTATTGTGTATATATACCACATTTTCTTGATCCATTCATCTACTGAGGGGCATCTGGGTTGGTTCCATATCTTAGCTATGGTAAATAATGCTGCAATAAACATAGTTGTGCTGGTAGCTTTAGTGTGGTCTTGTTTGTAAACATTTGGGTAAATGCCCAAAAGTGGGATTGCTGGGTCATAGGGGAGTTCTATGTGTAGTCTTTTGAGGAACCTCCATACTGCTTTCCAAAGTGGTTGAACAAGTTTACATTCCCACCAACAATGAAGTAAGGTTCCTTTCTGTCCACATCCCCTCCAGCATCTGTTGTTGTTAGAGTTCTTGATTTTTGCTGTTCTAACTGGAGTGAGGTGATATCTCAATGTTGTTTTGATTTGCATTTCTTTTATGGCTAGGGATGTTGAACATTTTTTCATGTATCTATTGGCCATCCTTCTTTCTTCTTCAGAGAAGTTTCTCTTTAAGTCTTTCGCCCACTTATTTATTGGGCAGTTGTTTCTTTGAGGATTTGTTGTTGGGGGGTTTAATTTTTTGAGTTCCAAGTATATTTTAGATATGAGACCCTTGTCCGTTGTATGGCTAGTAAAGATCTTCTCCCAATCCGTGGGCTTTCTATTGATCTTGCTAGCTATGTCATTTGCCCTGCAGAAGCTCTGCAACTTTATGCAGTCCCATTTGTCCAACCTTTCTTTGATTTGTTGTGTTTCCGGGTCTCTATTCAAAAAATTTCGGCCTGAGCCAAGGAGACCTAGGGTTTCTCCTATTCCATCCTGTAATGTTTTCAGAGTGTCTGCTTTGACTTCAAGGTCTTTGATCCATTTGGAGTTGATTCTGGTGCAGGGTGATATATAAGGATCTAGCTTTAGTTTTCTACATGTAGTTAACCAATTTTGCCAGCACCATTTACTGAAGAGGCTGTCTTTCTTCCATTGTATTGTTTTAGCTCCCTTATCGAAGATTAGATGGCTATAGGTCTGTAGGTTCATTTCTGGGTTTTCAATTCTATTCCATTGGTCCTGAGGTCTGTTCTTATGCCAATTCCACGCTGTTTTGATTACTATGGCTTTATAGTAGAGTTTGAAATTTGGTATTGATATTCCTCCAGCAGTGTTCTTTCCGTTGAGGAGCGTTTTTGCTATTCGGGGTCTTTTATTGTTCCATATGAATTTTTGGATTGCCTCTTCTATTTCCTTGAAGAATGAGGGTGGAATTTTGATAGGTATTGCATTGAATTTGTAGATAGCCTTGGGAAGTATTGCCATTTTCACGATGTTAATCTTTCCAATCCAGGAGCATGGGAGGTTTTGCCATTTTTTAAGTTCTGTGTTGATTTCCTTTTTCAAGATTTTAAAGTTTTCATCATAGAGGTCCTTCACTTCTTTAGTTAAGTTAATTCCTAGGTATTTTATTTTTTGTGGGGCTATTAGAAATGGAGTTGCTTTCCTAATTTCAGCCATGCTTTTCTCATTGTTGGCATACAGAAAAGCCATTGATTTTGGGGGGTTAATTTTATAACCTGCTACTTTGCCAAAGTTTTGAATCAGTTTGAGTAATTTGGGAGTGGAGTCTATGGGATTCTTTAAATACAAGATCATGTCATCTGCAAAGAGGGAGAGTTTTATTTCTTCTTTCCCTATTTGGATCCCCTTTATATCTGCATCTTGTCTTATTGCTGTAGCTAGGCATTCTAATACTAGATTGAAGAGAAGTGGAGAGAGGGGGCATCCTTGTCTTGTTCCTGAGTTAAGAGGAAATGGCTTTAGTTTTTCACCATTGAGTATAATGCTGGCTGTAGGTTTGTCATATACAGCCTTTATTGTATTGAGGAATGTTCCATGGATTCCTAATTTTTCCAAAACCTTCATCATAAAGGGGTGTTGGATCTTGTCGAATGCTTTTTCTGCGTCTATTGAGATAACCATGTGGTTCTTATTCTTGCTCCTGTGGATGTGATGAATAATATTAATTGATTTGCGTATATTGAACCAGCTTTGCATCCCTGAAATGAATCCTATTTTTTTTTAAATTTAATTTAATTTTATTTGTGAACACACTGTACAGAGGAGTTACAGTTACATGGGCAGGATAATGCGTACATTTCTTACCAAGCATTGCAGCCTCCTCCTTTGTTTATCCTTCACATCCCTTCCCAGCCTCCCCCCTCCCCCCCTAATCCCAATCCTTCTCCTTCCCCCCTCCCCCCCCCCCCCGCACCAACGTTGTAAAGCTCGTTTTGGACATCACAACTTGTACTTCTCATTGTTGCAACAGGTCCACCTGTATCCTTAAACAACTGGTTTTTCCCCATCTCCTCCACAGGTTATACTGACATCAAATATAGTGAAAGCAGGGGTTATACTGTGGAGGAGGGACATACAAAGCAACAAAGAGATAATCTTATAAATGTGTTAGAAACACATGCATGAAAGAAAAAAAAACATTAAAATACACATCTAAGGGTTCATTTTCCTGACATCACATTATCTGACCTTTTCCGCTTGACTCATACATATACTAGATATTACAAATAAGGGAAACTATGGGACCTACGTTTCTTTGGGCCTGGCTTACTTCACTTAATATAATTTTTTCCAAGTTTTTCCTGAAATGAATCCTATTTGATCATGGTCTATGATTTTTTGGATGAATTGTTGAAGTCAATTGGCCAAAATTTTGTTGAGAAGTTTTGCATCAATATTCATCAAAGAAATGGGTCTATAGTTCTCTTTCTTTGATGAGTCCCTGCCTGGTTTTGGGATGAGGGTTCTGATGGCTTCATAGAATGTATTCGGTAGTGAGCTTTCTCTTTCAATTTCCTTGAAGAGTTGGAGGAGAATTGGTGTGAACTCTGCTTTGAATGCCTTGTAGAATTCCGCTGTAAAACCATCTGGTCCTGGACTTTTCTTAGCTGGGAGGTCTCTTATTGCTGTTTCTATTTCAATACTTGATATGGGCCTGTTAAGATAGTTTAACTCATCTTGGTTTAGTTTTGGCATGTCAATATTTGCTAGGAAGAGGTCCATTTCTGTCAAGTTCTCAAACTTATTAGCATAAAGTTTTGAGAAGTATTCCCTTATAATGTTCTGAATCTTGGTTGTTTCCGTGGTGATGTTTCCATTCTCATATCTGAGTTTATTAATTTGGGTGTGTTCTCTTCTTTTTCTGATAAGATTTGCTAAGGGTCTGTCAATTTTGTTAAGTTTTTAGAAGAACCAACTCTTTGTTTTGTTGATTCTTTCTATAGTTTTTTTGGATTCTAATTCATTTAATTCTGATTTAATTTTAATTATTTCTTTCCATCTACTGGATTGGGATTTATCTTGCTGCTCTTTTTCAAGGAGGTTTAGATATGTCATTAAATTGTTAGTTTCAGATCTCTCCAACTTGTTGATGTAGGAGCTCAGAGCTATAAACTTGCCTCTGAGTACTGCCTTTGCTGTGTCCCAGAGGAGCTGGTAATTTGTGTATTCATTTTCGTTGAATAGCATGAACATTTGAATTTCCTTTCTAATCTCTTCCATGACCCACTCATGATTCAGCAGTGTGTTGTTCAGCCTCCATGTGATACCGGACTTTCTTTGGTGGCTTTTGGTGTTGAGTTCTAATTTTATTCCTTTGTGGTCAGAGAGAATGCAAGGTATAACTTCAATGTTTCTGAATTTAGACAAGTTTGCTTTGTGGCCTAAAATGTGGTCTATTTTAGAAAACGTTCCATGTGCTGCTGAGAAAAACGTGTATTCTGATGCTGCTGGGTGAAATGTTCGGTAGATGTCTGTTAAGTCTCGTTGATCTATGCAGCTGTTTAGATCTGCGGTTTCTCTGTTGAGTTTTTGCCGAGTTGATCTATCTAGTGGGGAGAGTGGTGTGTTAAAATCCCCAACAATTAATGTCTTTGGATCTATATGGGATTTGAGGGAAAGTAGTGTTTCTTTGATAAATTTGGGTGCTCCATTGTTTGGCCGAATAGATATTTAGAATTGTAATATCCTCCTGAAGGAGAGATCCTTTAATTAGTATGTAACGACCTTCTTTATCTCTTCTCACGAATTTTAATTTGATGTCTATTTTATCTGATATTAGGATTGCAACTGCCGCCTGTTTATGGGGGCCGATTGCTTGGTAGATTTTGTTCCAGCCTTTAACATTGAAAATGTGTTTGTTTCTACGGGCAAGATTTGACTCCTACAGGCAGCAGATAGAAGGGTCTTGTTTTTTAATCCAACTAGACAGTCTACGTAGCTTAATTGGAGAGTTCAGTCCGTTAACATTAAGAGATAGGACTGGGAGGTATTTGGGAGTTCCTGCCATGTTATCCACCTTCTTGGGGGCTGTGAAAACTGGGTTCTTCCTATGGTTCTTGGATTCTCATTTTGGGTGCAGTTTCTTGGCCTTTATTGCGGTCTTGTTGGTTTTCTATGTGTAGGACATCTTTAAGAATCTTTTGTAGGGCTGGTTTGGTGGAGATGTATTGTTTCAATTTTTCTTTGCTGTGGAAGGTTTTTATTTGGCCTTCAGTTATGAAGGAGAGTTTAGCTAGGTACAGTATTCTTGGTTGATAGTTGTTTGTTTTTAGGGCATGGGAGAAAAATCTTATGAATATAACATATGTGGAAAATATTTCACCTGGAATTCAACCTTCACTGTCCATCAGACAACACACAGGAAAGAAACCTTACAAATGTAACAAGTGTGAAATGTCTTTCACCTGGAAATAAAACCTTACTGTCTACCAGAGAACACACACAGGAGTGAAACATTATGAATGTAACATGTGTGGAAATTCTGTCACCCAGATGTCAAACTTACTATCCACCAGTAAACACGCACAGGAGAGAAACTTTATGAATTTAACTTGTGTGGAAACTCTTTCACACCGAAGTCAAAGCTTAATGGCCACCAGCAACACACACGGGAGAGAAACCTTATGAATGTAATATGTGTGGAAAGTCTTTCACCCAGAAGCTTCACCTTACTCTCCACCAGAAAACACACAGGTGAGAAAATTTATGAATGTAACAAGTGGAAATTCTTTCATTAACAAGCCAAAGCTTACTCTCCACCAGAGAATAGGCATAGGAGAGAAACCTTATGAATGTAATGTGTGGAAATTCTTTCACCTCAAAGTCAAACCTTACTGTCCACCAGAGAACACACAGGAGTGTAAGTTCAAAAATGTAACCAGTGCGGAATGTCTTTCACTCAGAATGTACACCTTTTTGTCCATCAGAAAACACCAGAGAGAAATCTTATGTAGGTAGCAGGAAATGGAAATTAAGCCGGAAGACACACCTTAGCATCCATCACAGAACACACAGGAGAGAAACCTTATGAATGTAACAAATGTGGAAAGACATGGAGCTCACAGCTGAACACACATAAGTTGATTCACACAAATGCAATAACTTAGGAAAGTCCAAATGGAGAAAGTCTTTCATCTGTAAGAAAATTGAGATTGCAACACAGAATCCACACAAGATAGAAACCTTAAGATATACAGATGTGGAGTCCTTCAACTGGAAGACACAGCATCAGAGAACAGACACAGACAAGAAAATACTAATGTAACAAATGTGGAAAGTCCTTCTTTACCAAATATTCATGGATCCAAGTTCATAGGACACACAGGGGAGAAATCTTTAAAATATTATAAATGTGGAAAGCTTTTGATCTGAAAGATCAAAAAGACTACAAAGAATTTAGCTTCAATTAACCATCAAAAAGCTGAGTGGGGGCATGGCTCGGAGTAGAGAGACAGCTATGAGAGAGGAAACTGAAGAAGCACAAACCTGAGTTCTAGCTCAGGTACTGGCAAAAAAAAAGAGACAGGCATTAGCCAATTATGTAAAAATCCAATCTCTGCCCCCCCCCCCACTGGCTGCTCTGAAGCCATCTTTGCATTGTTCCCAGATCCAGCTCGCTGCAGCTTCCTCTACCACGCCTGCTCAGCCACCAAAGACTCTGGTAGCTTTCTCGCCTGACTCTCCAAACTCCTGCTTTCTTTTTTCCCTTGCTGCACTGGATCATGGGTGTACTCCCCCTCCTCCCCCCCCACCTCCACACCCATGTCAGACTCACTCTGTGGACCAGCTCCGAGAGACCCACCAAGGACTTGAAGGAGAAGAAGGAAGTTGTAGAGGAGGCAGGGAATGGAAGAGACACCCCTGGCCAACAGGAATGCTAATGAGGAAAATGGAGAGCAGGAGACTGATAATGAGGTGGAAGAAGAAGAAGGAGAAGGGAAAGAAGGAAAAGAAGAAGGAGGAGGAGGAGGAGGAGAGGGAGGAGGAGGAGGAAGGAAAGAAGAGGAAAAAGAAGAGGAGGAGGAGGGGGAAGAAGACAAGACTGATGAGGATGGCTAGACAGCAAAAACTAAAAAATTATAAAAAGGCCACGTAACCTATTCACCCTCTACTTCCTGTCTCAGAATCTAAATGTGGAAGTAGGGAAGCCTGCCACCACCCCACCAAATCCACAACTGGAATTTGCAACAGGGAGGGGAAATACCAAAACTTCCAAGGCCCTGCTTTTTTTCTTAAAAGTACTTTAAAAAGGAAATTTTGTTTCTATTTTTAGTTACATTTTATAGTTTTGTACATATTGTTAGGGGTCATCCATTTTTAATGATCTTCGATGACCCTCAGAGCATTCTGTCTTTCTGACTACTTGTGGTGTGATCATGTTCATTATAATCTCAAAGGAGAAAAAAAAAACTTGTACAAAAAAAAAGCAAAAACAATAAAATCTTATTCCAAGCATTCCAGTAACATTTTCTGTATTTGCACTTAGCTGTACTATAAGTACAGTAGTTGGTTTGTATGAGATGGTTAAAAAGGCCAAAGATAAAAAGGTTTCTTTTTTTTTTCCTTTTTTTGTCTATGAAGTTGCTGTTCATTTATTTTTTTGGCCTGTTTGATGTATGTGTGAAACAATGTTGTCCAACAATCAACCCGGAATTTTATTTTGCTGAGTTGTAACAAAAAAATAAAAGGAAAATCAGATATCTGGAGAATAAGGAGCATATAGGTTTTAATATCATAGAAATTCTTCAGCACATGTGTATTAAGTAACAGTATGGCCTTTAATTATTTGAATAATTTTATGAAAGATTCTATTTTTTTTTGTCAGTCTGGGGCTTGAACTCTGGGGTCTGGGCACTGTCCCTCAGCTCTTCAGCCCAAGGCTAGCGCTCTACCACTTGAGCCACAGTGCCACTTCCAGCTTTTTCTATTTATGTGGTACTGAGGAATCAAACCCAAGAGTTTCATGCATGCTAAGCAAGCAATTTTCCACTAAGCCGCATTCTCCACAGATCACAGATTTTACTAAGTATAATTAAAACAACAGTATAATAGACTGCAGCATGGGAAAACATTTCTCAACAAAAACAGACTAATGACCAACATAAAGAGAGCTCAAATATCTAAACTCCCAAAGAAGCAATAATCCATTTAATAAATACATAAATGAATTGACAGGACAAGAGTGAACTTGCCGGGTGCCAGTGGCTCACACCTGTAATCCTATCTACTCAGGAGACTGAGATCTGAGGATCACGGTTTAAAGCCAGCCAGGGCAGAAAAGTCTATGAGACTCTTATCTCCAATAAACCACTAGAAAACCAGAAGTGGTGCTGTAGCTTAAGCGGTAGAGTGCTCGCCTTGAGCTGAATAGCTCAGGGACAGCACCCAGACCCATAGTTTAAGACCCATGACTGACAAAAAAAAAAAGTGAACTTAGCTCCCAAAGATGTACAACTGAGAACTGGGCACCAGTGGCTCATGCCGTAATCCTAGATACTCAGGAGTCTGAGGATTGTGGTTCAAAGCCAGCCCGGGCAGGAAAGTCCATGGGACACTTATCTCCAATTAACCAATAGAAAATCAGAAGTGGCACTGTGGCCCAAGTTGTAAAGCACACGCCTTGAGCTATAGAGCTCAGGGATAGTGCTCAGGCCCAGAGTTCAAGCCCCATGACTGACCAAAAATGAAAAAAAAGTACAACTGAGAACATCTGTAGATGAAGCAATGCTCAGCATCCTTGGCCATAAAGAAAATGCAAATTGAAATGACATTTAAATTTCATCTCATTCCAATCAGAGTGGACATCAAGTACACTAAAGATAACTGCTAGTGAGGATGTTTGAGTTTAAATTAGTGTAACAACTAGGGGAAAATGGTATAGATATTTCTCAAAAAGCTAAAAATAGAAGTACCACAGGATCCAACAGTACTACCCATGGGCATACATCTGAAGGAATTCATATCAGGATAGAATAGAGCCATGTTCACACCCATCTTTATTGCAGCACTGTTCCCAATAGCCAAGCTGTGGAAGCAGTCTAGAAGCACTAGAGTTAATGAATAGACAAAGAAAATGTGGCTTAGACATGAAAGAAAGTGGAAATGACTCAGAACTCTAGAATATTTCACAAAATTCCAATCAGTGGTGTGTTTGTTCTATGACTGGAATTCAGGAATCTGTCCCACATCTTGAGGAGTTACACACTTAGGTTACACACTCAGGTTATCTCTGCTTGTGTCAGTTTAATGCTAAGAACTACAACTCATCTTCCATCTCTGTATTAGGGCATTATGATACTTCTCATCATGGTAGGCAGGAGGGCTAAATGAAAAAAAAGAAGAGGGTGGCTGAAAAGTAGATTTGCCAAATTTTCACCAGAAAGTGGGTATTTGAAAGGGGTGAAGTGGGATTAAGGGGAAAGTGGTAGACAAATGAAGAGAAGAAGAGGAAAATGCAGCCAGGGATCCAATGTAACTATATAAACTTGTTATTTGAACAAAATCTAGCTCTCATATAATATGGAATGGAAGCTGGGTGTTGGTGGCTTATGCATGTAATCCTAGCTACTCAGGAAGCTGAGATCTGAGGATTGCAGTTCAAAACCAGCCGGGGCAGTAAAGTCTTTGGGACTTTTTTTTTTTTTTTTGTCTTTCCTGGGTTTGAACTCTGGACTTGGGACCTCTCCCTCAGCTCTTCAGCTTAAGGCTAGCACTCTACCACTTGAGCCACAGTGCCACTTCAGTTTTCTGAGTGGTTTATTGGAGATAAGAGTCTCATGGTTTTTCCTGCCAGAACTGGATTTGAACTGCAATCCTCAAATCTCAGCCTCCTGAGTAGATAAGATTACAGGTGTGAGCCACGTATGCCCAGCTTCCTTGAGACTCTTATTCCAAGTAAGCACCAGAAAACCAGAAGTGGCACTGTGGCTCAAGTGGTAGAGTGCTTGCCTTGAGGTGAAGAGTTCAGCTACAGCACCCAGGCCCAGAGTTTAAGCCCCACAACCAAAAAAAAATATGGAATGGAGTCCTAAAAATATACATATTCATTCCTGTGCATGTGTGTGTGTGTGTGTGTGTATAATCACATCCTTGACCCAAAATTATAATATGCAATCTATCTCAGGATGCCAAGGTGGAGTAATAGAAGGAACAGGAATGACAGATACTGAATAACACTGATATACAGGATTCTAAAGTATGAAGACTGCATACAGGAACTCACTGAAATTAGTTGAATGATAGAAGTGGGGAAGGAGGGTGTGAACAAGTGAAGAGATGACCCCAGAATGAGTTAATCTGATTAAAGTAAATACATGTATTTTGAAAGAGCTAAATGAAACTAATTTGCACACCTAAAATAAATAAAAAAATAATAGCACAGTTCAAAAAGAAATGTACACTGCATGACTATGTAACTATGACTACTCTGAACATCACATTTACAATAAAAAAAAATTAGAAAGCAAAACAAAGCTGGGCAGTGGTGGCTCACGCCTGTAATCGTAACTACTCAGGAGACTGAGACCTGAAGATCCCACTTCAAAGCCAGCCTGGGCAGGAAAGTCCATGAAACACAGCAAAGAAAGGTGACTGTGATGGACTTCTTGGCCCGTGTGAGGCAAAAAGGCTGCAAGATTAGAGGAATCTTTTGAGGTTGTGGAGGATCTCTGCCCATGGTTCCCCAAAGAGGGAACAGTGGATTTGGCTATATGGCAAAAGGTAGATCAAGAATTTTAAAAATCATATAAAAATCAGAGGAAAACATGCTATCTCTCCTTAGACATTTTCTGTTTGCAATATAATTCGAGAGAGTCTTGGTCCCAATCACCAGATTGAAATTATTTCTATAAAATCCTTGTCTGAGGGGAAAAATAAAGAGACCCTCCTTTGTACATCAGATGTGGAGAGAGAGGATTGTCAGCCCTACTGTGGGAGTGTTAGAAACATTAGAAATCTGTGTCAGAGTTTTGACACTCTGTAAAGAAGACAAAGAGCTGGGTGCCAGTGGCTCACGCCTATAATCCTAGCTACTCAGGAGGCTGAGATCTGAGGATCATGGTTCAAAGCCAGCCTGGGCAGGAAAATCCGTGAGACTCTTATCTCCAATAAACTACTAGAAAACCAGAAGTGGTACTTTAGCTCAAGTGGTAGAGTGCTCACCTTGAGCTGAAGAGCACAGAGACAGTGCCCAAACCCAGAGTTCAAGCCCCACAACCTACAAAAAAAGACAAAAACCCTCCAAGGCCACAGCCACTCCTATGCCTATCCCTGTGAGAGCTACTTTCCCTATGATAAAGGGGAAGGCAATTACCCCCTGATCTTAATTCAGACTCCTATGTCTGCAATATAATTATCTATACTGACTGCTTAAGATGTGGTGGGAGGATACTGGGGATTTCCAACATTGTCCTGTTTTACAAGATGGAGACAAACAACAGAGGCTGTATTTGGGGGGAGAACTCCAGTTGCCATTCCTACAGGGGTTGGGGACCTTTGCTACCTGGGACAGGTGTTGAGCAAGTCTAGCTGGACTATAAAAGGACTGTTTGTTTACCCTGGAGTATTGATAATGATTATATCAGAGACATTAAAATTATGGATGGCTTAAAAAAAGGAACCTTGCTTGTTCCTGCTCATACTCCCATTGCTCAATTGATTTTGCTTTCTTTAGTTTCTCCTTCTAATAAGTCTCTTCAACCTAACAGGGAAGATAGAGGCTTTGGCTCCACAGATAAGGCCTTTCACTTCAAAAATTGGACAAGAGCAACTTAAGTTAGAACTCTACATAGAAAGGAAGCTTTTCACAGGCCTAATTGGCACTGGAGCTAATGTTTCTGTTATACCTGGCCTACAATGGCCTCCCTCCTGGCCAAAAGAAGATACCCTCACCCTGCTGCAGGGTACAGGCATGTCCAAAGTTACTCAAAAAGGTTCTGCCATGCTGTGGTGGCTGACCAAGGAAGGTCATCTGGGTGTCTTTCAACCCTTTGTTTTGCCTGATCTTCCAGTAAATCTGTGGGGCCAGAACCAGTTGTCTCTGATGGGTGCTTCCATCAACAGTCCCAGCCCAGTTGTTACTCAACAAATGCTTAATCAAGGGTATGGTAAAATGTTCCACAAGGGAAAGGAAGGTTCGAACCTCACCAGCCTGTTGCAAATTCAGACAGACAGGGCTTAGGTTTTCCACAGGGCCACACTGATAATGGCAGCTCTACATACAAAACCTTTACGTTGAAAGACCTCAACACCTCTATGGGTCATTGAGTGGCCCTTGCCTTAAAAAACTAAAAAACTTAAAGCTGCCAAGGGTCTAGTTCATAAACAGTTGTCACAAGGCCCCATTAAGCCTTCCACTAGTTCCTGAAACATCCCTGTCTTTATTATTTTTTTAAAAAACCAAGGAAATGGAGACTTCTTCAGGACTTGTGAGCGAATAATAAAGCTGTTTCCTATAGGTGCCTTGCAAGCTGGCTTGCCCTCACCAACAGCTATTCCATTATTTTTTTCTCTATGGTATTGGATTGAAAGGATTGTTGTTGTTTTTTTATTTTTTTTAACCATACTTCTTTATACAGGGAATGGGAAAATATTTGCTTTTTCTGTTCTCAGCATCAATATGATTGAGCCCTATGACAAGTATAAATGGACAGTGCTGCCTCAGAAAATGGCCAACAGCCCCATGGAATGCCAACTCAATGTGGACAAAGCCATACAGCCCATGTAAAAAGTACCCCTCTGCCTATGTAATCCATTACATGTATGATATCCTGATTGGAGTGTCAAATAAAAAACAAGTTGATCTTATTTTTTAATATATACAACAGTCTTTATGGCTGTACGACCTGATAATGGCCCCTGAAAAGTTGAGAGACAACATCCTCTTTCATATCTAGAGTATCACATCTTCCACAGCAAAGTTACTCTCCAAAAACTAAAAATAAGGACTGAACAATTACAAACACTGAGTGATTTTCTTTTCTTTTTTTTTTGTCGGTCGTGGGGCTTGAACTCTGGGCCTGGGCGCTGTCCCTCAGCTCAAAGCGAACGCTCTACCACTTGAGCTACAGTGCCACTTCCGGTTTTCTGGTGGTTTATTGGAGATAAGAGTCTCACGGTCTCTCCTGCCCGGGCTGCTTTGAACCGCGATCCTCAGATCTCAGCCTCCTGAGTAGCTAGGATTACAGGCATGAGCCACCAGCGCCCAGCTACTGAGTGATTTTCAAAAGTTATTGGGGGACATCAATTGGATTCTCCCCTCATTACAAATTAATTCAAAGCAGTTACAATCTCTTTTTCAGATTTTACAGGATGACTCTAACTCAGCCTCCCCAACGCCTAAAGTTGTTAAAGCCCTAAAAATTGTTAAATGGGGGTTGGGAATGTGGCTCAGTGGTAGAGTGTTTGCCTTGCATTCATGAGGCCCTGGGTTTGATTCCTCAGCACCACATAAGCAAAAAAAAAGCTGGAAGTGTCGCTGTGGCTCAAGCACTAGCTTTGAGCTGAAGAGCTCAAGGACAGCACCCAGAAAGAGTTCAAGTACCACACCCAACTTTTTAAAAAAGTTATTAAATGTACAATTGGTGAGGCCCACTTGTCCACATAGATCTAAACAATTGTTTTATATATTTTAAATCCTAGTAAATTCCCTATTGCTGTCCTTTGGCAGGATACTCCCATTAAATGGATATTTTTGGCCTTGCATTCCAAAAAATTTATTAACCCTTTAATTGCTTCAATTTCCTTACTTATTTCTAAAGGACATAGGCATTTTATTCAATTGACTGGGCATGAACCTAATGCCTTGGGCCTGCACATAACTAGAATGGAGTTTAATAGCCTATTACAGACCTTAAAATGACAAATTGCTATGGCCAATTTTTCTGGGCAAGTACTTTTTCACTTGCCTACATCACCATTACATTTTGCTGAGATCATTTGATTACTGCCTGCTCCTTTATTTATTCTTTCTTTTTGTCTGTCATGGGGCCTAAACTTGGGCCTGAGCACTGTTCCTCAGCTCTTCAGCTCAAGGTTAGTGCTCTACCACTTAAGCCACAGTGCCGCTTCCAACTTTTTCTGCTTATGTGGTGCTGAGGAATTGAACCAGAGCCTCATGCATGCAAGTCAAGCACTCTACCACTGAGCCATTTCCCCAGCCCTTCCTTTATTTATTCTAAGCCCATTGCTAATGTCCCCAATATGTTTATTGGTGGGTCTAAAAATAAAAAGGTGGAGCTCGTATTGTAATCCCCACGTCACACTTCCACCATACAGGTACAATATAATAACACTTTTGCACAAAGGGTGGAGGTGTTTTCTGATACTTTGGCTTTACAACAGTACCCTTTTGCTATAAATTTGTACTCAGATTGTCAGTATGTTGTTTCTGTTGTACAACACATTTGTGATGCCATTATTCTCACCTCAAATGAGGAACTGTTACATCTTTTTACAACCCTCCAACAGCAACTTTTATTGTACACAACTCCTGTATTTATTTGCCATGTATGCTCTCATTCTCTTTTACCTGGATCTTTAACATTTGGCAATGCCCTTGCTGATAAATTAACTTGGTTGGTGATACTTATTCAATCCCCTGTTGATGCAGCACTTGAGGCCCATCAAAAATTTCATCAAAATGCAGCTGCCCTTTGTAAGCAGTTTAGATTAACTCATAAACAAGCCTGTGCAATAGTTTGCCAATGTGCCCGTTATCCACTTGCACATGCTTCCCACACCATTGGGGTTAACCCACAGGGTCTTCTGCAGGGGCAGCTATGGCAAATGGATGTGACTCATGTTCCCTCTTTTGGCTACTTGTCCTATATTCATGTTTCTTTAGACACTTACTCTAGATTACTTCTTGCCTCCTATCACACAGGAAAGGCTTATAGAGATGTTACTAAACATTTATTTGAGCTATTGCCTTTATGGATTTGCCCCTACAAATTAAAACATAATGGTCCTACTTGTATTTCTCAAGCCTTTAAAACATTGTGCTCACAACTACATATTACTCTTACCATGGGTATCCCCTATAATCCACAAGGACAGGGCATTGTGGAGCATGCCCATACTACTTTAAAAAATCAAATTCAGAAGATAAAAAAGGGAAAATTCGCTACCCAGAAGATCTCACCACATACTATTACATTTTATCCATTTTTGTTTAAAAATTTTTAAATGTCTCAGAGGATGGCTTTAATGCTGCACAGTGCACATTAGAATTCTTATTTTTGGTGAATCAAAGAATAATACTTTTAGAGGTTGGGCTCATGAAAAATGGCTTTTACAAAATAAAATACTGTCGGGGACCAATGGTTCATGCCTGTAATCCTAGCTACTTATGAGGCTGATATCTGAGGATCATGGTTCAAAGCCAGCCCAGACACAAAGGTTTGTGAGACTCTTATCTCCAATTAACCACCAGAAAACTGAAGGTGGTGCTGTGGCTCAAGCGGTAGAGCACTTGCCTTGAGATGAAGAGCTGAAGTACAGTGCCGAGGTCCAGAGTTCAAGCCCCATGACCAGAAAAAAGAAAAAGAAGGAACTTTTTTAACCCTTTTGAAAATAATGTAGAGGATCAGATATTTTATGGAATGTTAGAATAAAACATTTCCATCTATATATACACAGAAATATTAACTACGTTTGGAATTCCTAGAACCAACATGGATGCCATTATATGGTTAAGTAATTAAATACATCCTGCAGGAGTTTAAAAACATGTTTGTGTTACCTCAGGAAGTGCTTAGTAAACCAAGACCAGGAATCCAAATCCTATATAACCCAGTCATCCCTAATAAGGCCTGAACTGTTTGCTTGAATTAAAAGAAGTTGTTTATGAAGAACTCTTTTTTTCTTGTGCCAAACCTAGGTCTTGAACTCAGGACCTGAGTGTCATCCTTGACCTTTTATCTTTTTTGTTGTTGGTGGTGGTGGTCATAGGGCTTGAACTCTGGGCTTGAATGCTGTCCCTGGACTCTTCAGCTCAAAGCCAGTGCTCTACTGCATGAGCCACTGCACTACTTCCAGTTTTCTAGTGGTTTGTTGTAGATAAGAATTTCATGGACTTTCCTTCCCAGGCTGGCTTTGAACCATGATCTTTAGATCTCAGCCTCCTGAGTAGCTAGGATTATCGGCTTGAGCCCCCGGCACCCAGCTATTTTTTTGGGAGGGGGTCCGGTTGTGGGGCCTAAACTTTGGGTCTGGACGCTGTCCCTCAGCTCTTTAGCTCAAGGCTAGCGCTCTACACTTGAGCTACAGTGCCACTTCCGGTTTTTCTGGTGGTTTATTAGAGATAAGAGTTTCACTGACTTTCCTACCCCAGCAGGCTTTGAACCACAATCCTCAGATCTCAGCCTCCTGAGTAGCTAGGATTACAGGTGTGAGCCACCGGCACCCAGCTTCCAGCTATTTTTTTAAACTAACACTAGTACCACTTGAGCTACAGCTCCACTTCACAATTTTTAGGTGGTCAATTGGAAATATATGTACTAACTTTTCTGCCAAGGCTAGCTTCAAACCAAGATTCTCAAATCTTGGCCTCTGGAGAAGCTAAGAATAAAAACATGAGCCCTCAGGGGCAAGCTGAAGGAATCTTTTCTCTTTAGGAAAAAGAGGTTTCACTCAGAGTCTCACCTCAGGCTTCCTAAATCTACCATAATTCCAATATTTTTTTTTCCAACAGAGTCTTTAAGTTCTGGCCATGTCTACATCTATAAGAAAAAGACAGTGGATTTACATAGCAAGATTTGCTATTGCTAGCTTATTCCTACCAGTCACCCTGTTCTCTCCACTGCCTCTTCTATAGAACCTTAGCAAAAAATAGGGAGATTGGCAGTCACATGTAGCCTTGGCTCTTCTATTTTTACACCATACTGACAGACACAGAAACATACACATAGACACAGGCACAAATACACACATAAACACACACATGGCCATTTGGGAGTCATTCACTTTCCCATCTGTCTTCTATAAACTGTGTTCTATAAAAAAGGGCTGGTTCACATACTGAAGTACTCCTACTAGGCCTCTCATATAGCTGGAATTATATGTATGAATCACAACATCCCATTTATTCAAAGGAGTTCAGCTGGTAACACATTTATTATTATTATTATTGTTGTTATTATTGCCAATACTGGGGATTGAACTCAGGATTTGAGGTCTCTCCTTGATATTTTCCACTCAACAGTGGTACTACTCTATATTAGACTCGAACTCGAGACCCCCAAGCAACCCCCAGAGACCACGACCAATGCAAACAGCAAAAGAGTTGTTTATTTGCAAGCTTTAGCCTGGACTCACAATTGTCACCAATGCAGTGGGTCAGAGTTGTGAGCCCCGACCACATATTCAGCAGGGTTGTTATAGGGTTTCCAGCATATAGGAGGGAGTTTAAGGTTCGTGAGTTTCTACATAATTGGTCAGCATTTCGAGAGCAAATTTCAGGGTAGGCTCATTGGTTAGGGGCATAATCATTTCCAGTAAAGGTAGGGGCTTTCCAACTTAGTAGTTACAGGATTGGTTAAATCATACATAGCAAGCAGATCATTAGTTGGGATACATAAGACTGACCACAGGAATGCAGGCAACAATATATTTTTAAACTGTTTATCAGTTGTGGCCAGGGGTTTATTGTTTAAGGTGGCTCCTGTGGTTGGGTTAGGTGGCCCTGACTCTACAGCCTCTTCTACCAGGAATCTGACCATCCCGCCCATTTTCCAGTAACTTTGTGTTTCTCAACCCTTGTCTAACTGACGGTTCTAGGGGTATAATTGCAGCTTCGATTGCAGGCTTTCTGATAACCTTTCGAGGACTGGTTTTTCCAATAATTGTTTTGTCCCTTAAGTTCAACCTGAGGCCAGTTTTACAGGAAATGATGGCTTGCTTTTAGAACAGAATTAGCCTAGTCCTTCACTCTACACCTTGAGACACTATTCTTCTCTGTTTTTGGAAATGCCCCATCTCCTGTGAGAAGGTTTGTCCAGATGATCCTTGGAGGCAGAGGCAGGCACTTGGCTGATAGGTATAGGTTACTGAACCTGTCAGCCTGGGACTAGGAATGTCCGTTGGGCCTGCCCCCATTAGAACCTTCTTTAGTCCATACCACATGTGTCTCCATGATTGTGTCCTTTGTCCTGTCTCCTGGCTCATCTCCAGTCATCATGGTGTCCCAATTCAGCTCTCCATGGGAGGTGAATTGGTTTGTTGGTATTGTTTTGTTTTGTTTTGTTTTTCATTTCTCTCTGGCCTATTTCCTAGCCATATTATGTGTATTTTGGGGCCTGTAGGCGTTCATAACAATGGGCTGCCTGCTGACTGCTAGTGGTGTAATAAAGACTCCAATATCCCATCTTCCAAAATGTGCCTTCTGGGATCATTTCACCTTACAACAGATGGGGTCTCATTGGGGATCCCAGTGCCAAGGAAGGCATCGGGGCTCCTTGAAGCCACTGGTGGATGGTCTTGGTGGGCCGGCTGCCAAGGGAAGGAAACCCATACAGAAGAGGTATGCCCTCCTGTGAAGTTCCAGGGCCCAGTAGTCTTTGCGCCACTCTGACAGCCAACTCATCGATGCTTGAAATTTCATCCAAACATCTTTTGGGAGTGGCTTAGAAATCTTCTGGAAGGGGCTGGGAAGGTGCCTCAGTGGTAGAGCGCTTGCCTTGCATGCATGAGGCCCTGGGTTCGATTCCTCAGCACCACATAAGCAAAAAGAAAAAAGCCAGAAGTGGTGCTGTGGCTCAAGTGGTAGAGCGCTAGCCTTGAGCTGAAGAGCTGAAGGACAGCGCCCAGGCCCAGAGTTCAGGACCCACGACCGGACCCAAACAAAAAAAAATTAAAAAAGAAATCTTCTGGAACTGTTTCTTTGTCCTATATTTTGTCTATGTATTTTTCTGAAACCTGAGACTACACAGTCCATCTGTAAATTGAAGTGGTAAAGGGAGATGTGCTCTCCCATTGATGGGTGCTGAGAGGTTTTGGTGGCCCTGAGTGGGAGTCACTCACTCAGCAGACTCTCATACTGTGGAGAATTCTGCAGCCTCTAGTGGGAAGATCTGTAGATCAACTCCCACCAAAAGTGCTCTCATACCGAAGAGAATTCTGGATATGGTTGTGTTGGGGTTTGCCTGACCTTAGCTGGCTTTTTTCTGTGTTTGTCTTGGTCTTGAGCCTCTTCTGTTTGGTCTTGTGTCTTCTCTATGGGGGAAACCAGATCCTGCTATGTGCTGTGTCCTACTCTGCATACTCTGAGAGTGTGCAGGAAGCTGAGGACCTGGTTCAAAACAACTAGCTAATCTTAGCAGTTTAAAAATTGTAAAATGCTCCCCGCTAAAATTGACAAAAGAAAGTCAGGCTGCAAGGTGAGTAGAGAGAGTAGCTCCATCAAACTGAAGGTATTCAAAGGTCAATTGATATGTAAAATGCTCTAGACAATTGGGACAAAAAGTAGAGTCAGTTACTGGGTGGGCTCCAGGGAATCCCCACCCAGCATTCTTCAATAGAAGTATTTAATATGCTAATATGAGGTTGAGCCTGGTCAAGAGCAGCTGACCCTGGAAAAATGTTGCCAAGCTAAGGTAATTTGCTTAAAAGTTTGTCTTAAATCTTAGTCATCTTAGTAAGCTTGGCAAAAATATCTCTTGCCACTAACAATTCAGGAAAATGCATAACTGGTATCTGTTAGTATTATCCACACATTTGGTCCTCAGCTCAACCTAGACCCGGGGCCTCCTATAGTAGGAGGCCTACTCAGGCAGGCAAGCCCACCTAATCGTCCAAAGTGACAGAGCCCACCACAACGAAGTTGTTAACAAAGAAGCAACTTTATTGAGAAGGTTCCTACACAGACCAGTCAGGGCCGAAGCAATTGCGGGAGCTGATACTGCAACCCCAAGAGGCCCCCATTCTTTGGTTTTTAAAGGCAAAATCCATGAGGTTGAGCCTGGTCACAAGCAGCTGACCAATGGGATCGTAACACACACAAAGGATTGTACAATCATACCAGACCACACACAGGTGGCCAATAGGCAGAGTTTACTGTAAGCATGTGCAAAAGTAAGGGTTTACCTTAAGCATGTGATATTGCCAGTTGGAGCCAGATTACAACCTGTTTTATGGGTCAGTCTTTTTTTTTTTTTTTTTGTCCGGTCGTGGGACCTGAACTCTGGGCCTGGGCACTGTCCCTCAGCTCTTCAGCTCAAGGCTATTGCTCTACCACTTGAGCCACAGTGCCACTTCTGGCTTTTTTCTTTTTGCTTGTGTGGTACTGAGGAATCGAACCCAGGGCCTCAGGCATGCAAGGCAAGCGCTCTACCACTGAGCCACCTTCCCAGCCCCTTATGGGTCAGTCTTTAACTGAACAATCAAGAGTGGGTTAGGTTGTTAAGGGGAGGGGGACCAGATGCATTTTCTTCATTCCAGGTGAACTAGGCCCTGCTTCTTTACAGGTTTTTTTTTGTTTTAGGGATTATAGAAAAAAACAAAAACCTTGGCTCCAACCAGCCCAGTTCTTGGAATGAAAAGAATGCTTCTAGGTCCCCCTCCCCTTATCTTAACCCACCTTCATTGTTTTGTTAAAGACTGACCGATTAGCCGGGCGCTGGTGGCTCACGCCTGTAATCCTAGCTACTCAGGAGGCTGAGATCTGAGGATCGCAGTTCAAAGCCAGCCCAGGCAGGAGAGGCCGTGAGACTCCTATCTCCAATAAACCACCAGAAAACCGGAAGTGGCGCCGTAGCTCAAGTGGTAGAGCGCTCGCCTTGAGCTGAAGAGCTGAGGGACAGCGCCCAGGCCCAGAGTTCAAGCCCCACGGCCGACCAAAAAAAAAAAGACTGACCGATTAAACAGGTAGCCAGTAATCCAGCTCATGCTGGCATGCTGGCTGGCATGCTGGCGACATCCCGAGTTTACTATAAACTCTACCTTTTTCACATGCTTATGTTAAATTCCACTAAACTCCCTTGTGTATGTTTACCTTAAGCTCCACTTTACCATTGAATTTGTGAGTCATTTAAACCAAAAGTGATAGGCTGGTTTAAACAACCATTATGTGACAAAGTGTAACCTCACTGGCCACCTGCGTGTGGTCTGGTATGACTGTGCAATCTTTTGGGTGTGTGAAAATCTCATTGGTCACCTACATGACCAGGCTTCACCTTCTGATTTTTGGAATGGAATCATACCAATCCTTCCAAACAGCTGGCCACTCCATCCCTTCACTCAGACCTACCTAGCAAGCACTTACCTCACTCACTTCAGCTCTCACTTTCTCCCCTAGATGCTCCTGCAACTTGAATAGGGGTATATGCCAACTGCTCTCTTTCCTGAGGAGATATGAAGTAAGGAGGCCAAGTCTGGCCAGCGCCATATCGGCCACATGGTAGATGGTAGGGTCTGGCATCTTATCTTCATGCTGGGGGAAGGACCCCTCCCCCACCCCCCATCGCCTGCCTAGCAAGTAATAGGCATGCGCAGACCCCTGGAGGCAGGGGCAGGCACTTGGCTGATAGGTTACTGAATCAGGGACTGGGAATTTTCTGAGGATCTGCCCTCTGTGCCAACGTATTTTAGGCCTGGACCAGCCTAGCCGCTGGACTCCATGCCACTTGTGTCTCTGATCCTGTCATGTGTCCCGTCTCCTGGCTTATCTCCAGTCATCATGGAGTCCCAATTCAGCTCTCCATTGGAGCTGAATTGGCTTGTTGGTATTGTTCTTGTTATTACTTTCCTCTTTAGCATGTTTCCTAGCTGGGTTATGTGTATTTGTGTGCTGTAGGCCTTTGTAACAACTGGTGGCCTGCAGCCTGTTCACTGTATAATAAAGACTCCAATACTCTATATTTTAAAATGTGGCTTTTGGATGATTTACCTTACAACAGATATAGCCCCTCTAATAAACCTTATAATAATCTTTCTCCTGTGCCTGCATCCCTGTGGTCCCCTGTGATGGTCATGACAGATTCTTACATTTGGTGCACAAAACCTGGGATAGGTTCCCCAGTAGGTATGCTCCCCCTCCACTTCAGACAGGGTACTGACTAGCTGCTCTGGGCCTTAGCCCATGGTCCTACAATGGAGTCGCCAGAGGACCACCAAGATAACTTTCTCCTAATCAAGTGCTGTAACTTCTGCCCATCCAACACTGGCTAATTCATTCCTACCCAGGTGAGTGACCAATCCAGAGGCTTAGATTCTGCTGTTCAGGCCACCAGGCCTGTGTGGGGGCTTCAGGGCCCCAGAAAGCTTGGCCAAGTATCTAAGCCACATTCCGAGGTTTCTCTTCTGTGTCAGTTCTCTGATGCGTGCTGAGAGATGAGTTATGGGTGGAAAATTTCTTACATTCCTCATTTTCATAGGGTTTCTCTTCTGTGGGTGTTTGAGGTTGGAAAGCCAGGTCTGACTTCTGAGAGGTAGCTTTTGTACATTGCTTATGCTCATTGGACTTCTCTGAATAATTGCTCTGAGCTTCCGTAGGGTTTAATTTCTTACAAAACAATTTCCCCATTTACTACATATATAGAGATGCTGTCTAGTGTGTATTTTCTGATATGTAGTGACTGTAGGTCTTAAGTAGAATGCCTTTTCACATGCAGTACATTCAGATATATTCCTTCCACCCTGAAGAATTTCTTTGTTATGGTTATAGGAGGGTTCTCCTACACAAACCCAATTACGTTTAAAGAATACAGTCTATGAATTTAGTACTTTCTCTTCTCCACCATATTCAAAATATGGCAGCTCATTTGGACTCCCATCATTTTGACTAAAATGCCCCAAATACTTGATGGATTCTTCAACTACACGAAACACACCAGGCCTATCGTCAGCATGCATCTCCTCAGGCTCACTATAGCAAAGCATGTTCTGACACTCAATGAAATCTTCAGCCCTCATGCCTAAAGAGTTCTCCTTAATCCTAATAAGCTCTGGTATATGTGTGGAGCTCAAACAAAGTTGTTACTAATCTCACGCTTTCCTCCACTGTGGTAGAATTTGTGATTGCTACTTCATACAGACATTCATCTGGACTTTCCTGGAAGGTCTTAAGCATGTCTTCCTTTTCTTAGACATCTAAAATGAGTCATAGAAAAAAATAGACAAAAACAGAGATCCAAAATTCCTTTTTATAAAGACAATAACATTTTTCCCATCCTGTTAGAGATTTTGAAATATCAAAATAAGAATTGATTTACGAGAAATATGTGCTTTGCTCTCTAATGTATTAACAAAGTAATAGTGATATTTTGCAAGGGAAAAGAATTTTTTTTCTGTTTCTGTTTTTTCTTCTTTTTATATCATAAGAAATATTTACTCAAACTACTCAACTACATAATGGTAGAGTTTTAAGCTGAGTACTTACCATATGCCTTTTGTATTCTTGGGATTTTTCAATTTTTTTATCACATGGGAATAAATGCATTGTTCTCTTTTATATTATTGAAATAATTTATATATTCTACTGCTTTGCTTCTCAATCAGTAGGTGATGAACAGGATGATTTTGTAGATTTGGAGAACATAGGATGTTTTAATCATCCCTTTAGCTTTTGCTTAAGCAGTAATGTTTCCTGAGAGCAAGGATTTATAATTACATCTCTTCAATTCTAAATTCTCACTAAGAATTACTTTGGGTATCTGTGGGAATTTTAAAATTCATTTCTCCCCATCTTAGACAAAGTCTCTTCAGATTTCCTTTTCTGGCATTCCATCCCCTCACAACCATGGAAGGCCAAAAATATTCCAGCTCACCTCCTACTCAATCATTCTCTGTAGACTAAAAGCATTGGTCTAACTCTCAGTCTCAGTGCATCACCAATTGCTACTTTCCTTATCATATGAGAGCAGCTCTGGTGTACTCAATTCCTACACCTGCATAGTCCTAGCTTCAAAGAAAATGAAATCTCATATTCTACATTTGAATTTTCTTTCTTTTGTTTCAGTATGATTTCCACAAAAAGAAAGAGAATTCCTAACTTGAACTCTACTGCCACACAGAGTTCAGTATGTCTCCATACAAATTATTAATTCATAAGTGTTTGAGACAAAGGATCACCTAGTTCTCTCCCACAAACAGGACTCAGGGGAATTAGGAACATTATTGCTCAGTACAGCACAAGATGAACTTATCAACTGGGTTCAGGCTCCAACATCACTATCCCAGATGAATTAACTCACCTGTGTAATTCTTGTCTGAGGCTACGCCTATCCATGGTTCTGCACCTTGCTCCAAATGACAATCTGAAAGACCCCAGCCCGTGCTTGCCCACTAGGTACCCCAAGAAAATTGCTGCCCCTTACCCTGCATACCTAAGAGGGTGGTGGGGCAGGATAAGTGCAGGCCGCTAACCAGGAAACGAAACCTCGAGCCTCTGAGTCACCGCCTGCAGACCCTAGCCTGACCCTAGTACATGCCTTAAAACCAGGCATTCCGGTAAAATAGCCGACCAACACATTCCTTCCTGTAACACTTAACCCTGATAGCGGGGTAGGGCAGGATGTAGTAAATCACTTGTCAAAATTAGGGAACGAACAGTTTCGGTGCATAACGACCCGCACAGACTTGTCCGGGCAAGTACCGACACGTCAGCCTTCCCCCAACCCCACCTACCCCATCTGGCTAGCTTAACCTGACCAATCCCCACCCTGAACATAATTTAAAATTAACCAATCATCCCCCTGTAACCACGCATCTCGCTTCTGTAACCCTGCTTCTGCTTCCCATAAAAGAGGATGCTTTCATGCATCAAGGCGCGCAAGTCTCCCGATAGACTTTGTCGCCCCGGGTACCCGTGTAACCGGTTCTCAGACACTCAACCCGAACCTTGTGGATCTCGAGGTTGAGTGCACCTGGGAGCCGAGGGCTTGCCCGAATAAACCTCTTGCTGTTTGCATCCGCACAAGTGGTCTCGTTGTTCCTTGGGGAAGGGTCTCTTCAGATTGAAGGACACCCCACGCCGTCGGGGGTCTTTCATCTGGGGGCTCGTCCGGGATAGAGACCCCCACCCAGGGACCACCGACCCATTTCCGGGAGGTAAGCTGGCCAGCGTCTGTGTGTTGTCTGCGTGTTGTCTGTAGCTAAGTTATGTTGTCAATTACTGTGCGCTTGCGAATCTGGTGAGTTCGGCCGTACTCGTCCATATCTGGCGGGCCCGTGGAGGAGCTGACGAGCTCGTACTCCCGACCGCAACCCCCAGGAGACGTCTTGGGGGTGTCCGGAGCCTGAAACAGTGGCTCATCCGGAGCCTGAAACAGTGGCTCATCCGGAGCCTGAAACAGTGGCTCATCCGGAGCCTGAAACAGTGGCTCATCCGGAGCCTGAAACAGTGGCTCATCCGAGGGCCTGAAAAAGTGGCCCATCTGGAACCCGGTCCTTTTGGACGCGTGGTTCGTCTGGGAGACGAGAGATCCGGACTCTCAATAAAGTCTCCATCTGGTTTTGCTTTCGGTTTGTTGGCAAAAACGCGCAGCGAAGCTAAGTGTTGTCTGTGTTCATCTTTTATTTGTGTTTGTTAAAATTTTTTTTAGCATGGGACAGACTGTCACAACCCCCCTTAGCCTTACTTTACAGCACTGGAAGGACAGCCCGAGCCTAGATTGTCAGGTTTTAGGAACTTGCTTGTTTGTCAATTATGAAATTGCCACTGACCACCTGTGAGTGGCCCCAGTTAGATCTCAGCCTTGGGCCTTGGCTCAGGGGGTCTGAGCGTGGGGGAGAACCTGCCAGTCTGAGGGGACGGCCGCTAGGGATTTTTCTTTTCCCTTGCCCCAGATGACTGGGAATTCTCCTCCGCCTTGGAAGGCCCCTGGGTCAACGTCTGCAGAAAAAAAAAAAAAAAATCCTCCGGAGGTAAATAGGGGGTTTGAGTCCCCTGGTAAGTGAATGGTGGTGAGAAGTTGCCCCATTCACTGAGACTTCATTTTGTCTTTGTGGCCACTTGGTTGTATTGTTAACTTTAGTGTGTGTTTGTTTTATGTTTTCTGGGGTAAGAAAGTTCTGGGTGAGTGTGGCAGGCTCAATCAGCAGCTTCTGGATTCAGCTTGCTGAGTGAGAACAGCACAGAGTTCCAGTAGGGATAAACTGGGGCTCATTAGTCCCCAACTCAGCCTTCAGTTTTTGTCTAGTTTTGTTTTAGAATTGGTACCAGTTTTAAATGTGGATCCTTGGTTTTTGTGTTTATCTGTGTTTTTGTTATTTAGTTAAACATCTCTGGGGGAATAAAAGTTCCAGCTGGGCTGGGTCACAGACCTGCTACGCCCACCCTCCCTGTGAGGCATGGAAGGTTACTGGGCTAGTTTGGTTCCCTTCAAGCCTCAGGCTGCATTTTTCTCCTTGTGCAGGCTGCTAGCAGGGAGGGTGTAAAAGGCCGTGTGTCTGGTTTGGACTTTTTCAACTAGTCCTGACAATGTAAAAATCTGGCCAGTTTAGTTTTAGGTGACCCCCTCCCCCAGCCCTCCTCCTACAGAAGGGATTCAAAAGACTAATTAGTGAATTGCCTTGCTAGATAAGCAAGCTCTGGGAAAATAAAGCCCAACAAAGGTACCTAGTTAAAAAGAAATACTGTCTTAAATTTTTGTCTAAGAACTTTAAAAGGTGTACATACGACTGATTTTGATTTTTGCGCGCTTTAAGATCTGTGTGAGTGCTTTGTGTGTGTCTGTGAACATGTTCAAAGATAAGAATTGTCAGCATGCTGTAACAATTGGGTGAGTTTAAATTTAAAATTCAAAAGGTTATGAGGTTTGGACATTACCAAAGATTTTAAAAAATCTTCACATTGTTTTAAATGGCTTTGTAAAGATTCTTTAACTTGCAAATTAGAAAATCTGGTATTTTAAAAGACTAATGTTTTAAAATGCATAAGACTGTTTATTCTGTAATCAAGTTATCTGGCTTAACAAAAATGCATTGGCTGTTTGGGATCTAATTCCCTTGGCTAAAATTTGGGGATAAATATTAAAAATTTAAATGTAAAGGTTAGTTTAACACTGTCAAAGATGTTACCTGTTCTGTCTGTCTAAAACTGTATTTCATTCGAGAACCAAGAGAAGAGATGGAGAAAAGAAACCAACAGAAGACCTATCTTTAGGGGTAAGGGGTGAACAAGCAGAAGTGCAGTTCAGCTGGCCATGCATGGTGGGACAGGCCCTGGGAAGGGTCCACGCAGGGTGAAAGAGGGTAAGCTGGCACAAGCGCAGTTCATCTAACCCTAAAGAGTCAGATTGGGTGTGCCCATTCCATAGAAGGGGCCGAACGGCCCATCTTTGTTCTCTCTTTTCTCTGCAGTCAGACACTGAAAACATGATGGTTAAAATGAGTGATGTGATGATCTGATTAGTATTGCTAAAACTTCCCCTTGGATGTGTTAACATTAAAATTAGAAAGGCCTTAAAAAGAGGGCTAAAAAGTTATTTCTATAATGTGACTTGCTTTTAATGTTTTACAATTAAGATATTTTTGAAAGTTATAGAGGTGTTAAGTCTAGCCTCGTGGTATAATGATGGTGACTGTAATTTTTGCATTAAGGAACAATTGTCATTTGAGTTTAAAAATCTTAATGTGTGTCTGCCTTAAAACAAGCAACCAAGAGGCAATGAGTGACACTTGGCCTCAAGATTTCAAGGGATCTTTTCAAAACGCAAATGAAAACTAAAGTATAAAATATTAAAGGTGATTAATAAGAGGCTTTTAAAAAAATAAAAAAAATGGATTTTGGGATATAAAGTTTAAATATAAAATTGTTCTTGACATTGGCCTCAATGTGCACAAAGGAAAAAATTAAAATTACCAAAATAATTGCTATTCTAGCTTGCTCTTATAGGTTTTTTTAAGTTTCCAGCAAGCCCAGAGCAAAGCACAGAGGATTCTTAAAAGTTTGTCAAATGTAACTTTGACTCTTAATAAGTTTCAGGTAAGAGCATGCTTAAAAGCTACTTCTATGTTGACCACCTTGTTGCTTTTAATTGGAGTAAAGTGGCCTTTTATAAGACGCATTGATCTGCAAACTGGTTTGAAGCCAGCCCGGGCAGAAAAAGGTCCCTGTGAGACTGTCACCTCTATTCAGCCAGCAGAGTACTAGCCCTGGACTAAAGAGTCAGGGGACAGTACTCAAGCCCCAAGCTCGAGACTCATAGTGGCAGAGTACTAGCCCTGGACTGAAGAGTTAGGGGACAGCATTCAAGCCCCGAGTCTGGGACTCATAGTGGCAGAGTGCTAGCCTTGAGCTGTAGAGCTGAGGGACAGTGCTCAGGCCCTGAGTTCGAGTCCAGCAACCAGCTAAAGGGAAATGCCAATAAGGCATTTATCCCAATGTGGAGAAGACACTCCTGGGACAAAAGCAATGGAGGAGCATCCAGAGGCAGTAAGCCACTGCTTGGATGGCAGAAATGTCAGATCCTAGTGTCATTTGTGGGTGGCCTTTCAAAACTGGTCAGAGCCGGGAGGTCATAGGAAAAAAGTTTGGAAGCATGCCTAATGTTCATGACTACCTTGTAAGGGACAGGAACTTGCCAGACCTCTGTGATAGTAAAAAGCTAATGTTATAAAATGTGGGGGATAGTTTAAATCTCAACCCCTTTATGTGCCTAATTGGCAGCTCTAATTGAGCTGACACTAGTTACATGAAGTTCATCTGCTCAGGAAAAAGTTTGCAAACCTGAGTGTGTTTCTATTAATATCTGTCTAAAGGCCTGCAAAGGTAACTTAGGCATCTTAGGCATTGTTGAGATCACATTCCTAAGCCATCTAGGAAGATGCTTTTACAAACCAGAGTGCTAAACAAGCTACACTACTGCTGTAGCCGGAGAAAAGGTCTGTACAGTTGTCAAAGGTTAAATATTGTTCTTAATGACATCTAACCCTGATGTCCTCTTTATAAAATAGGCTAAGGTTATAGGTTCCTGGTTAGGTAGGATCAACGCCCCTGAAGTCAGCTTGAAGAAGTTACAGAAGATTGACCTTCGCCCTTCTACCCCCATTTTAAGATCAAGGGTCCAGAGTCAGTTTTGGAAAAATGAGGCAAAATAGATAAAATAATTTTTTAAAGGCATAAAAAATAGTGCTAACAGTTGTTGATATGCAAGGTGTGGAGACTGCATCTGTCAGAGATGGTTACAAGACTAAACCTTCTGAGCCTTCTGTGTCCATTTACAAAAATATCTCGTTAGTAAAAAAGTTGTGATTTTGGTAAATTGTCCTGGGCTATTGTTTAATGATCTTAAAAACCAGCAGGATCAGAGCCTGCCAAGCCTATGCAATGTATCCTTAACCAGTCTGTGTAGAAATTTACAGCCCAGCATGAGGTGTGACAGTCCCTTGGAGCCACTGAGAGATCCTGCTGCTGCTGCTGCTGCTGCATACCCTAATGGTTAAAGTTCAACGACTGCCTGACAGCCACCTGGAGAAACTCCTGCCTAAAGATTTCATCACCTGAGTCTGCTTCCTGGTTGACTGCTGCTAAATCTAAGATCTTGTGGGACATTCTTTTGGGTGATATCCAAAAACCCTCTCTTCCCACAGTGGATATTGGGGACAAGGATATCACTGGCTTACTTGTCTTAGGCACTTCAGTGCATAGTGACTGGAAATCCACTCTATGGTCACAGCCTAGTTTGGCTCTGGTATGGTAATAACCTGAGTGTGTTATCAATGGAGGTAATACTCTTAGCCTTAAAATCTAGCAAGCTTCTACATCACAGTGGTGCCTTAAGGCTGTTCTAAGATAAAGGTTCCGCAAGCAAAAGGAAAATTGTGCAGTTTTAAACTACAGCTACAAAGATGCTCAGGGATTGTAAAGAAAGAGGGTGGTAAAAAAAAAGGCCTTGAAAAAGGGATTGTAAAGAAGGTAGTAAAAAAAGCCTTGGAAAAGGAATTGGGGAAAAAATTAATATCCACTTTGGATAAGAAAGGATTTAAGAAGTAAAAATTGTCTTTAAAGAAGACAAACCTCAGAAAGTTTAAGTATGTAGCAAATGGTATGAGTATGTCTTAAAATTGGAGCTTACAAGTACAGCTGGTACAAAGGATCATGGAACAAGTCCCCATGGTTCGCTACCCTGTTATCCTCCCTAATGGGACCATTAATTCTTACCTTAGGTCCCTGCATTATAAATCGCCTGATACAATTTGTAAAAGACCGACTATCGGTCGTACAGGCCCTAGTACTAACCCAACAATATCATCAGCTTAAATTAACGGAGGAAACGTCGGGTGAATGAAGGATTTCATTCAGGCAAAAGGAAATGGGGGAATGAAAGACCCCAGCCCGTGCTTGCCCACTAGGTACCCCAAGAAAATTGCTGCCCCTTACCCTGCATACCTAAGAGGGTGGTGGGGCAGGATAAGTGCAGGCCGCTAACCAGGAAACGAAACCTCGAGCCTCTGAGTCACCGCCTGCAGACCCTAGCCTGACCCTAGTACATGCCTTAAAACCAGGCATTCCGGTAAAATAGCCGACCAACACATTCCTTCCTGTAACACTTAACCCTGATAGCGGGGTAGGGCAGGATGTAGTAAATCACTTGTCAAAATTAGGGAACGAACAGTTTCGGTGCATAACGACCCGCACAGACTTGTCCGGGCAAGTACCGACACGTCAGCCTTCCCCCAACCCCACCTACCCCATCTGGCTAGCTTAACCTGACCAATCCCCACCCTGAACATAATTTAAAATTAACCAATCATCCCCCTGTAACCACGCATCTCGCTTCTGTAACCCTGCTTCTGCTTCCCATAAAAGAGGATGCTTTCATGCATCAAGGCGCGCAAGTCTCCCGATAGACTTTGTCGCCCCGGGTACCCGTGTAACCGGTTCTCAGACACTCAACCCGAACCTTGTGGATCTCGAGGTTGAGTGCACCTGGGAGCCGAGGGCTTGCCCGAATAAACCTCTTGCTGTTTGCATCCGCACAAGTGGTCTCGTTGTTCCTTGGGGAAGGGTCTCTTCAGATTGAAGGACACCCCACGCCGTCGGGGGTCTTTCACAATCAATTTAGGCTTAGGAACACAGTGCCCTGATAATAAGAAGTAGAGGAGAACTGTTGCTCATGCTGGGTAATCATTGGTCTAAGATCTCAGATATCCTGTTCAGAATGTTGTTCCTAAATCATATTTCTCATTGCTCACTGGCTCCTTGGCTCCCAGGCTTGGATCTATTTTGCTGGTTGTGTGGCTTGAAATCAGCTCTTTTATTCAAGGCTAGCATTCTACCAGTTTTGAGTCCCAGTTCTACTCCAGTTTTGTTTTTTTCTTTTGTTGGTTGTGAGTCTTGTACTCTGGGCCTGGGCATTCTCCCTCAGTGCTTCAGCTCAAGGCTAGTGCTCTCCCACTTGAGCCACAGCACTGCTTCTGGTTTTATAGCAGTTTATTGGAAATGAGAATTTCACAGACTTTCCTGCCCAGGCTGGCTTTGAAACACAAACCTCAGATCTCAGCCTCCTGAGTAGCTAGGATTACAACCATGAGCCACTGGCACTCGGCCCACTTCTAGTTTTTGAAGTTAATTGGAGATAAGAGTCTTATGTGGAATTTTTGGCCATTGCTGGCTTCAAACCAAAATCCTCAGATTTCAGCCTCCTAAATAGCTAGGATTACAGGTATGAAAAACTGTACCCAGTGACAGGTTTGGATTATAAATACCCACTTTAAATTGGTGATTTACAAAGCATACTTCCAATAGTGATATACATTCTGTCCTAGATTGGAATCAACATACAAAAATTACCTCAGGTTTGGGAAGACAGTCTCCTGTCCGAGGAACATAGTTTGGAACTTTTGTCAACCTGCTGGTTTGGATTCTTGAAGAATGAGAATAAAATTGCCTCAGGAGTTATATCATCAAGTTGAAGTTGTCTTTAAAAAGAAATTAAACTTCTTACAGACTGGACTCATGTCTAATAGAATTGAAAGTTTGATAAATATTCACATATATACTAAAAATGAACCACTTGGCCCTAGCAAGTTAATGTGACTTTTGATCACCCAAGAACACCAGGTTACTGTAGGTCTCCAGCATTATATCCCCATACCAGGTACTCTGAGCAATGTCCAGGTCCTGCCACTCCTCCCAGCTGAAGTTCACAGCTACATCATCAAATGACAACAGCTTTTATAAGGGTACATTTACATCAAGTAATCATGAGAACACCAAGACTAGAATTTCATTTTCCTGTATATATGCTTTTGTTTTACATAAAATATCTGGAGCTTGCTGTGCTGTTATCTATACAATGGGAGAAGGAAAAATCAAAGTAGAAATGTTTGTTTCTATTTTAACTTAGTCATTAATAATATGGTTTCCCTATGATATGTATCAAAAGAGACATACACTAAGTATAGAAAAATAAAAATAAATAAATACAAAGATAACATAAGCAAAATCAGTGATGAACAATGCAAGTAATGATAATATGAAATGGAATAAACATCAGCAGAAATTGTATGATTGCACCACAGACCATTGATAATTAACAGATCATATATCTCAATGTAAAAGTTGTATGCTGAAAAGCAAAGTCTCCAAGGACACGTTTAAAAGGCCATACAATTTTTTTTAATCTACCTTTACTACTGGAGAACTACTATTCCTTGTACTGATAGAACAGCCAGACAAAAAGTGAGCAGGAGCCGGGTGCCGGTGGCTCACACCTGTAATCCTAGCTACTCAGGAGGCTGAGATCTGAGGATTGTGGTTCAAAGCCAGCCCGGGCAGGAAAATCTGTGAGACTCATATCTCCAATAAACCACTAGAAAACCGGAAGTGGTGCTGTGGCTCAAGCGGTAGAGTGCTTGCCTTGAGCTGAAGAGCTGAGGGACAGCACCAAGCCCAGAGTTCAAGGCCATGACCGACAAAAAAAAAAAAAGTGAACAGGAACACATAAATGGATGGCATTATCTTAACCTAAATGCTATTTATAAAGTACTTGGTGTTACATTTACCAAGAGAGACACATTGAAAGTAAGTCCCGGGACAAACTTTCTAGAAATCAATATGAGAAATAAAGCTGTGATAAATACATTATAGTTAAATAATCTATTTCCAATAATCTCAGTGAAATAAACAATAGGGAAAGTACAATGGACATCGGCGAAATGTTTCCTACCATTGAGATTTATACAATATTAAAGGTAGCCATTTTCTTACTTCATCTTTGAAATAAAAACATATGTTTTTAATTATGTATGTTATATGCACAAGGGTATCTTCTGAGGGGTGGGGGAAAGCCAAAGAAATGGGTGCAAATAGGATGAAAAAGTGCATCAGTGGAGGTCATTCAACACTGATGAAAATAAACTATATAACTTGTGAGTAGAAATGGGGGAAAGTGCTTGGGAGAGAGTGAACATAAGACATTGAACAAAAGGAAATATCCTCATTACCTGACTCATGTAACTGTAATCTCTCTGTACATCTCCTCTATAATAAATTAAATTATTTAGAAAACAATTCTCCATGGAGTTGTGTTAGCCTAAACTATTTGCTTACTGAAGAAAATCTACCATAGTTACAAGAACAGTTACAATAATTAGAAATAAAATAAAACACTTAATTTGAAACATGAAATATTTTGAGTTTAGGTTGAATATAAATTCTACATAAACTAATAACAATAATTTTGTTTTATTGTAGTATCCAATTCAGTTAGTGGTAAATAGTCAGGTAAGAGAAAACAAAGTAAAATAAGTATTTCTGGCTCAAAACTGTTATCCTACCCTAGCTACTAAGGAGGCTGGGGTTTGGAAGCCAGCCTGAGTAGACAAATTAATCAGCTAATAAACAGGCTGGAAGCAAGGCTCAAGTGACAGTACCAATAGTGAATGAGGCCTGTGAGTTCAAGCTTCAGTCCTAGCACAAGAAAGGCATGGTGAGGCTGAGGTAGGTGTGTCACATGAGTTTTGAAATTAGACACCAATTATGGTAACACAGCAAGTGCTCATCTCAGACATACAGAGAAAAGAAAATGGGTGAAGGCGGAGGGGGGGGGAGGGAAGCAAAAGGATAGGGAAAAGAAGGAAGAAGAGGAGACAAGAGAGGAGTGGCGAGGAGAGAAAAAGAAAGGGAAAGGAGGACAAGAAGACAAGATGGTAAGACAGGATCATGAGATTACATTTGATTCCTTGGATAGGCCACCATAAGTGATTGATCCAAAGCCAAACAAGACTAAGTACATACAATTGAAATTTTGTGCACCAAAAGGCATGATCAACAAAGAAGAAAAAACATGGTATATGAGAAAATATTTGCATATATCTTTAAATAGATTACTAAATGAAAAGAATTAGAAAATATAAAATGAACTCCTATAATTAACCCCCAACACCAATCTGATTTTGAAATGGGAAAAAAAGACTAAAAAGAATATATACATATAGTTGATTAAAATATAAAAAGAAGTTCAATATCAATATTAACGAGAAAAATTCAAATCAAAATTACAATGAAATAGACACTTCACACTGTTAATATGTTCATAGTTTTAAGTAATAACAACAACAAAAATCCAAAGTCTAACAACTGCTGAAAAGGATGTGAAAATATGAACTTTGGTGCATCTCTGGCAGGAATGTAAAACAAAGATGGTATGGAGACTCCCAAAAATAACTATAGAGAGAATTAGGAATATGGTGCAGCACTTCTATTTCTAGATTTGTACCCAACAGAACAGAAAGCAGGGACTAGAACAAATATTTGGAGAATCACTTCACTAAAATGACTCACAATAACCAAAAGATAAAAGCACGTAAAACAATAGATAAATGCATTGAAAAGGAAGACAATTTGATTACATTTTACAGCAGCATGAACCTTGAATACAATAAGCTAAATAAAATACAACAGTCATAAAGGAGCAACCATGGTATTATTCCCCTTATTGAACTTTCAAGGATGAACAAACTTATTGAGGCAAAAAGTATGATGATTCCAGAGACTGGGACAGAGAGGAATAGGAGCTGTATACTTAATGATTACACAGCTTCATACGTGGACAATAAAAAATGCTGTACACGGATGGAAGGGATGCTCACACAATGAGGCCATGTGCAATTTCAATGAATTATACATTTAAGAGTGGTTTAGTAGCCAAATACCTATACTTCTGGAACTTGGGAAATTCAAGAAGGATTAGCCTACCTACCTAGGCTACATAACAAGTTCAATTGTTTCCTGGACTAGCAAGACCTGTCTTCAAAAGGAATATGGAAAATTCAAATTTTGGATTCTGAATTTTATCAGTGATAAAAGTGACTTATGTATCTATTTTTCCTAGTGAAATAGCAAGTGAATTGAAAGTGTTTGAAAACATGTTAAAACAGATTTTAGTTGGAAACACACATTAGAAATAACATTAATAACAAACACATTAACAAAAGACACACATTATTATAATCTATGCATCTTGCTGTTTGTTTTTTGTATATTTTTCACTGACTACAATTCAAATGTGTCACATATTCATGAATCATTTCTCCCAGTAGATTCCTAAGGATATTTTGCCATACATGTTGGCTACATTAGCATAGGCAAGTTGAACAGTAAGAAAAACTGGTTCCCAGAAAGATAATTTGAAGAAAAGAAAAAAATGAGAGGTATATGAAAGAGAGACTGAGAGAAAGAAAGAGGAAAAGAGACAGAAAGAAAAAATAGACCTGAAGAGAGAGAAAGAGAAAAATTGGGGGGGAGGGGGTCACTCATGGGGCCTGAATTCTGGGCCTGGGCGCTGTCCCTCAGCTCTTCAGCTCAAGGCTAGCACTCTACTACTCGAGCCTCAGCAACACTTCTGGCTTTTTTTTTTTTTTCTGCATATGTGGTACTGAGGAATTGAACTCAAGGTCTCATGCATGCAGGGCAAGCACTCTACCACTAAGCCACCTTCCTAGCCCCGAGAGAAAGAGAAATTTTTAAAAAGCTAATGAGTAGGAAATGGAATGAAGAGAGAAAATAGAGCAAAAAAAAAAAAAATACTGTGAGGACACTTTAGAAAAAAATAGGGATTTCAAGAAACACCGTAGACTATACCATCAAATATAGTCTTAAGTTTTAAGTAAGACAAAGACCACAAAGCATTCCAAGAAGCATGTATAGAGAGTAATTTAAGTACCTATAGCTTACTCCGTCCTCTACAGCATTTGAAGAGTACGTGACCACACTATTTCAGCATCTCCCATCAAACTTCATTAATATAGTTTAATGTTACTCATGGGGATGTGATACTGGACTAGTTGATAATGAACATTCACCTTCCAGGGGATTTCATCTCTTTGCTGTCAGTGACTCATATTACAAGTGTGACTATTTTTTCTCACATCAGAAAAAGTAGAAGCAAACTGAAGCAAATCAGCACTCAACTTACACAGAATGTAAGATTTTATATTTCGCTAAATCTATGATCAATCTTTATCTATTTAGGAACATGTTCCTGAAGCAGAATCTGCTTTTCTGTTCTTCAATCTTGGATACTCTTAGGTTCCCAAAATGGAATGTAAAATAAAGTGAGAAATCAAAAGTAACTCACCAGAAATCCTTGCATTCTTTCTTGCCTTTGACAATGAACAGGAGATACTGGAAGCATGGCTGGTAGAGAGGCAAATGAGGTAGTCAGGAAAGAACCTGTGTGATTGTGCCCCAGATTTTTCTTCTCAAAACATCATACATGGGCTGGAAAAGCATAAAGCTTTCTTATGAAAAAATAATGTTTTCTGTCTCAAATAGAACATTAAACTATCCACTAAAGATGAAACCACAGTCCATTAGTCAGTAGCTAGATAGTATAAAAGCAATTCATTTCTAGGTTACCGGTAGCTAGATAGTATAAAAGCAATTCATTTCTAGGTTACCATATGTGTGTATACACACACACACACATACACACACACACACACACACACACACATATATAGTTAAAACTACTATTCCCACAAAATAATTGGATAATTAAAACAATAAACATATCACATCTTCACTAAAACTAGTTATTAGTGAAGTACACTTAGGGATGTATGAACTACTTTTCTCTTAATGCAAAGATATGCTAGAACTTAACTCAGCATTTGTACTCTACTTCATTCATTTACATATTTAAACACCGTGGTAGTGATGTCTGTTATAATTCAGTTTTTTTTCACCCAAAGTTCTACAGGAAAAATGTATACAATATATATTTCTTGCATTACGTTTCCATAATGGTTTTGAAATGGCACATTTCTTTGTATCCAAATACTGAGAGCACCTTTGTACAATGACTTGCAATTTGTCATTTAACCTGCTTTGGCCAAAGGAGCATCAGCAAATACTCACTTTCCTAAATGGTCACATGAAGAACCTTGGCCATCCTGCTCGAGATATAGAACCTCATAAAAATGCAACATAAAATACTGGTCATAGGATTGACACAATCCAACCCCATCCTGAGCCAATGAACCAGAAAATTAAAGTCTTCTATGTTACTGAAACAAAATATCAAGCTGAGGACACCCTAAAATGTAGATCCATAAAACTTAAACTAAATAGCTATGTGCCTTTTGCTTGTACTTGTTGGTTGTCTTATTATAGAGGAAATGCTCTTATCCACACGTGTTTTTTTACACAATTACATAGAATGTAAACTTTTAATATAAAATAACATGAGCATTACAGTGATGTACGAAATGAAATCTACTCTGTAGATTTCAAAGTTTTTTGTTGTTTTGTTTGGAATGACAATATGAGTTATTAAAAAGCAATGTTTGCACATCAGTATTGAATTTTTCTACATCACAAGAATGTTTACAAAACTTAGAAGGTTTTACTATAGACAAAGTTGTCCATATTCACACTGCTTGAAACGGAGTGTTATAGATTTCACGGTGGGATATTTTCCAAAAATAGAAACAAAAGAACAACAAGAAAAAAAACCCCACACTTTCAAAGGATTTGTGTTCAAATGGAGACTACAACTCCCACAATGCTCTGTGCCATGCTGGAGGAAGTGGGATCTTACATGGGTTTGACCACTGCTAGACCCTAGGTCCATGGAGGGCATAAATGAATGGGGACCTTTCTCTTCCAGCTGTGGGAGCTGAGTTGGATTTTTTTTTTTTGAAAAACATTATTTGCCTCCTGAAATACTCTAAGACCAACCAGAAGATGGAAATGTATTGGGAGCATTAGATAAGCTGTTTTTTTAAAATTCTTACTTCTAATAATATATTTGAGGTTATGAGAATACATTTAAATTTTTTGATTAATGGATACATTTTGTTGAATGTAAATTATGTCTCTGTTTTGCCTTACATTTTTTTGTCGTCCTGGGGCTTGAACTCTGGGCCTCGGTGCTGTCCCTAAGCTCTTCTGCTTACAGCAGTGCTCTACCACTTGAGACACAGCACTGGTTTTGTGGCGGCTAATTGGAAATAAGAGTATCACAGACTTTCCTGGCTTTCAACCATGATCTTTAGATCTCAGCCTCCTGAGCAGCTAGGATTCCAGTGCCTGGATTGCCTAAAATTTCTGAATATCTCCCCTCTCACTTTAAAAAGGTATTCACAGCCATTAAACTTGGACCATTTTCCACTGCTCTAATTTATACCCTGGAAAAAAGTATCAGGATTGCTATAATCTTGTGTCAATTTAGATTTCTCAAAATCTAACAATTTCCCAGAAACTCCAAAACTCCATCTATGAAATCTTAAGGAGTTTTTCGTTATTTATTTCTGAATTTTGTCTTTCCTTTAAAGGATTTATTTTCTCTTTTTTTTTTCCTTTCCAATCTTCAGCAAGGAGTGGAAGTCTGATTAACACTTCTTTCAGAAATAAATAGTTCAAATAACTTAAGTATAAAAGAACAGTGGAAAATGGCCACAGTCTTATGATTGCAAATAAATGAGAAAAAGAATATAACTGAAAACAAAACAAAACAATTCATAGCATAAATCCTGTATTTCCCACATTTGTAAGGAAATAACTCTTTGAAAGAAACAAAAAATATCAGCTGGGCACCTGTGGCTCAGGCCTATAATCCTAGCTACTCAGGAGGCTGAGATCTAAGGATTGAGGTTCAAACCCAAGCCAGGCAGCAAAGTCCATGAGACTCATATCTCCAATAAATTACTCAGAAAACCAGAAGTGGCGCTGTGGATCAAGTGGTAGAGCACTTGCCTTGAGCTGAAGAGCTGAGGGACAGTGCCAAGGCCCAGAGTTCAAGCCCCACAACCGACCAAAAAAAAAAGAAAAGAAATCAATCAATGTTTGTTCTTGTATGGGTTGAGCAGACACAGCCTTCCAGAGGTTGGAAGCTGTTCCTCCACTCTGTCAGGATTTGGAGGCAGAGGGCCTGCATGCACTTTTACAGCTCAGTACCTGGGCAAACAGAAATGGAGTAGAGACACTGTATCCTGTGATGCATGAGGAAATGCCCATAGAAAAAACACCAGCAGCAAAAGGACCTAGCAGCGGCACTGTCACAGCAACTGCTGAGGGAGGATCTCCCATACAGTCTTCTACTAAAAGAGAAGCATCTGTTCCTGCATAAATGTGATAGGTTTGTCCCTAGAAATATAGAATTTGAATATTTGGAAGTAAACATTCCACAATCATTCCCATTCAACAGCTGAAGAATCTCATGTGACTTCATGCTGTAGTGTGTCCACTCTAAAAGAATTAGATCAACATTTCTTTTCATCTTACTTTCATCCTGTAAATACTGATGGAAAATTTCACAGATCTTGCTTCCCTTTTGGGTCCAGTCGTGGGCCTGAACTCTGGGCCTGGGCGCTGTCCCTCAGCTCTTCAGCTCAAGGCTAACGCTCTACCACTTGAGCCACAGTGCCACTTCCGGCTTTTTTCTTTTGTTGCTTATGTGGTACTGAGGAATTGAACCCAGGGCCTCAGGCATGCAAGGCAAGCGCTCTACCACTGAGCCAGCTTCCCAGCCCATCTTGCTTCCCTTTTGTCCCATAAAGTCCAGATACTTAAGATATTTTTATCTTAGATCTGTCACCACCAGGATCCAATGTAACTTCCAATGAATAGACACAGAATAAGTTTTTGTTCAAAGTGGTTTGCCCCTTTGGTCCATCGTTTCACTGCTTGGTAATCCCCAGACTTAGGTCAGGATAGAAGAAAGTAATGACTGCATGAAAGTACTGGATAGCCTTGCTTTTATTTCTTTCCATTAGGAGATTCATGTAAAAATTAGTGACCTCATCAGTGAACAAGTTTTTTAAGGTTTGATATCTCCCTCAGTAATTCTCAATTTGAAAGCACTACTGAGGATCTCATCCTGTGGGCCATGGTCTAGGGCATTATTGATTTTCTTTTCCAGGTCTTCAATAAGTTCAAGATAATCTGTTCTTCTGTCCTTCTCTTTGCCTAAGAAATTCTTTTTCTTGGCCTCAACTACTACTATTTTCCTCCTAAATAAGACATTGCTTCCAAGCTGGGCACTGGTGGCTCATGCCTGTAATCCTAGCCACTCAGGAGGCTAAGATCTGAGGATTGCGGTTCAAAGCCAGCCAGGGCAGGAAAGTCCATGAGACTCTTTTTTTTTTTTTTGATCGGTCATGGGGCTTGAACTCTGGGCCGAGGCGCTGCCCCTCAGCTCTTCAGCTCAAGGCAAGCACTCTACCACTTGAGCTACAACACCACTTCTGGTTTTCTCGTGGTTTTATTGGAGATAGGAGTCTCACAGTCTTTCCTGCCCGGGGTTGGCTTTGAACCCTGATCCTCAGATCTCAGCCTCCTGAGTAGCTAGGATTACAGGCGTGAGCCACCAGCGCCCTGCTCTAGGAAAGTCCATGAGACTCTAATCTCCAATAAACCACTAGAAAACCAGAAGTGGCACTGTGGCTCAAGAAGTAGAGTGCTCACCTTGAGCTGAAGAGCACAGGGACAGCGCCCAAGCCCAGAGTTCAAGCCCCATGACCGACCAAAAAAAAAAAAAAAAAGACATTGCTTCCAGGCAGAGTCAGGCTGACACTTCTGATAGGTCACGTTCTGCCGGATGCCCTCTTTTATTGTCATTTTCAGGTCTTACAGTGATCTTTTCTTTTCTTTTTTGTTGGACATAGGGCTTGAACTCTGGGCCTGAGGGCTGTCCCTCAGCTCTTCAGCTCAAGGCTAGCGCTCTACCATTTGAGCCATAGTGCTACTTCCTGTTTTCTGGTACTTTTTTTTATTGGAGATAAGAGTTTCATGGCCTTTCCTGTTATTTCCTTCTTTTTGAGTACCCTAGCTGATCTTGCCTTCCTGGACAACTAACAATTCTTCTTTGCATGTCAGTCTCCGCTGAAGATTATTCCTTCTTGTTCCTGCCATAACGCTGATGGTTTTGTCCATCTCTTTTCCCTTCTTACATTTTTCTCTGAATGATCATATCAGTTTCCTTGATTTAAATAATCCATGGAGGGCTGGGAAGGTGGATCAGTGGTAAAGTGCTTGCCTGGCATGCATGAGGCCCTGGGTTTGATTCATCAGCACCACAGAAACAGAAAAAGAAGGAAGTAACACTGTGGCGCAAGTGGTAGAGCGCTAGCCTTGAACTGAAGAGTACAGGGAGAGCGCCCAGGCCCAGAATTCAAGCCCCATGACTGACAAAATAAAAATAAATAATAAATAAATAAATAACCTATGGAGAAAATTCAAAAGTGTGTCTCTAACTTCTCAAAACTCCCATCACATGTATCCAAGTGCCTACGGTAGAAGTGTTCTTGCATGTTTCATAGGCACTTTAAACAATTTCCAAGAATGAAGTCATCATTTTTACCCAATATTTCTAGAATTTACCTCTGTATAATACTCATAAACATTTGGTCAGTTCTGTTTCTGTGATTTCTCACCTCCTCTCCAAAACAATGGGGACACCTCATACCCTTGCTACCCTCTTCAGAAATATCTGTTATATCCTGTTCTTGAGGTTTCCATGTTATGCAACTCTCTGAATTGCCCCTGCTGTGGCCACAGCCAATTGCTGTTCTATCATAGTCTTCTGAATTCAAAGTAAAACCAAAGGAAGGCAGGACACTACAGGGCTGATCTCATGTAACTGCCACTGATCTTTGGATAGTCACTTATTCCATTAGGAGATTTATTATCCATTTTCAGCATGTTGTTCTGAGATCCAGAACCTGTCAGTTCACAAGATGAAGAGTTCAAAAATACCTCTCCTCAAGAGGCCACATTTCATGTTCCATTACAAGCAGAAATCACCATGGGCATTGTAATGGGAATCCAAATAAGTTACCAACATTGTAGCAACTTTTTCAGTTGGTGAATAAAGCAATCTAATCTTTGTCTTTAACGGGTATTTTCATCAGTACCCACTGGAGAAAACAGAGTGTTGTGTGAGTGCCACCTCTTGAGGAGGGGCCAAACTCGGGGCAACGACCAGTTGCAGAAATGGAAAATGGCACCCAGAATCCTATTCAGCCCTGTTTACATACCAGACTGGAGCAGTGGAGGCCAACACACACGAGGTGAAAACCTCAGACCTCTTGCAGCCATTGCCGCCTTCGCAGCTTTGGCCACCACCATCAAGCCTCTCAGTCATTGCACATTGTGATGTTTCTTTGTTGGCGGTAGACTCTGCTTGCCTTTGCCTGTTATCCACTTTCTGGCTTGATCTTTCAATTAAAGCTTCTTAGTTCTTTTTGAAGCATACAGGGCTCTGTATTGCTTTATCTCTAGTCTGCCATCTAGGATTTTCATTTTCCCTTTTAAAAATTAGCATATATATATTTATTTACCTCCTCTGTGATTTTCCTCATTAATTTGCATTTTGAAATAACTCATAAGACCTTTGAACTCAAATAACATGGTTTTAGAAAATACTCTATAGCCATGAAGAAAAACCATTTTGAATTGTACATTTTTAAAATGTAATAACACCTAGACACACTTAGCACCTAAATCTTAAAATCAGTCTTGTAGTTTTATTTTAAAGTACTCCCCCACCTTGTTTATACCTGCTGTGCCAGATGATTCATGGTTACAGTGATAAAAGTTTTATGAATTAAAAATATCAGATAATTTAAAATTCTGAATATGTCTACTGGCAAATGAATATATTTGCCAAATGCTTGACAGACCCGTGCACAACAATAACAGTCACAATAAAGTATATTAATTTCAAAGATTGATTATGATTTTACCTAGGGACAGGGTGCCAAGATATCACAGACCTTTGTCCCACAGCTTTAAGAAGGATTTCATGACCAGACAAGTGGTAGAAAACAAAAAGTAAAAGAAACAGCTTTGTGGGCTGGGAATGTGGCTTAGTGGTAGAGTACTTGACTAGCATGCATGAAACCCTACATTCCATCCCTCAGTACCACGTAAATAGAAAAGGCTGGAAGTGGTCCTGTAGCTAAAGTGCTAGAGCACTAGCCTTGAGCACAGAGAGGCTCAGGGCCAGTGCCAGCTCCACCCCTAATGAAAACTGGGTACTTAGAATGGAATATATGTCACAAAATTTCTTCAAGATTCTGGCTGTATTTATCATATAAGTTGACCTTTACACTCCATAGGTTGGCATTAGTCTTGAGAGCCTCTAAAGAGAATTGGAAAGTTTTAAAAATGGTTTTTGTAAAGGTAATGTACAAATGGGTCACCATTTTGTAAGTTAGGTAAAGTGTACATTTCTTGTTGGACAATGTCACCACTTCCTTTGCTCTCTTCCAGTTTTCCCCCCTGTTCTTGCTCACAAGTTGTCAACATCATATCTACTGGGTACCACTGCTGCTTTTGATTCCCCATTTTCCCTCAATTTCTGTGTCCTCTTACTCTCCCTCAAAAATATGGATAAATCGGGGCTGGGAAGGTGGCTCAGTGGTAGAGCCCTTGCCTTGCATGCATGAGGCTCTGAGTTCAATTCCTCAGCACCACATAAGCAGAAAAAAAGCCGGCAGTGGCGCTGTGGCTCAAGTGGTAGAGTGCTAGCCTTGAGCTGAAGAGCTGAGGGACAGCACCCAGGCCCAGAATTCAGGCCCATGACCGGACCCAAAAAGAAAAAAAAATATGGATAAATAAACAAACAAGACAAAAAGACAAAAACAAATCCTCTTGTTTTCATTTTCTGGAATTCATTTCAATATAAAAATCAGCAGCTTTATGCAAGCATCAGGCTTTGCTCACACATACATGACACTTATACTTCCTGCACCCAGTCATAGCTCACACCAGATTCTAAGGTCCACAAAGTAATTCTTTTCACTTTCCACAGAAAGGAGCTGAGGATCAGAAAGATTAAGTGACTTTTTGGGAATGCTGGCTGAGCATAGCGGCTCACTCTTATAGCTTTCTTTACTCCAGAGAGTGAGATCTGAAGATCATAATTTGAAACCAACCCAGATTGACAAATGTCTAATGGTAGACATTCACCATCAGTTAACTGTCAGAAAGCCAGAATTTTGTGTTTCAAGCAGTAGAGCTACAACACTACCATACTTAAATGAGAAACTTAAAGGATACTGAAGGATAGTGCAAATACAATGATCTTAAGAACAACTACTGTCCCATACACACACCAACACCACCAACACACACACACACACACATATTAAGAGAGATATTAGTACTGAAATCCAAATACAGTTTTTATATTTGTATATGCTTTATTATTGGCTTTAGTAAGGTTTGACCTGATAGTCTCTCTACCTATGAGCCACAATTCAAGCACTTTGTTGCAATTACTACCCAGGTTTGTGTACAGAAATACATTTTCCTAGTTAAGGATACCTCCTTTTCCAACAATGGTGCATTGTCTCTACTTGGCCCAGGTTCTTCTATTGAGACCCAGTATCTTACACTATTTGTCCTGCATGGCCTGTAAGTTGATTGGTCCAGTAGATCTCAGCCATCCTAATAACTAGGATAATAGGTGGCAGCTATTGTACTGGATGGTACCTGCTTTAGGAAAAGTGCTCTGAGTTCACCATTCAGTGGAGGTTGTTAGAACTCACCCATTAATACTTTTTGTTCAGAATTGGGAACTTCATATATCTAGGACTGCAGGGGGAACATGGTGTTATTTCATAATGGTTTGATTTTTTTTTTTTTTTTTGCCGGTCATGGGGCCTGAACTCTGGGACTGGGCGCTGTCCCTCAGCTCTTCAGCTCAAGACTAGTGCTCTACCACTGGAGCCACAGCGCCACTTCCGGTTTTCTCTGTTTATGTGGTGCTGAGGAATCAAACCCAGGGCCTCATGCTTGCAAGGCATGCACTCTACCACTGAGCTACCTTCCCAGCCCACATACTGGTTTGATTTTATGGCAGCTTGTACCTATTGCCTACTTTAAGCCCTGTATGAAGAGAAAGGGAGCTCCTGGGAGACAAATGCCTGTACTAACTGCTGCTCTCAGAATACAGAAGTGAAAAGAAGACTCAAAGAGCCAAATAGCATAGACACTGAGCTCTTAGAAACTCAGGCTATCTGGTACCTTACATTCAATGTAGAAAGTCAAAGCCTACAGGGCTTGTAAGATCCATTTATATTCCTGAACATGGGATTCCTTTCTCCTCAGCCCTTTTGACTCTTTGTATCAGGGTTTGTTGGTGTGGCATTCTTTCCTGTTAACTTACTATACAGGTTAAAACATTATGTACACCAAACAACAGGTTTCCTTTGTCCTCCTAGATGTTCTACATTCTGTTACCTTCCTGTTTGGGAGCTTGTTTTGTACTTGGACCATCATATACATATCCTTACTAAGGGAATAGCTCACAGACTGTGCAACGTAGTTTCTCAATGATGATTAACTCACCCAGAGACTGAGCCTTGGGAGGTTGGTTTTAGGCCTTTTTGAGAGGCTTTGGCCTAGGCACTGTGGGCAACATTGGTGGAAATATCCTCAGAGCAATCCCACAGACAGTGAGTGAGCCCTGATTAGTATGTAGTTATTGACAGTTCTACCTAGGAGTGTGAACAAATGACTGAGTCCTTTTTAGCTTATTGCACAATATGGAAATTGGAAACAATTATCAGCTTGTGAATTCCTAGCCCAACTTCCTGGCTATTCCTAGGAACCACTTTCAGGAAATGGCGAGATTATCATGATCTCAAAAAGGAGTTGTTATTCCCAGGCTCAAATTCTAGGTATTCTTGTTATATCATCTCACTTGCCCTTTATACCAAATAGATGTGGCGAAGGTCATATTCCTCAAAGACCTGATCTTGTGCAGGCAAGTTGTCACACCATCTCATGATAGAGAAGGATGGAACAGTTCTTGACAAATGGGTCCTTAAGTGATTGTTCTTAATATGCTAATCCCATAAATGTATTTAAGAAGATAGAGGTGGTCAAGACCTCACTGGGCCACATGCACATGTTTATCATTGTCTTCACAGTCCACGATTACACAAATATCATGTGTGACACTTCAGTGTAGCTATGTCTACAAGAACTATGAAGTTTTTCCTGCCCACCTATTATTTAGAATTGCTCTGTTTTCTGCTCCCAGAATGCACCAATGAATTGAACTGTGCAAACTTTCATTCCTGGCAGGCAGGATTTGATGAATAGAATGACATCTGCTGGAGGGGGACCCAAGAAAACCAGGTTTTGCTGAGAGCAGCTTACTCAGAAATATTCAGGCATACCTAGAGATGGACAGTGTTTCTGCACCTTTCAGGTATCAGCATCTTCTCACTCCTCAGGATTCCTTTTGAAAAGTCACATCTTCAGTGATAAGGAAGGGGAAGAAAATGATGTGTTTAGTGGGCCAGGGGAGACATTTTTAGAAGTAAGGACATAGATGGCTTGCATAATTTTCTTTCAAGAAATATAGTGGCTACTGGTGGGCTCACATCTGTAATTCTAGTTACTCAGGAGGCTGAGATATGAGGACTGTGCTCTGAAGCCAGCTGGGTCAAGAAAATTCAGGAGACTCATCTCTAACTACTAAAAATAAAAATAAAAAGCCGGTGACTCAATGAGTAGAGCAGTAGCCTGGAGCAAAAAGAGCTCAGAATCAGTGCCCAGGTGCTGAATTTAAGCTGTATGACAGGCACATAAACCCCGATCTCCACCCCCTCACACACAGAAGGAATACAGGAAAACTAATTAGCAACCAGACTGGCAGCTGGTGTGTGTGTGTGTGAGTACACAGGAAAATAAGAGAAGTAACAATCTGCAGGCAGTCAAGATGGTTCCAGGATGAGAAGTCTATTTTATCACTTCCATTTTCCTGTCATGCTGAATGCCTGCCCCTTCAGCAGGTTGAATTACAAGGAGAGCCTGTGGGAACTGGCAAGGCTGCCATGAACTGGTGTTAGGAAGAGTCATCTCATGTGTCATTGTTGGAGGTGACAAGAGTGTGGTTCAGCTCTCACTCTGGACTTCCCTACCTTCCAAACTCACCAAAGTCAACAGTAGGAAGACAAAAGATTCCCTAGATGTTTGCGACAGTAGAAAGTTGTCCTGCCATTCCTATTTAAGGCCCCTGGAAAATACAGCATTGAGAGAAGCAGCTCAAGCACCTTTGGCTGCAGACAGGAGTGGGCTCCTGCTTCCAGGCCACCCAACCCAGCTGTGCCCCCCTGGGAGCATTCAGCAGGTCCTGATATTCAGCGAGGAAATTACTGGATCCCAGACTGACTCGTATTTGTCCAATCTCTTTGTTCCAACAGTTCTGGAGCCCTCTGGGAACCTGGAGTCACCTGAGGGTACTATGTCTCTACCTGAGCTTTGTAAGCATCCTATCTCTAAGTGTGGCTTTGTATGCCACATTGCAATACAATGCTCACATGGAGAAGTTAAAGGACACTGAATCTTAAGTTTTATGCGTTCCTTGAATTCATTTGTGAAGTTTTCTCCAATGATACAAATGTAACAGATTTTACTTCATGTTTAGAAAACATTGCTTTCTGAAATACTTCACATTATGCAATTTTCTAAAGTGATAGAAACAACAAAGGACTGGTTTAAATTAGGACGTGTTAGAACAGTGTGAGTAGTGTTAAATATGTTCTACAGTTTGAAGGATAATGGAGGAGAACTCCAGGCAGCTGTCCATAATTAACACAGAGCACTGTGTTGCCTCCCAGGGGGAGATATGGTGGGTGGGAAAACATGGGGTCCAGCAGTGTGTGATGAGCCTTTCCTTCCCAGGACATAAAAAACACCTTTCTTCTCTGGGAGGGAAGGTATCTTCCTCTGCAGTCTGCCCAGGTGAATGCTTGGACATTTACTTCTGGAGAACATTTGTAATCCCTGTGCTCACCTTCAGCCCAGAGGAGAAGGCAGGTCTTAGAGCCCATGGACCCAAGCCCCGCCCCAGGTGACCTTTAGGATCTGAGGAGTCTTCTTTGTCCTGCCCCCAATAAGTTCTCCTCCCTCATCTGGTCTCCCCAGTGACCCTGAACCTGTATCTGTGTTCCACATTTCTGCTCTGTCCCCTTCCCCAACAGCAAAGTGGATTGTGGGGACACAGTGTAAATGAAGTCTTAAGAGAAACTGGAAGCACACATAGAGACCTCAAATTTGACCTACATCTCTGCACATCCTGAAATTTTGTTAGTTTTTTACTTACTTTTGCTAATTTATTTGTTAGGTACTTATTGGATTGTATGAACAACATATTTTGTTTAGTATGGTATTGAATATAGCTACATCACCTATAGTTTAGTGATATAATGTAAAAGATAAGGATTGGTTTCAATAATGTCCATTAAATGTTACTGATTAGGTCCCTTGCAATTAGTTGCTTAAAGTTTCTTTTTTCCTACAAAAGGAAAGTCCTGTTAGGAAAACATCCTAAACTGAAGAGGAACATGGAATATAAAATTCACCCTAATGATTGTCCCTCCCATAACTCCTTTCCTATTTCATCATTCAATCTCAAGGAAACTCAGCATCAATAAAGTCAACAATCTATTTGTCACTGTTCCTCTGGGGATTTTATTGGATGAAATCTGTTTGCTCTCTTTGTTCCTCCCATTGGTGTGACGATAGGAACAGGATTACTGAGGTCTTCCAGAATGACTTGGATGTCAGGCCTTTATACCTAACAGCCCCACTCTCTGCTACTATCAAATGCATGCTTCCCATGCCTTTCTCTTAGAATACTTCATTCTTTTTTTTGGTGGTCGTGGGGCTTGAATTCTGGGCTTGGGCGCTGTCCCTCAGCTATTCAGCTCAAGGCGAGCGCTCTACCACTTGAGCCACAGCGCCACTTCCGGTTTTCTGGTGGTTTATTGGAGATAGGAGTCTCACGGTCTCTCCTGCCCCGGCTGGCTTTGAACCGCAATCCTCAGATCTCAGCCTCCTGAGTAGCTAGGATTACAGGCGTGAGCCACTGGCGCCTGGCTGAATACTTCATTCTTAAAGGCTGGAGAGATTTTGTGGTTCCAGAAAGACTTGTCCTTTTTCTTAAGGATTTTTCTACTTTCAAATCCATTTTTTAGTCCAGGATATTCTGTCACATGTACACCTTCTCTCTCTCTCTCTCTCTGTCTCCCTCTCTGTCTCTCTCTCTCTTTCTCTCTCTCTCCTTTCTTGCTTTATCTCTCTGTCCATTTGTTAGTGATCTATGAGCTTTAACATGCTTTTTTACTTCTGTTGGGTTTTTGTTTTGTTTTGTTTTTTGTTGGTGTGGTGCTTGAACTCTTGGCTTGGGCGCTGTCCTTGTGCTCTTCAGCTCAAAGTGAGCACTCTACCACTTGAGCCCCAGCACCATTTCCGGTATTCTAGTGGTTTATTGGAGATAAGAGTCTCGTGGGACTTTCCTGCCTTGGCTGGCTTTGAACCACGATCCTCAGATCTCAGCCTCCTGAGTAGCTAGGATTACAGGCGTGAGCCACTGGTGCCCAGCTCTCTTACTTCTGTTGGTATATCTCTCTTCCTCTCTCTTCTTACTTCTCTCTGTGTGTCTTTCTCTGTCTCTTGTCTGTCTCTCTCTGTATTTCTCACCCTCTGTCCATTTGATTGTCGTGGGTCAAATATAGGAGCTTTAACATGCTTAGCCTCTAATCTCTATCTTCAGCCACTTTATATTCTCCTATTTTCTATAAAAGTTAGAAATAGGGGCTGGGAAGGTGGCTTAGTGGTAGAGCGCTTGCCTTGCATGCCTGAGGCCCTGGGTTTGATTCCTCAGCACCACATAAGCCAAAAGAAAAAAGCCAGAAGTGGCGCTGTGGCTCAAGTGGTAGAGCGCTAACCTTGAGCTGAAGAGCTGAGGGACAGCGCCCAGGCCCAGAGTTCAAGCCCCATGACCGGACCCAAAAAAAAAAGTTAGAAATATTATATTTTATTGAGGCATTATTTGGATTTTGTGGGGTGTGTAACAACATTGGGTGTTGTGTTGAAGCCAAGGCCTTGACTAGTGATCTTCTGTCCTCAGCCTTCTAAGTGCTAGAAATACAGGCTGATAATTTGAGATACAATATTTAATCTTTCTTTTGTGTCTTTACTTAGGTATTTCCTTTTCTTTTTCAAGCTCTGCATTCATTTATTCATCAGGAGTTTTATAACATAAAGGGTGTGCATTTCTCAGATGTTTACTACCTTTTATAAATGTCTTTTTCTTCTCTTTTTGTTGTTGTTCTGGTAGTGATGGGACTGTGTCTCTTCATTAGGTGATCCAACACACTCATTTGACCTTTTTACTTCAAGCTGGTGCTTTATCACTTGAACTATACCTCCAGTAGAGTTTCTTTGGGCAGCTACTTGGAGACATTGGAGACAAAGTCTCTCAAACTTTTCTGTTTCAGCTAATATATAACTGTGATCCACAGAGCTTCGCCTCTAAAGTAACTAAGATTATAAGCATGAGACAAAGGCTCCAAATGCGTTTTGAAAATAATTATTTCCCTTTCCTCTTCTTATCCTTGTCACAGTGCTTCTCTACTTTGCATTTCCTGGCTTTAATGATTTCCCAGTGACATTTATTATCTCTTGAATAGAGTTTCCTTATTCTGTGTTTCTCTCTGTACTTTTGGGATCATCCAAGCTTGATATGACTTTTTTTTCTTACTTTTTCCTAATTTTCCTTGCCCTGTAGATAATTTTCAAGACTGACCACTTTCATTTCCTTGGGGGTATTACTTTGTCCTTATTCTGTTTTTCATCAAAGGACCCTTGTATGGAACTGGAATTTATTCTCTTCTTTTGCTCAATTTTTTTTTGTCAGTTGTGGGGCCTGAACTCTGGGCCTGGGCACTGTTCCTCAGCTCTTCAGCTCAAGGCTAGTGCTCTACCACTTGAGCCACAGTGCCACTTTTGGTTTTTTCTGCTAATGTTGTGCTGAGGAATCAAACCCAGGGCCTCATGCATACAAGGCAAGCGCTCTACCACTGAGTCACCTTTGCAGCCCCTTTTGCTCACTTTTGTATGAAATTTGTTTATAGAAATTTTTATAAGTGCAACATTTTCAGCAAGTTTTCTGTCCAAGCAGAGTTTCTTTCTAATGTGTCTGTACAATGCTCACAAAGATGTTATTTTTTTTTACCTCCCCCCATTCTTTACCCCAAGCTTTCTCTCTCTTCACCTCTACATGAGGCCTTCTCTATTGGGCCCCTACTCCTGCTTGTTGTTCCCTTGTGTGAGGCCTGTCTTAGAAGGAAACAGCAGCTACTTCTAGACCTGTTGTCTTTCTCCTAAATTGGTACTGATCTGCAAAACTTTCAGAAACTATGTATTTTCTTTATCTAAAAAAATTATTTCCTTTCTGAATTATTGGACTTTATTTTCCAGTAAATCAGTCTTCATTACAGTTACAGGAATTATTCATCCTTTCATATTAGTGCTTGAGTCATTAGATTTCAGATTTACTTCTTCTCAGTTCATTTCTTGAAAGAAACCAGATTTCCCTATGGCAGCTGATTCCTAATTAGCTGATATTGATTTTAAGTCCTGTAGATCCCAGACCTTCCCATAAAGTTCATGTGAACCTAAACTACAACTCATTGACAAGGGTGTGTTTAGTTGTCAGAGGTGAAGCTTTACCCCAGACCTGGATCCTGAAAGATTGTTCTTTCTTACCCATATTATTTGTAGAAATATATTTAGGAATAAATTCTGATTATTGAAATTTTGATTTTCCCTAGTGATTTTTTTCAAAAGTAGATTCAGTTATAAAAATATGTGCCGCATAGTATATACAGGTATTACTCATTCGTCAAAGGAAATAATGCTGTTCTTTGATAGAATTTTATTAGAGGACATTGTATTTAAGTGAAGCAGAAAAGACACAGCAAGAAATATTACATGGTCTCACTTGTCACATCTAAGCAAGTTGAACTCTAGGAAGCAAAGAGGAGCGTAGTTGTAGCTAGTTTGGAAGATGGGCAACTCTAGGTCAAAGGAAGCAAAGTTTCACTGATATACAATGAGTAAGTCCTGGAAATCTAATTAACAGTAAGATTCTTACAGGAGGTAATATTGACTGGTTTAGCTGTAATTAACATTCCAGTGTATAATCATTGACATGGGTTCCCTTGGTTCTTATGTCACATAATGTGTTGTCTTTATGGATTTATATTGAATCAATTAATTTCAGAATTTTTTATTTTTTTCACCATTATTTCTAGATGTATCTATTTTTCAACTGATTTGTTTTAGCAAGCCCTTGAAAATAGATGCTTGAGGGGTTAAGAAGGTGGCTCAGTAGTAGAGTGCTTGCCTTGCATGCATGAGGCCCTGAGTTTGATTCCTCAGCACTACATAATCAGAAAAAGCCAGAAGTGGTGCTGTGGTTCAAGTGGTAGAGCACTAGTTTTGAGCTGAAGAGCTGAGGGACAATGCCCAGGCCCAGAGTTCAGGGCCACTACTGGGCCTGAACAAACAAACAAACAAAAAAAAGAAAATAGATGCTTGAATTTTCTGTGAGTTCTCTTCATACAAAGTATATGCCTTGTTAAGTGTATTAGCTTTATGGTGGTAACCACTCAAAGGTTTTTGGTAATATGAAAATATCACATAGTAGTCCTCCAAAATATGCAATTTTCTATGACAAATTCACTTCGTTAAGGGTTAAATATTTTGAAAATTATATCTATACTTGCACCAGATTATTTTTGGAGCCTACGTCGTTCAACAGATTGTTATGTGTTCGACAGATTCTTAATCATAGGCATAATAAAATGTATATTTTGAAAATAGATCAGAAATTTGTCATGTGTAGTCACAGTCATGAAATACCACTAACAATTCTCAATGTTTGAAGCCAAACTTCCTATTATCAGTCATATATTAGTAAGATTATTTGTGATCTTTCATTTCATGAAAGTGACTGATGTGGTTTTCAATTATATCAACTCAATATAAAGTTATTGATTTTTTTACATTCTCCTGAGAAGAAGAAAATTTACATAAGTGTTAGTCAGAAAGAGTTCAGCATGATGAAACTGAAATATTTCCAAAAACAAGGATGGCATAAAATTATTTGTTATGTTTAAGTTTACATGATTCCTTATGTATTTATGCTCAATGAATAATGTTTTAAAGAAAAACATATTAAGATTGGCCCTTTTCTTCCTGCTTTTTATCAATGGGCTTTTCATCGGAGCAGCCAATGTAAATGAGTAATAAGGTGAACACTATACTAAGGAATGGCTGAACAGCACAAGTTGGTCTTTGCAGGAAACTTGATCATGGGGTTTGGCTCTCAGTGTCCACACAGATTCAGCTCTCCTTAGTTGGTGGCATGATTTTTCCTGTTGTTGTTTTATTCATTGACTTTGTCTCCCTCCAAATGAAAGGTGCCTTGGCTATTATTTGCCATATGACACTTGGCTGGTTTCTGTAATTAAACCATGTCAATGTGCTCTATCACTTCATGATCCTGCATTTCCTGACTCTATCAAACTTCTTTACCTGTATCCTTCACCTGGTCCTGATCTGTAGGACCAGCTGTTCCTGGACAGCACACTTGTAGGCCCTTTAGAAGATCATCTCACTTGTGCAGGTGTTCAACATTCCCTGGCAGAAGCATTTCTATCAAGTACTATAGGGGATTCAATATCTCTCACATTTTCCCTTATCACAACTCATGCATCTCTACCTCACTAGGTGAAGAACACCAGCGTATCTTCCTGTCACACTACAACAAGCTTGCAGAGCTCCTTCATGTCATTGACAGGAGGTTAAATCCAGTACCTCAGGTGGGGCCTCCAGCACATAAATTCCCTGTCCTTCTCAGGTTCTACCCTTGTTTTTGCATTTTCTTTACATAGACCCAAGCACACCCTCTGGTCCCACCTCATTTTGTAGCTGAATTTATAGCTTCTGTCTCCCATAGCAGGCCTAGAACCTGCCTGATTTAAGTTTCTTGCAACTCAGTCCTATTCCAGTAGCCTTCAAATGATGAGAAGGCTGGTCACTGGGAGTGTTTTATTGTGAAAATTATTTCACATATCAAAGACCTTATTATTATTATTAAGTAGTTGTACAAAGAACTTCCCGTTCTACAAAACAGTATATGAAGACAAGGTGTCTGACAACATTGTCACTCATTGCTCCTAACCCATCCCTTCTCTTACTTTTCTTTTAAATTGAGATTAGATGATTACATAAATTTCTCATATTTCACAGTATTGTGGAATAGTGATACTTAAAGTCAAAAACATTAAAACCTTCACAAAGCAAATTGTCATTATGATGGTCTATAAAGTTTGTGAATTCTATGAGCTTTGACAATACAAATTACTTCTTCCACATCAAGTGATGTTTACATTTCTTTCCTTTTGCTTAATGTAAGCTGTTCCCTCTTTTTTTTTTTTTTTTGGTCAGTTGTGGGGCCTGAACTCTGGGCCTGGGCACTGTCCTTCAGCTCTTCAGCTCAAAGCTAGTACTCTACCACTTGAGCCATAGCACCATTTCTGGCTTTTTCTGCTTATGTGGTGCTGAGGAATTGAACCCAGGGCCTCATGCATGCAAGGCAAGCACTCTTCCACTGAGCCACTTTCCCAGCCCAAGCTGTTCCCTCTTTTCCTCTCATTCCTCCCTTCCCATCACTGTATTTGGGTTGCTCAGTTTATTTTCATCTGTGTCCAGTGCAGCTGATGGGCCTTTTGTTGTATGTTGTTCGGTTTCCCACTTGTTCTGTGTCCTCCTCTTGGCTTCCCTCCTTTGCATGCATATATCCACCATATATATGGTCAAGAACATGGAGTCATTTAGTAATGATACAACAAAATGAGTGGCTGTCCTTTGTTTCTCAAGTCCTGTTTACTTTGTCATATCTCCTTGCATTTTGGCTTTAGCATCCACATATCAGAGAGACCATGTGCCATTTGTCTGTTTGTTCTTGGCTTAGCTTGCTCAAAATAATTTGTTCTAGTTCATTCCATTTCTCTGGAAATGCCATCATTTTGTCCTTTCTAATAGCTGCATAATATTCCATTATATATAGGCACCACAATTTTTGGATCCACTCATCAGTAGTGGGGCATCTGGGTTGTTTCCAAATCTTGGCTATTGTGAACAGTGCTGCACATGTCTCAGCATCATTTTATTTTATTTTATTTGAGAACATACTGTACAGAGGGGTTACAATTACATGGGCAGGATAATGCATACATTTCTTACCAATCAGCATCATTTTTAATTGAAGTGAATGTAGACATTGATTCCAATCAATAAGAGCTACTACTAAGGTCTCAGACACATCCAAGGAATTACTGAATCAGATACTGAGGTAGAGCTCATTTTGCAACTCAGGATTTTATTAGTACATAATCTGGGCCCTGACACTATCATTAAAAGCTGCTCATGAGTGCTAGCCTTGGACAAAAAAGGCTCAGTGACAGTGCTTGGACCCTGAGTTCAAACCCCACAACTAAACAACAAAACAAAACCAAACTCATGGACAGTTACTGTTCTACTCTCTGTTACTCCCAAGATGAAATTGTGGGCTGCATCTACCCTCATCCTCTCTGAAAAGATGGAAGGCTTATTACTTTCACTGCCAAAAAGTTAAAAGTATACCAGTGTGACATATTGGCTATGGAAGTTAAATGTGCTTGAAGAAAATGGTGAAAACTGCTTTTTTTTTTTTGTCTGACTTTTTCGTTTTTTAAAAGCAAATGACTTTCTCATGCAAATACTTCCTATTTCTCGAAGGTAAAACTTGCCTCGAAAGTGCTGGAAGTGCCAGGCGCTGGTGGCTCACGCCTGTAATCCTAGCTACTCAGGAGGCTGAGATCTGAGGATCGAGGTTCAAAGCCAGCCCGGGCAGGAGAGACCGTGAGACTCCTATCTCCAATAAACTACCAGAAAACCGGAAGTGGCGCTGTAGCTCAAGTGGTAGAGCGCTTGCCTTGAGCTGAAGAGCTGAGGGACAGCGCTCAGGCCCAGAGTTCAAGTCCCACGACCGACAAAAAAAAAAAAAAAAGAAAGTGCTGGAAGTGACAGGCTTTTATAAATCAAAGGGGAAGAAATTATATTTTCCATTTCTGTCCCTATGCCTTATGCAATCCTGAAGCATATTAACAGAGGTATTCATAGGACTGTCCTGTCATTTAGAAACGAAGTGTATCTGTAACTAGGTAGGGTATGTGGATTTGTTAAACTCATGGAAAGACTGGATGATAGAAAAGTTAAAGTTCTGATTCTTATCTCCTTGAAAAGTAGGCAAGCTTTAGCTTCAGAAAACAATTCTTATGAACCATTTATTTAGAATCTCTTGGATTAATTAATTTTTAAATGGATGACACAAATAACTCCATTTAGACTCTGCCAACATCCCCACTTATCTTAACAATTTACTTCTCTAGTATTAGAATCTGAATGGTCCCTCATTGCTGGAATAAAGTTTGTCCGTAGAAACCTTTTTTGTTGCCTGGAAGAGATGTCTTAGTCGTTGTTATCCCAAGTTGGCGTGAAATGACAGTTGAGAAGGGATTCAGTGCTAAAAAGACCTTTTAGGATCAAATTGGGAGAAATTAGCTTAGGAGGAATGTTTCTGAAACTGGTCTTGAAGTCGGTTAAGGTTGTTTTTTATCCCCCTATTGTTGGGTTAGGTAAGAGGAAGGTTAACTGGAACACATTTTTTACCTACATAGGAAGTATCCATGAATACTCCCCCCCCCTCACCTGCTGCTTATGTATATCAGTTAATTTAAAATAATGAACACATGGACAGAAGCTTTTAAGTAGCTAGGCTTGTTAACCTGAATAACTTTGAGGATGCTAGCTTTTTAAAGCATTTTCCTTATTCCATCATAGAAGCCTTATATTAACTTGGGAAACAAATATATTTAACAGACAAGAGAGCCATCAATACTTAGCTTATCACTTTACAAATACAGAGCACAGAGTATGTTAGAATCACTTAAAATAATAGTTTGTTTACTCTGCTATAAAATATAGTAGGTATTTGGCTTAAAAGGAAAAAAAAATCTCTTCCTTAAATCAGTTGCTTAAGAAAATATTTATTGGGGCTGGGAAGGTGGCTCAGTGGTAGAGTGCTTGCCTTGCATGTATGAGGCCCTGGGTTTGATTCCTCAGCACCACATAAGCAGAAAAAGCGGGAAGTGGTGCTGTGGCTCAAGTGGTAGAGCACTAGCCTTGAGCTGAAGAGCTGAGGCACAACGCCCAGGCCCAGAGTTCAGGCCCACTACCGACAAAAAAAAAAAAAAGAAAGAAAAAAAAGAAAAAGAAAATATTTACTAACAGCAGAGCAATATTCTTAAGATAGCCTTGTTACTACAGAAAAAGAGAATGAGATATTATATAGAAAATCATTTACATAACTCTTGAATTATGCTTTAACAACACAAAAATGTTATAAGCTCCATATAATTTGTTTTAAGACTTAGTAAGTTATATTGTAGCATTTTGTTCTATCCTACTTTTTCTGTGAAAGTTGTGCTGCCTGATTTCATGGCCAGGACACCGTCTTGAGCTTTTTGTTCACTGCTAGCCCTGTATCACTGGGTCTACAGTTCCACTTCTGGATTTTTTTGGTAGTTATTTGGACAGAAGTAGCTCAAGGCCATACTGCCCAGGCTGGCTTTAAACCAACATCCTCAGATCTCAGCCTCCTCAGCAGATAGAATTAAAGGTATGAGCCATCAGTGCTCAGCCATCCTTCTTTTGTTTAGGAAAAAAATCCTTTGCAATAGTGTTTACCCTACATAATTGTTTTATTCAAAAACATTTTCTCCTATTATCTTTTTTTTATTGTGAAAATACCGAACAGAGAGGTTACAATTACATGACCAAGGTAATGAGTACATTTCTTATCAAGCATTGTTGCCTCCTCCTTTGTTTCCCCTTCCCATTCCTCCTATTATCTTTAAGAATTTGTATAAAGGGTTTCCATTCCACAGCTTTGTGAGTATAGTGCATCTGGGTCACTGTCACCCTTTATTATTATCCCCATCTCCCTCAAACACACCAATCCAAATTCATCTTAATTACCTTGCATAGAATACATTACCAACAGATCTATCTTGAATGAATTGGATCTTGCGGTTCATGCGTGTTAATTCCAGCAATATGAGAGGCCTAGTTAGAACTATAGTCTGAAAACCATCCCTTCTCAGAAAGCATCCAGTTTATAAAAGGTGGACCAATGAGCCACTTCCAACTAGCTTGTATATGTATGTGTGTATGTGCATGTGCATGTGCGTGTGTGTGTGTGTGTGTGTGTGTGTGTGTGTGTGTGTCTGCGTGTATGTCTATGTGGCATAAAAGGTAGAAAAACAGGTGCGTCCCAATTTTTCTATTTTCTTATATTTTCAATATTTTTTCTAAGCCTTTGCAGTCAAGCAAAGGGATGAACAATGTGAGCAGACAACACTTAAAGTGTAATTTCACTGTCTTCATCTTGTAAATATACTCATGGTCAGGAATAAATGGCCCTGTTTGAACAAAATAAATACTAGAATTGTGGAAGGCCTAGGAAACCTGAAATGAGACTCTGGATGAAGCCTCTATTTCCCAGAGAGAAAAGATTTCTTCAGGACAGCACAAAGGGCTCATGTTTTTATTCCTAGCTTTTCTGGAAACCAAGATCAGAGAATCTCCTTTGAAGCCAGCCCTGGCAGGAAAGTCAGTAGAAATCTCTGCAATTAACCATGAATTGTTGCTGGGGCTCAAATGGTAGACCGATAGCATTGGTTAAAAGAAGATAAAAGGTCAAGGATGGCACTCAAGTCTGGAGTACAAAACCCCAGAAAAGCACACAAAATTTTCTTCATGTAAGTAATTTAAGCAAACAGTTCAGGCCTTATCAAGAATGTCTGGGTTATATAGGATTTGGAGTCCTGGTCTTGGTTTACTAATTAAGCACTTCCTGGGGAAATACAGACATATTTCCAAATGCCTACAGGACATATTTACTTTTACTATATACTGGCATGTAACATGGCTCTAGGAATTCTAAACTTAGGTCAACTTTTGTGTGTCTATGTAAATGAAGACAGTATATTAGTGGATTTATTCCAACAGTCTACAAAAATATCAGAGCCTTTGTTTACATCATTTTCTAAACGATTCAAGAGTTTGCTTTTTGTAAAAGCCATTTTTCTTGAGTCCTACTTCTAAAAGAATAATTGTTTCACCAGATATCAGACATTCTTCTTTTGAATACTGTTTATCCCTCTCTTCCTTCATTCCTTTTTTCTCAGGGTCTGGGACTGTCCCCCACCATCTTTACTAAGGCTAGTCCTCTGACTTCAGGTACAACTCAGAACTAAATATCTTAATGTTGACCAAAACCTTTCCAATCATTAGATTTGTAGCTTTTTACATTATCCTTTAAAGTAAAGGGGCAATGGAAACTTTCTAAAATGTTGAAAAATATTGTGCAGTCTGAGCTGAGGATCACAGTTCAAAATCAACATTGCAGTAAAGTCAGGCAATACTTCAGACTTTACCTTTAATTACTAAACAGGCAAAACTGGAGCTGGGCCTTCAAAAGAAGAATACCATCACTGACTGAAAAACCTCAAGAAAAATTGCAAGGTTC